>NC_082715.1:51015262-51716262 GCF_030144855.1 Hypanus sabinus
GGGAAGCGTGGGGAGCGACTGGCCACGGGAAGCGTGGGGAGTGACTGGCCACGGGAAGCGTGGTGTGTGATTGGCCACGGGAAGCGTGGGGAGCGACTGGCCACGGGAAGCGTGGTGTGTGATTGGCCACGGGAAGCGTGGGGAGCGACTGGCCACGGGAAGCGTGGGGAGTGACTGGCCACGGGAAGCGTGGTGTGTGATTGGCCACAGGAAGCGTGGGGAGCGACTGGCCACGGGAAGCGTGGGGAGCGACTGGCCACAGGAAGCGTGATGTGTGATTGGCCATGAGAAGCGTGGGGAGCGACTGGCCATGGGAAGCGTGGTGAGTGATTGGCCACAGGAAACTTGTGGAGCGACTGGCCACGGGAAGCGTGGTGAGTGATTGGCCATGGGAAGCATGGTGAGTGATTGGCCATGGGAAGAATGAAGAATGAGTGAAGAATCCAAGGGGAGAGAAGTAGGCAGTTAAGTGAAACAATTAAGTGAGGGAGAGAGAGACAGACAGACAGATAAGACTGTTTAACTTTTCTGGAGCAATAGTGTCCATATACTGAAGGATTTGACTATTTTGGAAATAAAATTTCAGTTGTTATTTGTGTTTCTGTCTGATGGGTGCAAAAACATTTAACTTATTATGCAGTCTAGTGCAACCTCCTAAGCCTGGCGATAGCCTTATGAGGACAAAGTTAAATGTCTTAGAGGACGACTATTCAAGTAAACTGATTATGGAAGAGAGGTTTAGATTTCATAAAAGTAATCAAGAGAAGGTGAGTTTATTGCACAGATTGTGGCAGTGCTGAAGCATTTATCTGAACGCTGATTTTGGGTAGTTGCTGAATGACATGCTACATGATAGTCTCATATATGGTCTGCATAGGTGAAGCTGTGGCAAAAAGGGACAAGCTGAATGTACACTGTAAAACTCAAAGGACTTTGTCAACCAAAAACACTGTCGTAGAGAAAAATGACTTTTGGAAAAACAAAAAGAAACATGAACAAAATGGAGCATACTGAGGACAGACTGAGTGACTTTAAAGACTTACACTGCTCAGGATGTTCCAGTGAGGGAAGTGGTACGTGTTACAGTGGAGATTAACAAACAGAGAAAGGAACTTCCAGTATACATTGTTAGAGCTAGTTATCTAGCCCTTCTGGGCCATTCGTGGTTAGAGCAGATCAAACCGAACTTGGCATGAAGTGCACTTGATTGGTGGGAGCACTGGTGTACAAGAGGTATTGCAGAAACACACAGAAGTAGAGAACTCAGCAGAGAACTGGGCAGTATGAAAGGAATCGTTGTTAAGCTGGCTGTTAAATCTGGGTTCTTAGTGGAGCGGCGGAGGCGGCTGATGAGCCTCAGTGACAACATGGATAAAAAAGAATGGATTGAAGAAAAAGATCAATTAAATGATACAATAAAACAGTGTGGCTTGGAAACCATATAGATGTTCCATGGAAAATCAAAGAGTACCCGTATGCAAAGCAAAGATCAGCATGTCATTTGGGAAAAATGAGACAGTGAAGCCATACGGAATCCTGAAAAGTAGCATGTATCCCAGTTTTGCAGGGGTTCGCCACTGCATAGAACTAAGAAGAGCTATGCTGTCTCTAAATCTGAAGCAGCTTTCAAGCAAAGAATTTAAGATCTATGATAGAGAATAAAGGACGAAGATCTTGGTGTTGTATGCAGTCCTCAGCACCGAAGCTTTGGTGGTGGTTGTCACGTGACCAATACCTCCAATGGTGAATGACCCAGAAGCCCATTGGATAATAATGAGAATGAAAACATTCATGGGTTGGGTTGCCAGCAGAGAAATGGAAGTGGGTGCCTAGTAACATTGAGAACCTTTGATAGGGATGGCAGAGAGAAAGACTTGCATGACGGAGATGGTAGAGGAGAAAGGGAATGAGACTACAAGGAAACGTGATTTAGGAGAGAGTTTGGTCATGGAAAACACATTTTGGTGAGTGGAGGTGAGGTGATTCCTATAACGAAGAACCAGAATGGTTTTTTGCTGGCCCCGCTAGACAGTCAAAAACTAAAGAGCTGACAGGCTTTGATGATAAAGTGCCATTGGAGGATCTAAAACTGATAAAGAGGTGGAGGAAATGATTAGAAACCCCTGAGGAAGGTGTAGCATACAGTGATGCTGCCCGAGAAGAGATAACTACTGTTTCTGCATCAGAAACTAACTGTGATTGAATTCACCCTGAAGGTTGAGAAGCTAAAGTTGGATGTTTCAGTATTACAGTGGAGTAAAAGGATTTACAGAAGCTTGAGAGAGGAAACAGGAGAAAATCTGCAGTTTCTGGAAATCCGAGCCACACAGACAAAATGCTGAAGGAATTCAGCAAGCCATGCAGCATCTATGGAAAAAAGTACAGTCAATGTTTTGGGCCGAAACTCTTCGGCAGGACTGCTGAAACATCGACTCTGCTTTTTTTGTGTTGCTTGAGAGATGAGTTGGTCAGAATTGATGGGAAAAGAACACTGACAGGGATGATGCAGAACAACAATGGCTGGAATTTCTGGAAGCAATTTGGAAGGCACAGGGTATATATATATATATACATATATATTTCAAGAGGAAGAAAGAAAGATGACACAACCGTAGCTAATAAGAGAAGTCAAAAGTAACATAAAAGCCAAAGTGAGGGCATATAATAGAGCAAAAATTAGTGGTAAGTTAGAAGATCGAGAAGCTTTTAAAAACCAATGGAAGGCAACCAAAAAAGTAATTAAGAAAGTAAAGATGGAATATGAAAGTAAGTTAGCCAATATTATTAAAGATTATACTAAAAGTTTCTTCAGATACATAAAGTGTAAAAGAGAGGCAAGAGTGGATGTCGGACTGTTGAAAACTATGCTGTCCCTGTTTCTTTTTTCACCCCAAAGACATACAGATTGATAGTGTTATGTCTAAGGCAGGTGGTCATGATTAACACACACGAGAGGCAGAGAGGTGAAGAACAAACGGGCAGCTGTTCATTTTACTTGTAAGTCATCTACCCAGAATGCCCTCTCACATTACGTTCAGTACAAAACACAAGGAAGCGGGACAACATTTAGAGGTCAAAATGAGTATAAATACATAACATATACCCCCCCCCCCCCCCGCTGAACTTTTAACGTACAATGGAGTAATCCTTAGGTTCAACTAACAACAAAAAACATTTTTTCCTAAATTTAGGACAAAAGGGCAAACTGCCTCCATTGCCAGACATAACCCTGGGGATTATTTTGCCCCTGTGCTGATGGCTAGTCTCTAAGCTGGAGACTGGAGACTGCCTGTTTCTTGTTAGGGTACTGGCGAGTTGAGGATGATGCCAGCAATTTTATTTCTTGGTGTTGAATGTAGCATGGGTTGGGTACTACATTGTCAGCAGGGGGCACCTTAGACAGCGATTGGCCTTGTCGATGAAGGACTGGCGTGTGATAACTCTGACTACCAAGGAGGTCACCGAGAATATCTGGGGATGGAGACCCCATTACAGGGGGCGATAGAATTTCAGGGGGTTTTGATTGCAAAGGCAAGGTTCCACTTGCTGCCATACTGTTAACTAGCTTATTGAATGCAGTTATATCTATGTCTTTTTATAATTTGTTTAGGACCAGATAAGACCATAAGATATAGGAGCAAGAATATGCAAACTCCAAACAGCAACACCGAGATTCAGGATTGAATTTAGGTCTCTGGGGCTATCAGGCAGTAGGTCTACCAGCCACACTGTAGTGTGCAATATTGTAACAATAGTTACAGGGTAATCCATTTTTATAGGATATAGTCAGGGTAGAGAACAGCAATATTTGAGGCTATCCTTCACAGTTGCTTGCATTTAGCCAGAGCATAGCTTTTTGAGGGCTTGTTCCTGGCTCCCTCCACCTTTCCCACCTTTGCAGCATCCTTTCATTCAGTTGTGACAGTACTGTGCAGTTAAAAGACTTTGGCCTGAACTATGGCATGTCTCTTTAAGTATATGGGATAAACAACATCTCTGCACACACTAGACAATTAGATCATTCAAAAGATCAATCAGAAACATGTTTGAAGTTTATTTTTAGAAACATTTTGGTTTTGATTTTAGTTAATTAAGCTTAATGTTCAAATAATTAAAATAAGAAAACTCTTCAGATAATTTGTCTTTAGAATGATGTAGTCGTGTGAGCATAGCTAATCTTCTTCTCTTACTCTCTTCCAGGGATTGAGTTATTGCTGGGGCCAGCACCCTGGAAACCTGCAGCCTGAGAGAAGATGCCCAGATGCCATTTCTCTCCTGTACATCCGCAACTGAATTTCAATGGGTGGTTTTCATTTGAAGTCCAAATTGGCACAGAAAATTGATTGTAGTTTGTGTGACTGCTTCTGTTGGGACAATCATAAACATTAGTTGAAATTTCAAATGATTGAAGGGTTATACTATAGAGGAAGCCAGACAGTTAAGTCATAGATCCAGTACTTCCTGGTTACTATGTATCATGAACCATCTACTTAAGGCCTCACTACAGAAGACATTGTTTCTCATCTCAGAGCTTGAATTGGATGGGCCTGTCACGTACGGGCGTACTACTCACTGGATAAGTTCACTCAGCTCTTAAATTCTGACTCATTAATTTATCACATGTACATCAAAATAGACAGTGAAATGTTTCCTTTGCATTCACAACCAACACGTACCCGCACATTCTGACACCAAAATAACATGCCCACAATTTTCAACGGAACAACAAAAGCAAAAGCAACAGACTGCAGCCTCTGACTTCCGTAGTGGACTTCCAGGCAAGCAGACCCAGGGTTTCATTGATTAGGCTTCAGCTCATAGGGAATCTCCATGATGTTTTTAGCCTTGTTTGGAGAAGAAAAAAATAAATTATACGATACGGATTTGGAAACAGAGTTCAACGGTCAATGCTTTTGGAGGAGTAGGGTTGAGTGTCTGATGGTAAAGGTGTGGATGGAGTTGAACTGAAATGACTTGTTGAGACAAACAGCTTCCTATCATTTCTAAAAGCACTAAATGTTTTTTCTTTAATAGGCAGAAAACAATATTTTATATAAAATGGTACACTTTAAAGCAATAATCAATCATAGAATAATTTATAGAACACAGAGGCTGTTCGGCCCATCAGACTTCTATATATCAGCCTTTTCTTTCCATGACCTAGTCAGAAATTGAATCATGTGCAGAAGTTTTAGGTACATATATTTAGCAAGAATGCCTAAAACTTTTGCACAGTACTGTAGTAAAGTACAGACATTAATGTATTGCACTGTACTGCTACTGCAAAAAAGCAAATCAAATTTCATGACGTGAGTGATAGTGAACCTGATTCTGATATAGTTCCTTTTTATAGACTGAGAGTGGGAAGGAGGGTGCAGGAAGAGCATAATCCTGGTTGGGAAAAGGGGAAGGGAGAGGGAAGGAAATAGGAAGCATCAGAGAGACACTCAGCAATGATCAATAAACCAATTGTTTGGAATCAAATGACCTTGCCCAGTTTCTCAGGTCTGGGTGTGTCTGCACACGTGCCACCCGCAACTCCAGCACCCCTTCTCTGCTACTTGTACCACACCCCTTCCGCGGCACTCCACCCTCACCATTCACAACACCTTTGTTATCGTCAAATTTATAAACTTGCTCCTTGCTCCAAATTGACAAATACAGTACTGTGCAGAAGTCCTTGGGTACCCTAGCTCTATAAATGTGTATGTATATGTATTATGTGTGTTATATGTGTGAGTAGGTGTGTGTTTGTGTATATACATATATATATATATGTATGTATGTATGTATATGCACACCGAGGACTTTTGCATAGTACTGTGCATACAATCTACTCCCAAAGCAGCATCCTTCAGAAAACAGACCTCTTAGTGTAATTGGGATTGCCATTGACTTTTTCGTTTTCCTTTCCCCCTTCTCTGATTTAAATGATAATGATGTGTGGACCTCAGTCTCTCATCCATTTGCCTCTTGTTCATCCCAGATACCACACTTCCCAGGACAGCCATTGGGAAATAAATGGTGATCAAAGTTTTTCAAGTGATGCCTCTGCTACATGGATTAAAGTAATCTGCACTTAACCCTCCTAAGAGGTGCCTAGTCTTTACCTCTCTAGGGTAATATTCTGCTAGGATTCTGTTGACAAGGCTGGAGATCTCCCGGGATTGATTTGTATTTGGATTTTTGATTGGACCTCATTAAAATGTCTTGCAGACTCATTTCATTGGGCGACGATGGAAACCTGCCTACTAATCTTGCTGAAGGCCTGAACTGTTGACTGCAGTCTTTTCCATGATGCTGCATTCCTCCAGCATTCTGTGTATCTTGCTTGGGCTTCCAGCATCTACCGATGTTCTCTTTTTTGTACCTGCTCATCTTATCAGTTTCTGCTTACTGAATAGGGTGGGAGGGGAAAGTGAATATAGAGAACCTGATGTAAATTCCCAAAATTAAGAAGAAGGGCTGAACAGATGAAGGAAGGGGAAAATAAATAGATATGTTTGTATATGACTAGAAGAAACAGGAAAATAGATATCGACAATGCTGAAGAAGATTGGAATGTATTGTTACAATAAAGTAAGATCATAGAAAGCTACCTCAGGACATAGTTAGGAGGCAAATCCAGATCAGAATTTAATAAATCCTGCTAAAGGTATGCAACATAAATTTATGGATGTACTCTGTAGATCAGGCAGTTTTTATGACAAGAGAAACCCAATTAATGTTTTTAGTCAATACTCTGCTATTGAATTAGTTTGCTCCAACATACAGGAAATTTGATTTAAAGATTATTACATGTTTCACTTGATTAAACGTTCCTGTCTAATATGAAAAATGGCTTCTTTTAATTTTCCTTTTAACTTGGCCTGGATGCTGCTTCTGAATTGCATATATAATTGATCACCTTCAGAACTATTGCAAAGCAAATCTGTTCAATCCAAAGCAAATTTTGATCATAATATTATTCAGAATTATTTCTAAATGGGTTAGATCCTTGCTTGACCACCATTGGGCCAGGATATCTGATCCACTGACTGATAGTTCCTGTCATAGCCATCCTATTTTCTGACTGGAAGATAGCCAGACAACTGTTTTCCGATCACCATGCCAATAACCTTCTAATCACTCATATGCTGACATAATGGGTTCTCTGCCATATTCCTGGGATTTCTGGGAAACTTCCTGCCTTTGCACTGAGAGACAAACTCTGCTGGCAGAGATTCATCTCTGGCGTGATTTTCCAGTGCATCTTGATCACTGAGTGAAGGAAGCTTTTGTCTGAGTTAGACCAATGAAAGATTGAAAGAGGATACAAGGACAGAGCATGCTGAAAGTGCTCAGCATTTCCAATAACATTGATCGCATCAGCCGTGCACCTTTCATACCCCTCGGTATAATGAATGTCTTTGAATCAGATTGGGAAATGGAGATTGCTGGGTAGATTAGGACAGTAGAGAATTTATACTACAAAGCTTGTATGAATGTCATATCTTTCAAATTCATGTTTCCAATTGCAGATAAGATAATACAAACTAGCAATAAAAATCTGCATAACATAGTTTAATTGTGGCTAAATAAGATACACATATGAAGTCATTTAACATTATCATACTTCTGTTTTTATTAATTGTTTATGATGCATTTTATAAATAATATATAAACATTTAAGGAAATCAATATGAAGGCTCTATTTTAAAAAATGGGGAAGTTGGCAATTGCAAATCATGTATTTTACTCATAAACCATTGTGCTACTCAGAAGCGCATTTCAAATTCCAAACAGCAGTGAATTTAGCCTTTTTTTGAGCATTTATTGACACTGGGACTGGTTACAGTTTTATTAAACTAAAAAATATTCTTATCAATGCACCAAGTTACTGACAGTGAAAAGGCAAACAACAAGGGGGGGAGGGATCTTTGCTTCAGTGTTTAATATTTTGTGGCTACAACTGTTTGACACCCCAAGTTGGCAGTTCTTATCAATAATGTCAATTAAATTCATTGATTCCCTGTAGATCTTCAAAAGTGGTAGTTACTAACATACTGGGTCTAAATAAATCTTTCTCCCTTCAATAAATAACATGTACTTCTTATTTTAAAAATATTACATGTGTTAAGTATAAGAAAAAATGAATGGGGAAATGGTTAGGTTGAAGAGATAATTTCTGCATGCCTTAAACTTGGTTTAAATGGCCTTTAATGCTATCTTGAATGTATGTCATGTGACCTATTTTTGCAGCAATAAAATTAGCTCAGATGCTATTTGCCAAAATAATTTGCCAAATAGCAGGTCAGATGGCCTTGGTTATTTTAGCTCCACATTTTCTCCATCTTTTAAAAAAAACAAAACCTCCCATTGAAGCAAAATAAATTTTAGCTAAAATGTTAATCTTAAACATGAAATTTTGTTGTCTCCTCTCCACTCACTCATCAACAACAACTCAGCAGTTAGCACCCTTTCAAAGTTCAAGTTCCTGGGAATCATTCTCTCACAGGACCTCATGTGGGAGAGCTATTTCTCCTCCATTAACTAAAAGGCTCCGTAGAGGATGTACTTCTTGTGGCAGTTGATAAAATATCATCTTCTCAGACCCACACTGATGCAATTCAACACTGCCATCATAGAGAGCATCTCAAGTCAGCGATTACTGTCTGGTATGGTGCAACGTCCTCTCTCAATGTGCAAAAAGGTCATTGGCTGCAGTCTACCATCTCTGCAGGGCTTGTATAAATCCAGGACAGAGAGGCAGACAGGAAATATCATTGCAGACATTACCCATCCAGCAAACTGCTTTCTCCAAAAGCTGGAAATTATAGGGCTATTAAAACAATAAAAAATGCTACCTTAAAAGTTTCATCCCCAGGCAGTTCATCTGATCATTCATTCTAGTTAGACACCTCTCCCCTCTATCTATTACCTCAGTCACTGCACTGCACTCGAAACACTTCTAACCACTTTTTTAATGCTGTTTACATTTTAAATACATGCTGGCATTTATGCATTTATACACATTTTATTTCATTTCTGTACTCCCAACTTTATTTTTATATAATTTGCTACACTGTGTAATTGCTAAATGCTGTTGTATGTAGAATCAACACACCACAGCGATTTCCTAATACATGTATCAACCGAATGAAGTTGATTTTTGAAGTTAAATGTTTTTCTTTTTTATAAATAAATCAGGTTAGAACTGCAAAGGTGTTCATGCAAGTTCACCTATCATTAAAATACTGAAGTTATATGTCAAGGAATGAATTGGTACAAATAGTGAATATTTACTAAATTACAACACAGTTATGATTATTTGTAATGTAATTTGGAGCTTAAGTGACTTTCTTTACCACCAACTTTATTAATGGGAGAATATTTGCAGTAATTAAAAGACAAAGTACTATCATATACTTAAAAGTAAATCTTAGACAATATTGCAAGTTAATCTCATAGTACATAGACTTCAGTTCTATTTAAGTAAAATATTTAGATTTCGATTCATCTTCACATTAAGTATGATTTCACACTCATTAAAAGCAGTAGTGGCCATATCTAGTTTCCTTCTCCTAGGTGAAGTCAGTTAATTCAGAGTAGACCCTCAATTATGGAGCATAAATCCCCAAGGATTAACATTCATTTTTTTGATATTGCCTAGTTTAATAAAATAAATGTCTTTAATCTTTAAAGCAGCCTAAAATATTTAAATCCAAAGAAGTACGTTTTATTTAAAATTGTGCATATCATTGAAAATTGCAATTAATTAAATATCAATCAATCTTTTCCGTAATCGAATCTGGATTGAAATAGTCTTTGTATGGTTGAAAAGCAAAGGACCAGTGTAATGAAACATAATTCAGTCCCAATTTTAAAATCATATTTTCTGAACAATTTTAATTTGCATTAAAAATCCACATGATAAAATTTATGACAGAAATAAAATATCTCCCACAGATGTGGCCATAATTACTGCGTAATGGGTTTCTGTTTTTTGCCATGACTAATGTGAGATACAGGAATTAAAATACAATTTTAAATAGACTACATGAAGTGAGCTTAATGAAGATGCTCACCTGTGTCTGCTTATATGTATACATTTCAGTAAAACCTATATATTATATAACCTTAAATGGGATGCATGGAGATTTGGATAATTATCACAAAATAATAACAGTCAGTTATGTGCTCCTTCTCTCTCCTGCTCCTTCCTTTCCCCCAAACAACACATTTAGCTGGACTGTATGAGCAGAGCACTACTGCGATACTGCATTGCAGCAAAAGAAATTACCAGAATAACTAAAGGCTGCTAGTTTTGCAAAGAGTCTTTGAATTAGCAGTGCCTTGAAAATGCTACAGTCATCCACTGACATCATAAATCAGCAGGTGAATTTGAAAAAGACATTTTAAATTATTACAAGATACATATTCATTTCTTTCATTTCCAAACTGAAATACAGAAATACATATATATATTTATATATATTTTTAAAAAATTACAACCTTTAGTCCTCAATTAATTCTCTAAATTGTTGCTTCCTTGAAATTGAAAGATTAATTAATTGTTAAAGAGGCTTGGGAGCTGACCCTTCAGTCATAATGTGAGGCTACTGACCTGGTGACTAACATACTTACGCATAAATCTGAATCCTTATTAATATTGAATTAATCGCAATGTCAGATGTAATAATATATTAGTTATGTTACTGATATAGAATCAGTAATCCCAGATTAAAATCTGATTAAAATAATTGGTATAAATCCCATTGTGGACTCTAAGAATTGCAGACCGTTTCACAGAACTGGACGTAGTGAAATCACCAACTCTTTGGAGAATAGTAAAAACCCAAGTGGCTCATTAATATGCTGCTGAGGAAGAAACTTGATGTGAAACAAAATACTGAAGACACCCTGCAAGTCTCTATGGAAAGAAAAATGTTTCAAATTTGAAACTCTACATCAGTATTGAGAAAGAGAGGAAAACAATGGCAGTTTCAGTAACTGTGAAGGTAGGGGACAGGCGACATCTCTGATAGCATGAAACCTACCTGATGGCAGGTAGAATCAAATTACATTTCTTTGTACAGCTTGTGCATTGCTCAGGTTATGCTGAGCAAGCCAAATATATTAATAGTGAGGAAATCCAATGACCATTTTGGACTATTCATGATTCCTAATATCTCATTGTATTGTTTAATCTTAATCAACCTTCAATGTGATCTGGAAAGTTCCTCAACTGAAGATGATAACTGGGGATGAGTGATAAACTTCATACCTCCCACAATGCCCAGATGCCTTGATTGAATAATTTAAAAAAAAGTTTCCCTGAAGGTCAGGTGAAATGATTTTTTCCTATGGCTGAACAAAATAAAACCCATCATTAATTAATGCGGGAACAGCACATTTCACATCAATGAAACCATTTTGAAAAGCAATAAAAAACTATAATGTTAAAAATCTGAAGTAAAAATGGAAAATGCTGACAGTACTTAAAATGTCAGACAGCATTCAGTCATGGAGATGTAGCTAACATTTCAGGAGATTTCGACAAAACCTGTTCTAGAAAAATTGCTCACTATTTACCTGGAAACAGTCAAGTGTTGTGTTTAGAGAAGGTTTTAGCAGGACATGAAGAGAATGCAAGGGTTTGGTGGGAGGTGGCACTTTGTACAGAGGAGTTTGGATTATTGATGGTTTTATTGCCAAAGGCAACATGCATGGAGAGAGAAGTGGTTCAGGGTCAGTGCAGAATCATAATGATGTATGGATTGAACTGGGCAAGTTACAATGATAAACAAGAGAAAATATGCAGATGCTGGAAATCCGAGGAACTCAGAAGGCCAAGCAGCATCTAGAAAAGAGCACAGTCAACATTTCTGGCTGAAACTCTTGGGCAGGACTGGAGATAAAAAAGTTAGGAAGTAGATTTAAAAGGTGGAGAGAGGGGAGAAGAGAATCATAAGGTGACAGGTAAAACCTGGAGGGGGAAGGATGAAGTAAAGAGCCAGGAAGTTGATTGGTGAAAGAGACAGAAGTCCATGGAAGAAAGAAAAGGGGGGAGGAGCATCAGAGGAAGGCGGTGGGCAGGCAAGGAGATAGGGTGAGAGAGGGAAAAGGGAAGTGGTGAAGGAGTGGGGTAGGGTGGGGGGCATTACCGGAAGTTTGAGAAATTGATGTTCACGCCATCAGGTTAGAGGCTACCTAGAAGGAATATAACGTGTTGTTCCTCCAACTTAAGTGTGGTCTCATCATGACAGTGCAGGAGGCCATGGATGGACATATCAGAATGGGAAGTGGAATTAAAATGGGTGGCCACTGGGAGATCCTGCTTTTTCTAGCGAACAGAGTGTAGGTGCTTAGCAAAGTGTTCTCCTGATCTACATTGGGTCTCACCGATGTACAGGAGGCCACATCAGGAGCACCAAACACAGTATATAACACCAACAGACCCACAGGTGAAGTGTCACCTCACCTGGAAGGACTGTTTGGGACCCTGAATGGTAGTGAGGGAGGAGGTGTAGGGGCCATGGTAGCACTGTTTCTGCTTACAAGGACAAGTGCCAGGAGGGAGATCAGTGGGGAGGGATGAATTGACAAGGAAGTCACATAGGGAGTGATCCCTGCAGAAAGCAGGAAGTGAGGGGGGAGGGAGGATCCTGTAGGAGTTGGCAGAAGTTTTGGAGAATTATGTGGTGGAGGCAGATACTGGTGGGGTGGTAGGTGAGGACAAGGGGAACCCTATCCCTGGTAGGGTGGTGGGAAGGTGGGGTAAGAGCAGATGTGTGTGAACTGGAAGAGATGCGGTTGAGGGCAGCGTTGATGGTGGAGAAAGGGAAGCTTCTTTCTTTGAAATAGGAAGACACTTCATTCATTCTAGAAGGAAAAGCCTCATCCTGAGAGCAGATGCAGTAGACTGAGAAAGTGAGAGAAGGGGGTAGAATTTCTACAAGTAACAAGTAAAAGGGTGGGACAATGTATAGTCCACGTAGCTGTGAGAGTCCGTAAGTTTATAATAGATCGATGGATTAGCTGTCTCCAGAGATAGGGACAATGAGAACATGAAAGAGGAGGGAGCTGTTGGAAATTTGAGTTCAGAGTGGAAGTTGGAGGCAAAGTGGATGAAGTCGACAAGTTCAGCACGGGAGCAAGAAACAGCACCAATGCTGTCGGCAATGTGGCATAAGAAAAGTGCAGAATGGTGACCAGTGTAGGCTTGGAACATAGACTGTTCCATGTAGTCGACAAACAGGCAGGCATAGCTTGGACCTATGCGAGTGCCCATGGCTACCCCTTTTGTTTGAAGGAAGTGGGAGGGGCCAAAGAAGAAATTATTTGAATTGAATTGACTATATTTCTTACATCCTTCACATACATGAGGAGTAAAAATCTTTACGTTACATCTCCATCTAAATTTGCAATGTGCAATCACAGTAATTTATAATAATTTATAATAAATAGAACAGTCAGTGTAATATAGAGTACCACTTAAGTCAATGTGAGTTCATCAGTCTGATGGCCTGGTGGAAGAAGCTGTCCTGGAGCCTGTTGCTTCTGGTTTTTCAGCTGTGGTACTGCTTCCTGGATGGTAGCAGCTGGAATAGATTGTGGTTGGGGTGACTTGGATCCCTAATGATCCTACGGGCCCTTTTTACACACCTTTCCTTGTAACTGCCCTGAATCATTGGAAGTTCACCACTATCCGCACCACTCTCTGCAGAGTCCTCCAATTAAGTACAGTTCCCAGACCAGGCAGTGATGCAGCCAGTCACAATGCTCTGAATTGTGCTCCTATAGAAAGTTCTTTGGATTTGGGGGGCCTATACCAAACTTCTTCGACCGTCTGAGGTGAAAGAGGAGCTGTTGTGCCTGTTTCACCACACAGCTGGAGTGTACAGACCATGTGAGATTCTCAGTGATGCGGATGCTGAGGAACTTAAAGCTGTTCACCCTCTCAATCCCAGATCCATTGGTGTCAGTGGGGGTTAGCCCGTCTCCATTCCTCCTGTAGTCCACAACCAGCTCCTTTGTTTTTGCGACATTGAGGGAGAAGTTGTTTTGTTGACACCACTGTGTCAGAGAGATGACTTCTTCCCTGTAGGTCCCATTGTTATTGTTTGAGATAAGGCCAATCAATGTAGTGTCTTTGGCAAATTTAGTTAGCAGATTGGAGCAGTGGGTGATGACACAGTCATGGGTGTACAAGGGGTAAAGGAGGGGACTCAGTACACAGCCCTGAGGGGTTCCTGCATTGAGAGTCAGAGGGTTGGAGGTGAGGGAGTCCACTCTTATCACCTGACAAGAGGTCCAGGATCCAGCTGCACAAGGCAAAGTCAAGGCCGAGGTCTCTGAGCTTCTTGTTGAGCCTGGATGCAACAATGGTGTTGAAAGCTGAACTGCAGTCCAAGAACAGCATTCTCACCTAAGCATCCTTCTTCTCCAGATGTGTAAGGACGGTATGTAGAGCAGTGGCTATTGCGTCATCTGTAGATCGGTTGTGCAGGTAGGCGAATTGTACAGGTCCATTTTGGGTGGTAGCAAGCTGCAGGTGTAATCCTTGACCAGCCTCTCAAAGCATTTGCTATTATTGAGTTGAGTGCGACAGAATGTCACTCGTTCAGGCACATTACCAGGTTCATTTTTGGTACAGGGACAATGGTGGATAATTTGAAGCAGGAGGGCACTCTACACTGGGGGAGGGAGAGAGATTAAAAATGTCAGTAAACACACCTGCCAGTTGTGTTGTGCACATCCTGAGTACCCACCCTGCTTGGGATGCCGTCTGTTCCGGCAACCTTGTGACTGTGCACTTGTTGGAAACATCTGCATACCGCAGCCTCAGAGATGACCAGGTTACTGTGAGGACAAGTTCTGCTAGGTGGCAGAGAGCGGTGGTGGAGGGAAACTGGTTAGGTCTGGGGTCCACAAAGAAATGGAGAGCTTGGGGCCTTCTTGGTAGGGGGTGGAGGTGTATAGGGATCGGACATCCATAATAAAAATAAGATGAAGGGAGCCAGGGAACCTGAAATCATTGAAAAGATCCAGAGTAGGTGAAGAGTTGCAGATGTAGGTAGGAAGGGTCTGAACTAGGGGGGATAAAACTGAGTCGAGGTATGCAGATATGAGTTCAGTGGGGGCAGGAACAAGCTGAAACAATGGGTCTACTTGGACAAGCAGGTTTGTGGATCTTGGGTAGGAGGTAGAAAAGGGAGGTGAGGGGTGTGGGAACTATGAGGTTGCTGACGGCGGATGGGAGATCCCCAGGGTCAATACGGTTGGTGATGGTGTGGGAAACAATGGCCTGGTGCTCCTTAGTGGGGTCCTTTTCAAGGGGTAAGTAAGAGGACGTGTCTGAGAGTTGGGGCTGGGTCTCACCAAGGTAGAGGTCAGTATGCTAGACTGCTACAGCACCTCCCTTATCTGCGGATTTGATGACACAATGCTCGGCTCAAATGAACCCATTTTATATTTCTAGCTGTTAATAAAGAGGTTATGGTTGATCATTTAATTGTGAAGGACAATATACGCCAGCAATAATGGGGACAACAATATGGCATAGTTTAGCACAAGGTGGGGTTCATGGAACAAGAAATGCATTTGAAAATCAATAAAAATCTGCAATTGCTGGGAATAAAACAAAAATGGACAATGCTTGAAACAATCAGGAACCTTTCAACCTTTGTGAAAACAAGTTTGATAAGCTGCAGGGAAGTTCAGGGGAATGTGAAACTGGAGGGACCATGAGGATAAACTGTACATCTGGTCAGTGAGTAACTGGGAGAGTTGGACTGTAGGAGTTGTAGAGTACAGAACAGCAACACATGCTCAGTAGATCAGGATGGGTACATACTTGGTTGGGCTGGATGTTGGAAGACCAGCAAAGATGATATTGGAGTGATAATTAAGGCCTGAAATTAAGTTTCAGAAACAAATCCTGCAATATTGTTGGGATGCTTAAAGTCGATGGTGGGTTGAGTTGTGTTGTTTGAATCTAACTTTGGCCGAACTTTTGCTAATCTTTTATATGACCCACATCACAGGAAGAATTGACCAAATAATTGAATGAATAATTGACTAAAACATGGAAATACTCACACATTAGAGAAAAATATTGCTGACACAGAGCGAGCTGGAGGTTGCACACTTTCATGTTGATTGTGATCTTTCACTTGTGCCACCAAAGAAACTGTAAAAAATATCTGTATGATTTTCTGCGGTCATCACACAGACATAATAAGTAAACATTGAAAGAGCTTACCGGTTCCACTGAGATAGATTGGAGTTGGATGGTATGAGAGAATCCCTCAATCGTGAGCAATAGAGGCAAGGTGGTGGAAGTGATGTTATGATTGACATGTTAAGAAATGCAGGGATAATAGCTATGAATAAGGTACTATTATCAGTGACCGAGATAAAGTCACTGGTGACTTTGACTCTGACAACCTTTGAGAAGCTGTAATAATCCCAGGCTTGCATGACTGAAACACATGAAGTTATTGTGTTCACTGAGACCAGCCAGGTTCAAGGGCTTGCATTGATGGCACTCTGAAATACACAAGTGCAGATACAGGTGTTCCAAGGTATGTGCTAGGAATAAATTCATGTTGTGCTGAGTTTTTAAAGCAAATTTCAAAACACGATAAACCTTTTCCTAGGCAAATCTCTACATGTAGATATTGAGGACTGGTATTTTACTGGAGTTAGAAATGTTTTAGTGCATGTCATGATGTTAAGATGTTGACATAAATTGATTTCGATGCTATTTCTATTGGATATCGCTATTACGTTGTTATGAAATATTGTCACTCTAGGTCAATCCATTTTTGTTGCAGGGCTCTGCCATGTGAAGTGCAGTTGAGCTCCATTACAAATCAGCTGAATCACATTCTAGTTTCAAGCCACAGTGCTCCTCAGCATTTTAAACAGGAACTTCCAGCTCTGTTTGCCAGTAAATTCAGCAGCTGAACACCAAACTTTTGACACCCTCAACCATATTATTCATTCTCCTCATGAGGAACTGGAAGTAAGTCATAAGATCATAGTGCACTACAGCACAGAAATAGGCCTTTTGACCCATATAATCTGTGCTGAACTATTTCTGTGCCTAGTCCCATCAACCTGCATCTGGACCATAGCCTTCCATACACCTCCTGTCCATGTACTTATTCAAGCTTCCATTAAACGTTGAAGTCAAATCCACATCCACCACTTGAACTGGCAGATCATTCCACACTCTCAGCACCTACTGATCGAAGAAGTTCCCCCTCATGTTCCTCTTAAACATTTCACCTTTCATCCTTAACCCATGACCTTTAGTTTCAGTTTCATTCAACCTCAGTGAAAAAAAGCCTGTTTGCATATACCCTTCATAATTCTGTATACCTCAACCAAATCTTCTCTCATTCTCCAATGCTCCAGGAAATAAAGTCCTAACCTATTCAAACTTTCCCTTTAGCTCATGTCCTGGCAACATTCTTGCAAATGTTCTCTGCATATCTTTCCTGTAGGTAGGTGATCAGAACTGCATGCAATTCTCCAAATAAGTTCTCTGCACTTCTGGAAATGTGAAAGTAATAGTTAACTAAAGCTCAAAGAATGCAAGACATTAAATGCAAAACTAAAGATATTCAAAGCTTAAATAATTTTTAATTACTCAGATATAATTTATATTTGATTTTAATTTTGAAGCCTTGTTTAATTTCTCCTCTGAAAAAAAAAAATGTCCTTCAAAAGACAGGTAACGCAAGTGAATAAGACTATGTCAGTTTTCAGCTTTGATGAACCTTGTATCATATAATATTGTCCAGAATGAGAGGGAAGCTCTTCTCCTTTCATGAACATGATTGATATGAAAGTATATCTGAGGTAAATTGCTATATCCTGCTCCTTTCAGATGGGAAGGCTGAGTCTGTGGATTCAAAGCTGAATCGTTTCACCACTGACCTTCAGAACTTCCAGGGTTCCTCTGAGTTCGTCAATCTTACCTGCTAAACCTCAAGCAATGAAATAAGTTATGTTAAATTGAGTATTCCTTTACCTGCATTTATTATTCCCCTGGCTAAACTGATTACTAGTCTTGTTCTCAGTAGTTACTGCTTTATCTGATGACTTCAGCGTTCCAAGCCCCTCCTCCACCAATCTAGTTAAACCCTCACATCTGCCATTAGCAAATTTCCCTGCAAAGTTATGGGTCCCTCTCTTGCTCAAATGCAACCTTTTCCATTTGTACAGGTCACCTTTACCCTAGAAGAGATCCTAGTGGTCTAAGAGCCTAAATCCCTACCCTCTACTCCTCAGCTACAAATTTATCTGACCTATCCTTCCCTTTCTGAGCTCACTAGCTCATGTCTCTAGGAGTAATCTGGATAACATTTTACTCCATGTTCTGCTTCTTAACTTCTCCGGTAACTTCCTATACTCATTCTACAAGACACAATCCCTCTTTCTATGTAACGCCACTTTTACCAACATGTATAATGACCTTCATCTGTTCACCCTCCCCCTTGAGAAATTTCTGCAGCCACTCAAAGACGAGCGTGACACTGACACCCAGAAGGCAATGAACCGTCCCATCATATTTTCTGCAACCACCAAATCTTGTGTCTTTCCCATGACTGTTCAGTCTCTTATCACAGTCGCCATGTCTGACCACTTACTTTCTCTCCGAGTTTCAGTGCCAGTCTGTCCTGATTGTTCTTGGTAGAGAAGCAGATGATCTCATCTCAACTGTCCATTACTGTAGAGATCAGGGCAGCCAATATACTGCGGGCAATCTGTGGTATCATTCCACAACATCCCCGTGACAGAGGTCCTAGATGGA
The DNA here is from genome assembly GCF_030144855.1 of Hypanus sabinus. Lineage (NCBI taxonomy): Eukaryota > Metazoa > Chordata > Chondrichthyes > Myliobatiformes > Dasyatidae > Hypanus > Hypanus sabinus. Next base: position 51,034,071 of record NC_082715.1, read on the forward strand.
CTCAGTCGGCTAAGTAGGGTAAACCCCATTGTTCATGTGGCACACACCAGGCTCCCGAAACAAACACTCCACTTTTGAGTTCTCTTGCTGGAAAATATTAAAAGAGCTTCAGAGATGTCTCTTGTGGAAGTGCAATCTTCTCACTGAGTCCGGGATGTGCCTTAAGAAATGCAAAAATTCCATTGACTCCTGGGAGTCCCTGGTACATAATTGCTGAACATGGAGAAAGAACCCTAGGGATCTTATTGAAAACCATGCTTCCCTACAGTGGGAAGACACCAAAGTTCTACTTATTTGGCAGAAGGACCTCACCATTTCAGAAACATCTTATCTCTTTGCTCCATCAGCTACCAGCTGCCCTGACTGTGAAAGAACTTTGCCCTGATTTGTCACGTCTGAACCCACCAAATTGGAGTGGAAGTAAGTCATCCTCAATGGCAAGGCACTGGCTAAGTCAAAGATGGAAGTAGGTGTCTCAGTGTTGAATGTTGCTTGATTAAGTAATAATTTGGCTTATCCGACCAAGCTCACATTTGCCTTCTTTATTTTAGACAGCCTCCATGGGTGAATCAAAGAACATGAAAATGGAAGGGTAATCATGGTATAATGTTACAACACAGTTAGAGAAATGAACAAATCCAGTTGCTTTTGGATCATTTCGGTTGCTCGTTTGCCCTTGGCACATAAGCAGCAGGACACCAGTACATCAGACTGTCTGTGCACTGGGAGGAAAAAGGCTGTTCATAGATCCATTATGGCTGACCTGCCCCTTTCCAGCTTTCCTGTTATGGCAGTTTTGGTGTGGGACACATAACTTCGAGTTTTTGCCAGCAGCCAAACAGAGATGAATATATTTGAATGTTCAAACAGGATCCAACAACTATTATTACTGAGCCTCAAGGATTATTCTGGAACTTCAAATTTTGAACATTAACCTCCAGAATATTGCTACAAGGAACCCTTGGGTAAAGCAAAATAGAGGCAGTAAAATAAACTGTGTGTCTTATAAAAACATTTAATAATAAAAAATATTCAGGATGGAGGAAAGTAATTGTTTCACTGATGAGCAACTGAGTAACCGACCATTCTGAATTAAGTTTGAGCTGGAAAGTAAAAGTGATATGTGAAGACTGGAAAAATAGAGATGCAACCCCTAAATATACAGTTAATATAAATATCTGATTACACAAAAATGTTAGAAGCTCTGACTCAAAAGGCAAACCTGAGCTTCATTGGCGAGAACTATATGGACACTTCAGACATCATCTTTTCAAGGTTTTTGCCTTAAATGATTTTAATGTACCAGCTGACGTATACCAGAACAAGCTGATGAGAACAATGGCTCCCTCTCTTTACTGTGTACTGTTGATTTTAATGTTCTGAGGTCTTGTATTTTCATAAGTCTTATTAACCATTTTAGATAATCAATAAGCAGAGTACAAGGAACACCTAAAATCTCTCATGAATTCTGTCTTGTTCTTATTTCACACAATGTTGAAAAGTATGTGATGCTTGGTATACATAAATGTTAAAATCACAAAGCTAATTCGTTATTTACAATTAAAAATCAAATAGCCACATCTTGCTTTCCAATTTGCCTTGTGTGGATATTTTTAAGAAAGTGCTGCCTTACAATGCTGAGCAACAATATTCTTTCACTCTCGATGTTCAGCTGTTGGATGTGCATTCTTGAATCAGATATTAAAATAAATCACTTTTATCCTTTCAGGAGTATGTAAACAATTCCATGCATCATGTTGTTAACTCTGGTGTCCTAGCTAATAATTAACATATTTCAAAAAAAAAGAAATTATGTAGTCAATATCAGATTATCGTCCTATAACTCTCTTCAGATTAGCTCTGAATTTCCTACAGCACAACAGTGACTACACTTGGCTGTGAAGTGATTGGGAATATTTCGAAAGGAAGTGCAAGTCTTTCTTTTATGTGTGACATTAATGTGAGAGTCATAGAATAGAGTCATAGAGTCATGAAATACTACAGCACAGAAACAGGCCCTTTGGCCCATCTAGTCTGTGCCAAACTATTAGTCTGCCTGGTCCCATTGATGTGCATCTGGACCATAACCTTCCGTTCCTCTCCCGTCAATGTACCTATCCAAATTTCTCATAAATGTTGAAATCAACTTTATATCCATCACTTGTGCTGGCAGCTCATTCCACACTCTCACCACCCGCTGAGTGAAGAAATTCTCCCTCATGTTCCCCTTAAATATTGCAAGTACAAGCTCTGTACTCAAAATTTCACTTTTGAAGACCTCCCACTTGCCAAGTACAGCCTTGCCAGAAAGCAGCCTCTCCCAATCCACACTTGCCAGATGCTTTCTGATACCATCAAGGTCATTCTTTCTCCTATTTAGAACCTCAACCCAAGGGTTACAAGGAAGTGGGAGTGGAACCCATGCGATTACTCTGCTGGGAGCCAGCACAGACTCAATTGACCAAATGATCTCCTTTGTTGGATAATTATAAGTATTGTGAGCAGTTTTGGGCCCCTTATCTAAGAAAGGATGTGCTGACGTTGGAGAAAATTCAGAGGTGCACGAAAATGATTCCAGGATTGAAAGGCTTATCATTTGAGGAGCATTCGATAGCTCTGGAATTCAGACGAATAAGGGGTGACCTCACTGAAACCTATTTACTGTTGAAAGCTTCCTGTAGAAGTAGTAGAGGCCAGTTCAGTTGTGTCATTTAAGGTAAAATTGGATAGGTATATGGACAGGAAAGGAGTGGAGGGTTATGGGCTGAGTGCGGGTAGGTGGGACTAGGTGAGGTTAAGAGTTCGGCATGGACTAGGAGGGCAGAGATGGCCTGTTTCCGTGCTGTGATTGTTATATGGTTTTGATAGAGTAAATGTAGAGAGGATGTTTCCTATGTTGGGGAAGTGTGGTGAACTACATATACCTGTCTGGACACGCCCCCCTGCTGACCGCTCCTGTGGCTCCTCCCACAGACCCCGGTGTAAAGGCGATTGGAGCCACAGACCCTTCCTCAGTCTCCAGGATGTCGTGTGATAGTCACTTGCTGCTTGTGTTTTCTTTCAGCCAATAAAAGCCTGCCTTAACCCATGTCTGAGAGTTATTGATGGTGCAGCAGGGAGTCTAAGACTATAAGACATAGCCTCAGAATAGAACATCGTCCTTTTAGAATGGAGTTGAGGAGGAATAGTCAGAGGGTGGTGATTCTATGGAATTCTTTGCCCCAGGCAGCTGTGGAGGCCAAGTCTTTATGTATATTTAAGGCAGAGGTTGATAGATTCTTGATTGGTCACAGCATGAAGGGATCCGGAGAGAAGGCAGGAGATTGGGACTGAGACGGAAAATGGAGCAGACTCAATGTGACAAATGGCCTCATTCTGCTCCTATATCTTATTGTCTTGTTATATTTAAACAAGTAATTATATATTTATTCTGGGATGACATTGAAATGAACAAAACAATGGTCAATCAGCTAAAGAGAACACTGGTGACATTTACCTCAATGTTGCCACTTATCTTTTGCAAATTTAAACTCTTTCTCCATCACTCTAAGGGACGCATTATTTTTATGATGAACTTTACACAGGTATATAAATTCCCTATCCCTTGCCTTTAGGCAAAGAACAAAATAGTCATGAAATCTTATTCCCTCAAGAACATGTGGGAGTATCGCTGCCACTCATTGTGTCAGTAACTATGGAAAGTAAAAGGATTTTTTAAAACTAGTGATTAATTTTGATCAGAAGAAAAGCGTGAAATTCTAGCAGTCAGTTTAAATCTGTTTTTGTTTGTGTTCAATAATATCACAAATATTGATGTCCTAACCAAATGCATCAGTTGGCTTTCCTGAAGTTTATAGTAATTCAACATGGTGATGATTTTATCGATATATCTGTCTATCTCTTCACTATTGGTTGCAGATGTTCAATCACACATTGGGAACATTGCCAATCAGCTCAACATATGACACTTAATGACCTTAAATTGAGCAAGTTACTTAATATTTCAGAGTGCACATGTTGCTGCACACACAAAGAGACTTGCTGCACAATGGACGGATTTGTTTCTACAAAGGGTATTGGTTTCTGTGATTGGTTCATTAGGGAAGAAACCTCGTAGCTTTATATCCAGAGTTTGAATTTAGATGCAGAGTAAGGTTTGTACTGCCTTTACTTTGATCAGTAATTTAACTTTCTGGAGTGTTCACCTGATAATTTGACCACTATGCTGCTATCGCCTCTTTATATCCCCTCTTTTAGATTTAATTCAAATTTCAGGATACACTTTATCGCTAAAAATTGCGAAAGTGTGTGAGACCAAACATTCAAGTTAACATTTTCAAAATGTTATTCCTGTTACTTAATGTCAGCACCTCAGTCATTTAAACCAAAAAGCAACCAACTCATCTGGTTTGAACAGAATTTTCAACCACTTAGTATGCAATGCTAAGAGGGTTCTACACTGTTGTCCTTCCCCACAATACACCACTTCAGTTCATATCTCAGTGTAAGAAACTTGGTCTTTGATTATGCCTGTGTGGACAACACCTTGCTCTAAAAGACCAGTGAGATTTAGGCACACCAAAGGCTATCTTCCATTGCATTGATATGGTTTCCATATGCAGTACATTTTCAGTGAGTCTCTAAGCAGCCAACAGAGTACACCGTCATCTCTTCCTCTCAAAGAGAGGAAGTTAATGGCCTTAGTTCTTGTCCACCTGATAGAAGGGCAGAGCATGGTGTGGCCAATATTCTGGCTACACAAGTAAGATCTTACAGGGAAGGATATTTCCTCACCAAGATCTTGGTGCACTTTTAAAACCTTTAGCGATGAGGCACTCTGACAGTCTGCCTGAAGAACCATCCCAACTGATCCACTGTCATTTATTTCTGCAGGGGTTGGTGACATTTCATGCAGACCACTAGGTAACTGATTAGTGATCAAAGGCTTTATTTTGAATAGAGTGTTTTATGAGGAACGGGTGGTGGAGAGTACTCCATCTAAAAGTATTGTTTAGGGCACGATGGCCAGGCGCATCTTTCACAAAACTGTGGATAAAGAGGACAATTAGAATATCTATGTGTGGTGACACTTGGTTTTTGCTTACCCAGGGCCTACACAGACAACTTGATACAGTCGTCATAATTTCAGCTCTCAGAATGAAGAAATTATCAAGCATAATTTTTCTTTTTTTTGGCTGTTTATGCATTGAAGCTCAGAAAAACTAGCTTCGTTTTTGAGGTCCAGATGAAACTGAAAGAGACCTTGGGTGATTGCTGGAGTGTTGGTGTGAGTATTGAGTGCTCCAGTGCCAACTGCAGTGATTCTGACAGCACCTCTTACCTGATGACAAATTTATTTCCTGTAATCTTGAGTGAGTGCCATTGCCAGTATATCAGTTTGTTTTCTTAGCCCAATCGAAATCCTCAACTCAGATCTTACTACATGTCCTAACTCCTCCCAGCCATTATCCCGGCACCTTCAGGCAACCGAAGCTGGCAGCAAAGGGAATAGAGAATCGATTGACAAGCTGGCGACGGAAATGGCCTTGCTTTTGCTGCAGCTTACTTTGCTTCCCCAAAAGCAGTCACACTGACTGCAGATTCTCACTGATCTGTGAGCCTGAGCAGAAGACTGTGACATCATGCATAAAGGGAGGCTTTGACCTGGATGCCACTGCTTCCTTGTGTCACCTCATACACGCGTCCTTCCTGATGGATATAGTAAAGGGATCAATACAGCATACTGACGTAACAGAGGAAAGACGGCATTTAAAGGCTTCATCTGTAAGATTTGCTTCCTACTCATTGTGCTAGAGATGTCCGTGGCTCTGTGTATTTTGATAGAGGAAAATGTTAATGCCATTTATAACAATTAAATATACAGTCTAGGATCACATTGTAATTAGTTTCCTCAACCCAACACATGCCCACTTCATCTGTGAGCAGCAGTACTTGTCCTGGCCAGATGCACTGATTTGATCTCTTCCAGCTGCTGCCATCTGGTGGCTGGAGCAGCAGGCATTGCTGTTGGGGAAGGATCTGTTCAATTGGTATTTGAATTCTCCTCTTGACATTCCTGTTTAAGATGGCTGCTCCCAGATTCCAGGAGCTTGGGCACCTCACTCTTCTCATTGCTGCTCCCAGATTCCCGAGCCTGGATACTACACCCCTCCAGGTGCCCCTCTTGCCTCGTGGATTCTTGAGGCTGCTGCTCTGTTACTCGTTTTCTCAGGCTGTTCAGCTTTGCCTTTGGTAAAACTGCCTTAGAGTTTCCTGGTGGTTGTATGTGTTAAGATTTCTGCTCCCATCACTTTTCCTTTGAGCCACTTTATCACCTTCTCCTTGTCTTCCTTCCCTATTGTGCCTTTTCTTTCAGTGATCTCATGGTACCTCTGCAAGGAGAGAATCATTATTGATCTGTGGGCCCCAGGCATCACCTTCTGATGATCATATGTGAGTTTTTCTTACTGCTGCTTAATCAAGCCCATTTTTGCCTCTGGAGCACTCTATTTGACCTCTTGACATCTGGACTGGTTGTTGAAGGCTTATGCCATCCTCCTCCATGTCTTCTCCTTTGTATTTCTCATTCTCCTCGATCTGATGCTTCTCCCACATGCTAGAGGTGAGAGTAGAGATTTTGGTTTAATTTCTAGCAGCTGCAAGTGCTTTCCTTTGCTCCCGTGTTCACTCTTCCTTTACTGCCTGGGCCGCAGCTTCGTTTCCAGTTATGCAGAGGTGACCAGTCACCAGATACAATAGAAGCATTTCACTTCCTGTCACCCGAGAGGCTGATGGCCTTCCTTTCTGCAGTTCTGGTAGACGATCTCCATGCAGTGAACTGGTTTGAGCCCTTGTTTTCCATGGGATTGAAATTCTTTTATTGCCTTGGTAAACCATTGACAGTGAATGACTTTGGCATGAGAAATTCTGCAGATGCTGGAAATTGAAAGCAACACACAGAAAATACTGGAGGAAATCAGCAGATCAGGTGGCATCCATGGAAATGAACTAACAGTCAACATTTTAGGCTGAGTCCTGGTCTTAGTCCAATAAGTCGACCGTTCATTCATTTTCATCGATACTGCCTGACCTGTTAAGTTCCTCCAGCATTTTGTGTGTGTTGCTTTGGATAACATCAGCGTCTTTTTTGTCCTCAGTTCTGTTTTAAAGTTTCCTGTACTTATTCATATGCTGCCATTATCACTTCTAGCTATGTTTTTCTCTGGTGTCTTAATGTACCTTCTGAGGAAGGAGAGGACATTAAGGGCTGACACATTTGAATTAAACATTTGAGCAACCAGGATTCATTCCTTTTTCTTTAGAGTGGGAGGGGGAGTCTTTGAATTCAATAGTGATTGATAGGTGTCATTTCCCTTCTTATAATATTTCAACATCTCCAAGAAACCACACACTAACTAAAAGGTTTTATCAAAATACCCACACTGAGGGAACTTCTGCAACATAAAGAAGCCGTATGCTTCAAAAAATACCTTTTCCACAAAGATTCCTTGCTCTTTCTTCAACAGACTTTACATGAATGCAAACTGTGTTTCATGTGAACCAGGCTCAGATCAAAGAGCTCTCATTGCCCACGGCAGGTTAAGATTAGAATCTATTCAATGCCATATTAGTACAGCTTCTGAGCGAGCTATGCAAATACAAGCTGATTATGGTCTTTTCCTGATGAGCTAAATATTCTGCTTGTAGCCTTTCTGTACTAACTGTTGCCATAGTAATTTTCATGGTCTTTAAGTAGAGCATGACTGTGGAGGATGTTTTTAATCCAACCATTGATACACCCCTGTAGTATATCTACATGCATGGTCATGCTGCTCTCTGTGTATCAATATGTCATGATCCTGCTGGTCAGGAGAGTCATGTGGTATGCCTGATTTTACAGTTTTGCAGCTGTGACACTTTCTGGAAAAGACATAGGTTTGAAGACTCAACAAGGCTTAAATGTTTGGCTTGCAGATAAATTAGTACCTCTATATATATTTATTTATGTGTGTGTATATATATGTGTATGTGTGTGTGTGTGTGTGTGTGTGTGTGTGATGTATCTTGGTGCCTTTATAAAGATATTATTGGGTTTCAGCCTTCACTGAAGTGCTAAGACACCATGTTTGACATGAATACTGAGCTGTATCATGAACAAAGAAAAGTGAAATTGGCTAAAATTACCCTTTCAAGTTCACTTAAAATCTTGTATGTTTGAATTCTTTTGAACTCCAAATAACAGAGATCTAAACTCTCTAACCTCATAATAACTGCCCTCTGGAAGTGGAGAAAACTGCCAGGTTCACACAAGGGTGTACTGGGGTGCTTTTAGCTCAGATAAATGCAGAAGTGTGTAGTTGGAGTGCTAAATGATGCTGAAATACTGAGCAGGAAGTGACAGGGTGAATATTCGGATACCAGTCCTGATAACGGCTTGAGGGACAAGTGACTTGTATGAACTGGAAAGAACTGAACTGATGCTGATGGATGCACTTGCAGACAATTGTCTTGAAGGCCCATTTCTTTGTTAAAGTCTAAAATGTATTTATATTTTCCAATTCTGACTCTGGAGAGAATAACAGATAAATAAGAAAGTAGTTTTGCAGTGACAGAATATGCAAATTAATCTACTGATAGTTCATGAGTGAGCTATGTGCACTGGAGTGATTTGCATATTACTTTAATCATTCAAAGAATTACTTTCAACATTACTATTTGTACTCCTCCATATATTTTCAAATACACACTATATGAATTCACATCAAAATCTACTTGCTGATATGAGTAGCCAGGGAATTTCAACATAGCTTCTAAAATTGGATCCACAATTGTATACTTCATTTGTTATTTGCTTATAATTATGTATTAATTTTATATATATATTGCAGGAATTGTTCCAAGAGGCAAATATCAAATCGATGGAATCATTGAATAACATATAGCAGTGTGGAAAGAAACCATTAGATTCATTCCTTCTGCTCTATTGAAGACCCAAGCCGACCATGTCGGCCAGTATCAACAGGCAAGTTAGCAGTTAACCTTGTGCATGAATGTCCTTCAGATGTGAAAATTACTATTATATTTGCTTGCATCAGCAATCCAGGCAGTGAACTACAAATCATTCTAACGCTCTGCATAAACCTTGCATTCTCCTCAGCTGCTCTCGTTTTCTTTTGATAGCTGCATACCTTTGGATAGTTGATCTTTTTTTGCTAAAAGGACTACTGCAAAGAAACATTTTAGAGTGCTTTAAGTGCCTCTGGGAGAGAAGATACCAGCATTATTTTGACCAGTTTTTGGTTTGAAATATATTAAATTGAGCAGGGGTTCTCAAACTTTTTTATGCCATGGATCAATGCCATTAGGCAAGGGGCCCATGGACCCCAGGTTGGGAACCTCTGCCTGAAATAGAGAGATCAGAGAAAAAATTTAAAAATGATGCTGAATTAGATGAATTGGATGCATGGCAAAATAGGAAATATTTTAACATTATTTGTATTAAAAGATAATGAAAAGTACATCACTGAGATAGTAAGGCTGATGGACCATTTCAACATCCTCAAAAATATTATGTAACCAAAGACTGCTTTGACTATTGTTGTGATGTGTGACTAAATTACTATACTAATGACCCAAAGGCTTATGCCTACAAGCTAGAGATGCGAGTTCAAATCCCAACATGGCATCCGTGCATTTAAATGTGAAGTTCAGTGTTCGAAGTTCAAAGTAAATTTATTATCAAAGTACACGTGTCACCATATACTACTTTGAAATTCATTTTCTTGTGGGCATTCATAGCAAATACAAAGAAACAAAATAGAATCAATGAAAAATCATGCACAAGACAGACAACTAATGTGCTAAAGAGAACAAGCTGTGCAAATACATCAAGAAAAATAAATAATCATAATAATAATAGTTAGAAATTGCAATAAATATTGAGAATTCTTGAACATGATACATAGGTTGTGGGAACAGTTCAATGCTGGAGTGAGTGAAGTTATTTCCTCTGGTTCAAGAGCCTAATGGTTGAGGGGTGATAATTGTTCCTGAATCTGAGGCTCCTGTACCTCCTTCTTGGAGGTAGAAGTGTGAAGAGAGCATGGTCTGGATAGTGAGGGTCCCTGACGATGGATGCTGCTTTCCTGAGGTTACTACTAAAGATTTGTTTTTAACAAAGGACATCTGATTTAATTAAAAATAAGCACGAAAGAGACTTCTTGGCATTATATGAAACAGGGGCAAAGAAATCTCCTCCTGATTATAGCATACCAACCTCTCTCATCTAACAAATACTTGGAAGAAGCAATAAAGGTAGAAAGGGATCAGAATGTATTCTGGATGGTGGACTTTAATGTCCATCACCAAGAGTAGCTTGGTAGTACCCCCATTGTCCAAGCTGACGGAGTCCTGAAGACTATTTGTTAAACAGGGTCTGCATCAGGTAGTGAATGGTCCAATCTGAAGGATAAATGCTTGACCTCAATCTCTCTGATCAACCTGTGGCAGATGCATCTACCCATGGTTAGGAATGATCATCGCAAAATCCCTCTGGAGATAAAGCCCTGTTTTAAACCAAAGAACATTCTCTGTAGTGTAGCAACTACCATCATGCTAAATAGGATAGACACAAAACAGATCTTACAGTTTAAGATTCATAAGGAACAGAGGACCAATAGTGGCAGGAGAAATGGAAACTACCAGTCTATGATGCAACATCTCAGTATATCTAGCTTACAATTACACCAGAGGATCAAGCCTAGTTCAATGAGGGATTCAGAAGAGTTGCTGGAAGCAATGCTACCCGGACTAAAGGAATGAGATACTAAAAAATGAAACTACTAAACAGCACTGCAGAGACAAGCCATCTTCAGTCACAAAGCTTTCAGTCACAACACATCTGGTCATGAACACTGGTGAACAATTAAACAGTTAACAGTGGAATCACCAAGAACTTCTCCATCCTCATTCAGTGCCAAGGATAAGATTGATGCATTTGCAGACATGGTAAACAGTTGATGATCCAACTCAACTTACTTCTAAAGTCCCTGGCTATATGATCCCAGACTTCAGCCCATTCAATTTATTCCACTTGATGTTAAGAAAGGGCTGAGAGCACTGAATCAAGTTACACTGTTTGATCAGACAAGATCCTAACTGCAGTATTGAAGACATGCTTGGAAGTACAAATGCCTCTAGCCAACCAGCTCCAGTATGGTTACAAATCTCTTTGAGAGTTCTGAGATAAAGCTGCAGTGGCACTTAAAAGAAACACAAAGGGATTGTAGTAATAGATCATGCTCTGCTTTCCCAGCCATGCTTTTTGTGCAGCAATGGCTGTCCAACTGGATATTTCATATTTCTGTGTGTGAATCCTGGAATGTGTCAGTCAACTACATTGGAATGCATTCTCTTCAGGTTGTACTTGGCCTGGAAGTTTTATTTTCTGCAATATTTTATCAGAAGCATGGAAGTCAGCCTCTTATGCAAAATAGATGGGTTGTTAGTCATCCATAATGTATTGCTTTCCATGTGTTGTTACTGTGGATTTTGAAGAATTATCCGTGTAGAATATATTAAGTAAGAAAGTCAATATTTTGTAAATGATAAGAATAAATGTGGCCATAACATCAAAATTAATTTTAGAAAGAAAAAGAAAAAAGGAATTTTCATCCATTCATTTGATTGCTATAAAACTGTTTACTATCCCTGGTTCTGATGACAGCCATTGACTGTGTATTCCTCAATCCTTGCCTTACATTGAGGCCCTATCTTGCCATTAAGACTATAAACGTCATTGCTATGAAACAGTATACATGCACATTAAATACAGACATAATGACAACTTAAAATTAAAATTTTGTGCTGGGAAAGGTTGTCTAGGTAGAACAATATCCTATGGGCATCAATCAGGCCTGCGGCATGTATGGCTGTTCTCATGCTACACAGGAAACCAAACTAGAGACTGGAAAGGACACATGAGCGTAGAGATCCTGACATATATTTTGTAAAAGCTTTTTGAGTGGAATGGATGATTTTGCCAAAGCTCAAGAACAGTCAAAGTACTTAATAATATAAATTAGTAATCAGATTTTGTCACCTATGTGACTATAACCTCATTGAGGATGCTCTAAATCGAAGATAGATACTTTCTGCGCACAACATGAAGTGTGCATTCTCCACCCTGAGGAAAACACTCTTGCTTAATTAATTCATAGAGATTAAGCTCAGGCTGACAATTGAAATAGATTATACTCTCAAACCACACAGGTGTTGCTGGAGTTCAACAATTTAACCAGCTAAAAAAAATTGACAAATATGCTAGAGCATTTCAAATGATATTTCAAAATATTAACTAGGATATGAGCACAGCTGGAATATTAAAAAGAAATCTAAGACTGCAGGACAAATTAAAAATAATACAGTGATCTGGCAGCAGTCACCAACAAACTGAGAGGGAAGCAAACAGCAGCAGCCTTTGCAAAAGTTTATCCATGCAATAGCTTTCAAGCTGAGCCACACCATGCAAAACCTATAATCTTCTAAATCTTACTGCACAGATTTTGTAGGCATAATGCATTTCCTCTAATGAACAACAACGCTCCTTATTTTATTCTTTTCATTTCCCAGAATTTAAAAATCAACATGAATTCTGTATATTGGATCCATCTGCATTATTCTTAAACCACATCTCTTATCCAAGAAACTATTCACTTCTGCCTGATTTGTTCCATTAAAATTTATTTATTTTGCTACTCTTTCTCTGAGAGATGAATCAATTGGGGAGAAACCGAGCTGCATTATATTATCTTAATATTTCCTCCTGTTACTGAAGTGCTATACTTATTGTTTATCATCCAATAATGGATGAGCAGAAATTTCCACCAAGAAAATGTTGGGAAGATTGAAAACATTATCTCATTTTCTACCTGTACAGGCCATAGATCATGACGACACCCTGGTGAGGAAGATATGCTCCAGAAGCTACCAGTCATCTAGCCAAGCATTTCCAGTATATAAACAGCATTATCATTGACTCCACGAAATAAGAAATAGCCGAGGTAAGACTTGTGCACGGAATGTATTTCAATCTGATTTAATCAAATTCCATCTCATCAATCATCCCTCTATCATCAGTAAAATGATTGGCCTACCATGCACTTTCTAGTCTCGAGGTGAGCAGAAGAACACAAAAAAAAAGCTAGGAGCAGCAGTAGGCCACCCAGCCCCTCAGATCTGTCCTGTCATTCAATATAATCGTGGCTGATCCTCAGCTCTTCTTCTGCGACAATTCCATATAGGCGATTCTATAGTTTCTCTGAAAATCATCTGCGTCCTCTTTGCCTACTTCCAGTATCCTGCTTTCACAACTCTTTAGGTAAGAGAATTCTAGAGGTTGACCATGAAAAAAAAATGGATCCGTGAGCAGGAATGTGCAGTTATGATTCATATTCCACAGTTATGATCTTCACCACCACCACAAGGTGGAATCTCATGTGGATAGGGTGGTGAAGAACACTTTTGGTATGTTGGCCTTTATAAATCAGAGCATTGAGTATAGGAGTTGGGATGTAATGTTAAAATTGTACAAGGCATTGGTAAGGCTGAATTTGGAGTATTGTGTACAGTTCTGGTCACCGAATTACAGGAAAGATATCAACAAAATAGAGAGTGTACAGAGAAGATTTACTGGAATGTTACCTGGGTTTTAGCACCTAAGTTACAGGGAAAGATTGAACAAGTTAGGTCTTTATTCTTTGGAGCGTAGAAGGTGGAGGGGGGACTTGATGGAGGTATTTAAAATTATAAGGGGGATAGATAGAGATGACGTGGACAGGATTTTTCCATTGAGAGTAGAGGAGATTCAAACAAGAGGACATGAGTTGAGACTTAGGGGGTAAAAGTTTAAGGGTAACATGAGGGGGAATTTCTTTACTCAGAGAGTGGTAGCTGTGTGGAATGAGCTTCCAGTAGAAGTGGTAGAGGCAGGTTCGGTATTGTCATTTAAAGTACAATTGGATAGATATATGGACAGGAAAGGAATGGAGGTTTATGGGCTGAGTGCAGGTCGGTGGGACTAGGTGAGAGTAAGCATTCATCATGGACTAGAAGGGCTGAGACGGCCTGTTTCCGTGCTGTAATTGTTATATGGTTATATGTTATATGATGGCACAGATCTGAGCATGAAATTCAGGATCTAAGGTTGAGAGGGGAAAGAAGAGCGCAGTGGGCAGAAAGAGTTGCCTCAGATCCAGAATGCACGTGTGAACGGACATTGTTGTATAACAGCTGTGTAACAGCAGGAAAGATAAGTTATGTTTGTTCATAAATAGACCCCATAATCTCAATGTGTTATGTCATAATAATCAAAAGTTCATGAGTCTGCAAGTTTGTCACCTTAGTGGGTAGAGTGGAATGGACTTGGCATGCTCACTGCCACCTCCAAGTGCCGTCTCTTCCCTGGGTTGGATGTAATGGGTAGATCAAGCCTAGCAAACTTCAACCCTCCCCTCCTTGCCGCAGGAGTCAGGTGGTCAAGTGGAGCAAAGCGTTACCAACATGTAGACCTCAGTGGACCTCTTCGACCACTTTTGCATGAGACTGGATGGAGGTGTATGGTGTGTGTCTAGCTTTGGAAAAAATTTTGAATGTCTCAGGTACTTTATGGGTGTTGTGGACAATTAAAAACATTTACAATAATCAACAATAAAAATATTCATTGTTGATGTGTTAATGAAATCACTGGAGAGAAATACTGGTAGACATGAAGCAGTCTCTGTATTCATCAAAGTATCACAAATAAGCTGACTTTGGATTCCTGAATGAGCATGAGTGAATGAGAGAGAGTGAGATAGAGAGACTGAGTGAATGAGAGTGAGAGAGAAGGGGAGAAGGGAGTGGGAGAGAGAAAAACAGAATAGGAGAAAAGGGAGGGAGAGAGATAGATTGGGAGAAGGGAAGGGGGGAGAGAGGGAGAGAGGAGAGAGAGAGAGAGAGAGAGAGAGAGAGAGAGAGAGAGAGAGAGAGAGAGAGAGAGAGAGAGAGAGAGAGAGAGAGAGAGAGAGAGAGCGCTTTTTGAAGCAAAGTCTGTCTGGCCCAGCTCTACACAACATTTTATATGCTAAAGATAAAAAAAGTCAGAAAATTCAAAGAAATCCATATTTACAATGCTTTCTTTGAACTACATGTAACAGAATGGGGGTCATCGATCTGGTTGGTATAGATTGGAAAAGATGTACTCCACACTAAGTGCTGGGAATCTCAGTACGATCCAGATTTGCCTCTGGGTTCCAATACTCCACTTTCTAGTGCATAAATTTCTATGGTTTTGAGCTACAGAACTGATCACAGTGCTAACAAACTAATGTTCCTTGAAAAACCATGATGTGCTGCATACTTTCCAAGAAAATAATGTATAAGTTTCCTGCATGAAGAAGATAGAACAACACCCTATCTTATGATAAACCAGAAAATACCATTAAGACATTTATGGGATTGGAAGATAACTGAAGTAGAAGTTTGGAACGGAGAGTAAAGTTAAACAGGCAATAGCCTGCAGAACACACATCTTACATTTCTTCAATGAATGCAGCTTTGCAGTGGAGCATATCTAATCCCCAGCATATTGGCTCTAGTACCTCTGTACCTGGAAGAGATATTTGACAAGGACTTGATGGAGAATGTAATTATGAACCTTATAATTACCACCCCAGCTTACTTATTCTCCAAGATTCAAATTATTATTACCATTTGGGCATAAACCAGACTGACTTTTTCTCATTAATTCAAGTCTTTCTCATATTTGTCCTATGTGCGGAACTGCTCGAAATTGAAGTGCCAACATATTTTAACACAAACTTGATGCATGTCTTATTGTAGGGCCTAATGCCAGGGTGCATCCCTAACTGACAGTCCTTGGGTGCTATGCTGTGCCACTTAATGTCATGTTCCTCATGTATTAGGTCCCAAAGGTAGAAACTATGAAGTACCTCTGAGTGCAAGAATATGATCAGGCATATCGATGCATGGCTGAAAGACAGGTGTAGGGAACAAGGCTTCAGGTTCCTGGGTCACTGGGGCCTCTTCTAGAGGAGTTAGGGCCTGTACAAAAAGGACAGCTTACACCTGAACCGAAAGTGTTTCAATTTCCCAGCAGGCAGGCTTAATAGAGCTGTTAGGGAGGGTTTAAACAAATTTGGCAGGGTGCTAGGAACCAGAGTGATAGGGCTGAGGAAGGGGATAACAGAAATAAGTCAAAGATAGCATGCAACAGAGATGATAGCAAGGATAGGCAGGAAATGTGGCATAATCAAGCCAATGGGATAATTTACAAGGCAATAGAAGCATGATGCAGTTAAAACAGAAAGCAACAAATATTTGAATGCATGGAACATAAGAAATAGAATGGACAGCCTTGAAATTCAGCTACAGATTGGCAAGTATGACGTTGTGGTCATCTCTGAAATTTGGCTCAAGGATGGCTACCATTGGGAGCTGAACGTCCAAGAATATACGGAATATCAGAACGATAGGTTAGTAGGCAGAGGGGGTGATGTGGCCCTGTGTATAAGAAATAATATTAAAATATTAGAAAGGGATGATGTAGGATCAGAAGATTAGAGTCTCTGTGGGTTGAGTTGAGAAATGGCAAGGGTAAAAGGACCCTAATGGCAGTTGTATACAGGCCTCCAAACAGCAGCTGGGATGTGGATTACAAATTACAGTAGGAGATAAAAATGAGTTGTGTCAGAAGGACAATGTCATGATAATAGTTGGGGATTGTAACATAAAAGTGGATGGGAAAACCAGGCCAGTACTGTACCTCAAGGGAGAGAATTTGTAGAATCTCTAAGCCAAATTAGTAGAAATTCCGGCCATTGCTGCTCTGCTGTCCTTCCTGCTAGTATCCCTTTCCAGTCAACTTTAGTCAGGTCCCCTCTCATACCATTGTAATTTCCTTTATTCCACTGAAAAACTGTTACATTAGAATTTAGTTTCTTCTCAAATTTCAAAGTGAACTCGATCATATTTTGACCACTGTTCCTTAAGGGTTCCTTAGCCTTAAGCTCCCTGCAAGAAACAAAACTCACAAACCCCAAAACCCCCACCCCTTCCTTCAGGAAAAAAACAGATTGCCCACACAGAAAACGGCAGCTGGAACACAAACCCCAAACCTCCAACTCCTCCCTCATACAAAGAGCAACAGATCACCCAGCCAGAAGATGGCAGCCAAAACATCAAAAGCCCCAAACCGCCAGACCCCTCTTGCACAAAAAGAATAGTGACAACAACGTCAACCCCTAACTTCCTCCCCCACACAAAGAACACCACTCACAGCACTATACAGCCAACTCCCTCTTCCAACACAAAAGTCAACAGTTCACCCACACAGGAAAACCGACAAGAAAATCAGACCCCCAAATGCCCAACCCCTCCCTTCCAGCAAAACCAACCCATCGCCCACCCAGAACCTTAATCCTCCAATCGGCAACAGGAAAGAAAACACTGAAAACTTGAGAGCAAGCAAAGTAAATTGCAGTCTGACAATCACATAAATTTCAGAATTTCAAAAATATCCTCCTGCCAGAATCAAGGGGAGCATCCTCCCAATCTCAATCCCTCTGCAAAGAGTGACCACCATGCCGCTGACCTGACTCTGATCCACCATCACCCTGTGGCCTCCATAGAAAGAGATCACTGACCTCCTCCACATTCGCCTTGATACTTCAAAATGGAGTCGATCATGGCCTCACTCTCTGTCTCTGGTCTTCTGCATGAAGCACCCAGTGCACGCAGTCCTCTCCAGATCACTGAAACTGAACATCACATGCTCCAAGAGTCTCCAAAACACAATGAAGACACAAAGGACAAGCAGGAGGCGCTGAAAAAGTGAAATGATTGAAGAGATTGGCTACCTTGAAGATGTCAGCTGAGGAATAGTTGTTTGAAGATGTCTTGACCAGAACTGAAAGGGTACCACCATCAAGATTGAATACCGTATCACACCAACAAATCGGAAAGTCTGATCACTTCGCTGTACCTCTGCTCCCAATGTATAGGCAGGGACTAAAGAATGGAACACCAGTGGTGAAGTCCAAGAAGGTATGGTCAAAGGAGGTGGAGGTGCACTTACAGGACTTCTTTGTTCATTAGACTGGACAATATTCAGGGATTCATCTTAAAATCTGAATGAGTAAACCACAGTTATCATTGACTTCTTCAAGGTCTGTGTTGATGTGTGCCTTTAAGAACATACCAGACATACCAAAAGCATATGTCATTGATGAACCAGGAGATTTGTTGTCTGCTGAGGGCTAGTTCTGTGGCATTCAAGACCGGAGATCCAGAACTCTTGGTACAACATACGGAAGACTATTTTATGAGTGAAAAAGAAATCTGACTGAGATTAGACTAAATGCACATCTGCTCTGGCAAGGCTTACAGGCCATTACTTCCTACAAAGCAAAACCTAACATCATGAATGGCTGGGATGCTTCATTCCCAGATGAGTTCAATGCCTTTAAGCATGCTATGAAAGGAAGAATAAAACTACACCTGTGTGAATCCCAGCAGCATCTGGTGACCCTGCGATCCCTGTATCAGAGGTTGGTCATGGCTAGAATCAAATTCTGCCTAAGCAAGGAACTGGAACCGCTACAATTTGCCTATCAGCACAATAGGTCTGCAGTGAATGCAATCTCACTGGCTCTCCCCTCGGCCTTGAATCACCTGGTAACTAGTAATGTCTATGTCAGGCTGCTGTTTATTAATTATAGCTCCCTCAGTTCTAATCAATAAGTTCCGTACCCTTTGCCTCTGTACCTCAGTCTGCAACTTGACTTCTCACAGAAAGACCACAGTGTGTGTGGATTGGAAATTACATCTCACATTTGCTGACAATCAGCACTGGCGCACCTCAAGGGCATGTGCTCAGCCTGCTGCACTACCCTCTCTACATCCACGAATGTGTGGCATGGCACAGCTCAAATGCCTTCTACAAATTTGCCGATGACACAACTGTTGCTGGCAGAATTTCAGAAGATGTTAAGGAGGCAGCAGCTATACTGTATTAGGAGTTTGAAGAGATTTGGCATGTCAACAAATAAACTCAAAAACTTCTATAGTTGTACTGTGGAGAGCATTCTGACAGGCTGCATCACTGTCTGGTATGGGTGGGGGGGAGTGAGAGTTAAGCTGGTTGTGTGATGTCACAACAACAACTTTACATTTAACATCAGTAAGACCAAGAAATCATTGTGGACTTTGAAAGGGAAGATGAGGGAATGCAGCAGTCCACATTGAAGGATCAGCAGTGGAAAGAATCAGAATCAGGTTTATTATCGCTGGCATAGGTTGTGAAATTTGTTAACTAAGCAGCAGTAGTTCAATGCCATACATAATATAGAAAAAGAAGAAAAAATAACAAACTAATAATAATAATAATAAATAAATAAGTGAATCAATTACAGTGTCTGTATGTTGAATAGATTGAAAATTGTGCAAAAACCAGAAATAATATACAAACGTATATTAAAAAAGTGAGGTAGTGTCCATGGGTTCAATGTCCATTTAGGAATCGGATGGCAGAGTGGAAGAAGCTGTTCCTGAATTGTTGAGTGTGTGCCTTCAGGCTTCTGTATCTCCTACCTGATGGTATCAGTGAGAAAAGGGCATGCCCTGGGTGCTGGAGTTCCTTAATAATGGACGCTGCCTTTCTGAGACACCGCTTCTTGAAGATGTCCTGGGTATTTTGTAGGCTAGTGCCCAAGATGGATCTGACTAGATTTACAACCTTCTGCAGCTTCTTTTGGTGCTGTGCAGTAGCCCCCCCTCCCACCCATGCCAGACAGTGATGCAGCCTGTCAGAATGCTCTCCACAGTACAACTATAGAAGTTTTTGAGTTTATTTGTTGACATGCCAAATCTCTTCAAACTCCTAATACAGTATAGCTGCTGTCTTGCCTTCTTTGTAACTACATCGGTATGTTGGGACCAGGTTAGATCCTCAGAGATCTTGACACCCAGGAACTTGAAACTGCTCACTCTCTCCACTTCTGATCCCTCTGAGGACTGGTCTTACGTTTTGTCTTTGTCTTACCCTTCCTGAAGTCCACAATCAGCTCCTTCGCCTTACTAATGTTGAGTGCCAAGTTGTTGCTCAACATCACTCCAATAGTTGGCATATCTCATTCCTGTACGCCCCCTTGTCCTCATCTAAGATTCTACCAATAATGGTTGTATCATCAGTAAATTTATAGATGCTATTTGAGCTATGCCTAGCCACACAGTCATGGGTATAGAGAGAGTAGAGCAGAGAACTAAGCACACACCCATGAGGTGCACCAGAGTTGCTAGTCAGCGAGGAGGATATGTTATCATTAATCCACACAGATTGGTTAGGAAGTCTAGGATCTAATTGCAGAGGGAGATATAGAGGCCCATGTTCTGTAACTTCTTAATCAGGATTGTTGGAATAATAGTATTAAATGCTGAGTTATAGTCGATGAACAGCATCGTGACACAGGTGCTTGTGTTGTCCAGGTGGTCTAAAGCTGTGTGGAGAACCACTGAGATTGCATCTGCCTTTGATCTATTGTGGCAATAGGCAAATTGCAATGGGTCCAGGTCCTTGCTGAGGCAAGAGTTCAGCCTAGTCATGACCAGCCTCTCAAAGCATTTCACCACTGTAGATGTGTGTGCTACTGGTAAGCAGTTTCAAGTTCCTGGGTAGCAACATCTCCATAGATCTATACTGGGCCCAAAATATAGATGCAATTACAAGGGAGGTTTAGCAGCTGCTATTCATTGGGAGTTTGAGGAGATTTGGTATGTACCATGGTACCATGGAAAACATTCCAACTGGTTGCATCATCATCTGGTGTGGAAGGGCCACTGCACAAGATTGGAAAAATTTGCTGAAGGTTGTAAATGCCACCAGATCCATCATAGGCACTAGCCTCCCCAGCTTCAAGGCCACATTCAAAAGGCAATACCTCCAAAATGTGGACCCTCACAACCCAGGACTTGCCCTCTTCTCATTAGTGCCAGCAGAGAGGAGGTACAGGAGCCTGAGGACAGACTCATCATTTCAGGAGCAGCTTCTTCCTCTCCACCATCAAATTTCTGAATAGACAATGAATTGATCATAAACACTACCTCATTAGTTTTTCTCTCTTTTTGCACTACTTAACTTATATGTATCATAGCTTTTTATTATTATGTATTACAGTGTACTGCTGCTGTAAAACAACTAACTTCATAACATTTGCCAGCAATATTAAACCTAATTTTGATTCTAAGAATACAGGCATTATGGAGTGAGTGTGTGTGTGTGTGTGTGTGTGAGAGAGAGAGAGAGAGTGTGTGTGTGTGGGGGGAGGGTCACAAGGGGGGGGTGGTTTGGGATGCCATTGCTGGAAAATGGCCCGTATCATGATTTCCTATAATGCAAAGCAGAATCATCTGTGCATGTATCAAAAACTTATAAGTTGAAAAACAAGTTCATTTATCTATTTGTTTTTCTATATAAATTCCATGAGACTGAACTTTACTCCACATCTCAAACTTATGGTTAGTGCTTTGAGAATTCTGCAAGGCCAAATTTCAGTAACCTAAACCACCATAGTGTGAAAGTCAGCTGTACCTAAAATCCAAAATATTGTCAGAATTATTAGTGGTCTTCTTGGGCTAGTGAGCAAAGAACACTAGGGCAGCATCAAGGATGGTCTGGTCACTTTGCATGCCTCAAGATTAGGTATGAGTCCATTAACTTCTTTATTAGCAAGACATGTTCATTAAACATCACTCCATCAAGCAGTTGAATTTTAACTTTAAAAAGAACATTCATTTAGGGAAGCTTTTGATTTTAGTCTCAGATCTGACTTGTGGATGTACAGATTTCAGGAATGTGTATACGAGACCTTCTCCCTATATACCCTTCTGGATTTGTATTGCCAAACTCACTTTGTACAGGGAAGTGTTACTTGGGGAGATGAGGATAGGGTATGGAAAGTGGCCTGGTAACTTACGTTGTCAGGCTGAAGGAAAAAATTTTAAAAACTGAATAGGTTGAATACTAACTTAAATAACATTATATGTTACAGGCTTGTCATTTTGTTTTGAGAAAATTGAATTATGGCAGATTTGCCAATTTCAGAATAACTGACGCCTTCAAAATTGAGCCAGTCACTTGTTTAACGAAGCAAGACTCTTGGCAATATAAGAAAACAGGCTCAAAGCTCAACAGAGCTTATGTGAAATTTCTGGCCCCAATTGGATGTTGAGAGACAATAAAAGAATGAGATTATGTTATTACATGAGTGGATATAAACCAGTAAAGCATGGGATTGCAATTGGATTCCTTGCAGATCCAGAAAGATTTATTTACTGATGATTTGAAACAGGCTTTAAAATAAAAATAAATTTAAATACTTTAATGTACATTCTGAATTTTGCAATAAACATATGACATTAAATAACTGACCTTAAAAATGCTATTTTCTTTGTATGATGCCTTGTCAGTAAAGCTTCAATTCAAAATTTTAACATGCTCAGTGAAGGGAAAAGGTTGAACATGTTTCTCTGAGGAATGGGACAACATTGTGGAACATTGTTTTCAGAGACATAACTTGCATAGCAGGCACACAAAAATACAAATGACATCTATTGTACCATAAAATAAAATGCCATTGTGGAGTTCCAGCGTATCTTTTGAATTAAAAATTTGCTAGGGTGAGGATTTTGATTCAGATTGTAGATTCATTATTTTTTCTGAGAGTTTCCGTATTTTGTGCAGTGAAAGGAAAACCAAAGTGCTCTCCGCATTTGAAAGAATGTCACCTTGCAGCGTGCGCTGTATATTGCTGTTTTTCCTTAGCCATTGAGATGCCAGAATGTTGCCCAGGGGTGAAACAGGTTGGCACAGGTTTTCAGTGTTCTACCAGGTACACAATCAGGTCCTGACGAGGGTTCACATGAAAGATGTTCTAACGTCAGCATCTGAAACAGAGATTACAGGATCACATGATTATGACAAGAGTGAGGAGATCCTTGAAGCTATGAAGCTAGGGATTTGCACAGGTGTAGTTTTATTCTCCCTTTCAAAGTATGCATAATAGGTGTTTAGTTCATCCTGACCATCATAGCCGTTCTTGATGTTAGATTTAATCTTCCAGGAAATAATGGCCTGCAAATACTGCCAGAGCTGACATGCATCCAATTCTGTCTCTAATTTCAATCAGAGGTTTCTTTGCTCTTAAAATAGCTTTCTGTGGTTTGTACCTGGACTTCTTATATAGTTCTGGATCACCAGTCTTGAATGCCACAGATCTAGCCCTCAGCTATGGTTCATTCATGGCTTCTGGCTTGAGTATGTCTGGCATGTTCTTGAAGGCGCGCACTCGTCCACACGGGTCTTGTTGAAGGTGAGGCAACTGTGGTGTAATCATTCAGATTCGAAGATGAATCCCTGAATATTGTCCAGTCCTGTAAACACTCCTCTGCCTCCCTTGATCATATCTTCTTGGTCCTCACCACTGGTACTCTGGTCTTTCATCTCTGCTTATATGCCAGGAGTGGCAACACAGTCAAGTGATCAGACTCCAAAGTGTGGGTGTGGAGTAGCACAGTAAACATATAACAGTGTAATGTTGTAACAGTGACCCACATCTCCTCACTCCTGTCATAATCATGTTGGAGTAGGATATTATTGAAATTACAGGGGTTTTCTTTAATTATCAGTAATGTTATATATGCTACTTATGACAGAATCCCATTCTTGCTCATTTTCCTCAATGTTACATTAATCGCCTTTCTGGTTTGTATTGTTTCTGTTGAGGTATAACTTAATTGCCATCCTTTGGCCTGCTATTCTCTGTATAGTCCTGCATAAGCAAGGGCTGATTGGCTCTTTTTCTACTAATGAAACTGCTTGCTGGACTGAAATTATACATATTTGCAAATTCACCCTACGAAAGATATATTCACCTAAGGCCCTCAATGACTGTCAATTTTGATGGCTGTGATCCTTCATCTATCCCATTTTTAGATGAATGCTCCATGCAGGTTCTTAACTTCTAATAAAGTTTATTGCAGTGTCTATGGACAGATGAACATAAGAAGCAAGAATAGGAATAGGCCACTCAACCCCTCTAACCTACCCTTCTATCCAATATGATATGGCTGAACTGCTCTAGGCCTCACCTCCTCTTATCTGTCAGTTCCCCATAACCCTCAATCGTCTGATCTTTCTGAAGAGTAACTAAGTTCTCTTTAAATACCTTCAATAATCTTGCATCCACAACCATCTAGGGTTTAGATTGAACACGTAGGAAACAAGGATCTCAATTAATTAGCGTAAGGTTTATTCAAGCAATTTTCATGAATCTGTACCTCTCAATAACATTGGAATTGTCTAAAGGCATAATCCTTAAAGGAGTATTAGGCCTTCAGCGACAACTGCCATCCAGAGCCAAAATTACATCTAATTTCATATCCTTGGCCAAGCTTAACTAGAGAACTTTTTTTTTTCTCTATCCAACTTACAATTTTGATATAAAATTTAGAAACCTTTGATCAAATCATACTTAACCATTCTTTATTGCAGGAGGTTCAATTCTGGTTTGTTTGTCCTCACAATTTACCTGGAGTCTGGGTCTAACTCCACTCCGTATTCCATCCAATTTCAGTAACCCTTCACAAAGGACAATGCTTAGCCCTCTTCATAGCATTTGGAACTTTTTGGTCTCTTTGAATCTTCAGTGTTTATTGGTTAGACAGTATCATGTTCTGTGCTTTGTAGATCCAAAGTTGATGACCTCACAGTTGTCTACAAAACACTGAGCAGGTGTTGAGGCTTATGGTATAGTTTATAGGTTATATTATTTGAAGATGAATTTACACAACTTGGTAATTCATACAAAATCATTAAATATCTTCTTGCACTATACCTGGGTTTCTGCAACTATGCTCTATCTCTGGCATTAATCTCTGCTGCTGTCTCTCCCCTCTCTCCCTATTATCCCCTGAGTTTGTGCTCCCTTGTAATAGGTGTCCTCTCCTTCAAAGCATGCTTTTCACTAGGTCCAGACCTCTCGGTGCTTTCACTTTAAAGGTGTCACCCCATTTTGATTTGTTTGCAGCACACTTCTGAAAAATGTCCAGGCATGTAACCTATCTACTGTAGGAGATGCAGCCTAGTACTAAACAGTGCCAGGCACTCACAATACCAGTCTCCCTGCTGATGTGTGCAACCAATCAGTAGCAAGGGTAGGTGGCTCCGTGCAGCAATCATTGAAAACTGCAGGCAGCATGAATTTGATATGCTGCCAGTATCATAGTGAACAGGCACAAATTAATCAGGCATTCTGATCCTTTGATCCATTTTGGGGGCAGAATAATCTAATCCCCCTCATCTCTTTTCCACAGCAGGTGAACAAATGTCAAAACTTGGAACAATGGAAATCTTCCCATTAACTCACGGGTATGAACTGTCAATACTGCAAATTTATTTTTGTGTGCCTTGTCACAGATGCATCAAAATAAATTGCAGCAGGAATTGCAGGCGGAGATTACAAATAAATCTTAGTGACAGCCCTTTGAGTTGAAAAAGACCGATTCAAAATGAATTCTATGCTGTGGATGGAATACAGTGTACAATATTTATATTTAGAAAATGTGACTTCAGCAGATCTCAGCAGAAGAGGGCAGAGGCTAATGGATTGTAATATAAATTGTGTCCTTCGTGCTTGGTCAAGAGAGGATTCCTGCTCATATAAAGGCATTTATTATTTTCCATGTGAAGAGAAAGAAAATAGGTTTTCTCCTTCAGAATTTGGATTGCAATTCATTAATTTCTGTAATTTGTCTGTCTTGACAGGAAAAATGTGTTGACAAATATATCAGTGGAACTTTTTGATTATGGCTCCAGTCCAAATAGGTGGATTTCGCATTTTATTATATTTAGGCTGAATAATAATAATAGATTTCTATTTAAGTCATTTCTTTTATGCAGCTTTGCTAATTGTAGAAATTTATTTTGATTTCATTTATCATAGACACCAGATATTAAGAAAGCCGACCAAGTAAACAATATTGGAACACAGTGAAGTTCAGTATTCATATGTTGTGAGTTTTTATAAAGTTTAGTCTGACTTAAACTTATAAAAATGAGTGAAAAAGAAAGCAAAATAATAGAGCGTCTCTGCATTCGGTCGATGATTTGCTGTAAATGACAACAATTTCTGGATTGTTAAAGGGGTAAACTTTCCTAACGCAAAGGGATGGCATCTCAAAACAGTTAACCTGACTCCATACTCTAAGGAGAAAATGGTGGGCATACCACCACCCACTCAGACTACCAGAAGATTTTTCCTATGGTGGGGAAATCTAAGACCAAAATAGAGATGAGGAGGCTCCATTTAGAATGGAGATGAGGAATTCTTTCACCAGAGGATGGTGAATCTGTGGAATTCGGTGCCATAAGCAGCTGTGGAAGCCAAATCATTGGGTATATTTAAGACAGAGGTTGATAGATTTTTGATTAGTCAGGGCATGAAGGGATATGGGGTGAAGACAGGAAATTGGTGTTGAGAAGGAAATGGATCAGCCATGATGAAATGGCAGAGTCGACTTGATGGGCCAAATGGCCTAATTCAGTTCCTATATCATAAGGTTGTATGGTCACTCTCAGCAGGTAGAACAACATCCTAAATATTTTTTTGCCTGTTTGCAAATTTTCATGTTGGACACCAGGTGCCTTAGCATTGGGCCATCTGGCAGCTGAAGGGAGGTAAAGATAACTTTAATGAAAAGGTAACTTCAAAGGATTAGAACATAGAACATAAACAGTACAATTCAGTATAGGCTCTTCAGCCCATGATATTGTCCAAATCTTTTAATATGCTTTAAGATTAATCTAACACTTCTCTCCAACATAACCTTTCATTTTATTATCATTCATGTGCCTATCTAAGAATTTCTTACATGGCCCTAATGTATCTGCCTCTCCCACCACAACTGGCAGGAGGCATTTCCAACAGCCAGCATCCTCTATATAAAAAAACTTACCTCTGAAATCCCCCCCTATATTTTCCTGAAATTGTCTTAAACCTATGCCTTCTGGCATTAGTCATTTCCACTCTGAAAAAAATCTCCGGCTGTCACTCGACCTATGCCTCTTAATCATTTTGTACACTTTTATCAAGTTGGCTCTCATCCTCCGAAGAGAAAAGCACCAGATCATCAAACTATCTTCCTAAAGATTTTTTCTGTAATCCAGGCAGCATCCTGGTCAATTCCCTTTGCACTCTCTCTTAAGCTTCTACATCCTTCCGATAATGAGGCGAACAGAACTGAACACAATATTCCAAGTGTGGTCTAACCAGGGATTTATTTTGCTGCAACAATACCTGACAACTCATGAACTCAGTCCCTTGATTAATAAAGGCCAACACCATACACCTTCTTAACCATCCTATCAGATTGCTTAGCAGTTTTGAAGGATCTTTGGACATGACCTCAAGAACCCTCCATTTTTCCACATTGTTAGGAATCTTGGCATTGAGCATGTATTATGCTTTCAAATTTGACCTCCCAAAGTGAATCACTTCACAGTTCTCCGGTTGAAATCTATCTGCCACTTCTTAGATAGCTCCATATCCTGTCAATGCCCCGAAAGTAACCTTTGACAACGTCTTACACTATCCACAAACTTTATGTCATTTGCGAGCTACCCAAACCACCCTTTCACTTGCACATCCAAGCCATTTATAAAAAAATCATGAAGAGCAGGTTTCCCAGAACAGATCCCTGTGGAACACTGTCCTACAGGCAAATACACTTCATCTATGAGCAATCTACTACCTTCAACCCAATCAAGTTTCTATGGCTCTCATGCCTCCTAACTTTCTGCATGAGCCTACTGTGAGGAAATTTGTCAAACACCTTACTATAATCTATATACCCTCCATCCACTGCTCCACCTTCATCAATGTCCTTTATCACTTTGATTTTTTTGCACAGAACAGAAATGCATCTCTGCAGAGTCCCAAGTACTAAAACAAAACTCCCATGGTTTAAGATCGCACTCCTTGGGATGGGCAACTCTCTTCAGAGTTAGAATTTGGAATTTCATTTACAGGAATTCAGGCCAGGATATCATGGGTCAGAAACTTACTTCCTAACCTTGAATAACAAGGCTTGCATTCCTTCTCACCTGTTCACCCTGATGTATATAGATGAGTGGGTCCCTTGGTCTAGAGGCAACTGAACTAGCTCCATCTCAAGGTTTACCTAAAAGCTTGTTCTCCCAGTTCTTCCTAGACAACAAGATATTTTTAGTAGCACCTGAAAAACTGATTCCCTTATAAGGTTACTGCCTATGCTTTGCGTGATAACAATATCAACAGTACCTAATATTCTTACACTTAAAATACTTTGGTTCAGAATTTTTAAAAAAAGATTCTTTGTTATGTAACATAATGTTTATTGTCTATGAAAAAGTATATGGAGAAAAGAATCATGTTGAGGCATAAATTTCAACCTTGGTTATTTCAATAAATATATTTGAGGATAAATGTTGCTAACATTTCTTAAAAATAAAAGCTCGTATTCTAGGAACTCTAATATATTGCAAAATGGTGAGACGGTAATCTTATGTAGAAGTAATTTTCTGTAAATCCGGTGCACAGGAGGCATCTCGCTTAAGACCAATCTACATGATGAACCACCTTGGTATTGACCTTGGAGTGCACTAGATCAAAAAAATTGCTCATTTGACAGCTCCTTCATTTGGAAGGTCAGCAGGGTTCAGATGAATCGCAGAGTCTCCTGAGTGTGTACTAAAGAGAATATCAACCTTAAGGAAAAAGGGGCATTTGAAAGAATATTTTGCTTTGTCAAATGGAGACTCTTTAAAGAAATTGAAATCTCAACATTGTTTGTTGCATGTGTGCTGGAGTGACCCAGAGTTTTCTCCAAAATCCTGGAGTGCCAGCATTTTTCATAAATTAGTGAAAATTCCTGACTAAATCTTGAGAGCTATCAGGTAGATAGACCATTTAAAACAAGGAGGGCACCTCAGAATTATCTGTAATCAGAGTAAATGCTGGAGCAATCTTCCTAGAACTAGGCAGGCTTTGCTCAATCAGTTATTAACCGGAAAAGCTATGAAAGGTCAGGTTTGGCTCGATGAGACAAAAAAAATGATCATGTAATTCTGGTTTGGCACTGCAGTAAAAGAGAGTCTCACATCATTGAAAATGCTGCTGTTCATCTGCAGCACTGCTCAGGCAGTTATATAAAATCTAATAATGACACTGTTGAAAGAAAATCGTCCAGCATCCTGACCAATATTCGTAATTTCACTTTTGCCACTAAGAATTAATTTGTTGGTAGGTTATATCATGACTGCCTGACCTTTCTAACTTGTACCATGCTGATAGTTTTACTTGTGGTTTGGTGGATGAATAAATTGAGTCAAAACTATTGAGTATCTAAACCTCAAGCTTATTTATCATATTACTTTATCAGTGATAAAGGCATCAGTGAAAAATGGTGGAGAATTTCATCCAGCACAAGCAACTTGAGTAGCTGCAGTTCCTGCACCCAATACCAGAATCCAAAGAATGTTGGTGGGACCAGTTCAGTCTATTATTCTTGTTGCAAAGGCCATCCTTTATAAAACTCTTTTCAGTTGTAAACATTTAATGTTTCATTTGCAAAAGAAGAACTCATATTTGGATAGCCTGTAGATCCAAAGTTTGAGACAAGAGAGAAAAGCAATTTCACAATGGCAATTCAAAAGGTAGACTTCATAGTTATGAAGTTCAATCAGATAATGAGGATGCAGGATTTTACAGATTTTAAGTCAGTAACCATAGCAACAGCAAATAGGCATACTTTTGAAATAAAGGTTTTGATTAAAAACCAATGTACTTGAATGAAAAATTATGCATCTCCAAATAGTTCTATAATGAGGTAAAACACAGTCTAGCAATCCCAATTGCATAAGTTAATAGAAAGTAGCAAACTGCTGAAGTTTTTACAGATAATGAGGCAAATGGAGTCCATGGTGCAACATTGCAGGCAAAGGATGCTCCATGACCAATGCAGGCATGGTAAGCTGACGGAACGGAGCACCTTCCAAATAATACTGGTGCTCTATAACAATGAGCACAGCTATTCCTCATGGTTACACAATGTGAAAATAGACCAAATTCAATGAGGAAGACCTAGCTGAGACCACCCAAGGAAGATGCGAAGAATGTTTTCATCACCAATGCTTCCGAGTTATACCTTGAATCATTGTTGGAGGTATGATGATATTTTTGAGCACAGTTCCACTTGGAGATTCAGGCTACACACACACAAATGCAACAATGATCTAATACAAGCCCAGAGGACCTGGATTTATGATAAATCAATGTCTGTTGGTGCAAATTAACCAGAGTGAAATCGTCCTGCCCATAATGGTTGTGACCAAGATAGACAAGAGTGTGCAGCTGTGGAGACTAAACAGTCACACTGATCCAAGCTGCAAACTTTTCAAGACTGCTACACAGAATTATTACTAAAGATATTCACAGAATTGTACTTCGCTGATCTTTGTACACAACTGAATACCATCTGAAATACTCAATGGGACCTAAATATCAATGTGCTCAAATGACCCCATCCATACACAAATTTACTCAGGGAAGTCAAATCTTCCCCTGAACAATAAAATCTTGTAAGTGACAGATTATTGCTCTTAAAACTAAAATGATCTGTCGATTGGTCCAACCATGGAAGAGAATCATTTTGATTGCAAAGTGTTGTAGAGATTACGTGAGTACAATGTAAAGTTAAAGTAAACATCTACAAGAGGTGAGGTTCTTTGGTTTGAAGGTTGTTGCCAGTGGCTTATAATCAGTAAAGGGGAAAAAACTGATGCTTTCAGAAAAACACCAAAGCAATAAAAATGAGTAGAAATAGAGTTTCTGGAGTCACAAGTACACAGGGTGGTGAAGAATGTTGTCTAAATGGATAAGAGTGGATGGGCATCCCGGCTGGCATTAACAAGCCAGGCCGAAGGGCCAGTTTAGCTCTATAACTTTTGCTAGAGCTATTCTTGGAACATTGCTGGACTATGGGTGAGTCATTCCAGATCTTATAAATCTATCACTTGTTGAAGAAGGGTTGGGAAATGGATGTGGAACAAGAGACAATGGAGTATATATGATGAATGCAAGTAATTGCAAGTGAAGCTCTCCTTATTTATTACAGTACATTGTGAGAAACTGGCTTGTCATACATCAAGTTGTAGTGTAGATGTAGTAATAAGTCATACAAATATGCTCTGAAAACCTCTTTGCAGTCTAGGTTCCAGGGCCGAGTAAACCTTTACAGAGAGCAGGTGTGGAAATAAGCAAAAATAATTTCCTTTTACTAACCTATATTCTCTCAAAGTCAGCCGCTGTTGAACGTGAGTTGAAGTCTATATGTGACTATGATATGATAGTCTGCATTGACTCAGTATGTCAAAGGGCCTCTTTCCATGCCATATCTCTCCATGACTCTGTGAATTTAAAGAGATTGAGATATAATATCTTTCTGCCTGCTGACTCAACAACTACCCAGTTTCTGATAACAGTATTCAGTTTGGAATTACATTGTTCATTAATTTAATTAGAAGGAATTGGATCAATGCTACTGTTATTCCTTCATTTCAACCAGCTTCCAAAGGAAGTTCTCAGGAATCAAGTACAACGGAGATGTTAAAAAGTCAGAATGAACTGTCTTTAGCCAAGTTGTTGCTGAAGTCAGAGAAGTCTGAATACAACCACAGGGTGTAGAGTGCTAGTCATGAGGAGAAGATTGCAAAAATACCTGACCGTCAGTCAATCAAATCTCACTTAAGAATTAAATAGAAGCAGTTCAGTCAAATATTTCCCCCTGATGCTAATCAGAAAAAATATCAGTTTCAAGCATAACAACCATGTTCCTGTTCTTTGTCCGCCCAGCACGTCAAACTAACACATATGGAACGCAAGGATATTTGTTTTAAATTGTTGTGGGAATTGTTTGTGTGGATCAAATAATCTCTGCTGCAAATTTCAAAGGTGAACAACTGAGTCTGAGCAGGATTCAGTTAAAACTCAGGAAATTAAGAAAAAGCTTAGTCATATCTGACAAAGGAACAGAAATTCCATTGACTTCAAACAATCCCAATGTAAATCCCACACTAATATCTGCAAGGAAAATAGGAAAATTCCAAAAAAAACAATTACAAATTACAGTTGCTGTTATATAAATGTATATATTGACAAGAACAGTCCAAAATATCTTCAAACAGTTTGCAGAATGTATATTTCAGCAGAAACATGCCGTTTTCTCTGCATCTATGTACATGACTAGATTTTGACCCTGATTGGATTGAAGAATCTTGTGATGTTTGCTTTTCAATAAAGGGACATTATCTGATGTTAAATCTGCCAGCTCAAAGATTGAGTGTGCAACTAAGTTTAGTCTGCTTACAGATATATACCATATACCTGTTGTGCTACAATCCTTTTATATTCATAGACTCACAGTGAAAAGCCCTATGGCATGCTGAATCCATGGTGACCATCAAGCCCTCTTTTACATTATTCCTACAGTAATATCTTTTTAATTGTCCCCCTGCACTAGTTGTATCACTATGCATCCCATTTGTGAAGATATAACACATTTCACATTAGGAAGAAATGCCAGAGTTTGTCCTTGTTCTTGAGATTAAGACTGGTCCAGCAGACAGTTTTGATAAAGCACTTAAGCACTGGACCACTGTATCATTTATTTATGAGATTGTTTAGTCTTCATCTTCTGTGAATAAAGATGGAAATGTAACACAAATTAATAAATGTTGAGTATTTTTTTGTTAATTTAGTTTGGTTTACTTTTGGTGGTCACTTATGGGTTGATTTTGCCTTGTTGGTTTTAAATTTCTTTATTAAAACTGCATGGCATGATGGTGTAGCAGATAGCTCATTGCCAGCTATCCTTGATAGTATTCATTTCCCACCACTGCCTGTAAGGAATTTGTACATTCTCCCTGTGATTGCATGGGTTTCTTCTAGTTTCTTCTCACATTTAAGGACATATGGTTAGGGTTAGTGAGTTGTGGGCATGCTGCGTTGGTGCCAGAAGTGTGGCGACACTTGAGGCTGTCCCGTACAATCCTCACTGATCTGAACTGACACAAGTGACACATTTCACTGTACATTTAAATATACATATGACAAATAAAGCTAACTTTTACCTTTATCTTTATTAAGGGATGCTTAACTCCCACCTATATTCCATACTTTTTCAGTCTGAAAAATTTCTAAAGTCTAATAAGGAAGAACAGCAACACTTTCTCAGTAGCTCATACATTAGAGGAATTTGTTTAAATGGAATTATAGAATACTATTCTGGGAACAGGACCTTCAGCCCTTCAACTTTGCACTGATCATTAAGCATCTGTCTATAGTAATCCTGTTCTAATCCATATTATTGCCCCACATTCCCATCAACTCTCTCAGGTCCATAAGACCATAAGATCATAAAATATAGAAGACTTAGGCCATTCAGCCCATATGGTCTGCACCACAAACTATATTCCATCACTTATCTGCATACTAAGGGCAATTTACAGTGGATTTTTAACATACAAACATTCACATCTTCAGGATTTGGAAGGAAACAGGAGCACCGAGAAGAAACTCACATGAACACAGGGTGCATGTGTATGTTCCTTCAATGCAACACTGGAGGTCTAGATTAACCCCAGCTTGCTGGAGTTCTAAGGCAACTGCCCTACTGACATCTCCATTAAAACTTTGTTATAAATGCAGGTGAGCTCAAGAAAAAAATGGCTGAATTCCATGAATGCCAACAATTATCCATTGAACATTAACTATAGTTTACAGGCATTGGGACAACATATTCGGAAGGGAAATACAAGCTGGGATTTAATACAGATATCCTTTGATGCTGCCTCACCGGTAACAGACAGGGCCTAAGCTCCAGGAAGGGAAACAGGAGCCAGAAAGTGGGTATGCGGTTCACATGCATTGAGATGTGTTACAGCGAGCTGAAACAACCGACTCTATGTCAGCTGATAGCCAATCCTAGATGGACCACTGATTGGCTGTTACTCCTAAATACCATCATGAATGTTCTTTAGTGAACAGTATAAATAGGCATGCTTTGCAATGCACTGTTGAGTTTTTGTAGCTCTGTGGTTTTACTCAATAAAAGCAGATTTTGTTTTATCTCCTGGCTTTGGGTCTCATCAGGAGCTGCGGGCATGCTGTACAGTATTATATCAACATGGCAATTACAGCAGAAGACTGATGAGCAATCTTACAACAGCAACAAACTCAACTTGAGGCTGCCTAGCTGAAGTTAATGAGCAGATTAATAGCGAGCCCAACGATATTGGTATCAAAGACAGAACAGAAATCAAGTGAGTCAATTGTTGCTTCCATTACCAACTTCAGCCACTACCAAGTTCAATGCCACTTCAGCAGTTACATTTGGTTCAGATTTTATGAAGCTATCTTCTGGGTTGAGATTACTAGTAAAAATCACTCATATAAGAATTGCATTTTGCTTTGAAAATTTCGTGCTGCTGAACATGAGTGTTATTTCAACCATCTTGTCTATGAACTTGAGTGACCTATTGTTGATTGATCAATTCAACAGCTAACAAGCATCTTTGGAGAGCAGTAATCTTTTTTTCGATGTTCACTATCATTGCCTAAAACTCATTAAACATGACCTGAAGACTGCAAGACTATGTATACCAGTGTTGTCAAAGGCAAATGGGAAGAGTTCAAGCTGGCAATGCAAACGGTTCCTGGCCAGTGTGGAGCCGATCCTGAAATTACTCTACAAACTGTCACTCAAGAATGTCAGTGATACATCAAGCTGAAACATGATTGCAACCTAGTGGATCAGAACCATGTCCAGTGGTCATCACTCAGCAGGTCTCCAAGTGGCCAACCACAGCTTGTTGGAACTGTGATGCACGGCATTACACAAGAAACTGCCAATACATAAACACATTTGCAGCAAATGCCAAAGTCATGGTCACAAAAATGGCTTTTGCTGTCCTTCTCTGTATCCTAGGCCAGTGAACACACAAGAGCAAGAAGTTTAAAAGCCACCAATTTTCCATCAGCTGATGGACTCCATGGTGAGTGATATTGACAGTGTTGCCACTTACCTCAACAACATCATAATAGTGGGCATGAATTGGACAAAACTATGTCAATACCTGGATCCCATTTTGAACAAACTACAAGAGTTTGGACACACAGAATGCTGGAGGAACTGAGCACCTATGGAAAAAAGTACAGTTGATATTTCGGGCCAAAACTGTCTGTGTCCTGCAAGTAGAGCCAATCCACAACCGTGACCTCAGAACACCAGGCCTTGGAGTTGATAACATACTTACTTCATTAATGAAGTGAATTGACCCGATTGATGTCTATTCCAAATGGCCAGAAGTATTACTTATGCAGTCAACAAAAACAGAGGCTGTTGCAGAACTTCAGCTGCTTTGGACTGACAGAAATACTTGTTGCGATAACAGCACCACATTCAGTTCACAGTAGTCTGCTGCATTCTGCCAGAACAGAGGAATTAATCGCATCTGCTCACCCTGTATCATCCACAGTCCGCCTACCGAGCAGAGAGGTCTGTGGATACCTCAAACAGACACTTCTGAAATCAAAAAGGGAAGGAGCATTGGCCGAGACTCTCATCCCACTTATACTGGCTATTGAATTATCACATTCAGACCTCGAGTGGAAGTCTCCACCTGAAACAGTTTTGGGAAGAAAACTGCATGCAATTTTGGATGCAATGATCCACAGTGACCAATGTCTGAGACAGCAGGTAGTAAGGTGCATAAAGGCAGCCACACAGACCATGGTCAACAGGTGAAGTCATTCAAATTATGAGGTGCAGTGTGGGCCAGCTGGTATCACAGTGGGCAAGATCCCTAGTACCAGGTCAGATTCTCAAACAAATGGGGAAAATGTTCTATGAAGTTGTCATAAATTATCTCTGGTATTACCATATCAACCATTTGGGCTACATAGTCTTGAAGGCACAACAGGTTCATCAGACAGATCACCAAACATAGAGTTGGACCTTCTTCTCCTCCAGGGAGGGTTAGATTTACTCCAACCAAACCATCCACCAATGCCAGCACAGTCACAAGCAACATTGCTACAAGAAAGTGACGGCCTGCGACCACCAAGAAGGACTGATTGTCAGCGCATCCGGTTGTTCCAATCCAAATCAGCACATTGCTTGAATCCTACAGCTAACCATTGTCAAGAAGGAGGTTTTTGATGCAGGCTGAAACAACTACCAGTTGGCTGACAATCAATTGCAGTCTGACTTTCACTGATTGGTCGCTGTTCCTAACAATGCCCCAAATGTTCTTGGATAAATCGTTTAAATAGTCGTGCTTTGGGATGCACTGTAGGGTTTTTGTAGCTGCATGGTTTTACTGAATAAAGGTTTATTTCAAGTTCTGGTTTTGTTCCATCTCCTGGTTTCGGGTCTCATCAGTAGTTACTGGCAAGCGAACACAAAAAGATGTCAACTACATTCCAAAAACTAGGGAAAGGTTGAGGGGGGTGGGTGATGGGGACAATATTACTTCGCGAAGAATTTAGTAAAGAAAACTATGGGATTCATTCACAGCTGCTGCTGCAGTATTCATTGCAAATGAATTTAATGCAAATATCCTTCAACAAATGTTATACACTAATTTATTTAAGACATAATACCACACAGCGTAGGAGAAGAATTAGGCCATTCAGTCTATTGAAGTGAGATTAATAACCATGAAGGTTAAATTGATCATGCTGCATCCAATTTGTAAGCATCCTGCTCACATTTCATATCACAATATGTACAATGGTTAGCATGAATATGGTGAGTGAAGGACTTGTTTCTGTGCTGTATGACTTTAAAACTACATTTAAAAACATGAGTGGAATGCATATCAATTCTACTGCGCCAATTAACACATCATTGGCAAATCACATTAATCACTACTATTATATACTTGATGATGGTTCCAATATTTAAAATAATCAACGTTCAAAGGAAATATATCATTAAAATACATCTATGTCACCATATACAACCCTGAGATTCATTTTTTAGCAAGCAAACATAATAAGTGCAAGGAACACAAAAGAATCAATGAAAAACTGCACCCAACAGGATGGACAACAACTAATGTGCAAAAAGATGTTGAGTGAAGTTATCCCTCTGGTTCAAGAGCATGATGGTTGAGGGGTGATAACTGTTCCTGAATCTGGTGGTATAGGCACTGAGACTCCTGTACTTCCTTCCCAATGGCAGCAGTGAGAAGGGAACCTGGATGGTGGAGGTGTTTGATTATGGATGCTGCTTTCTTGTGACGGTGCTCTGTATAGATGTCCTCAATGGTGGGCATGGCTTTACCTGTGATGGACTGGACTGTATCCATAACATTTTATAGGATTTTCTGTACAAAGGCATTGGTGTTTCCATACCAGGTCATGATGCAACCAGTCGATATACCACACGTCCAAAGAAGTGTGTTGAAGTTTTAGACATCATGCGGAATCTGCATAAACTACGAAGAAAGTAGAAGTGCTGCTGTGCTTTCTTCATAACAGCTCTTACGTGCTGGTCCCAGGACAGATCCTTTGAAATGATAACACCGATTAATTTAAAGTTGCTGATCTTCACCTTTGATTCCCCAATGAGGACTGGCTGGTGGATCTCCAGTTTCCTCCTGAAGTCAATAGTCATCTCCTTGATGTTGCTCACATTGAATAAGAGGTTGTTGCTGCAGCACCACTAGTCCAGATGTTTAATCTCTCTCCTTTGATTCAGCCTTTGACAAACATATACATATGGCATTGGAGCTGTGCTTGCCTCACAGTCTTAAGTATAAAGCAAGTAGAACTGTGGGCTAAATACATAGCCTTATGGCACTCCTGTGCTGAGGGAAGAAACTTTATTGTCAATCTGAACTGAATGGGGTCTATAAGTGAGGAAATCGAGGATCCAGATGCACAAAGAAGCAAAGAAGCATTGAGGCCTAAGACTTGAAGCTTATTTGTTACTTTTGAGGGGATGATGGTATGAGAATGCAGTTAATAAAGAGCATTCTGATATATGCATCTTCGCTATCTGGATGTTCCAGCATTGAGTGAAGAGCCAAAGAAACTACATATGCTGTTTCCCTGTGGTGAAAATAGGCTAATTGCAGTGAATCCAAGTCTCTTCTTAGGCAGAAGCAGATATGTTTCATCACCAACCTTTCAAAGCACTTCATCACAGGGGATGTACGTAAGTTCCACTGGACAGTAGCCATTGAGGCAGGTTACAATGTTCTTCTTGGCCACCTTTGCAATTGAAGCCTGCTTGAAGCTTAGATTGCCAAAGCAAGAAGTTAAAGGTATTGGTGAACACTCCAGTCAGTTGATCAGAATTGGTCTTTCGTACTTGGCCAGTTTCCCCACCTGGGCTGGATGCTTTCCATGGGTTAACCTTTCTGAAGGATGCTCTCGTGTCAGCCTCAGAGACTGAAATCATAGGGTCACCAAGGGCTGTGGCATGTTTTGATGGTCAAAGCGAGTACACAAAAGGCATTGAGCTCATCTGGGAGCAAGGCCTCGTTGCTTGGTTTCACTTTGTAGAAGGTTATAGCGTTCAAGCCCTGCCACAGTTCTTTCAACCAGGTGGAATGTGGAAAACTTTGTTGAAATAATCTTAAAGTAAACTTTGGGTATTGTGGATGATATCCAAGCAAAAGTCCGATGAGCTGTATTTGTATTTTGTGTGGGTGATAGCTACTCTGCATAACCTTGTAGGAGTTCAGCATGCTGACAAAGCACAAGCATGTCGTCAGATGTTTGCCAAGTCATCCTTATTAATGGCACGTTCAAGGCTTCAGTACAAACAGTAGGTTATGAGAGGCATTGTTAAATTTTATTAGAGATACTTCGTAATATTTACTTGGCAATTTCTAAATGGGTTTGAATTAAATTAAATGTTGCCCAATGAGCAGATAAAAAGATTATCTAGATTGAATTATATATTAAAATATTATGTTTGACTCTAGTGGTAGTTAGTCTATATCCTCTTTAAAGAAGCTTAGGAAGATTCCATGTTAATAAATTCAGCAATTTTTAGAGTGGTATTTTTGTATGAAAGTGCTATCTAAAATATTCACATCAATAATGCTTTCAAACAGTTCCATTTTTACATGTTTGTGTACAATGCAGTGTCGTAAGTAACATTACAATGAATCATTATATTAATAACACTGCCAGAGTTGAAACTTCTGTACAGCTGTTCTAGTCATATTCCTTTGCTCAGCAGCACTAAGCAT
Source organism: Hypanus sabinus (assembly GCF_030144855.1). NCBI lineage: Eukaryota > Metazoa > Chordata > Chondrichthyes > Myliobatiformes > Dasyatidae > Hypanus > Hypanus sabinus. The sequence goes on from NC_082715.1 coordinate 51,073,486, forward strand.
TTTGCAGAGAAGAGAGGAATTCATAAATCCTGGGAGAAATGCAGCCTTGGTATTAATGCAAATGTAGCTTTCAAGCGTAGGAGTGGAATTGAGTGGGTGAAATATAAAAAAAATCAACTCAGCAGATCAGAATCAGTGATTGCATTTGAATTGAAGCAATTAATTTTTCTCCAAGGCTTTACAATTTCATATGATGTGATTTGAAGTTCGCCACAGAAAGTGCCAATGCAAAAATGGAAGTTGGAGAAAAACGGAGAGAGTGGAGTCATAGACTCACAGAGAGCAAAACCGAAACCCATATGGGTAATGGGAACTGCAGAGTGACATGGGAGGGAATCAGAAGGAAGAAATTTATCCAGGTGTGGTTCAAAGTAGCTGAGGAGAGAACCAGCAGTAAGATAATACCTCACTTGCAGTCACAGTGTCGGAAGAACTGCTGTGATCCAATCAGATCCCCCAAAAAATGTACAGTACATTGTTGATTTACCCACATCCTGCAGACATGTGCTGTCAAGGTTTCACAGAGCAATCATCCTGTCAGACTTTGGTAAGGAACAGGTTTTGAAAAGTGTTTTGATAAGTACATTGAACTCTGCCACCCGCTGGAGCCAGCATTGCAATCTCAGAACAGAGCAACTACATTATCTCTGGCTATTAAACAGGTCATGCACCTTCATCCTTTCAGATCAAGCTAGATATAACTGGAACATTCAAGATGAAATGTGAGGAGGATGTTATGAGAATGCAGGGTGACTTGGACAGGTTGGGTGAGTGGGCAGATGCATAGCAGATGCAGTTTAATGTGGATAATTGTGAGGTTATCCACTTTGGCAAGAACAGGAAGGCAGATTACTATCTGAATGGTGTCAAGTTAGGGAAAGGGGAAGTACAACGAGATCTAGGTGTTCTTGTTCATCAGTCACTGAAAGCAAGCATGCAGGTACAGCAGGCAGCGAAGAAAGCTAATGGCATGTTGGCCTTCGTAACAAGGGGAGTTGAGTATAGGAGCAAAGAGGTCCTTCTGCAGTTGTTCAGGGCCCTGATGAGACCACACCTGGAGTATTGTGTGAATTTTTGGTCTCCAAATTTGAGGAAGGACATTCTTGCTATTGAGGGAGTGCAGCGTAGGTTCACAAGGTTAATTCCCGGAATGGCGAGACTGTCATATGTTGAAAGATTGGAGCGACTGGGCTTGTATACACTGGAATTTAGAAGGATGAGGGGTATCTGATTGAAGCATATAAGATTATTAAGGGATTGGACACGCTAGAGGCAGGAAACATGTTCCCGATGTTGGGGGAAGTCCAGAACCTGAGGACACAGTTTAAGAATAATGGGTAGGCCATTTAGAATGGAGTTGAGGAAAAACATTTTCACCCAGAGAGTTGTGGATCTGTGGAATGCTCTGCCTCAGAAGGCAGTTGAGGCTAATTCTCTGGATGCTTTCAAGAAACAATTAGATAGAGCTCTTAAAGATGGCAGAATCTTTACTGACTGTGGATGATCAGGCATGATCACAGTGAATGGTGGTGCTGGCTCGAAGTGCCGAATGGCCTACTCCTGCACCTATTGTCTATTTTGTAGCTCCAAACGCTGAAACTTCCCCTCTCCAGATCTTCACCTCTTCAAGTGGACTGCTCAAGGAATCCTCAAGGCACTCTGCATAATATGAGATGGCAGTGTGACTTCAAGAAAATAAGCTGGTCTTAGATGGCAGCAGGACAAACTTTTGCAGCAGTACTCAAAATAGCAGGATAATAGCTCTTGATATATTAGAATTCATGTCATTGCCCAGCATTCCTGGCCACATCAGGGAAAATTCACAAGCGCAGTAATGCAACAACGAACAATCTGCTCAGGTAGTCGAGCAGCATCTGCGGGAGGAAAGGAATTGCCTCAGATTCCAGCATCTATATTCTCTTGCATCTCCAGCTCTATAATGGAATTGCTCATCATTCCCATGCTGGAAAAGGAAATTTAAAGCTTTGTGAAAGCCAGTGTCAAGTCAAGACCGGGTTCTTCCCTGTTAGACCATAAGACCATAAGACAAAGGAGCAGAAGTCGGCCATTCAGCCCATCAAGTATGCTCCGCCATTTCATCATGAGCTGGTCCAGTCTCCCCTTTAGTCACTTTCCCCCACCTTCTCACCATAACCTTTGATGCCCTAACTACTCAGATATCTATCAATCTCTGCCTTAAATACACCCAGTGACTTGGCCTCCACTGCCGCCTGTGGCAACAAATTCCATAGATTCACCAACCTCTGGTTAAAAATTTTTTTTCACATCTCTGTTCTGAATGGGCACCCTGCAATCCTCGTCATGTCCTCTCGTACTAGACTCCCCCACCATGGGAAGCAACTTTGCCACATCCACTCTCTCCATGCCTTTCAACATTCAAAATGTTTCTATGAGGTCCCTTGACATTTAGTATGCACTTTCCGGCAGGTTTCTCCATGAACCAAGCATTTCCCTGCATATGTCAATTGCATTTTATTGGATGCCCCATCACAATCTCCCACTAAGTTCATTAGAGACAAACTTACATATGACATCTCCTTTTGGTGAGTTGACATCTGCTGAGCTTTGTTTCCTACTTGGCTGCAAGGCTTTCTTATCTGGTGTCACTTAAGTTGATTCCATCTCCAGGCAATCCCCTAAATCACACTCAATTGCAGAATCTGAGCTGACAAGTGAATGAAGGAGTGGCTGTCTTCACTGTCATTGTCCTCTTTTTCTTCCTCCAATACCTGGTCAGGCGGAGAGAGATATAGGGTCAGGATTCTATCAGCCATGGTCACAAGGGCAGTTTGGCCAATTTTTGTGCCTATAAATTATGCTCTCATGTTCAAGGATTCCAAGTGAACTCAGTGAGGAAGGCTTGTTTTTAGGTGAGAAAACATTATTTTCAATACCCATATAATTACATCTCAATCACTCCACTATCTTGTGGACAAGATGCATGATCCAGTGGTAAAAAAGTACGAATGATAAATTAGATTGGTACGGATAGGTAGAGCAGGCAGAATGGTTGCTGTGGGCCCAAGGCCTGATTGTCAGCTGCACCAATCTATTACTCTAGCTCTGGTTTGTTAATCAGGTAAACTAATTACTGCACCTCTAACTACTGGGGAATCTCTATACTTCTATAGAAATTATTTATGAATGTTACCAAGACTAAAGCGTTAATGAACATGTTTCATATTTGAGAAACTCAACTCATATTGTCACCCTATCCACAGCAAGTCATCAAGTCCAATGTGATCTGAGCCATCTAGTTATATTCAATTGTTTCATACTTGTGGTTTAACATTTGTTATTTCTGAATGATTTGTTATTTCTGCAGGTCACTGCTGTGGGTCACGTATAGTTTAGAATCGGCACAGACACCATGACACTGCCAAGTCATTTCTCGTCACACTGGAAGTTCAAAAGACAATATGTTAACTTAAAAAAAACACAAGATCCCAGTACAAAGTTTCACAAGCTCATCTCCCACAGATATGAAAGCCAAATATAATTGTGGTGACTATACACAGGGGCTTCCACTGAGAAAGAACGTAAGGACTTAGGATACTAGGAGGGAGAATTGGACACTTGACCCATCAGGCAGCACTGTCAATTAATATAATCATGACTGATCAATTCCAAGCATCATCTCCTCTTCTGCACCAGTCTTACAAAGTTCTCAGATTCCTGACCATTCTAAAATTAATCCACTTCCAGTTTAAATTTCCCCAATGATACTATCTTCCACAGTCCACTGGGGTATAGAACTACAGGAAGTTCATCACCCTTTGCCTGAGTATTTCCTACACACTTTAGTTTTAAATGGCTGAACCCTAATCTTGTGGCCATGGTCTCTTGCTGGAATTATTAACAACTTCGACAGACAAGGTGATAGACCTTTGCAATGTTTTTTTTCATAATCGTGAATTGTGGCTCAGTTAACCTTAAAGATAAAGCTGATATTTTTATTGAACTGAAATACCTAGCTTGGATTCAGATTCACAATTTTGTTTATTATCACTGACACATATGTTGTTTTGTGGCAAAGGTACTGTGCAAGACATTAAAAAAAATTGCTCTAAGTTACAATAACTAAATAGGGCAAAAGCAGAGTGGTGACAGAGTACACATGAACTCACGGACTGTTCAGAAATCTGATGGTGGTGGGAACAAAGCTGATATTAAGACATGAAGTGCTGGTCTTTAGGCTCCTGTACCTCCTAGCTGATGGTAGTAATGAGAAGAAGGCATGTTCCAGATGGTGAGGATTCTTAATGACAGATACTGTCTTTATGAGGTGCTGCCTTTTGAAGATATCGTTTCAAGGTGGGGAGGCCTATGCCTGTGATGGAGCTGGATGAATCTACAACCCTCTGAAGCCTCTTGCGTACAGGAGCCTCCATGCCAGCAGGTGATGCAACCAGTCAGAATCCTCTCCATTGTGCATCTGTAGGAAGTTGCCAGAGTTTTTGGTGCAATACAATATCTCCATGAGCACCTAATGAAGTGCTCAGTAGCTACTGGTGTGCCTTCTTCGTGATTGCATCAATGTGCTGGGCCCAGGTTAGTTCCTCTGAGAAGGTGACACTGAGGAACTTGAAGCTGTTCATCATTTCCATCAATGAAAATTGTTGTATGTTCTTCAGACTTCCCCTATCTGAAGTCCACATTCATAGCCACACAGTCAAGGTGGAAATATATTAAAACAATGAGAATATGTGTTCTAAATGTGCCTGATTTCAGGTACAAAGTTTGATTAAAGGAACAGGGATTGTTCTCCTTGGAGTTAAAAAATGATGTGCACAATATTGTGACAAAGAGACTGAAACTGGATGGTTTGAGGACCAGGAGGATATGTTTTTTTTGTATACTAGCCTTGATGAAGGAAGAGCAGTAGATACAGTATATATGGATTTCAGCATAACATTTGATAAGGTACCCCATGCAAGGCTTATTGAGAAAGTAAGGAGGCATTGCTTTGTGAATCGAGAACTGGCTTGCCCACAGAAGGCAAAGGGTGGTTGTAGATGGGTCATATTCTGCATGGAGGTCGGTCACCAGTGGAGTGCCTCAGGGATCTATTCTGAGACCCTGACTCTTCATGATTTTTATAAATGACCTGGATGAGGAAGTGGAGGGATGGGTTAGTAAGTTTGCTGATGACACCAAGGTTGGAGGTGTTGTGGATAGTGTGAAGGGCTGTCAGAGGTTACAATGGGACATTGGTAGAATGCAAAACTGGGCTGAGAAGTGGCAGATGGAGTTCAACCCAGATAAGTGTGAAGTGGTTCACTTTGGTAGGTCAAATATGATGGCAGAATATTGTATTAATGGTAAGACTCTTGGCAGTGTGGAGGATCAGAGGGATCTTGGGGTCTGAGTCCATAGCTCAAAGCAGCTGCGCAGGTTGACCCTATGGTTAAGAAGGTGTACGATGTATTGGCATTCATCAATTGGGGAATTGAATTTAAGAGCCCAGAGGTAATGTTGCAGCTATATAGAACCCTGGTCAGACCCCACATGGAGTACTGTGCTCAGTTCTGGTCGCCTCACTACAGGAAGGATGTGGAAGCCATAGAAAGGGTGCAGGTGGAGATTTACAAGGATGTTGCCTGGATTGGGAAGCATGTCTTATGAGAATAGGTAGAGTGAAATTGGCCTTTTCTTCTTGGAGGGACGGAGGATGAGAGGTGACCTGATAGAGTTGTATAAGATGTTGAGAGGCGTTGATCCTGTGGATAGTCAGAGGCTTTTTCCCAGGGCTGAAATGGTTGCCACAAGAGGACACAGGTTTAAGGTGCTGGGGAGTAGGTACAGAGGAGATGTCAGGGGTAAGTTTTTTACTCAGAGTGGCGAGTGCATGGAATGGGCTGCTGGCAAAGCTGGTGGAGGCAGATACGATAGGGTCTTTTAAGAGTCTTTTGAATAGGTACATGGAGCTTAGAAAAATAGAGGGCTATGAGTAAGTCTAGTAATTTCTAAGGTAGGGACATGATCAGCACAACCTTGTGGGCCGAAGGGCCTGTATTGTGCTGTAGGTTTTCTATGTTTCTATGTTTCTAATAGTCAGGACAGTGAGTATAAAAGTTGCAACATTATATTCAGTTATGCAAGATGTGGCTGAGTCCGCTCTTGGAGTATTGAATGCAGTTTAGGTCACCCTTTTATAGGAAAGGCATCATTAAACTAGAAACCCTGCACAGAATTAGCTTAGAGGGAGAAGCAAGAAAGTGGCAGCAGATGGTTGTCTCTCTGACTGGAGGACTATGACAAGTGATGTGCCGCAGGGATCAGTGTTTTGTCCATTGTTGTTCATCAACTATGTAGATGATAATGTGGTAAATTGGATCAGCAAATTTATGGATGATATCAAGGCTGGGGAGCATAGTGGACAGTAAGGAAGGTGGTCTGGACCATTTGGAAAAATGGGCTGAAAAATGGGAAAATGAATTTAATGCAGGCGAGTGTGAGGTGTTGCTCTTTGGAACGTCAAACCAGGGTATGACATACGCAGTGAATGCTAGAGCACTGAGAAGTGCAGTAGAACAAAATGACCTGGGAATACAGATCTATGATTCCTTGAATGTGGCATCACAGAGAGAAAAGATCAAAAAAAGTGCTTTTAGCACATTGGCTTTCATAAATCAGAACACTAAGTATTGGAGTTGGGATGCTACGTTGAAGTTGTATAAGATGTTGGTGAGGCCTATTTGGAGTTCTGATCACCTGCCTACAGGAAAGATTTAAAAGAGTGCAGAGAAAATTACATAAAATGTTGCTGGAACTTGAGGACCTAAGTTACAGGGATAGGTTGTATAGGTTAGGTCTTTATTTACTTGAGCACAGGAGACTGGAGAGGATACTAAATTATGAGGGCTATAATAGGGTGAATGCATGCAGGCTTTTCATCCCCAAGATTGGTTGAGACTAGAACTAGAGGCCATAGGTTTAGGTAAGGTGAAATATTTAAAGAAATCTGAGGGGGACATACTTCAGTCAGTGGTGCAAGTGTGGAATAATCTGGCAGTGGAAGTGACTGGCATGAGATCCATTGTAACATTTAAGAGAAGTTTGGATAGGTACATGGATAAGAGAGGTATGAAGGGCTATGGTCCGGGAGCAGGTAGATGGGACAAGAGAGGAAAGCAGGCTATCACAGACTAGATGGACTGAAGGACTTGTTAAAGTACAGAAGTGTTTTATGTCTTTATGGCTGTAGAGGAGATTTACAGGAATGCTGCCGGGATTCAAGGGACTGAGTAATATAGAGAGGTTGGACAGGCTAGGACATCCTGCCTTGCAGCACAGGAGAATGAGAGGTGATACTTACAGTCTTTTTCCAAGGGAAAGGAACCAAAAACTAGAGGGCATTGGTTTAAGGAGAAAGGGTAAAGATTTAAAAGGGACCTGAGGGACAACAGAGGGTGGTGTGTATGGAATATGCTGCCAAAGACAGCAGGTTAGGCAGGTATAATAACACTTATAGGACATATAGACGAGTAGATGGATGGTAAAAACTAAGAGAAGTCTGGGCCAAATGAGGGCAAATTGGACTACCTTATATAGCAGCCTGCTCAGTGTGGAGGATTGGGCTAAGAGGCTTGTTTTTGGCCAATGCATAGAATTGAGGGAAAATTACTGCAGAAGGTTGTAAACTCTGGAGATACATCACCCAGGACTTGTACTCTTCTCATTGCTACCATACCTGTACACATGGTTATCAATACAAATATCTAATGAGCCAATCAGTCTGCAGCAATAAAAGCATGCAGGCATGGTCAAAAGATTCAGTTGTTCACAATGAGTATCTCAGAAACTGCCCATCTCCAGGGGATTTTCCTGCACAACATTCTCCAGAGTCTACAGTGAATGGTGCGAAAAAAAGAATTCCAGTGACCAGTGGTTCTGTGAGTGAAAATACCTTGTTAATGAGAGAGGTCAGAGGCCAGACTGGTTCAAGCTGACAGGAAAGCGGAAGTGATTTAAATAACCATACATTACAGCAGAAGAGCATCTCTGAATGCACAATGCATTAAACCTTGAAGTGGATGTGCTACAGCAACAGAAGACCATGAACATACACTCAGTAGCAACTTTATTTGGTACAGGACGTATGTTTAGTTAACTGAAATTGTCATTGACATTTCTAAGCATTTCATTTACTGAAGTAAGTACCTATCCACCTGCACTCATTAAGCTTCTAATTCTGAGCAGTTTATTCACATGTCTCCAAACAGAACTCTGTTTAACTGAGTCTGTCTGAAGCCTCTGCGAGTCAAAGTTGACCATGGATATTGCGTCCTATCTGTCAGGGCAGTACGATATAGAGAGCAAGCTGTTGCCCATGTAGCAAGCTCCCCTTCTCCATGCATTTGATGAATCCAAAGGAACGGCAGAGACCGATACAGTTTGGTGCCAGCAGCATTGGACTCAGTGTAGGACTGCCCAAGGGACTCTGGCTCCGGATTTTCCATTGGGGTTACTCCCGAAGCCTTCTCCATGAGTGTGTATAAGGCAGCAAAGGTTTGTGATCAGAGCTTTCTTTCTCCTAGGTGAGCTGCAGATGATGTTCATCTGTCCGAAGCGACTGGTTTTATGACTCCAGTAACGCACCTCGGCCCCTTCTCCTGTCAGTTGAAATGGTTCTGCTGGGCTTAGTAACTAAGCCACATGTGAAGGCCAGGAGCTGGACTTGGTTGTCAGGAGCTATTTGAGGTGCACTTCATTGGGGGCAGTTAATAGGTAGTGAGAGCTTGTCCCCATTACCATCCCCAGCTATAAAAGCCTTAAGAATCAACTGGGATACAGGTAACATGAATATGAGTTGCAATTGCATTCAAAAAGCAATCTTAATTACCAAATACCTCTTCCTGGGTTTAATAAGGTTCCCAACAGTGCTGATTATATAACTGTTAATTAGCTATCTGCACAGGATACTTTCTGTACAGTGCAAGGTCTTCAATCTGAATTCCATGTAACTGTGTAGTATTTGAAAATACACTCAAATGATGGATACCTAAGTCAGAATCAGAATCAGAATCAGGTTTATTATCACCGGCATGTGACGTGAAATTTGTTAACTTAGCAGCAGCAGTTCAATGCAATACATAATCTAGCAGAAAGAGAGAAAAGCATAATAATAATAAAATAAAACATAATAAACAAGTAAATCAATTATGTATATTGAATAGATTATTTTAAAAACTGTGCAAAAACAGAAATACTGTATATTAAAAAAAGTGAGGTAGTGTCCAAAGCTTCAATGTCCATTTAGGAATCGGATGGCAGAGGGGAAGAAACTGTTCCTGAATCGCTGAGTGTGTGTCTTCAGACTTCTGTATCTCCTACCTGATGGTATCAGTGAGAAAAGGGCATGCCCTGGGTGCTAGAGGTCTTTAATATTGGACACTGCCTTTCTGAGACACCGCTTCCTAAAGATGTCCTGGATACTTTGTAGGCAAGTGCCCAAGATGGAGTTGACTAGATTTACAACCTTCTGCAGCTTCTTTTGGTCCTGCGCAGTAGCCCCTCCACACCAGACAGTGATGCAGAATTCTTCAATAGTATTATTACTCTATGTTTAATATGATCCACCATGCATTGTAGGTTAATTGGTAAAAAATGTAATTATGGAAAACATTTCTTACAACAACCGATCTGGGGGAGTGGGACTGGGTGGTTAGTGGAGAAGGAATTGTTCGTATTTCAAGTGAAAACCCTGCATCAGGGTTTTGACCCTAAATTTATCAGTTGCACTCTTCCTTTCCATAGCTTTCAATTCAGTTGAAGGAAGGTTGACAATTACAGAGGGACAAAGCACAGAGAGCATTTGATCTTTGGACCTAATCAGATTATATATATATATTAAAAATAGGGATGTTAGTAAAATTAATTAGAAGAATTTGTGTTAACACTTGAATCCATTGTTAAGTTCAATTCTTTTACAGCAATTGGTATAATTATATATAAACAGAATGATTTTTTGTTTTATACGAGTGTTGCCAAATAAGGAGAGAATGAAGGTTTTAATTGAAAGTTAGAATTTATTATTTAATTCTCAACCAAGCCAAATTGCGTATGATCCCACCATTAATTACATCTTCTCCGCACCACCCCTATCTGGTGAATACAGAGATCACCCTCTCCTTGCCTCCCTGGTCCACTCATGCCTACCTCCCTCCTCAGACACTTTCACCTGCATCTGAAAAAGGGGTCATTCCTGTCCCTGCACTTCCTCCTACACCATTAGCCGTTACAAGTAAGGCAGTCCTTCACATGTAAATCCTTCAGCACCTGGTGCTCCCAATGTTGACTCCACTACATCCATCAGACCAGATGCAAACTGCACCAACTGCATTGCTGAGCTCCTTCACTGCATCCCCATGGCGGCCTGGAGCTCCTGGTTGTCAGCTGACTTAATCCCCCTCCCCACTCCGAAATTGCTATGTCTATTCTCAGCATCCTCAACTGCCTGGGTGAGGTTAAATGCAACTAGAGGAATAGTACCTCATACCCCATCTGGGCAGTCTACAATCCAACAGTATATTTACTGAATTCTAAAATTTCCAGTGGATTTCTCCCACCTGCCCCTTTTCTCACTCCTCCTGTTCTACCCAATTCTTCCTACTCTCACCCCAGCCCCATCACCTTGCCCCTTTCCCCTCCATCTCCCTATTACCATACACCTTCTACTGGTTCCCACCATTCTTGTCTTCCTCCCTAGCTCCATCCCTTGACGTACGCTCCACCTTCCTATCCCATTGTATTCTATCATTTTCAGATCTTTGCCGCCCCATCTGTCATCTCAGTTTCTCACGTCATTTCCATTTTCTTCTCTCCCACCTACCCATCTCCCCCACCTCCCCGTCTCCCCATCTCACCGTCTCCCCCACCTCCCTATCTCCCCCACTTCCCCGTCTCCCTATCTCACTGTCTCCCCCACCTCCCCTTCTCCCCATCTCACCGTTTCCCCCTCACCATCTCCCCCCTCACCGTCTCCACTATCTCCTCTTCTCCCCCTCACCGTCTCCCCTCTCACCGTCTCCCCCATCTCTACTTACTTGCTTTCACCTCTTTCTTTCACCCTTTCCCTAGCTCTCTCCTCTCTACCTTTCAGTCCAGATGAAGGACTGAAATGGGCAGTTGGCATTTTGGGTCCTCAACCCAGAACATCAACTGTTTATTTCCCCCCATCGTGCTGCCTCATCCACTGTGCTCCTCCAGCACTTTTATTTTTAGTTAGAGGTACAACTCGGAACGGGCCCTTCCTGCCTAATGAGCCGCACTGCCCAGTAACACTCGTATTTTATGCTAGCCTAATCACAGGGCAATTTACAATGACCTACACATAACCTACTAACCAGTAAGTCTTTAAACTGAAGAAGGAAACTAGAGCAGCTAGAGGAAACCCCGCTGGTTCATGGGGAGAAAGTAGAAGCTTCATACACATGGCACTGGAATTGAACTCTGAACTCCCGGCGCCCCAAGCTATATTAGCATCACACAAACCGATACCTACCGCGTTGCCCAAAATTCCAATACATTGTTTGATGTTATATATCACTGAAAGTACATTAATCAGAAGAATATGTGCACTGCATTGAAAAGCTCCTGATTTAAGTGCTCTTATTCTTCAGAAACCCACTGTGCAAGGAATTTAAAAAAAACAATCTTCAGAAATATTAATCCAAAAATACACTTGTATGAATGACTGGCAATCATCTTTTTCAAACCATTTGTATGGTACATAGAGATGTTGACAAAGACATTATTCACATCATTCCATTTTGGATTCCACGTGGGAGGGGAATGGTTTATCAAGGACACCCACCAAGTTCAGCTTACAAACTATAAATGCTTTTCAGTGAGTATGCAGACATTGATTCTTACTGTGACAAGTATCTCACTTCACTTAAAAGCAGCAAACTACAGACACTAAAAACTGAATTAAAAACAATAAAAAATGCTGGAGGATCGCAGCAGGTCGGGAGGCAACTGTGTCAAAAGGAAGTGATAATATTTCAAGCTGATAACTTCTCAATCATTTCAGAGCAGAAAAGTTTACTCCTGAATATCTCCAACATTTAAAAAAATCATCACCACTGTCTTTGTGTAACACTATTTAAATGTGAAATAATTAGTCCTAATGATATTGTACCTTTGATTAGAGTTCTGCAGAACCATTGAATTGGGTTGTCAAATCAAAAGCATCTCAATGTATTGTTTTTCTCAACAGCTTCTGGATATTTTGAAAGATAGAACTATATTTTGTTTTGCAGAGGTTAACCATTTGAAAAATAGTACAAAGTTTGGAGGGTAATTAGTTGCCCTTCACAAAACAGTTAACTGCAATGCAAATAGGGTTTTTTATCGAAGAAGAAAATTACTTTCTTACTTGATCACCAATTGCATTTGAATTCCACTGGGGTATACATAGTCTCATCTCCAATTGGGAGGTCATGGATAAAAGAAAGGAAATGTGTCTTTTCCCAGCAAAAGCATCTCAAAGTACCTTACAGTCATTTGAATACCTTTGATGTGTGCTGCCAGTTATAATGTAAGAAATGTGGCTACTAATTTGCATATAGCAAGATCTTCCAAACAGCAAATTGCCTGAATTATGGAAAAGCATAAAAAGTAGCATTTAGAAATATAGCCAATTAAAGGCAGATAGAGGTAATTAAAGAGAAACCGATTCTGGCTGTGCAGTATATTCTTTCACTAAGGACCTTTGCATGTTTTGCCACCCGGACCTGGTGGACTTTACTCTGGTGTTCTGAAAGAAGTAGCTGAAGAGACTGTGGACGCGTTAGTCATGATCTTTCAAGAATCGTTAGATTCTGGGATGGTTCTGGATGACTGGAAAAATGCAAATATCACTCAACTCTTCAGGAAGGGAAGGAAATTATAAGCCTTCTAGCCTGACTTCAGTGGTTAGAAAGATGATGGAGTCTATTAATAAGGGTGAAATTTCTGGGTATTTGGAGACACATGACAAAATATGACAAAGTTAGCATGGTTTTCTTAAGAGGAAATCTTGCCTGACAAACCTCTTGGAATTCCTTGAGGAAATAGCAAGCAGGATAGACAAAGGAGAGTCAATAAATGTTGATATTTAGATTTTCAGAAAGCCTTTGACAAGGTACCTCACATGATGCTGCTTAACAAGATCAGAGCTCATGGTACACAGGGAAGTTACTAACATAGATAGTAGATAGGCTGACTGGCAGGAGTCAAAGAATCGGGGGAAAAATGGGCTTTTCTGGTTGGCTGCTGGTGACTAGTGGCATGCCGTAGGAACCTATGTTGAGACAGCTTCTTTTCATATTATATGTCAATGATTTGGATGAAAAATTGATGTCTTTATGGCCATGTTTGTGGATGATACAAAGATAGGTGGATAGGCAGATAGTGTTGAGGAAGCAGAGTGTCCGCAGGTTGTGAGAATGGACAAAGAAATGGCAGATGGAATATAGTGTGGGGAAGTGCATGTTCATGCCCATTACTAGAAGGAATAGACGTGTGGACTATTTTCTAAATGTGGAGAAAATTCAAAAACCCGAGGTGCAAGTGGACTTGGGAATGTTTGCGCAGGATTCCCTAAAGGTGAAATTGCAGATTGAATCAGTGGGAAGGAAGGCAAATGCAATGTAAGTATTCCACTTAAAAGGACTCGAATACAAAAGCAACAATGCTATGCTGAGTCTTCATACGGCATTGGTCAGACCATATTTGGAGTATTGTGAGCAGTTTAAAACCTCTTATCTCAGAAAAGTTCTGCTGGCGTTGGTGCGTGTTGATAGGACAGTCACTAGAATGATCCCAGGAACAAAAGGGTTAACATATGAAGAGTGTTTGATGGATTCGGGCCTGCACTGCTGGTGTTTAGAAGAATTAGGCGGGGAACTTCATTGAAATCGACTGAATACTGAAAGGCCTTGATAGAGTGGATGCGGAGAGGATGTTTCCTATAGTTAGGGAGTCTAGGACAAGAGGGCACAGCCTCAGAATTGAGGTATGTACATTTAGAACAGAGTTAAGGAAACATTTCTTTAGCCTGAGAGTAGTGAAACTGTGGACTTATTTGTCACAGACAGCCGCGTAGGCCAAATCTTTGGGTGTATTTAAGGCGAACATTGATTGGCTCCTAATTGGTCGGAGTGTCAAAGGTGACGGGGAGTAAGCAGGAAAATGGGGTTGAGAGGGATAATAAATCAGTCATGATGGAATGGTGGAGCAGACTCAATGGGCTGCGTGGTCCAATTCTGTTCCTAATGTGTGAAAGTCATTAATATAGGCATGTGAAAGAGTTGCAAGACTCTATTTTGTGCAGTACAGTGGCAGTGACCTCTCTGGGACTCTGTACAAATTCGCAATAATCTTCTAAACAATCCTCTCACACATTATGGTAATTTTGAGTGGAGATTATCAATGATTAATGAAATTATCAAGACAACTGAAAAATAAACATTCATGGAAGCATTATATATATAGTATTTATTGTAATTATCACTGAATATCCAGTGTTTACTCACAAATGACAGAAGAAAAAATATAACCAGAGCCAAGTCAATGGCAATTGGCCTAACTGATTATTATCTAAAGATTTGAATTGAAAATACACTTGGACGAAGATGTTAACTGTCCTGTGCTATCACCAGTGGGATCATCAGTTGATCTGCCACCTGTCTTCAGGATTTTCAAAAAACACACACAAAATGCTGGTGGAACACAGCAGGCAGCATCTATAAGGAGAAGCACATTCGACGTTTCAGGCCGAGACCCTTCGTCAGGACTAACTGAAAGGAAAGATAGTAAGAGATTTGAAATTAGGAGGGGGAGAGGGAAATTTGAAATGATAGGAGAAGACCGGAGGGGGTGGGATGAAGTTAAGCGCTGGAAAGGTGATTGGCGAAAGTGATACAGAGCTGGAGAAGGGAAAGGATCATGGGACGGGAGACCTCGGGAGAAAGAAAGGGTGAGGGGAGCACCAGAGGGAGATGGAGAACAGGTAGAGTGATGGGCAGAGAGAGAGGAAAAAAAAGAAGAGGGGGTAAATACCTAAATATATCAGGAATGGGGTAAGAAGGGGAGGAGGGGCAATAATGGAAGTTAGAGAAGTCAATGTTCATGCCATCAGGTTGGAGGCTACCCAGCTGGTCTATAAGGTGTTGTTCCTCCAACCTGAGTGTGGCTTCATTTTGACAATAGAGGAGGCCATGGATAGACATATCAGAATGGGAATGGGATGTGGAATTAAAATGTGTGGCCACTGGGAGATCCTGCTTTCTCTGGTGGACCGAGCGCAGGTGTTCAGCGAAACAGTCTCCCAGTCTGCGTCGGGTCTCACCAATATACAAAAGGCCACACCGGGAGCACTGGATGCTGTATACCACACCAGCCGACTCACAGGTGGAGTGTCGCCTCACCTGGAAGGACTGTCTGAATGGTGGTGAGGGAGGAAGTGTAAGGGCAGGTGTCGCACTTGTTCCGTTTACAAGGATAAGTGCCAGGAGGGAGATCGGTGGAAAGGGATGGGGGGACGAGTGGACAAGGGAGTCGCGTAGGGACCGATCCCTGCAGAAAGCAGAAAGGGGGAGGGAGAGAAAAATGTGTTTGGTAGTGGGATCCCATTGGAGGTGGCGGAAGTTACAGAGAATGATACGTTGGACCTGGAGGCTGGTGGGGTGGTAGGTGAGGACAAGGATTTTCGGCCTGCTTATGATCAAGACTCCCTCGAGGTGGTGGGCCAGCAGTGCTAAAGCACCACCTCCCACTGATGAGCTTAACAACTTGGCATCTGCCTCTATCAGAGTTGTTGGTTGCTTCAATCCAACAGATAGTCTACTCTTCAGATGTCTATGCAACTACTGAAGGGTTTGCAAAAGATGGATACACTGCCCGACTATCTGCCCCTCTGGATGTAATTGGTCCACACCCATGATGATCCTGTCTCTGCTGCCTCAGCTACAGCCCTGCTGGTTGACTTGATCTCTCTTCTAGTGAAGCCAAGGTCACACAGCCACTTCTGGAAAGTGAATGCAATAAAGCCACGGCAACCTACTTCGAATGGATAGCATATTAGTGTGTTTGAAAGGAGATTCAAGTTGGTTTCTTTCCCTAGTTGTTACTTTAGTCAATAGTGCAACAGAGACTTTAAACAGTTGGAGGATGAGAAAGAGCAGGATAGCCTCTCGGGACAGGGATATAATGGCCATTGCAGAAATGTGGCTGAAAGAAGGCAGGACTGGTAGCTTTATGTTCCAGGATACCAAAACTTTAGCATGAGAGAGGAACAGTTTCAGGACGTAGTCGACTGTATAATCTTTCTATAGATGCTGCCTGGGCTGAGGTGTTCCTCCAGCTCTTTGTGTGCGTTGTTTGTATTTCCAGTATCTGCAGATTTTCACATCTTGGAAGACGTGGTTCTCTTTTTAATAAGAGAGGACATAATTGCCACCTGTGGAGAGAATATTCTTGAGGATAGCTAATGAGGCCATTTGGTAAAATTAGAAATAAGAAGGGGATGGTCACCTTGTTAGGGCTATTTTATGGACCTCCAACCACCCCCCCCCCCCCAGGTAGTCGGTGGGAATTCGAGGAGAAGATGTGTCTTGAAACTGCATAGTTGTGAGATTGTCAGATAGTTCTAGCTTGTCATCTGCCATGCACAAATCATTACCCTATAACCAAAACAATGGTTCCGTTTGCAAGTCAGGGCAATATCACCGCTTACTATTGTGCATCTTGGGAAAAGATGTCCAACACAACCCTATTCCAAACACCAAATACACTGCAGATGCTGGGGTCAAAGCAACATGGACAACACGCTGGAGGAACTCAGCAGGTCGGGTAGCATCTGTGGAAGCAAACAGTCAATATTTTGGGCCGAGACCTGACGAAGGGTCTCAGCCCGAAACATTGACTGTTCGTTTCTATGGATGCTGCCCGACGTGCTGAGTTCAACCCTATTCCAATTTTGCTGCCAAGCCTCCTGTATAAAACTTCATGAAAGTCTAATTACATTTCTTGTCTCATCAACCTACTACATAGCCTTAACAAAAAAATCAATTATTATTTTAAAACAAGGACAAAGGACATTTATCTAAAACTTTAGTTCTGTTTCTCTCTCCAAAGATACCGTCATGCTTACTGAGTATTTCAGCAGTTTCCATTTCTCTTGCCTTTAACAAATCCAGGTAAGAAAATATCAATGTTTTAATTGCTCAAGAGCTCTGTTTGAAGATCAGTAAACATACCTTAGATAAAATTCAGATGATAGCTTAATGAACTTCAAGACAGATTGAATAGGTGAACACTTATACTCTAGGATCTGGGATGATGACTTCTGGAACTGGGGATCCCCAGACTGGAAACTCAGAGGAGTAACTCAAACCCTGTGTAAGTTGCTAGAAAATATATTAATTTTAAGAAATCAGGTGATGACATAGTGATCTGAGTTTCCAGATTGGGTATATATATATATGTGTAACCCTCTCACCAGGGCTCGTATACAGACTTGGCTTGTTGGTTAACTCTGCTAACAGGCACGTGACTCGGTGGTGAGAAGGCCACCTTTCATAAACAATATACATCCAGGGTTGTTATGATCTGGGGTTGAAGCAAACAGAACAGTTGTGATGTTTCAATTAAAGAAACTTCAATTTGAGCAAATGCTTTGTAAATACTGCCCATACGTAATTATCAGTCAGTAAGAAATAATGGATCTTACACCGCATAAAATTATAAAGAAAGTATATTTACTAATTTCAGCTTTATCAAACAGCTATTAAAAAAACAAAAAGAAAAAAAATAAACAGGGTCCATTACAGTTAAACTAGTCTACATGTGCACATGACTGTTGGAGCCCGTTTCTTCCAAAAGCTGGATATAACCGTTGCTCACAGTACTGAATTCTCAACACCAATCACTACAACAGCTACATATCTTGGACTCCTCCATCTTGCAGAGCACTCCTTACAACCAGGTCTTTCTGTCAGATCAAACCCAGCGGGTGTTTCCTGATCTTCTCTTTGCAGCATCTCTCGCCATAAGATCATGAATCAGACTACTGTCCATCAGAAAACTCTTCCCAACAGCTCTCGAGAACCTTCTCTCGCTTCCCACAATCCTGATTGGCTGATTCACATTCCTAAACTGGACAACGTGGGTCCTTCTCTTAGCTGAAGCCGAAACACAATTTCCGGTATGGCAACTGCTTTGACAGAAAACTGCTAATATAAACTACCTCACAGCATAGCAGTAGAGATTTCAACCAGGGCATTACATGTAATATGGTCATAGATAGCTATAAGAAACTAGCTTGTCTCAATGTTAGTTGTTATGGTGACAATATTGTTAGGGGTGAGCCAGTAAACCTGAGGTTAGTGCAGGAAATAATTGGAAAAACATTGAATGTGAATGCTGGAGAAGACTGGGTCATCAAGCAATGGGGGGTCATTACTGTAAGAATGCTCCCATTCCAAAAGTTGGAAAAGGGGTTTTATATTTGACTACATCACGGCCTTGCTCCTGCTGTTGAACTCTTACTTGGCCAGGAATACGTAGGCTTTGACCAGCCTCACTATAAATAGATGGTGTTTGAGGTATGGGGGAGAACTGTAGAAATGCTCTGATGCTGGCAGTAAAGCAGGTGTAGATCCACAAACATAATTGGATCCTAGATTTGTTGTATACCAGGGACGCTGTAGAAGGTTTTTAAAGAATGAAGAATTTTAGATTGAGGAGTGCTTGCATGAATTCTGGATGATAGTTTTGTTAAAGGTTGAGTTGTGGTGTTCAATGTATCATTTGCTTTGAAAATAACTGCAGCTCTCTGGGTGCTGCTTTTAATTAAAAGACTAAATATTAGACACCTGGAAGCGACTGTCCAGGATAATTTTAATGTTCCTGGGTCAGATTGCTGGGTTGTATGACTGATGTCTGAGGAACTTAGTTCTCAGAAAACTCAAAGGTGTTGGATTTCCTAGGCAGCCAAAGGTACAAAACTGATATAGCACATGATGCTCTTAGAGGTACCATTATTATTTTGAGATTTTTTTAAAGAGTAGTTAATGTTTATTTTATATGTTGCATTTTTGGGTATATTTAGGATTGTGATTATTGCACAGGCTGTTTTTATTGTATTTGTTTCCATTTTTATTCTATATTCTCACAGATTTTATTTTTATGCTATCATAGTCCATGTAAAATACTTAACATTATTATTGTCAGTAATCTATACTATGCTATACTTTTTATTTTATTATTTTTAATATCACACTAGTAGTGGCTATTTTCATATAGTAGACAAGTCAGAATAGAGGACAAGTAATCTTGTTGCACTGTTAAATTTTTGCTCTCCTTCGTTAGCCCATGCTTACTTAAGCAACTGACAATTTTGTCCTAGATTATTTTGTTTTCCTATGTAAACTGATTGGCTTATGGTGCTGGAATAACCCTTGCAAACTTCCTTGTGAAGGGTGCAGTATTTGCAGTCATCTTGTCCTGCGGCAATGCACCTTACTGCCTATACCAACTCACCCCAACCTATTTCAGGAAGGGTAACGTCACCTCCAAACTTTCTACTCTTATTGCACTCAGCAAGCTAGGATGCAGTCTATATCTTTAGTGACTTCCCACTTTGCACAAGCAGTCTATCTCCTTGTTTTTACAATCTAGCCATTGAAGACAATAGAACTAGATTTTAGAAAGGCAGCTCAACATGCTTAATTTCACATTGCAGTTTGAGTGAAAAATAAATCTGGATTTTCCATTATTCATCATTCTTGGAGCTTCAGCTACTGCTGCACTTACTCTTTTCAATCACTTTTTTGTTTTTAATGAGTTTAGCAGCAGGTTCTTCCCTTTTGAAGTCAGATGTCAAATATCACTTGAAACTTCTAACAAACTTCCTGTTTCCTTTGTGATATAAAACACATATTTTATTATTGACTGATCCCAGCCCTTCTTCCCCTAAATCTGCCTTCTCTGTTTATTATTTATACCAGAAGATTTCTCGTTTCTACTTCTTTAGAAGTTTGAGGAGATATCCGCAAAGATTCTTGCAAATCTCTACAGATATTTATGGAGAGCAATCTGACTGGTTGCATCACAGCCCGGTAAAGATCCCTAATGAATAGGATTACAAGAGGCAGCAGAGAATTGTTGACTCAGCCAGTTCCAATATGCACACAACCCTCTCCATCACTGAGGACGTGTTCAGGGAGTGATGCCTCAAAAAGGTGAAATCTATCATTAAAGACATTCACCATCTGGGACATGCCCTCTTTGTGTACTGTCATTGGGGAGAAGGTACAGAAGCCTGAAGACCTACTCTCAACATTTTAAAACAGTTTCTTCCCCTCTGCCATCTGAATTTTGAATGCTCATCTTCTGTCTTTTGCGCAATTTATTTAGCTTTGCAACTTACAGTAAAGTTTATGCTTTGCACCGCTGTGCTGTTTCAAAACAAAAATGTTCATGATATATGTCAATCATAATACATCTGATTGTGATTCTTACTTTATTTCTTATTTTCCTTCTAATCTTTCTATCTTCAACACAATTCTCATTTGTATTGTCAACCTGACATTTGTCAAGCACCTGCTTTCTGGACAGAAATCCATCTCCTGTACTTCTGAAGCTCATTTCCATTGAAATTAGTGGAATGGATTTTTAAAGTGGAATTAAACATACTTGCCTTAGTGCAATATTTTATTTAGAACTACAGTACAGAACAGGCCTTCCGGCCCAATGAGGTGCACTGCCTAGCAACCCACCTATTTAACCTTATCCTAATCTCAGGACAATTTACAATGAGCGATCGCCCTACTAAGAGTTTATCTTTGGACAGTGGGACGAAACCATAGCACCTGATGGAAACCCATGTGCTCACGGGTAGGATATGCAAGCTTCTTACAGAGGAGACAGGAACTGAACTCCGAACTCCAACGTCCCAAGCTGTCATAGCATTGCACTAACTGCTATATTACCACAGCACCCTACGGCAGTGTGCTGAGTGAGGAAAACAGGGTAAGTCATCATCCAGGAGCTAGGTTTCTATTGCTCCGCCATTTCCCTCATGTAGGAGTGTACCTGTATCAGATTTTTAAAACCTACTGATTGTTTAATTATACTGTAATTTATCCAGCGATCTTTGATTCCAATTTATGTAGGTTGGTAAGTATTCCAATTTTTCAGTTCTGTTACTGGACTTCCAATAACTATACTTTAATTGTAATAGGAATATTTATGGGGGCATGGTAGTGGTTAGCACAATGCTTTACAGTGCAGGTGACATGGGTTCAAATCCCCTCGCTGCCTGTAAGGAGTTTGTACATTCTCCCTGCGACTGTGTCTAAAGTCTGTGTCACAGTTCAAAGGTGTATTGGTTGTTAGGTTAATAGGTCATTGTAAATTGTCCTATGATAAAGCTCAGATTAAATCAGGGCATTGCTTGATGGTGTTGCACAAAGGACCAGAAGGGTCTACTCTGTGCTCTATCCCAATAATGGAAAAAATAGGACCAGAAAGATCCTGTTCCACCATTCCTCAAGGTTATGGCTGATCCTTTGCCTCAATTCCATTTTCTTGTTGTATCCTCATTCAGGTTGGTCCATGTCATTTTCCACAGCTAATCCCAACTTTATAAAACTATATTCACAGTTCTCTGTGTACATATATCTACTGATGCACCTGGACACATCTTCAGTGATGCTCCTGGAATCATCGGGTGTTTCGGGCCTTTCAACATCATACACCCTCCTCCAGGTGACCCAGCCAGGGCTGATCAGATCCCAGTTTTTGTCCAGATAGCTAGCTAGCTGCTTCTAACTCCATAGCTCCCCTCTTTTGAGCCACAGCCATCTTGAGGCCCTCTCTGCCACATTGGTGGTACTGTAAATGGCTTTCATCTTCCTCTCTCCCTTGATGCCCAAATTGCTGAAGGCTCTAGCTAAACAATGGGCTGCAAATCCCCTACGTCCAGCCTCCACTGGGAGACGTTATAATTTGACCCACCTCATTTCCTCGACCTACTAAAGAACATACAGAAAATATGACATGATCCTGCAACACTCTCCCCATTGCCAATGCACAACTGTTCCTGCATATTTCATCATAGTATTATTTTCGGCAGAAATCTGCAAAGAATTCTATGTCCTGACCTCGGAATCCTGAATGCTCCAGCACCCGGAATGACCGAGGCAGCAGACACCAGCACCTGCAAATGTACCTCCAAGTCTTGACTTGGAAATATGTTTCTTACCCTGCATCATTTGTGGGCCAAAATCCTGGCTCCCTACGTGAAAACAATGACGTTAACTTTAATCACGCACACCCCTGTGGCCCATGAAGCCAACTTTCTTACATTAGTTTGTGGGCAATGGGATGAACAGTTACGCTCATGTGCTGTAAGTGAATACGAACAGCACAGGCACTTGTAAAACAGATGCCTTTTGGCAGTCTAAATTGGTGGTGTGCTGCAAACACAGCATAATTGGCTATTTAGAAAAACTTAAGGAAAGTTTCATTGGGAAAACATTACAGGACACTTAATTCAATCCAAATTAGCAAATTTGAGTGAAGGAGATGCAACAAAGAATTAAAGCAGTTTCATCTGATTATTTGGAAGAGAGTAATGGTGACCCATGGGGCTCAGATTCTACATGAATGATTTGGATATTGACAGAAGAAGATATTGCCCACATTCACAGATGGTATTAGAGTCGAAGGTAGAATAACTACTTGAAGAGCAAAGGAAGCTATGAGAGAACATTGATGAAATATTGGAACAGGCAGCAATGTGACAGATGGAGTTCAATGAGAGGAGAGTATAGTTTCAAAGATTACAAATAATAACTTTACCTTTAAATTGAAGAGAGGTGGATGATGTCAAAGTGCAAAGAAAATGGTAGACATTACCAGGCGCATATCAAGTCTACAGTATCAGACTATAAAAAAAAGATTTAAAAACAAATGGGCTTTTAAGACATAGAAAATCAAAATTGCATCATGGTTGTGATTCTAAAAAATCCTGAGTTCCTGTACTTAAACACAGAGCAAACTTAGGTTCTAATACAGCTACCTATTGAAGTTATAATGCAGACTTACCAGGACACTGCCTGGTATAAAATAACATTGCATGATGAAGGCAAAAGAGCAACATAGTATTCAGATCATAGATCAATATCAACATACTTAAAGCTATTACCTGGAATGTCATCTCCAATCAGTAACACTGGATACTTTATATAATAGCCGCAATACATTATATTTGATTCCAAAGTTCAATTCCATTCCTTTCAATTCCATGATACATCATGATTAACACTACTAATCAGAACTAGATTGCTAAATAACCCTTACTTTATTGTTTAAATAGATCAAAGCAAATGATTCTCCATCTGGGAAAATTAAAAAAACAAGGACTAGAAAAGATATTGCTTTGCGCTGTATGAGGGTTCAAACTGGCTGATTAATTAGGATTATGAGAATGTGTTCATTAGGGTGCATCAGCTACAAATTCTGTAAAGCTCCTCCATAAATACTTGCTTGATGAGTTTGATTAGCTTTGTCATTACCTGTATATCAATACAATGAAGCCTACAGTGAATTGTGTCATTTTTCCAGTGCTGTGCAAGGATCGTGTTAGAGGTGACCAGCAATCATTGCCACACTTCCAGCACCCAATATACCATGCCCACAAACCGGACTTTGGCACTTTTAAAATGCAAATAGGGAATTTTTGATAAACTTGATAAAGTTTTAGGGTAAAATGTAATGCATGGTTTTTGCCTGGGTGGTCTGTTTCCTCTCACAGTCCAATGACATACTGTGTCAACTAATTGGTCATTGTAAATTATCCTGTAATTCGGTTACGGTTAAATTGGGGTTGCATGGGCAGCATGCTTGAGGGGCCAGAAGGGCTTATTTCACGATGTATCTCTAAATAAATAAACTGATTAAATAAACATATTTCAATGAAAGGAGTCTTGTAGGAAAGACGAATGAACTTAGGGCATGAATCAGCACACAGAATTATGACAATGTAGCCATTAGTAAGACTTGGAGGGGCAGGGTTGGCAGCTCAATGTTCCAAACTTCCATCAGATATATTTAGGAAAGTTTCTTTAAGCAGTACATAGAATTTCCAACTAGAGGGAATGCAATACTAGATCTGTTATTAGGAAATGAGACAGGACAGAGGACAAAAGATTGTGCTGGGGAAACACTTTGCATTTGATATTCATAATACCCTTAGTTTCAAGATAACTATGGAGAAGGATAGGTCTGATCCTTTGGTTGAGATTCTGAATTGGAGAAAGGCAAATTTTGATGGTATCAGAAAGGATCTAGCAAGTGTGGGTTAGGACAGGCTGTTTTCTGGCAAAGATGTACTTAGTAAGTGGGAGGCCTTTAAAAATGTAATTTTCAGTACACAGTTTGTATGTTCCTTGTAGAATAAAAGACAAGGACAACAGGTTTAGGGAACCTTAGTTTTCAAGAGATATTGAGACCCTGGTTAAGAAAAAGGAGGTGCACAGCAAATATAAGCCAGAAGGAGTGAATGAGATGCTTGAAGCACATATGAAATGCAAGAGAGCACTTAAAGAGGAAATTAGGAGGGTTAAAAGAAGGCATGAGAGATTCAAAAGGATTCTACAGATGTATATTCTACAGGGACAATATTGGTCATATGGAAGATCAGATTGGACATTTGTATACGAAGCCGAAAGAGATGAGGGGGGGATCTTAAATGGAATTTTTGTATCAGCATTTACTCAGGAGATGGACACAGAGTCTATAAAAGTGAGGCAAAGCGGCAGTGAGCTTATGGACTCTATACAGATGACCAAGGAGGAGGTGTTTGCTTTCTTGATGCAAATTAGGGTGAATAAATGCCTAAAACCTGACAATTTATTTCCTCGGACCATGTAGGAACCTAATGCAAAAATTGCAGCAGTGCTAGCAGAGATATTTAAAATGTCCCTAGCCATGGATGAGGTGCCAGAGGATTAGAGGCTAGCTTGCATTGTTCTGCTGTTTAGGAAAGGCTCTAAGAATAAGCCAGGAAGTTATAGGCGGGTGAGCTTGACATCAATAATGGGTAAGTTACTGAATGATATTCTCAGAGACTGGATATTTTAGTACCTGGTTCGAGTTTTTTGGTGGTAGGTTGTGTCTAGCCAATCTTATCGAGTTTTTTGAAGAAGTTATCAAGAAAATTGATGAAGGCAACACAGTGGATTTTGTCGACATGGATTTTAGCAAGGCTTTTGACAAGGTTACACGTGGAAGGTTGGTCAAGAAGGCTCAGTTGCTTGCCATTTAAGATGAGGTAGTAAATTAGATTAGACACTGCCTTTGCTGGTAGTAAACTGGATCAGTAAATTTGCAGGTGACATCAAGATCGGGGGTGCAGTGGGCAGCGAGGAAAACTAACACAGCTTACAGTGAGGTCTGGACCAGCTGGAAAAGTGGACTAAAAAATGGCAGATGGGATTTAATGCAGATAAATGTGAGGTGTTGCTCTTTGAGAGGACCAACCAGGGTAGGTCTTACATGGTGAGTGGTAAGGCACTGAGGAATATAGTAGAACAGAGGGATCTGGGAATACAGGTACATAATTCCATGTAAGTGATTTCACAGGTACAAGTTTCAAGTTTAAGCTTAATTGTCATTCAACCATACATGAATACCCATGAATGCAGACAAATGAAACAGTGTTACTCTGGGGCTAAGATGCGAAACACATTATGCATAATATTATTTAATCTGGGATTACACAGATTATTAGCTCGGCACATACTAGATGGGCTGAAGAACCTGTTTCTGTGCATTAGGTTTAAGGTGACTCTATGATTCCAGGTATTTGAATAATGAGAAATAACTATAATGAAGCATTCTTGGTATTAAAAGGTAAAAAGAAATGTACTGATCAACAATTTTCCAGTGGAATAGCTGAACAAATTCACAGGAGAACCTTGTCCTACAGGAGTGTATGAATATAATATTGAAACAGGAAAAAAATCGTCCTGCTATTATGGTTTATAGGTTGCGTAACTAAAACATGAAGCAAAATTGTTTTATGTTCCCGCTGACAGAATACTAAATAGTTTTATTCTTCAGATAACTTCAGGTTCAATCAAATTACTGTGTACTGTATATCTTCATTAAAGATTAAATACATCTTGAAGAAAATTGAGGATTTAAATATTGTATCTAGGCAAATTACCCAGAGAGCAACAAATTTAAGAATTCTGTAAATTGTAATTACACCAACAATAACACAGTATTCTCTGGCATATTGTCTCCTTAGTTCACTGAATATCTTAATAAGTGACCTTTGCAGAACCAATTCTTGAAAATAGAGCTCTTCATCCACTGAGTCTTTTATGATCCAGCATTCGTAACTATTCATGCTTAATTTTTCTGCATGCGAAAACTGTTAACACTTTTAAAGCTGCGATTTTCCACTGAAATTGACATACAGAGAAGTTAATAGTTCGTTACTTTAATCAATTGTTAGTTAATCATTGTTGACACACGGTTACATTGTGTACTCCTGCGTTCACAGACAGAAATGCTTGATGACATTTATTTCATGCAGACCTTACCCATCAACAAGTACATATTGGTGAAGAGCAGGGTCGGCAGTAATTCAATATCATTCAGTTTTAAACTGGGAGATATCAGAATGACATGTGAGAGAAATCAATATCTCCCAGAGAATACTGCTGGATAGGATTTACGCACATTTGGAGTGGCACAGCCTATTTAGGGAGAGTCAGTGTGGGTTTGTGCGGGGCAGGTAAAGCTGACTGTGTTTTAAAGTGGTGACATAGGAGGTTTATAAGGCTGAAACAGTGATCATTACCTATATGGACTTCTATAATGTATTTGGTAAGGTGTCATATTGTAGGTTGGTTCAGAAGATAAGGATTCATGGATCTAGGTAAATTGATTCAGGATTCTTTTGCACATTGAAGACAGAATAGGGGTGGAAGGCTGTTATTACGGCAGGAAGGAATGACAAGTGGTGTTTCTCAAGGATCACTGTTAGGACCTCTGTTGCCTGTGATATGCAGTATAACAATGATTAGGATGAAAATATAAATGGGTGAATTAACAAATTTGCAGATGACACTAAGATTGGTGGAGTTGTGGACAGCATAAGGCACTAGCAAAGAATACAGCAGGATATAGAGCCACGGGCAAAGAATTAGCAGATGGAGTTTAATCCAGGGTTTAATGCAGTATGAGGTGTTTCACTTTGGGAGGCCAAATGAAAGGGAAAAATAGACAATTAATGGCAGATCCCATTAGAGTTACAGGGGGATCGGGTGTCCAGGTCCATACTTCACTGAAAATGGCCACACAGGTGGATAAAGTAGTGTAAGGTATGCTTGTCTTCAATGAACATAGAAACATAGAACATAGAAAAACTACAGCACAATACAGGCTCTTCAGCCCATAAAGCTGTGCCAACATGTACTTACTTTACAAATTACCTAGAGTTACCCATAGCCCTCTATTTTTCTAAGTTCCATGTACCCATTGTCTCTGCCTCCACCACCATCACTGGCAGCTCATTCTACACATTTACCACTCTCTGCGTGAAAAACTTACCCCTGACATCTCCTCTGTACCTACTTCCAAGCATCTCAAGACTGTGCCTTCTTGTTTTAGCCATTTCAGCCCTGGGATAAAGCTTCTGACAATCGATACCTCTCATCATCTTATATACCTTTATCAGGTCACCTCTCATCCTCCATCGCTCCAAGGAGAAAACGCCAAGTTCGCTCAACCTATTCTCATAAGACATCCTCCCCAATCCAGGCAACATCTTTGTAAATCTCCTCTACATCCTTTCTATGGTTTCCACGTCCTTCCTGTAGTGAAGTGACCAGAGCTGAGCACAGCACTCCAAGTGGGGTCTAACCAAGGTCCTATATAGCTGTAATATTACTTTTTGGCACTTAAACTCAATCCTATGGTTGATGAAGGCCAATGCATCATATGCCTTCTTAACAACAGAAGCTCTCCCGTTCCCATTGATGATTCAAAGATCATTGCCAGAGGTTCAGCAATCTCCTCCCTCGCCACCTCACAGTAGCCCGGGGTACATCTCGTCTGGTCCCAGAGACTTATCCAACTTCATGCTTTCCAAAAACTCCAGCACATCCTCTTTCTTAATGTCTATAAGCTCAAGCATTTCAATTCATCCCTACAATCACCAAGATCCTTTTCCGTAGAGAATACTGAAGAAAAATATTCATTAAGTTCCTCTGCTATCACCTCTGGTTCCATACACACTTTTCCACTGTCACACTTGATTGTTCCTATTCTCTCACATCTTATCCTTTTGCTCTTCACATACTTGTACAATGTCTCAGGGTTTTCTTTAATCCTGCTTGCCAAGGCCTTCTCATGGCCCCTTCTGGCTCTCCTAATTTCATTCCTAAACTCCTTCCTGTTATCCTTATAATGTTCAAGATTTCAATCATTACCTAGTTTTTTTTAACCTTTTTTAAGCTTTTCGTTTCTTCTTGACTAGATTTACAATAGCCTTTGTACACCACAGTTTCTGTACCCTACCATCATTTCCCTGTCTCATTGATCTGTGCAGATCTCCACGCAAATATCCCCTGAACATTTGTCACATTTCTGCAATACATTTCCCTGAGAACATCTGTTCCCAATTTATGCTTCTAAATTCCTGCCATAGCTATGCTAAAAGAGATAGAATTGTGATTGCTATCCCTAAAATGCTCTCCCACGGAGAGACCTTACACCTGACCAGGTTCATTTCCCAATACCAGATTCAGTACAGCCTCTCTTCTTGTAGGCTTATCTATGTATTGTGTCGGGAGGCCTTCCTGAACAACCTAACAAACTCCGCCCCATCTAAACCACTTGCTCTAGGGAGGTACCTAGTCTGGACTTTAAGGCCTGATGTTTGTTGATTGGCAGTTCTTGGGATTGATACCAAAGACTGAGGCTCAAAGGTTGAATTGCAAATCCAAAAGTCGAGGCCTGTTGGCTGAAGCTCTGGCTCTGTGAATATCTGCGTCTCCAAGCCCATATCTGAGTCCACTGTAGTTTGGAGGCCAATGAAGATAGCCTGTCTTGGAGTTGGTGGACTGTGTATGGGTGTGGGTGGGAGGTAGGAATGGGGTTTGAATTTGTTGTAATTATTTTGTTGTTTGTTGTGTACTGCCAAGCATTGTAGGCATACTCTATTGGTGCCAGAATGTGTGGTAACACTTGCTGGCTATTCCTAGCATGCCCTTGGGTTTGTTGGTTGTTACTGCAAATGACACAGTTCATGGTATGTTTTGAAGTATACATAATAAATAAGCTTCAATCTTGAATCTTGAGTTCTTAGTTTCTGATTGAAAGCTGCAGTGGAATTTGTCACTGTTACATATATGGTTAATATATTCTAGGTGCCATCTACCTATTGTGTTAAAATGAATCCTCACATCACTATTAATACTTTTCAGCTTTATTTTCTACCTGTGTCAACCAGATTTCAATTCTTTGCCAATAGGAAATATCTGCAGCATTTCTTCTGTCTAGAACACTCCCCGTCTTATTATATACTTTGATCAAACATCCTCTCTAACTTCTCTTCTCCAAAGAGAACATTCCCAGCCTCTCTAATCTAATCTTGTAAGTGTAGTCCCTCATGCCTGTAGCCATTCCCATAAATCTCCTCTGGATGCTCTTTAATGTGACACCTTCCTATAATGAGCGGACCAGAAATGAGTACATTACTCCACCTGAGACTGGAGCAGTGTTTCACAGAGCTTCAATGTGACTTCCCTGCTTCTACAAACTTTGCCTCTATTAATAAAGTTGAAAATTGAGTATGCCTTTCTCAACTGTTTTCTCAACCTGTCCAGCAACTTTAATGTCCTATAGAACTGTATCAACCATACCAAGAAGTATCTCCACTTCTGCACATCCTTTAGAATGGTATTCCTCATTTTTTATTGCCTCACCTCACACTGAACTTCATCTACAGTGTACATGTGCAGTTTACCAGTTTGCTTACATCCAGAATTAATT
This sequence comes from Hypanus sabinus, assembly GCF_030144855.1. Lineage (NCBI taxonomy): Eukaryota > Metazoa > Chordata > Chondrichthyes > Myliobatiformes > Dasyatidae > Hypanus > Hypanus sabinus. Next base: position 51,103,570 of record NC_082715.1, read on the forward strand.
CACCTTCACAATGTACAAGTTTTGTGTTTACATCAAATAATGGTGTGCATTCCCAAATCTAAGTACTGTAATTATTAGAGATCAGTCAAAGTAGTGGTCCTACTAGTTATCCCCAAGGAACTATTTACTTGCCACCAGTTCAGAACAAAAGGCAGCCATTGACCATAACCCTTCTTTGCCTGTTACTTAGTCAATTTCTTATCCATGAAATCAATTTGCCTTTTCCACTTTAGCATTGCTGATATGATATATGATACCTTATCAAAAACCTTCTGGAAGTTAGTGTGCAGTGTATTGACTGCGTTAGTTGCCTCAATTCCATTTTATTTACTCCATCAAAAATTTCTAACAGGTTGGTTAAATGGGATTAACTTTTTAAAAATCCATTCTAAATTTCCTTAATCAATCCAGTTTCAGAAATTCCAGCATTTTTCAGTTTTACTCCATGTTGGTTTACCATAATAATAATCATCCATATTTTGCCATAAATAATTTGCTAAATTTTATAGATTAATTAGATAATGAAATTTTATTTAAAGCAGAATGATTATCTCAACTTGTGGGAGGCATTACAGGTTTCTCAACTCCCCACCCTTGTATGGGTTTTATTTTTAGTTTTACAGCTTTTGGTTTTATGCAAGTGTTCAAGGTCATTGTTGCATGAACCATTGCTCAGTCATAGGGAGCAGGCAGCCACAGTAAAAGCATTAAATAGTTTTAAAATAATGGCAATTACTAGACTTTACACACAACGTGCAGTTTCAGAATAGGAGAATGAATGAAGCATGTCACAATTATTGTTCTGACAAGTATTTCTCTATGTAACTCTGACAATAGTTCTGTTTTACAGACTACTATCAGAATACAGAAAACAATTGTTCTGTATAAGTTATATTGCAATATCATTGTAATAAAGTATACATTAGAGCACATAATTTCTTTCTTTCAAGTTAAGATCTTCAACCACATAAACTTTTTATGTATGAATGTACAAAAGAAGGAAATATATTCCTAAGCAGAAATAAATATTATTCTAATAAATGTGAAGGACATTTATATATATTTTCACAGTGAATTAAGCTGATAAAATTATTTTGGTCATTTTTTAACTTTATGCAAAAATTAGCATCAATTTTGGATACAAAATATTGCTGTTATGACGTTCATCTGCATATTTTATGGATAGCTTAGAAATTGTGTTTTGAAAAGTGAATAGATCTTGCAGCTTTTTAAATTCTACTCTTATGTTTAGTTTGTCAATCTTTGTTGCTGATAGGTAATGTTGCATTGCAGGAATATCTTTGACACTGTTCAAAGTAAACTTACAACTACTTACTTTCTTATCTGCAACTAATAAACTGGATAGGATAGAAATACCTTTGCAGATTCCAATATGTTCTCTTCACACCCCTTTAGGATGTCCCAACGCGCTATTTATCCGTCTAAGAATTTTAAGGTGTACTCACTGTTGTCATGCAGGAATCATGGGATGGGATGGGATGGGATCTACTGTTAAGCAGCAACATAATTCAACATAGTAATCATTTTATTGTAATTGACTGAGGAACGAATATTGTTTTTACACTTGGGATAAATCCCATATTCCTCTAACAAATTCTATCCTGAGACCTTTTTGCATCCACAAAGAAGAAATGTTTCATCTGAAAAGCAGTACTTCTATCAAGATAGTACTCTCTCAGTGTGGTGTTTCAGTGTCAGGCAAGATTTTCTTTGTCCTCAAGTGAACCCACATCTTCTGACTCAGATACAAGAGTACTGTCAATAAAAGGAGAAGTTGCAAAATATTTATGCTTTTCTTATACACTGTTATTCCTTGTTATTAATTAAAGTTATCAGTCCTGCTGAAGGGTTTTGGCCCAAAACGTCAACTGTACTCTTTTTCCATAGATGCAGCCTGGCCTACTGAGTTCCTCCAGCATTTTGTCTGTGTTGCTTGGATTTCAAGCATCTGCAGATTTCCTCTTGTTTAAGATTATCCTATCTGTTTCTGGTGAATAAGAACCTTTCTTTTCAGACTTGGGTCACAAAGGGGATCCACACTAAATAATACCAGCTCCTAAAGGTTAAGTTGCAGAGCAAGTGCTACTGTAGACATCACTTCGGTAGTAAACTTTCAAGGCAACAAATCTTTCCTATTCTATAAAGCCAATAGTACCAGTTCAGTTAGCTGCTCATAAATGCACCAATAAATTAACAGACAAAATTTATAGGGAGAAATATATGTTATTTTACACAGCAGGGCATAGAGGAGAACTGAAAATCCAACACTCTGTAATGCAGTCTTAAATTACACGGTTCAAGATTGTGTGATCTACAACAACATGGTTCTACCTGCCAGATTCCTTAAAAGATTGTTCTCTCCTGTCATACTCTATTGCAGAGCTTATTGAAGGCTATTATTGTCTCCTGTTCAAAAGGGTGTTCTGAATTTCTAAGTTATAGCTACTAACCTTATGCAAATCTAATGAAACAACACCTTTGTTCATGTACAGCAAGGTATGAAAATGATATCTGACTGAACATCTGGATCACTGCCATATCCAGCACTATTAAGCTTCAGAATAGATATGCAAGATTCAAGTTTCAATATTATGTAGTGTAAAGGAGAGCAAAATGATTGTTACTCCGGATCCAATGCAGCATAAAGAAATGCAATATGTATAAAGAACACAATAGAGAACCAAAACAAAGCACCATAAATATAAATATAAGAGCAATCCAGTCAAACTCAATGTACAAGTAATTGTTATATGTACATAGACTAATAAATGGACACAGGTGATATGGTTTGTACAGTATGCTGTGATGGTGGGTGGTAGTCGGTTGGGTTAATGGGTGGAGGTTTTGATCAAATTGACTGCTTGGGGAAAGGAACTGTTTTCGTTCCTTCTAGTGTTCTGTTTTCTAGTGGTCCTGGCAGAGATACTGTGCGGTGTCTTCCCTGCTGACAGTAGGACACATAGTCCATCAGCGGGGTGGGTGGGATAATTTATGATATTGCTGGCCGTTTTCTGGCATCTTTCTGTGTATATGGCCTTGATGATGGGTAGACTGGTGCTGGTGATGTTTTGTGCAGTTTTAACTACCCATTGTAGAACTCTCCTGTCTGCCACAGTGCAGCTTCCACACCACACAGTGATGCAGCATATTAGGATGCTCTCAACTGCGCATTGGTAGAGGGTTATGAGTGTTGCTGTGCATAGACAAGCTCTCTTCAGCTTCCTCAGAAAGCCGAGGCTTTGGTGAGCTTTCTTGACTACGGAGCATGTGTTCCGGGACCATGAGAGGTTGTGTGAGATGTGCGCTCCCAGGAGTTTGAAACTGCTCGCCGTTTCACTACTGTACCACCGATGTGAAGATGTTGTTAGACCTCAAATAGATTCGTAAAGTTTGAATGTTTTGCAGTATGCTATAGATTCTAGATGACTCAGGTACCTGTGCCCTGAAATATTGAAATTTATTACACAATGACAATGGAAAGCACAAAGGTAACTTCTTGACATTTTCTCTGGTTACGGTCACACATGGAAAACTTTCAATTCAAGACATTTATAAAACCTACACAGCAAAATTCTTCCTAAAACTAGCTGCGTAGCAGATAAACTGACATATGCTAGGATGTAAGTAGATTTTATTTGACTGTCATATTACATTCCCTCCAAATCCCTTGTCCCAGTTTTACTTCCCTGAGCACAAGACAACACGGCCGAAGATGGAAATGTGCCAAACTTTCAGGCCACTTGGGGTTGCAGCAAATACAGAGTATAAGTAAAATGAAACTGGAGTCACTCCTAACCCAAAGGCAAGAATTATTTTACCTTGTAACATCTCAGGAATAAACTTCTACACGAGTTTCCCCCCACCTCCGTCCATCCCCCCCCCCCCCACCCAGTCAGTTACCATAAGTTCAGATGGAAATCTGCAGAAATCCAGGAGATTTTACTTCCCTTTTTTAGATTCCATTTGGTTGCCGTGAATGTGTGGCAAGCCTCATGTGGGCATTCATCCCCTGTTTGACTCTGTTACTTAAGCACCAACCGAGGAAGCATGCAGCTGTCATTTCAACATGGGTTTATTTTTCAGCAATTTGGATAGCTCTACAAAACAGATGGTAAACAAGTTCACAACCTATAACAGATATCCATTAGTTCTACCAATGCCACTCAACATCATATAGGCTCCAAATATTGATATAACCATATAACAATTACAGCACAGAAACAGGCCATCTCGGCCCTTCTAGTCCGTGCCGAACGCTTTCTCTCACCTAGTCCTACCTACCAACACTCAGCCCATAGCCCTTCATTCCTTTCCTGTCCATATACCTATCCAATTTTTTTTTTAAATGACAAGCATGAAGAATGCACTCCAGCAGCTAGATTTCATGAGGGGTTTGAAGAGATTTAGTATGTCATCTAAGGTCCTAGCAGACTTCTATCGAAGTACAGTGGAGAGCTTTCTATCTGGTGCGGACCACCATCTGGTATGGAGGGGCCACTGCTCAGCATTGGAAAATGCTGCAGAGAGTTGTGAACTCAGCCAGCTCCTTCATGGGAACCAAACTTCTCCACCATTGAGGATATCTTCAAAAGATGATGCCTCAAAGAGGAGGCATCCATCATTAAAGACCCTCATCAGCCAGGACATGCCCTCTTCTCATTATGACCAGGTACAGGAGCCTAAAGACACATATTCAGCATTTTAGAAACAGTTTCTTCCTTGCTGCCATCAGATTTCTGAATGGACAATTAACTATTTTTGCTCTCTTTCTGCACTACTTATTTAACACATCTATATTTCTTGTTATTTATAGTAGCATTTATGTATTGCACTATACTACTACCATATAACCATATAACAATCACAGCACGGTAACAGGCCATCTCGGCCCTCCTAGTCCATGCCGAACTCTTAATCTCACCTAGTCCCACCTACCCGCACTCAGCCCATAACCCTCCACTCCTTTCCTGTCCATATACCTATCCAATTTTACCTTAAATGACACAACTGAACTGGCCTCTACTACTTCTACAGGAAGCTCATTCCACACAGCTATCACTCTCTGAGTAAAGAAATACCCCCTCGTGTTTCCCTTAAACTTCTGCCCCCTAACTCTCAAATCATGTCCTACTGTTGCAAAACAACAAATTTCATGACATATGACAGTGATAATAAAGCTGATCATGACCTGCCCTGCTACTGAAAGCTCACTTCTACAGTGTAATGAAGGATCCCAAATCAGAAACATTGGGATCCTTGTTCCACATTTGCTGCCTGGCCTGCTGAGCTTCCCAGCATTTTCTGTTTTATTTCATCAGGGTGGGACCTTGCAATAGTGATTATTTCCAAATTCAAAGCTGATTTAAGTATAAACAGACCACATACATTGAGCTGAAGTTGAGGCATCATAGAAGAGGCAGGAATCAGCCATCCAAGCACCAGCTTGTATTCATTCCCACTAGAAGGATTTGTAAATTGTAACTCACAGCACAGAGCTTAATATTTGAGCATATTTGTACACAGAATGTTGGAAGTTAACCAGAACGTCTACAAGACCCAGCTGTGGAGTCCTCTATCCCACAGGAGTATCAGTGCATGAATGCCTCTCTGCACATAATCCTCCACAGGCTTCTTCCTCATAGATCACAAGGTCTTGCTGTAAAGACCATAGGTCCCCACCTACCACAAGAATTATTTTTAAAGTTCATGAAGCTGAGGGATCAGGGTGTACAATTTATGGCAAGGCATCTGAAAGTGGTGGCTTTGTGTTATATTAATCCTATTAATGCATGTTTCCTGTCAGGTCTATATCCTACTGTTGCTAACTTCTAAATCGACTGTGTGATTAGCCATGGCCAAAGAGAGTTTCCCTCATCTTCAAAGTTTACAGTTTTCCATCAAACATACCCCAGGCCTAGTGGAATTAATATTGCCAAGAAATCTCTGTCAGACTATTATCAGTAGGAAACAAACTGCCAATGTCAACTCCTGCTGTAAAGTACATACATCACTTTTTGGGAGGATAAATTAATTAATGTTCAGGATGAAATGGAACTGGTAAACAATTGAAATTTACAACTGATGTAGCTGTGTTATTACTGTGCTAGAGAGTGACTGCTGAAGTCTGTTTGGTGGAATATGCTTTGATTGCCCGGTCACTACAGTGCTAAATCCAAGTGTTTACGGTTTGTCCCAGGAACATTTTTCTGGAGTCTACAGGTATGTCCAAAAATAGCTAAAATATAAGAGCCTGCACTAACCAATTTCTTTGCCATGAAAAATTTTGAAGGAGTGTGCATTGATCCTTTCAGAGTTTTTGATTAAGGATCAGATAGCTTGCCAGAATCACTGATTAAATGAACAACATCTATTGGAGACAAAAGCGACTGCAGGAGCAACAAACAGTTTGATGGATGAGCAGCGTCTTTGGGGTGGGGAGAAAGAACTTGGAATGTTTAGAGTTGAAACCCTGCACCAAGACTGAAGGTAGAGTGGAAATAGCTAGTATAAACAGAAGGGACAGGAAGGAGGTGATACCAAGGAAAGGGGTGACTACTAGACTGAAGGTGGGGGGGGGGGAGAAGTTGCTGGAGGAAGATCGAGACATTAAAAAAATATATATTTTATTCTCTTTTGCTCAATTTTAAATCTATTCAATGTACATACATATACTTACTGAAAGTCATCTATCTATCTATCTATCTATTTATTTATTTATTTATCTATCTATCTATTTATTTATTTAGTTATTTGTTTATTTATTTATTTTCCTTTCTGTATTATCTTGCAACTGCTGCTGCTAAGTTAACCAATTTTATGACACATGCTGGTGAAAATAGAGCTGATTCAGATTGAAGTAGGTAGGGGGAAAGGAGGGTAGAGTTTGGATTGATAGATGGAGGCAGACAAAAAAGAAAGATGACAGGCCAAAAGGGGTAGGGTTAGGGTGGGTCATGAGGGTGAAGGGGAAGGGGAGGGTAAAACTGGACGACATTTGCTAGAGGGTGATGAGTAGGAATTCAAAGGCCACCCATACTGGAAGCTGATAAGAAAGGAAGGTAATAATGGAAACCAATAGGGGAGAGGTATAAGACAGAAGGAACTAGGACCAGATATGTGGGATGAGGGGAAGAGCTGGTGGGTGGGTAGTGAGTGGATAGAAGCATGAGTGGAAGGGGAACAGAAATAGGTGAGGTGGTGGTGCGAAAGGGGATAAAAATAGGGGATCCAGAGGAGAATTAGAAAAGGGGAGAATAGAAATGTAAGTGAAATAATTGTACATAATGTTTGGAAGGAATGAGCTTTGAGGGCAAAGTGACCTTTTCTCATTGCATTCTTTTAATGTCATAGAATCATCACATAGCCAGCATAATGAATGACCTCTCTTTTAGAAAGTGTTAATTGTTAGTTTGGTTTGGCTTTATCTTAATTATAGGAAATGTAGCTTTTTTTTCTTTTATCGAAGTACAACTATGAAAGCAAAATTAAAGTGTCAATTCAAAATGAATCACCAATTTTAACATTTGACTGTACATGCTTCCCTTGAAGTATCATTAATATCAAGCCTGGTTTGAAATTGATCATTGTGAATTGCTAGAAAAAAATTCACAGCACATTTAGTTTTAAATTGAAGCGAATTTGAAAATTGTATTTTCCCATTCTTGCCTTAATAGGATGAATTTTCTACAATGTCAGGCCATTCCATTGGATTGGTAGTTATATGAAAGGTGGGTTGCCTTTCTGATGAAATTAATGATACGGATATTGTCAATCTTGTTTTAGTGTCAGCACAGCTCTTTCTGTATTCCTGGCAGTGATGGCATTTTCCCATACAGCAGAAATGAGAATTTTAAGCCCTGGTTCAAAACATTAACTAAGGTAAGATTCTGTATTATACTGAGGGTGTAACTTTACCATGTGAGCTAGGAATGAAACAAAGAAGATGTGCATGAGTAGAACCTGTCTGAACAGTAGCAACAATAAAAAAACAGGCTGCGTCTTTGCTTGAGTCTGAGTGAGTTTAAGTTTGAAACCTACCTCTGTAATACTTACCTTACATTGTAAAGTTACACTTTCAGTATAACACAGGGATCTTACCTTAGATAATGCCACTGCTTACATTCAGATGTGTCTTCTGAAAACTATTTGGTCTCCACATTCAAATAATTGATAGTTTTGCTGCAAGCACCAATTCATGTTACAACTTTATAATGTGAGAAGGACTCATTCACTCACTATCACAAACAAGAGCAAATCTGCAGATGCTGGAAATCGAAGCACCACACACAAAATGCTAGAGCAGCTCAGCAGGCCAGGCAGCAGCTATGAAAAAGAGAAAACAGTCAATTTTACGGGGTATGGAAAAAGGAAGGGGGAGGAGCACCAGAAGCACACAGGTGCTGGGTAGCTAGGGAAACAAAGTGAGACTGGGAGACAGGAATGGGGAATGATGAATGAAGGGTTGGGGGGGGGGGGAGCAATTACCAGAAGCTGGAGAAATCAATGTTCGTGCCATCAGGTTGGAGTCAACCAAGACGGAATATAAGGTGTTGCTCCTCTAACCTGAGTGTGGCCTCATCACGATGGAAGAGCAAGCCATGGACTGACATGTTGGAATGCGAGTGGAAATAGAATTAAAATAAGTGGCCACTGGGATATCCTGCTTTTACTGCTGGACATTCTCCCAGCAGAAAAATCAGAAATCCAATCTCCCAGTCTATGTTGGGTGTCACCGATATACAGGAGGCCACACCAGAGCACTGCATAGAGTAGATGACTCAGACAGATTCACAGGTGAAGTGTTGTCTCACCTGGAAGGACTGAAACATTTACTGTTTACTCTTCTCCATAGATGCTGCCTGGCCTGAGTTCCTCCTGCATTTTGTGTGTGCTGCATTAATTCATAATCTTTGTTATCTAATTCACTTCATACTTGATTATCAACCAGATCCTATGTTTTCTAATTTTTTTCATCAGGCCCATGAATGGGATGTTAGTGAAAACCTTCCCCAAATCTAAATACAAGTGCGATTTTTGGGTTTAGCATATTTAACAGGTAACTTTGGCTACCAGCCTTCAGATGTGAATTGTGGATTGATTTTAATGTTCACAGACCAGGCAGATCAGGAAACAGGCTCTTAGCGGATTGCCTGCATTTAAGACCATAAGACCATTAGGTATAGGATCAGAATTACGAGGGGTGATTGATAAGTTTGTGGCCCAAGGTAAACGGAGTCAATTTTAGAAAATCTAGCACATTTATTTTTCAACATAGTTCCCTCCTACATTTACACACTTAGTCCAGCGGTCATGGAGCATACGGATCCTTCTTTGTAGAAGTTGACACCTTGGACCTCCAGAGGTGACCCACAGCAGGGGTGATTAATAAGTTCGTGGCCTAAGGTAGAAGGAGACGAAGTCAGTCCAAGATGCCGACTTCTACAAAGAATGGACCAGTATGCTCCATGACCATTGGACTAAGTATGTAAACATATGGTAGCTTCACATACTTCATCAGCCCTGACACCTGGAACTATAACCATACTGCTAGTGTCTTCCACAGTGTAGACTGATGCAAAATACTTGTTCAGTTCATCCACCGTTTTGTAGTCCTCCATCACTCTTTATCCAGCATCTTTTTCCGGCTGTCTGATATCCACTCTCACCTCTCATTTACATTTTATGTATCTGAAAAAACTTTTGGTATCCTGTTTAATATTATTAACTATTCCATCTGTACCTTCTTAATTATTTTTAGTTGCCTTCTGTTGGTTTTTACAAGCTTCCCAAACTTCTAACTTCCCACTATTATTTTATATGGATGAGTCCAATCATAATTCCATTGTGTGGATGCGACAGTGATTAACACTTGTTTTGGGAGAGATGAAGGGAAGATTGTAAACATGGATTTGTTTGACTTCTCCTGAATTTCCTTTTATCTTTAGCACATAAAATGTGTGTGTAGTGCTGGACATAGGCAGACCTTTCAACTGAAAGCATCTCCATATGATGCCTGCAGTATTTTGTTTTGTTGAATAAAGAAACTGCTTTATATCTACCAGTACTATTCTTCAGTGACTTCATTCATGCAAAAACACACTGGTCCTCCTGATCTGCACTATTAGGCAGATCCATAGCAAATTCAAATGGATCGTTTCACAACTTTTAGTTGACTCTGCTCAATCATTTGTTTTTCTTGAAGTCTTGAGGGCCCATTACTTATTCTAAAGTTCAACATCTTTCTGACTTTCAGGTCAGTAGTTTGCCAATTCTTTACTTCTTCCCTTCTCAATAGCTAGGATGCATTTTCTCTCCAGCAATCAGAAGAAACTATTCCAAAATCTACAGAACTTTGGAAGATGATATCTATTAGGTGCTTGGAACCCATCATCATTAAGGCTTACTAACTAGTTCTATAGTTTTTTTTTGTTTACGTTTCTAATTTGGTAAGAGCTACCTGGTTGGTGCCCAGTGGTGTGCTTCTGACATCTGTTCTGGAACCCCTACTCTTCGTGATTCTTATAAGTGACCTGGATTAGGAAGTGGAGGGTTGGGTTAGTAAATTTGCTGATGACACAAAGGTTGGGGTGTTGTGGATATTGTAGAGGGCTGACAGAGGACAGGATGTTAATATGGACATTGATAGGATGCAAAACTGGGCTGAAAAGTAGCAGATGGAGTTCAACTCAGATAAGTATGAGGTGGTTCATTTTGGTAGGTCAAATATGATGGGAGAATATAGCATTAATGGTAAGACTCTTGGTAGTGTGGAGGATCAGAGGGATCTTGGGGTCTGTACCCATAGGACACTCAAAGCTGCTGCGCAGGTTAACTATCGTTAAGAAGGCATACGGTGTATTGGCCTTCATCAACCATAGGATTGAGTTTAAGAGCCAAAAGGTAACATTGCAGCTTTATAGGACCTTACTCCACTTGGAGTACTGCGCTCAATTCTGGTCGCCGCACTATAGGAAAGACATGAAAACCATAGAAAGGGTGCAGAGGAGATTTACGGGGATTTTGCCTGGATTGGGAAACATGCCTTATGAGAATAGGTTGGGTGAATGCAGCCTTTTCTCTTTGGAGTGATGGAGGATGAAAGGTGACCTGATAGAGGTGTACAGGTGTGGTGAACTACGTGTGCCTGTCTGGACATGCCCTCTGCTGACTGCTCCTGTATAAAGGCGATCTGAGGCCTATGCTCGGCCTCAGTCTCCAGGACGTAGTATGATGGTCACTCACTTCTGGTTCCTTCTTCCAGTCAATAAAAGCCGATATCTCGCCTTACATCTCAGACTGAGTTATTGATGGTGCATCAATTTTATTGACTGGAAGTTTTAAAACATGGAAACCGTTTTACGTCCAGAAAGGTTGGATTTGGACCCTCAAGACCCTGAAGCAGCTCTTGCTTTTGAACACTGGCTTGCATGCTTCCAATCATACTTGGAGGAAGTTCGTGCAACTGAACCCGCCGTTATGCACAGAATTCTCCTCTTGAGGGTCACCCCAAAAGTTTACTCCATTATCCGGGACCTGCCGACATACAATGGGGCACTGGACACCCTCAAAAGACAGTACCTGCGGCCGGTGAACACCGTCTACGCAAGACATCGTTTAGCTACCCGGCGACAGCGGCCTGGCGAATCGTGCGCTGAGTTTCTCCGAGCACTACAGACACTCGTCCAAACTTGTGACTGCAAGACGCTCACGGCAGAACAGCATGCGGAGCTGCTGGTGCGAGACGCCTTTGTGATGGGACTGAGGTCAATGTACGTGTGCCAGCGGCTGCTGGAAAACGCCGATCTGACCTTACGCTCAGCGATCGAGATGGCCAACGCTCTGGAAGCTGCTCTGCACAATGCTGACGCTGTCCAGTCGCGCGATTCCCCACCGGTTCCGTGGACACCTCAGACCCCGCTACCGGCGGCTCCCGGGAGCGAATTCGCCAACGCCGCTGCCAGTCGCAATTCCACGAGCTCCCCGAACCTGACCATGGCTGTGGCCCGTCAGAAGCCCATGCTTTGTTATTTCTGTGGACTCAAAAAGCACTCCCAACAATGCTGTCCAGCGCGAGAAGCGACCTGCTCTAGCTGCGGAAAGCGGGGCCATTTCACCAAGGTCTGTAAATCTAAACTACAAGCGGAGTGCAGTGCTGCGGGTGAGACATGAGGGCTGCCATCTTGCATGCCCGGATGGGGCGGCCATCTTTGTCAGCGTCAGCATGCCCCGCCCCCGACCCTCCGATGCTTACCGGGCACCAAGACGGCAATTCAACTCTGGCCACTGTAACTCTCGACCAAAGCGCCCCACACCAGCTTGCAAGGTCCATGATGGACATCCTGGTGGAGGGGCACAGGACTAGATGCCTGTTTGACACAGGCAGCACTGAGAGTTTTATTCACCCAGACACAGTGCAACGCTGCGGACTCCCAACACGGCCGGTAAGTCGGAGGATCAATTTGGCTTCTGGGTCACATTCCACAGACATCCGGGTGGGTTGTGTAGCGACATTGGTGGTTCAAGGCACAGAATATCGGAACTTTGCGCTACTGGTCATGCCTAATCTGTGCGCACCTGTGCTATTGGGGCTGGACTTCCAGAGCCATCTCGAAAGTGTGACTATGGCATATGACGGGCCCCTCCCACCACTCACTGTCAGGAATCCTCAGTTTTGTGGGACTTCATCATATACCCCACTACTGACCGCACACACACACACCGGCCCACCCATCCCACCCAGCACCATGCCGACAGCTGCGCTACCCACACCACTTGCAGTCTCTCCACCCTCAAGGTCCCTCCCCCACCGCTGTTCGCCAACCTGACCCCTGACTGTAAGCCTGTGGCAACTAAAAGCAGGAGGTACAGCGCGGGGGACAGGGCCTTCATTCAGTCAGAGGTGCAGCGGCTGCTTAGGGAGGGGATCATTGAGCCAAGCTCAAGCCCTTGGAGGGCCCAGGTGGTTGTTGTTCGGACTGGGCAGAAAAATAGGATGGTGGTGGACTATAGTCAAACCATCAATAGGTTCACGCAGCTTGACACGTACCCCCTACCCCGCAACGCGGATATGGTCAACCAGATTGCTCAGTACAAGGTGTACTCGACAATAGATCTGAAATCCGCTTATCACCAGCTCCCCATCCGCCCAGAGGACCACCCCTACACTGCCTTCAAGGCGGGCGGCAGGCTCTATCACTTCCTGCGCATCCCATTCAGTGTCACAAATGGTGTCTCGGTCTTCCAGAGGGAAATGGACCGGATGGTGGACCAGTACCAACTGCAGGCCACATTTCCCTATCTGGATAACATCAGCATCTGTGGTCACAACTGGCCAGTTCATGACGCCACCGTCCAATGATCTGGAAGAAGCTTCGCCACATGGGGACTCTTTTGAACAAAGGGGGGGTGAATGTGGTGAACTACGTGTGCCTGTCTGGACACGCCCCCTGCTGACTGTTCCTGTGGCTCCTCCCACAGGCCCCTGTATAAAGGCGATCTGAGGCCTATGCTCGGCCTCAGTCTCCAGGATGTAGTATGATGGTCACTCACTTCTGGTACCTTCTTCCAGTCAATAAAAGCCGATATCTCGCCTCACGTCTCAGAGTGAGTTATTGATGGTGCATCAACAGGATAATGAGAGGCATTAATCGTGTGGATAGTCAAAAGCTTTTTCCCAGGGCTGAAATGGCTAACAGAAAAGGGCATAGTTTTAAGGTGCCTGGAAGTTGGTACAGAGGAGATGTCAGGGGTAAGTTTTTTTACACAGAGAGTGGTGAATTTGTTGAATGGGCTGCTGGCGGCAGTAGTGGAGGCAGAAATGATAGGGTCTTTTAAGAGACTCCTGGATAGGTACATGGAGCTTAGAAAAATAGAGGGCTATGGGTAAGCCTAGGTAGTTCTAAGGTAGGGACATTTTTGGCACAGCTTTGTGTGCTTAAGGGCCTGTATTGTGCTGTAGCTTTTCTATGTTTCTATGTTTCTTCTAATTTATTTTAATTCTTTTCCTAAATTTCTTCTTGTGATAGATAATCGCTTCTGGAGGCAATGGGCCTCTTGGTTATTTTGCAAAGCTCACTTTCTATATACACATCAGCTATCACTTGTCAAGAACAAACACTTGTTTAACTTTTGGCTGCAAACAGGAGCCAGTCTTCATTTCTTATAAGTGTAAATGCCAAGCAGTAGTCAGCTTGAAGTTTAAAACAAAATTTTGCAAACAAGTTCTGTAAAGATCCTCAGACTTGCTGGCTCATACTACAGGGATACCTGCTCAAGAGGTGCAGTATAAGACAATGGGTTATTTAATTTGACTTGTTTCAAAATAGATATGCTGGCTAAGTTGTTTTAGTTCAAGGAAGCTTGCAGACCAGATGAATAGTATCTTTTAGCATATCAATACCTGATGTATGAATGTTGGAAGTTTTATGTACTCAAGGAAGTTACCTTCAAGCCATTACTTAGGAGAAGCAAGAAACTGTATCTCCAAAAAGCTTTTAAACTGTTTGCCTACAAAGAAGAGAGAAACTGCAGATCCTGGAAATCTGAGCAACACACACAAAATGCTGGAGGAACTCAACTGGCCAGGCAGCCTGTATGGAAATAAACTACTGTCGAAGTTTTGGCCCAAAGAGAAGGAAAACTCTGATCTCAAACCTTCAGACCAAACTGTATCAGTCTCTGCCTTTTCTTTGGGTTTATCAGATGTATATATGAAGAGTCTCACTTTCCATATCGTACTGCCCAGGATTGCATATCTAGATAACTGGGACACAATATCATCAACTCTGATTGACGGTGGCCTTAAACTTAGACTCAGACAATGACTCAGTACAATTTCACAGTATGTCATGAAACTGTTGGAACATATTAGAGAAGTGAGGAGGTATTTTTCTTCTGTCTGAATGACTAGTTGACAGTTTGCTCTCACATAATACCATCAGGGTGGATTTGGTTATCACATTAGGTTGATAAGGATAGTTAATTGAGGCATTTGTAAAGAAAATATAAAACGTTTGTGGCATTCAGCATCTTTGTGAAAGATGCTAGGATGAATATTTTGTTTGCTTTTAAGTAATAAGATTGAGAGTGGAAGCTGTATTTAATAAAATAATATGGACAAATTAAGAGATCAAAAGGACTTGATGTTAGAAATGTTTGCAAAACTGTCATTGGAGAGAAACACTAAAATTGCAATAATCAAATACACTGATATAGAAGACACATGGAGCACCTTCAAAGTGAAATATTCAAGAACTGTAAGAGAAGTACACGGTTTAACAAAATATATGAGTAGATTCAAGTATCATTAAAAAAACACAAGTTAATCAGAGAAAGAACCACTGGAAAATGTTCAGCCCAAAAAAATAGAAGATTATGCCTGAAGAATTAATGCAATAAAGCTAAGTAAATTTTACAAACTCAGTATCATTGAAATGAAAAACCAAAACAATCTATCTGGAGGTTTGAGAGGAGGGGATTTCAATTAGGTCCACTGCCTGAGTAGTGAAACTAGAGAGAAAAAGGCAACAGCGTGAGAGAGGCTGAGACTGATTAGCAAAAGCAAATACAAGGAAGGTGGGAGAAGTAGAGCAGCCATCGTTGCAGCAGCTTAGACAGAATCAGATTCAGAATCAGGTTTATTATCACTGACGTGTGACATGAAATTTGTAAACTTAGCAGCAGCAGTTCAATACTATACATAAAATAGAAAAATAAATAAATAAATTACAGTAAATATATATTGTACAAAAACAGAAATAATATATATTTAAAAAGTGAGATCGTTTTCATGGGTTCAATGTCCATGTAGGAATCAGATGGCAGAGGGGAAGAATCTGTTCCCGAAATGCTGAGTGTGTTCCTTTAGGCTTCTGAACCTCCTGCCTGATGGTAACAGTGAGAAAAAGGCTTGCCCTGGGTGCTGGGGGTCCTTAATAATGGATGCTGCCTTTCTGAGACACCAATTCTTGATGATGTCCTGGGTACTTGTAGGCTAGTACCCAGGATGTGGCCGACTAAATTTACAACCCTCTGCAGTTGTTTTCAATCCTGTACAGAGTCAGAGTGGTGATGTTGAGGCTTCAGCAAACAGAGGTTTCAGTCAGAGAAAGCAAAAGAAAGAAAAGCTCTAGGTTAAGCGTTTTTTTTTTCATTTCCTACTTTATATCTGCCCAGCTAGGACAGTAGAGATGCCAGGCAAGATAGATGAATGCTCTTCTTGCGGGATGTGGGAAGACAGGAAAGACCTCCATTGTTCCTGATGACCACAACTGTGGGAAGTATATGCTACTGCGGCTTCTAAAAGTCCATGTTAAGGAGTCGGAGTTGGAACTGGATGAGCTCTGGATCATTCGGGAGGATGAAGGGTTGATAGATGGGACATATAGTGAGGTAGTTACCCCCAAGGTGCAGTACACAGGAAACTGGGAAGGGGTTAAGGAGCCAGTGCAGAGTAACACTGTGGCCAACTTCCTCAACAAGTATATCACTTCAGATATTGTTTGTGCGGGAGGGTGGTTGATCTAACAGAGGAATGTCTCGGAGGCTGAATCACTGGCACTGAGTCTGGCTCTGTGACTCAGGAGGAAAGGGAGGAGAAGAGGAACACTGTGGTGATAGGGGATTCATTTGTTAGGGGAATGGACAGGAGGGTCTGTGGGTGAGAATAAGATTCCCGGATGGTATGTTGCCTCCCAGGTGCCAGGGTTTGGGTCCCAAGTCCTCAGCATTCTTAACTGGGAGGGTGAACAGCTAGGTTGTGGTCCACATAGGTGGTAATGACTTGGATAAGATGAGTGATGAGGTTCTATAGAGGGAGTTCAGAGAGTTAGGTGCTAAGTTAAAGGGCAGGATCTCTAGGGTTGTGAACTTGGTATTGCTACCCATGCCACGTGCTAGTGAGGCCAGGACTAGGAAGATTATACATTTAACATCTGGCTAAGGAGTTGGTGTGGGGGGGGGGGCATAAGAGTTTTTGGATTGTTGGTCTCTCTTCCACGGAAAGTGGGACCTGTACAGAAGGGACCGTTTGCACCTGAACCAGTGGGGGACTAATACCCTAGCAGTAAGTTCTGTTAATGCTGCATGGTGGTGTTTAAACTAGAGTTGCAGGGGATGGGAAGTAGATTGCCATAATATTTAGTGGAGAGGTTGTGGATGTAGATGTTGGTAAGACCTCAGACAAAGTCAGGAATCAAGAGGTTGAGCATGATGTGACTAGAGTCTTAAGCTGCGTATATTTCAATGCAAGAAGTACTGTAGGAAAGGGAGGTAAGCTCATGGCATGGATCTACACCTGAAATTAAGATGTTTTAGCCATTAGTGAGACTTGATTGCAGGAGGGGCAGAACTGGTAGCTCAATATTCTGGAATTCCATTGTTTTAGGTGTGACAGAGTAGCAGGGATTAAAGGAGGAGGGGTGGCATTGCTAGTCAGAGAAAATGTCACGCTCGTGTTCCATCAGGACAGAATGGAGAATTTGTCTAGTGATGTGTTATGGGTGGAACTGAGAAATAATGACCCACATTAATGGTTCTATAGTACAGACAACTGAACAGCCCCAGGGATTTAGAGGAATAAATTTGTAAAGAAATCGCAGAATGTTGCAAGAATCATATGGTTGTTATTGAAGGTGATTTCAATTTTCATTCTATATTGTAAAAGGACTAGATGGAATAGAGTTTGTCAAATGTGGTCAGGAAAGTCTCTGTACGTAGAAGTCCCAATGAAAGAGTATGCAATACTGGGTCTGCTACTAAGCAATGAGACAGGATAGGTGACAAAAGTTTGTGTAGGGAAACAATTTGCATCCAGTGACCACAATGCCATTAGTTTCAAAGTAAGTATGGACAAAGATGGGTCCGGTCCTCAGATTGAGAAATCCAAATTGGAGAAAGACCAATGTTGATGGAATCAGGAATGATATGACAAGTGTAGATAGGAACACACTATTTTCTGGCACTTTTCTTGAAGTGGCAGCCCTTTGACAATGAAACTTTGAGTGTACAAGGCTTGCATGTGCTTGTCAGAATAAAAGATAAAGGTAACAAGTGTAGGGAACCTTGTTTTTTAAGAGATATTGAGGCCCTGGTTAAAAGAAAAAAGAGAGGTGCTTAGCAGGTGCAGGCAAATAGGAACAAATGAGGTGCTTGTGAAGTACAAGAAATGAGTGCTACACTCAAGAAAGACATCAGCAGGGCTAAAAGAAGGCATGAAGGTGCTCTAGCAGACAAGATGAAAGAGAATCCTAAGGGATCCTACAGATTTGTTAAGACCGAAAGGATTGCAAGGGACAAAATTGGACCTCTGGAAGACCAGAATGATTATCCATGTGTGGAGCCAAAACAAATGGAGGAGATGAAATCCATTCTTTGCATCTCTATTTACTCAGGAGATGGGTGCAGAGTCTATAGAAGTGAGGTAAAGAGGCATCAACTTCATGGACCCTGTACAGATTACAAAGGAGGAGGTGTTTGCAACCCTAAGGCAAGTTAGGGTGGATAAATCATCCATGTCAGACAAGGCATTCCCTCGGACCCTATGGGAAGCAAGTGCAGAAATTGCTGGGGTTCTAGCAGAGATATTTAAATATCCTTAAGAACCATAGAGGTACCAGGGGATTGGAAGAGAGCCAACGTTGTTCCGCTGTTTTAAAAAAAGGCTCTAAAAAGAAACCTGTAAATTCTAGGCTGGTGTATGAAAGTTATTGGAAGGTATTCTAAGGGACCGGATATATAAGTATTTGGATAGGCATGGACTGATTAGGGATAGTCAGCATGGCTCCATGTGTGGTATAGAGTTTTTCTAGGAAGTTACCAGGAAAGTTGATAAAGGCAAGGCAGTGTATGTTGTTTACATGGACTTTAGAAAGGCATTTGCCAAGGTCCCACAGGGAAGGCTGTCAAAAAGGTTCAGTTGTTCAGCATTCAGGATGAGGTAGCACATTGGATTAGACATTGCCTTTGTGGGAGAAGCCAGAGAATGATAGTAGAGGGTTGCCTCTCTGACTGGAGGTCTGTGGTGTACAGTAGGGATTGATGCTGGGTCCTTTGTTGTTTATCATCTTTATCAATGATCTGGATGATAATGTGGTTAATTGGATCAGCAAATTTGGGACAAATAGGTTCCTGAAAGTGTTGGAATAGATGTCAATTCTTGAACAGGTGTGTCTACCTCAGGCAAATCATCCCTGTCATAAGGGCCAGGACACTCTATTTCTTCCTCTCCGTCGTGACCTTCGAAGGTACATGAGCACACGCCCTTATCTGCCTGATTTCACCTTGTGATGTTCTGATCACAAACAATCATGGTGCACCCTGCCAGAGAAAGGACGAAAGAATGGTTGAAGATGGGAAGGAAGAATGGGCAGGCTCATTGACAGCTCTGATGGACTGTAGCCATTTGCAAGAGGCATGGAGTGATAAGCTAGCAGTGTTTTGTAGGGCAAACACGAAATCTGCAGATGCTGGAAATTCAAACAACACACACAAAATGCTGGTGACACTTCGAAGGGTCCTGACAAAGGGTCTCGGCCCGAAACATCGACAGTGCTTCTACTTATAGATGCTGCCTGGCCTGCTGTGTTCCACCAGCATTTTGTGAGTGTTTTGTAGGGCTCTTTTGCCTTCAGTTGGAGACTCTTAACAATCTGCACTGCTCGTTACACTGCTCCTTTTGCCGTGGGTACTGCTGGCTGCTTTTCTAGTGTTTGCACTCATAATCCCTAGCAACGGCACTAAACTCTGAACAGCTTAACCATGAACCGTTGTCAGACCCAAGAGTTTCTGGTATTCCCTGGTGAGTGAACACAGCTTTCTGAGGTAACTTCTACTGAGGATGTAGGGGACAGCTTGGACACTCCAGAATTCTTGAGTAGTAATCCACTGTGAGAAGATATTTGTCTTCTGTGGGATTAAGAGGCTCAGCATGATTTTTGTGCAGTTTTGCGCATGCTTCACATTGCTTTACATAATCTGCCAGCTGTGTGCTCAGACCGGGTCACCACACGGATTGCCTTGTTATTAGGTAACATTTTTTGATGGTGGATTTAACTGATGGTTCAGGTGTGTAAGAAGGAGGAATGATGAGTCTGGAGCCCTTTAGCAGCAAACATTAAGAATGGTGAGCATGCCTCTCTCAAGCCAGTAAAATCTGAGTTTGTGAGCTCCTTTTGGAACCGCTGGCCATCCATGCTCACAGTATTGCATGATCTTGCTGCAGATTTGGTCCTTTTTCAACTCAGCACAAATGTCCGTTAAATAGCAGCAGAAATATTCACAAGCCCACACAAGAGTCAGTATCCCTTTTTCAATTTAGGCATGATATTGTTCAGTGGGAGTCAGTCCTCTTGATGCGTATGCCCCACCGGTTTCTACTCACCACTGCAGTGTTGCATGTGCATTCCCCCTAGGCCGAGGGAAGAAGCATCTGCTGAAACTCCGGTTGCTTTGTTCAAATCAAAGAACACAAATGTTTGTGGAAAGATAAGCTCTACTTTAAGTGATGAGAGTAACTTCTCCTGTGACACATCCTAGGTCGAAACATTTCTCTGAGAGAGCAGGTCACATTGTGACTTTGTTTTCTCTGTCAAATCTGGACTGAACTTTCCCAGTTAGTTTACCATGCAAAGGAACCTGTGCATCTTTGATACTTCCATAGGTTGTCTTATGTTCCAAACTCCTGCCAGTTTATCTGAATCTGGTTGCAACCCCCCTGAGGACTGTTGGTGGCCTAAGAACTTCACCTCTAACCTGATAAGTTTGCATTTCTTTTTTCTTCAGGGTGATTCTAATCTGTTTCAATTTCTCCAAGGCAGCTTCCATTCTTTTGTCATGTCCCTCACTTGAGCTTTTGAAGATGAGTATATCATCCATGTGGCAGACTACTCCTTCCAGTCCCTCCAAAATTGGGTTCATCCTCATCTGAAAGGGTCCAGGAGCTGATGAGATGCCAAAAGGGAGCCTCTTGAAGGCCTAGTGTCCTTATGATGTGATAATATTTGTGAACTTCGGTGATTTAGGAGCTATACAGATCTGCCAGAACTCTGAATTTGCATCTAGTTTGGTTAAGAACCTTGTTCCACCCAGCATACCCATGTGTGCTCAACAGAGGGCAGAATAAACTTCTCCTGCGTCACTGCACTATTCAATTTATTTAGATCAACATGGATAAGGTGTGTAATAACCCAGGTTTCATTAGTCAATTTAACATAAAGGAATCCTTTGGAGGTAGTGATCATAGTATGATTGAATTCATACTGCACTCTGAGAGGGTGAAGCATGAGTCACGTATCAGTATCGCAATGGAATAAAAGGGATTAATGAGGCATGAGAGAGGAGTTTCCCAGGTGGATTGAAGGAGGATACTGGTGCGGATGATGGCAGAACAGAGGTGGCTGAAGTTTCTAGGAATAGCTTGCAAGGCGCAGGATGGATATGTCCCACAGAAGAAGTTCTCAAATGGCAGGGCTAGGCAACAACAGTTGACAAGGGAAGTTAAGCAGTGCATAAAAGCAAAGGAAAGGCCAGATAGGACAGCAAAAATTAGTGGGAAGTTGGATGATTGGGAAGCTTTTAAAATCCAACAAAAGGCAACTAAAAAGCTATAAAAAGGGAAAAGATGAAATTTGAGGGCAAACTAGCCAATAATATAAAGTGATACTAAATATTTTTTTTTGGTTATATAAAGAGAAAAAGGGAGGTGAGAGTTGATATTGGACCATGGGAAAATGATGCTAGTCAGGTAGTAATGGAAGACAAAGAAATGGCAGATGAACTTAATAAATATTTTGCTTAAGTCTTCACTGTGGAAGACATTAGCAGTGTGCCAGAGGTCTGTGAGTACCAGAGAGTAGGAGTGAGGGCCATTGCTATTACAAAGGAAATAATGCTGGGCAAACTGAATGGTCTTAAGGTGCATAAGTCACCTGGTCCAGTTGGACTACATCCCAGAGTCCTGAAAGAGATTGCTTAAGAAATAATGGATGCATTGGTCATGATCTTTCAAGAATCACTTGATCCTGGCTTGGTCCTGGAGAACTGGAAAATTGCAAATGTCATTCCATTCTTTAAGAAGGGGAAAAGACAAAAGAGAGGAATTGATCGGCCAGTTAGCCTAAATTCAGTGGTTGGGAAAGTGTTGGAGTCCATTATTAAGAGTGAGGTTTTGGAGTACTTGGAGACTAATGATAAAATAAGTCAAAGTCTGCGTGGTTTCTGTAAGGGAAATTTTGCCTGACAAATCCATTAGAATTTTTCGAGGAAGAAACAAGCAGAGCAGACAAAAAAAAGCAGTGGATGTTACTCACCTAGATTTTCAGAAGGCATTTGATAATGTGCCTCACATGAGGTTGCTTAACACGATAAAATCCTATGGAGTTACAGGAAATATACTGGCATGGAGAGAGGAATGGCTGCCAGGCAGGAGGCAGTGAGTGGGAATAAAGGGGGCCTCCTCTAGTTGACTGCCAGTGACTAGTACTGTCAGCAGGCAGTATTGAAAGTGCTAATTTTCACATTGTCAATAATTTATCGGAATCGTGGCAAAGTTTTCAAAGTTTTCAAATGATACAAAGACAGGTGGAGGAGTAGGTAGTGCTGAGGAAGCAATACGATTGCAACAGCACTTAACAAATTGGAAGAATGGGCAAAACAGTGGCAGATGGAATACAGTGCTGGGAAATGTATGATAATGCATCTTGGTAAAAGGAACAATAGTGTGGACTATTAGCTAAATGGGGAGAAGCATCAGAGGTGCAGAGGGACTTAGGAGTCCTCATGCAAGACTCCCAGAATGTTAACTTACAGGTTGAGTTTCTGGCAAAGAAGGCAAATACAATATTGGCATTTATTTCAAGGGGAATAGAATACAGAAGCAAGGAGATAATGCGGAAGCTTTATAAGACAATAGCCAGGCCACACTTGGAGTATTGTCAACAGTTTTGGGCCCCTTGTATCAGGAAGGGTGTATTGTCATTGGAAAGAATCCAAAGGAGGTTCACAAGGATGATCCCAAGAATGAAGGGGTTAACATATGAGCAGTGTTTGGCAGCTTTGGGCCTGTTCTCTCTGATATTTAGAAGAATACATGGGAATCTTATTGAAACTTACTGAATGTGAAAAGGACCAGATAAGGCAGATGTGGTGGAGAGGATGCAGAGCCTCAAAACTAAGGGGAGACCTTTTAGAACAGAAGTAAGGGGCATTTTTTTAGCCAAAGAGTGGTGAATCTGTGGAATGCTCTGCCACAGAATGCAGTGGAGGCCGAGTCCGTGGGTATATTCAGAGCAGAAGTTGATAGATTCCTGATTGGTCAGGGTATCAAGAAATATGGTGAGTGGGTAGGTGTATGGGGTTGAGAATGATCCGGGATCAGCCATGATGAAATGGCAGAGAGGACACTGATGGGCTGAATGGCCTAATTCTGCTCCTATGTCTATTGGTCTTATGGTCTAAGATGCAGAAAAGATTCACAAGGATGTTGGATGGATTGAAGGGCTTGAGTTATCATGAGAGATTGAATAGTCGAGATCAGCTTTCTCAGGAATGAAGGAGGCTGAGAGTTAACATGGCAGAAGTATATAAAATTTTGAGAGGCATTGACTGACAGATTAATTAGCTTTTTCCCCATGATAGAGATGTCTAAAATTTGTGGGCTTAAAGAGGATCTAAGCAGTAATTATTTCATAAAGTAGTAAGCTTCTGGAAAGATGTGCCAGTGGATGTGGAGTCTGGAACAGTAAGATTTAAGAAGCATCTGGATAGATATATAAATGAGTCATGCATAGAGAGATATGGAATTAGTGTAGTCAGGTGGGATTGTTCCAGCTGGGTATAGTGATGGGCCAAAGGGTCCAATTCTGTTTTGTCCAACTTGATGACTAATATTACTGAGCAATGCTCAAATCATCTGTGGCTACTTAAAAAAAACTCCTTAATATACTGGAATAAAAGTCAATAAGAAAGGCAAACCTAATAGAGATTTAGAGACTTGATGAAGTTGGCAGATAAACCACAAAATTAATTTCTAGTTGCAGACAATAATATCAGGTTTTCCTTTCATTATGAATTTAATTGTTGATTTTTGCTCTTTATAATTCCTTAATCTAAATCATTTTCTTTCCAGGCTCCTCTACTCAGGAGTAGGTAAGGGCCTGCATATAAAACATTTAACAAGTTTAATTCCTTCAAGTTGCATATTCATGTTGTTAAATTACTAGCAATTCAGAATAAATATTCACAATGCAGAAACTTACAGTCAGGATGACAGAGCAGAGAATAGCATTTGTATTTTTATAATCTAATCATTGCTTACTTGAATGTTTAAATGGATAAACTTTATTAAAACTATCAAGATTAAAATTGTTAAGGAGATTCTAACTAAAATCAAATCATTGGTTTTGGTAACCATGAAGATTCAGCAGGCCAGCTGGTGCCTATGGAGAAAAGAATGTAGGCATTAAAGAGGATCAAATCTATGATGAATATTTTAAAATTCAGAAGACAAGAAAGTGGAGGAAAACACAAAAGAAAAAGCTGCAATCGGGTGAAAAGAAGGAAAGAAGTAACCAAAGGGACGATGCTGGATTGTAAAATCAAGTAAATGAACAAAGATTGTAGGGCGCTAAACTATCATCAGTTGAATACTTTAGTTGAAATCAGTATTCAACCTGGATGTGCCTAGAAGAAAAGATCCTGTTTCTTTAGCTTACATTGAGCTTCATTGGGAAGAACACCAGACTGAGGGCAGGGTAAGATCAACATGGGAGTGAGTTAGTGAGTTAAAGTGACAGATGATCGGAACTTTGTAGAGTGAAAAGCAATGTTGTATGAAGCAGTCATTTAATTTGCACTGAATGATCAACATTATTTACACAATGTAGAAATGTATTTCTTCTAATGACCAAAACAGCAATGATTATAAGTTATTGTATATTTCTTCAGTAAGTACTTGTAAAAGCCACAATGAATGGGCATTATAAATAATTGCTCTAAATAGTTAACTTTGCAAAGCAATTTTCTTTGCCATTGAGTTGTTGTAATGTGAGCAGTGAATCACTGGACAAATGCTTAGCTCTGATTATATCCATTAACTAGAAGTACAACATATATAATTTAGATGCTGCACACAGGAATTAAAAGTGTAAGGAAAAACTTCTGCCACTAACATATATTTTAAACTCTGATCTTGTGGTCTCTGACAGGGGACTTCATTGAAAAACTATCTTCTTCTTTCTGAATCCGTAAATCTATCTTGAACTCAAACACATAACTTGAGGAAGATGAGACAGGACTTGTGTTCTTTGAAGTCAATGTCTTTGATTCTGAATATATTCATCTTCAGAAGTTCCTTTTTTAAAACAAGAAAGCTGAGTGAAGGTGCTGTGAAATATATTAAGATTCTTGGAAGCTCCATGTAGGATGACCTAGAATTTTTGATGAATTTTCGAGTTAACCTTTTCATTCCACAAAATAGAGAAACAAAAAAAGTTAGGAACTGCATTTAAAAAGGACAAGGGGATATTCGAAGATAAAATACTTGATAATTATTAATTTTAGGAGATCTACTTTAAACATGTTGGAGGTGTGATCTGCAGAACAAACAAAAGTAATAAATAAGTCCTTCAACTAACATAATATGTAATTGAAAAATAATCATCCTGTTGTCCATCATACCAAAATCCTTTCATAGAGACCATCAGCAATGTCTGATACATGGCACACACTTAAATCATCAACTAATGTCTCCATTAATGTAGCAGCCAGGAAATGTCATATATACATTATGCATCACATGCCATTATACATAGGAACAGAGTTCCCTTGGTGATACTTATCAATATAATCCTCTGTCTTCTCAATTGTGCAATACTTGAGTTTGTTCAATGCAATCTAGCACACATGGCATCCAACTTCAAGACAAGATATCCCAGCATGCAATGTTAATGATGGCTCTGGAAGTCAGCATGGATGCAATAGGTTGAATGGCTTCATCCAATGTCATTGGCAGCAGTGACATAGATAGAAAGGGGGAGAGGTCCTGTGCAGTGAATATAGGAAGTTAGGGAAAAGGCTGCAGAACAGGACCTCCAAGGTAGTAATCTCTGGAGTGTCACGTGCCATGTGCTAGGATGACAGTACAGATGAATGAGTGCTAGAGAAACTGGTGCAGAGGGCAGGGTTTCAGATTACTACATCATTTGTATCTATTCTGGAGAAGGTACAGTATGACTTGGACAAAAATAATGGGATAGACCTGGACCCAACTAGGATCAGTACCTTTGCTGGCAGGTTTGCTAGAGTTATTGGGAAGGGTTTAAACTTGGTTGCTGAGGGGATGGGAATCGGAGTGATAGGGCTGAGATGGTATACAAGGTGATGCAGTGTGTAGTGAGACTATGAAGAAGGACAGGCAGATGATGGGACAAAATTGCAATCAGTGGGACAAGGTGAGATGTAACGGGGGCCAAAATCAAAATAGAGTGAAGAATGTTATATTTGAATGCATGCAGTACATGGAATAAGGTAGATGATCTTGTAGTGCAGTTTGAGTTTGTCAGGTATGATGTTGTTGACATCACGAAGAAATGGCTGAAAGAAGATGATAGCTGAGAGCCTAACATCCAAAGCCACATCTTGTATCAAAATGACAGGCAGCTAGGCAGAATGAGTAGGGTGGCTCTGTTCGTAAAAAATCAAATCAAATCCTTAGAAAATGGTGACATAAGATCGGAATATGCAGAATCCTTGTGAGTAGATTTAAGCAACTGCAAGTTTAAAATACCTTGATGAGAGTTATATCCAGGTCCTTGAACAATAGCAAGGATATGGGATATCAATTTCAATGGGAACTAGAAAAGGCATGTAATAAGGGTAATGTTACGATAGTCATGGGGGATTTCAATATGCAGGTAGATTGGGAAAATCAGGTTGGCATTGGATCCCAAGACGGGGAATCTGTAGATTGTCTATGAGTTGCCTTTCAGAGTAGTTTGTACTTAAGCCCACTGAAGAAAGGCAATTCTGGATTTGGTGTTGTGTACTGAACCAGATTTGATTAGGGAGCTTAAGATAAATGAAATTTTAGCAGGCAGTGATCATGATATGATATTCTTCTCCAGCCCCTGGCCTTTCCCACCCACTTGGTTTTACCTATCATCTCCCAGCTGGCCTCCTTCCTCTCCACCCACCTTTTTATTCTGGCATCTTCCCCCTTCCTTCTCGGTCCTGAAATGTTGAATATCTATTCATTTCTAGAGATGCTGCCTGATCTGCTGAGCTTTTCCGGAATTTTGTGTTTGTCAATATGATAGAATTCACCCTGCAGTTTGAGAAGGAGAAGGCAAAGGCAAATAAATAGAATTACAGTGAAGTAAAAGAAAATTATAGAGGCATGAGAGAGGAGCTGGCCGTAGTTGATTAAAAGGGGACACTAGCAAGGATGACGGCAGAACAGCAATGCTTAAAGTTTCTGGGGGCAATTCAGAAGGCGCAGGATAGATATATCCTGAAGATAAAGACATATTCTAAAGGAAGGATGAGACAATTGTGTGACTAGGGAAGTCAAAGACAGCATAAAACCAAGAGCATGGGCATATAATAAAGCAAAAAAATAGTGGATTGGGAAGCTTTTGGGCTCTTTATCTGAGAATGAAAATGTGCTGGCATTGGAGAGGGTTGAGAGGAGTTTTACTTGAATGATCTGGGAATGAAAGGATAAACATATGAGGAGTATTTAATGACCCTGGGCCTGTACGCACTGGAGCTTAGAAGATTGGGGGTGGGGGGGGAGGCACCATTGAAACCTATCGAATAATGAAAGACCTGACAGAGTGGATGAGGTAAGGATGCTTCCTATAGTGAGTGAGTCTAGGACAAGATAGCACACCCTCAGAATACAGGAACTGAGATGAGAAGGAATTTCTTTAGCCAGGTGATAGTGAATCTGTGGAATTCATTGCCAGGAATTGCTGTTGAGGGCATGTCATTGAGTATATTTAAATCAAAGGTTGATGAATCTTGGTGAGTCAGGGTGTCAAAGTTTATGGGGAGAATGCAGGAGAATGTGGTTAAGAAGGGTAATAAATCATCCCAGATGGATTGAAGGAGAAGATTCAATGGGCCAAATGGCCTAATTCTGATCCTATGTCTTGGGTTCTTGAAGGCATAAGGGAAATATGAAAAATAAGAACAATTCCTGGTGTCACTCAGGGCATGTGTACATCCAAGTATTCACATAAATCTGAAAATATGAAATCCTCACAACTTTCATAAAAAATAATATTGAAATTTGAGGTCTATAAACCCCAGTTTCAACTCATGATACTGTTGGCCCATATAGTATGATTCAATTTGCTACAAAAAATTTAGCGGGATGCAGGAGGGATGGAGGGATTCTTTGCCCTCAGTCAGGTAAATAATGTGGCAAGGGTTTTCTGTGGGGAAGTCCATGTACAGGAGAACGGTGACAGGAAAGAGGAACCTATGACTGTCTTTTCAAGCCTCTCCTGACTCCTGAATTCTCTCTTCTGGAGTTGACCCATCTACTTTCCTCTGGGGGTTGAGATACCATTGAGGGAACATCACTTAGACAGGAAGCCTTCCCACTTGCTCAAAGGAGCATATTGAAATTAAAATCTGTTAAAGAGCCGCAGAAATAAAATGAGAATTTTAACTGTCTGGTTTCTGTCACAAAGGCCGAGTGAAACTAATACTTTTTTTTCACTAAAATACAAATGGGATTCAGCTCAGAAACAGGTATTTTCATAATACATAGAAGCCTAATTGCCATAGAGCATCAAATGTCAACAATGTTATTCAAATATGCTGATCATTATAGGAACCAATGGAAATCTATGGGATCATGATGTGACTCAAAATTTAACAAATGTATGGGCAGTGGAACAATTTATACTTGAACATCATTTATAAAGTGATCTTAATGCCAAGTGTTGGAGTATGATTGAAAAGAGATTAAACAGCTGAAGTAATGAAAACACTTAGAAATGGCCTTGAAGATCAGGAGCAGGAGCACTGTACCAAGCATCTGCATTCATGCAGATCTGAACAGAGTTCCAGCATCAGCTTAATTGGATCTTGCAACCCTTCTCTCTACCTTGTCTAGCTACTCCAGTACCACTGCTCATCTTCTTTGTAAATGCATCAGTTGTTTTCTTACTATCTGCTTCCTCAGATCTACATCTATATATAAACTCTTGTCGTTTTTTTTCCAGTGATTGTGCCTTCCCCTGATAGTCACACTCAGTCAGCTGTGGTTCAACTTGAAACTCAGAGTAAGATGATTGCAATTTACAGATCCACTCTGCAGATTATCATCTTGTTATTTTATTACTCCTTTGAGTCTAATTTGTGCAGCCGGCCAAACCTTTTCTCACATCACATCGATAACTGCATTTCAAAAGTCTAAAGTACTCTGCCCTCTTAATGTGGAAAAGTTTGTTCTTTAAATTCAAGTCCTTTTTCCTCACTGTATCCACTGTTTGATTAAAATATTAAAACAATCTTTTATTCCTTTCATGCGGACTGTTCTAGTTCCATTAAGATTGCTTACTGTACCAACTCATGGGAAGCCTAATCACCTGGCTGTACTTCTACTGCCTGTGTACAGCAGAGACTGAAGATTGCAGCACCGGTGGAGAGGACCAAGAAGACCTAGATAAAGGAGACAGAGGAGCGTTTACAGGACTGCTTTGAGTGAATGGACTGGACAGCATTCAGGGAATTATCTTCAAGTCTGAATGAATATGCTACAGTTGTCACTGACTTCACTAAAACCTTTGTGGGTGAGTGTGTGCCCATGAGAAAATACCGTACATACCCAAATCAAAAGCCGTGGATGAACCAGGAGATTCGTAGTTCGCTGAAGGGCTAGATCTGGGGCATTCAAAGTCTGGTGATCCAAGACTATAAAAGAAGGCCGGGTTAACGTAGAGAGGGCTAACTCAAGGGCAAAAGAACAATTTCTATTGAGTTTAGAGGCAGATCAGATGCGCATCAACTCTGGCTGGGTTTGCAGGTCATTACTTCCTACAATATGAAACCTAACATCATGAACTACACTCCCGGATGAGCTCAATGCATTTTATGTATACTTGGAGCAGGAGGATAAAACATAGCTTGAGGATCCCTGCAGCATCTGGTGACCCTCTGATCTCTGTCTCAGAAGCTGATGTCAAAACGTCTTTAAAGAGGCTAAACCCTCACAAGAAGACTCGCACTGTTGGAGCATCTGGTAAGACTCTTAAAAAGTGTGCCAACTGACTGGTGGGGGTGTTTAAAGACATTTTCAATCCCTCATTGCTACAGTTGGAAGTTCACACTTGTTTCAAAAGGGCAACAATTATACCAGTGCCCAAGAAGAGTTGGATGAGCTGCTTTAACAACTATCATCCAGTAGCACTCACATCAATGATGAGAGGTTGGTTATGGCTAGAATCAACTCCTGCTTTGCTAGTAAGCAAAGGGTAGCAGTGAATGGGTGTTTCTCGGACAGGCTGGAGGTGACTAGTGGGGTACCACAGGGCTCTGTATTGGGACCACAGCTCTTTACGATTTATGTCAATGATTTAGATGAGGGCATTGAAAACTATATCAGCAAGTTTGCTGACGATACTAAACTGGGTGGCAGTGTGACATGCGAAGAGGACATTAGGAGAATACAGGGAGACTTGGATAGGCTGGGTGAGTGGGCAGATACTTGGCAGATGTCATTCAATGTGAGTAAATGTGATGTTATCCACTTTGGAAGCAGGAACAAGAGGGCAGAGTATTGTCTGAATGGTGTAGAGTTAGGTAAGGGAGAAATGCAAAGAGACCTAGGAGTCCTAGTTCACCAGTCAATGAAGGTGAATGAGCAAGTGCAACAGGCAGTGAAGAGGGCAAATGGAATGTTGGCCTTTGTTACAAGGGGAATTGAGTACAAGAGCAAGGATGTCCTTTTGCATTTGTACAGGGCCCTGGTGAGACCACACCTGGAACATTGTGTACAATTTTGGTCTCCAGGTTTAAGGAAGGACATTCTGGCAATTGAAGAAGTGCAGCGTAGATTCACTAGGTTGATTCCTGGGATGGCAGGGCAGTTTTATGCAGAGAGATTGGAGAGATTGGGCTTGTACACGTTGGAATTGAGGAGATTGAGAGGGTGTCTGATTGAAGCGTTTAAGATAATTAAAGGATTTGATAGGATTGAGGCAGGAAATATGTTTCAGATGTTGGGAGAGTCCAGTACCAGAGGGCATGGATTGAGAATAAGAGGTCAGTTATTTAAAACAGAGTTGAGGAAGAGCTTCTTCTCCCAGAGAGTTGTGGAGGTGTGGAATGCACTGCCTCGGAAGACGGTGGAGGCCAATTCTCTGGATGCTTTCAAGAAGGAGCTAAAGATAGATATCTGATGGATAGGGGAATCAAGGGATATGGGGACAAGGCAGGGACTGGGTATTGATAGTGAATGATCAGCCATGATCTCAGAATGGCGGTGCAGAATCGAGGGGCCGAATGGTCTACTTCTGCACCTATTGTCTATTGTCTATTGCTTAAGCAAGGATTTGAACCCACTGCAATTTGCTTATTGCTACAATAGGTCTACAATGGGTATGATCTCATTGGATCTTCAAACACCCTGGATCACCAGGACAATACTAATTCTTACGTCAGGTTATTGTTTATTGACTACAGTTAAGCATTTAACACAATCATTCCTACTTGAAAAGCTCCAAAAACTGGGCCTCTGTACATCATTCTGCAATCTCACTCTTCCTAGCCAAAGGATCACAATCAGTAGGATCAGAAATACATCTCCACCTTGCTGACCATCAAGACTGGTGTACCTCAATGGTGTGTGCTTAGCCCACTGCATTGCTCTCTCTACACCCATTACTATGCAGCTAGGCACAGCTCAAATCTAGGTATAAATTTGCTGATGACACAACTATTGTTGTTAGAATTCCAGTTTGTAACGAGGAAGTGCACAGGAGCAAGGTAGATCAGCTAGTAGAGTGGTGTTGCAGCAACAACCTTGCACTCAATCGCAGTAAGACCAAAGAATTAATAGGACACTTCAGAAAGGGTAAGACAAAGGAACACACACCACCCATCGAGGGATAAGAAGGGGAAAGTGTAAGCAATTTCAAGTTCCTGGCTGACAACATCTATGAAGATCTATCCTGGGCTCAACATATCAATACAGTTACAAAGAAGGCGTGTCAGTGGCTATATCTCTTTAGGAGTTTGAGGAGATTTAGCATAAAGCCACTCACAAATTGTATGCGGGAGCCACTGCACAGGATCAAAATAAGCTGTAGAAAGTTATGAACTCTGTCAGCTCCATCATGGGCACTGACCTCCCCAGCATCTAGGACATCTTCAAGGATTGTTGCCTCAAAAACATGGCATCCATCATTAATAACCCCTATCACCCATGACATAATCTCTTGTCATTGCTACCATCGGGGAGCTGACACACACTCAGTGATTCAGGATTAGCTTCTTCCCCTCCGCCATCAGATTTCTGAATGGAAATTGAATCCATGAACACTAGAGTTATAAAGAAGTACTGGACAGAATCAGGCCCTTTGGCCCATCTAGTCCATGCTGAAACCATTTAAAGTGCACACTCCCATCGACTTGCATCAGACAATAGCCCTCCATACACCTACCATCCATGTACCTGTCCAAACTTTTCTTAAATGTTGAAATCGAACTCGCATGTGCCACTTGTGCGGGCAGCTTGTTCCACATTCTTATGACCCTCTAAGTGAAGAAGTTTCCACTCATGTTTCCCTTAAATTTTTCACCTTTTGATAACATTACCGTGGTGGGTCGCATCAGCAAGATTGATGAGTCAGCATATAGCGAGGAGGTGCAGCGACCAACGGACTGGTGCAGAACCAGCAACCTGTCTCTGAATGTGAATTTAGTTTAGTGTAGTTTTCTGTGTTGTTTTACATAGTTCAGTGTGGTTTTTGTATTGTTTCATGTAGCGCCATGGTCCTGAAAAATGTTGTCTCATTTTTACTGTGTAATGTACCAGCAGTTATGGTTGAGGTGACAATAAAAAGTGATTTGACTTGACTTGAGTTGACCTTTCACTGTTAAACCATGACCTCTTGATGTCCCACCAAACTTCAGTGAATTGTATTGAATTAACTTTATTTCTTATATCCTTCATATACATGAGGAGTAAAAATCTTTGTTATGTCTCTATCTAAATGTGCAATGTGCAATTTATAACAAATAACACCAGGACAGTCAATATAACTTAGAAATGCAATTGTATCAGCATGAATTAATCAGTCTGATGGCCTGATCGAAGAAGCTGTCCTGGAGCCTGTTGGTCTTGGCTTTTATGCTGCAGTACCATTTCCCGGATGGAAAAGTTTGTGGTTGGTATGACTCAGGTCCCCAATGATCCTTCAAGCCCATTTTACACACCTGTCCTGGATCATGGGAAGTTTACAACTACAGATGCACTGGGCTGTCTGCACCACTCTCTGCAGAGTCCTGCGATTAAGGGAGGTACAGTTCCCATGCCAGGCAGTGATGCAGACAGCCAATGCTCTCAATTGTGCCCCTGTAGAAAGTTCTTAGGACTTAGGGGCCTATATCAAACTTCTTCAACCATCTGAGGTGAAAGAGGTGGTGTTGTGCCTTTTTCACCACACAGCCAGTATGTACAGACCACGTGAGATCCTCGGTGATGTGTATGCCAGGGAACTTAAAGCTGGTCAACCTCTCAGCCCCAGATCCATTGATACCAATGGGGGTTAGCTTGTCTCCATTCCTCCTGTAATCCACAACCAGCAACTTTGTTTTTGTGACATTGAGGGAGAGGTTGTTTTCTTGACACCACTGTGTCAGGGTGATGACTTTTTCTCTGTAGGCTGCCTCATTATTATTTGAGATTAGGCCAATCAATGTAGTGTTGCCAGCAAGCTTAATTAGCATATTGGAGCTGTGGGTGGCGACACAGTCATGGGTATACAGAGACTAAAGGAGGGGGCTTAGTACACAGCCCTGAGGGGCACCTGTGTTGAGGGTCAGAGGAGCAGATGTGAGGGAGCCCATTCTTACCATCTGCTGGCAATCTGATGGGAAGTCCAGGATCCAGTTACACAAGGCAGGGTGAAGACTGAGGTTTCTGAGCTTCTTGTCGAGCCTAGAGGGAATTATGGTGTTGAATGCTGGACTGCTGTCCAAGAACAGCATTCTCACATAAGCATCCTTCTGTGTAAGGACAGTGTGTAGAGCTGTGGCTATTGTATGATTTGTCAATCGGTTGTGTCGGTAAGCAAATAGTAGGGAGTTCAGTGTAGTTGGTAGCAAGCCGGTAGTCCTTGGCAGGACACCAGTCATTCAGGCATGTTGCCTTGGTCTTTTTACAAAGTGTAGGTATAGAAACAATATTGGAAGTTTTGAAGCAGCAGGGCACTCTACACAGGGAGAGGGAGAGATTAAAAATGTCTGTAAGCACACCTACCAGTTGTGCCATGCACATCCTGAGTATCTGCCCTGGGGCACCGCCCGGTCCCACAGCCTTGTGACTGTCCACTCATTGGAAACACCAGTGTACTTTGGCCTCAGAGTTGACCAAGCTGCAGATCTCCTCAGGGGCTCAGTGTTGGCAACAGCGAATCAGGCATAAAATAGACTTAGCTTGTCTGGGTGAAAGGCGTTGACATGGGAAGCTCCACTGCATTTAGCTTTGAAGTCTGCATTGGTGCACAGACCTTGCCATTAGCTGCATGTATTGTTGGTGGAGAGTTGTGTCTGGATCTTGTCCCTGTATTGTCATTTCATTGCCTTGATGCCTTCACGCAGATCGTAGCTGCATTTCTTGAGCTCCTGTTGGTCACTTTCAACATAAGCTCTGTGTCACACGGTAAGTGCTGCTCACACAGAACTGTTGATCAAGGGTTTCTGGTTTGTGAAGTCCCTGACCGATTTCTGGGGGACAACATTCTCGATGCAGTTCCAGACGAAACTCGTGACCCCCTTCTGTGAACTCGGAGACATCCACAACATGGAAGACATTCCAGTCGACATCATCAAAGCAATCCTGTAGCACAGAGGCTGATTGGTTGGACCAACAGTGGACAGTTTTAACTATCGCCGCTTCTTGTTTCAGCTTTATACCTGTACCTCAGCAGCATTAAGATGGAGAAATGATAGGATTTTCCAAACGACAGGTGAAGGAGTGTTTTCTATGCATTGTGAAAGGGAGAGTAGCTGTGTTGAATATGTATCTCCCTATGTGCTCACCTGGATGTGTTGACAAAACTTTGGAGAGACTTTAGTCAGCGATGTTCTATTAAAGTCACCAGTGACGATGAAGGCAGTCTCCGGGTGTGCAGGCTTTAGGGTGCTGATGGTTTCGTACAGTTCCTTGAGAGCCAGATCAGTATCTGCCTGTGGCAGAATATACACCGTTGTGATGATAACAGCCGTGAACTGCCCAAGCAGCCAGAAAGGTCTACAGAGCAGCAACAACAACTCCAGATCCGCGAATCAAACGTGTTTGAGGGCATACACATTCCAGGGGTCACTTCAGGCATTATTGACCCTGAAGCATACTCCACCTACTTTACTCTTCCAGAGAGCTTTGTAGACCTGTCCGCCCAGAACAAGGAGAACCCAGAGGGCTCAATGGTGTTGTCCGGTATCTCCCCCATCAGCCAGGTCTCCACGAAGCACAAAATGTTACATTCCTTTGTTTCCCGCTGGTAGGAGATTCTGGCCCTCAGTTTGCCCAGCTTACTGTCCAGGGACTGAACATTAGCCAGGAGTATGCCAGGGAGCAGCGGCTGATTAGCACACCATCTCAACCTTACCAGGACGCCAGCCCTTCTCCCTCACTTCCAAGGTAGTGGCTGTGTAATAACTGAGCCCTCCATTGATCACGTGAGCAGGGGTTCCCAGTGTAGAAAAGGTGTAGTGGGTAAATGCCATCTTCCCATTGTTCAGAGGAGTCAGTCTATCGTATCTGATGTGACTATCAGCTACTTGAACAAGAAATGAGAAGGAAATCTCAGAAGTTAGTACACTGTGAAGTTGGAAAGGAGCTCGCAACACGGTTGCCCTACACAGTGCCATCTTGGCTGAGTGTATTTCTTTGACCTTGTTTGCATCTTTCCTGTAGTTAGGTGACCAAAATTGCACACAATACTCCAAATTAGGCCTCACCATACAACTTCAACCAAACATTCCATCTCTTGAACTCAATACATTGATTTATGAAGGTTAATTTGGCTAAAACTTTCTTTACAACCCTATCTACCTGTGATACTATTTTCAAAGAAATATGTACCTGTATTCCCAGATCCCTTTGTTCTACGACACTCCTCAGTGCACTACTGTTCACTGTGTACAAATTACCCTGGCTGGTCCTGCCTCACACTTGTCTGCATTAAATTCCATCTGCCATTTTTCAGCCCACTTTTCCTGCTGATGCAGTTCCCTCTGCAAGCCATGATAGCCTTCCTTACCAACCACTACACCCCCAATTTTGGCATCATCTACAAATTTGCTGATCCAGTGGACCACATTATATTCCAGATCATTGATATAGATAACAAACAACAAGGTACATGGCATCGATCTCTGCAGTGTGCCACTAGTCACAGGCCTCCAGTCCACTGTCACTCTCATAGGCAACCATCTACTGTCATTTCTCTGGCTCCCTCCACAAAGCCGATGTTTGGTCTAATTTATTATCTCATCTTGAATGCCAGACGTATGAACCTTTTTGACCTACCTCATCACTTTTCTTTTTTTTTCTTTTTTTGCATTACTTACTTAACTTTTTTAATATATATATTTCTTACCATAATTTATGGTTTTTATTATTTCATATGACAACATACTGCTGCTGCAAAACGACAAATTTCACAACATGCACTGGTGATATTAATCCTGATTTTGATTCTGAATCTGAGAAATCAGTACAGCTTCTCAAACAAAAGTCAAA
The DNA here is from genome assembly GCF_030144855.1 of Hypanus sabinus. Taxonomy (NCBI): domain Eukaryota; kingdom Metazoa; phylum Chordata; class Chondrichthyes; order Myliobatiformes; family Dasyatidae; genus Hypanus; species Hypanus sabinus. Next base: position 51,140,567 of record NC_082715.1, read on the forward strand.
GATTGCCCACCACAGATATAACACTTGACACGCACCAAAAAAGGAAGCACTGAAGATCCATGCACCTTGGAAAGGACGAGAACCTCACCAGTTATTTGTTTACCGAATTAACTATCAATGACTCACACAAAATGCTGGTGGAACAAAGCAGGCCACTTTCATATCTCTTACTATCTTTTCTTTCAGTTAGTCCTGATGAAGGGTCCCAACACCAAACGTCGACTGTACTTCTCCCTATAGATGCTGCCTGGCCTGCTGTGTTCCACCAGCATTTTGTGTGTGTTGCTTGAATTTCCAGCATCTGCAGATTTCCTCGTGTTTGCGTATCAACAACTTAATTGTTTACCACAGTCTGCCATGCTCATTGTATTTCAATATCTTCCTAAAGCTGCAAATTCTTTCCCAACTTGCACTAACTTAAATGTTTGTCTTGTCCTCTCTCTGTAGCAGCTGGTGACTTTTCCAAAGGACAGATCCTCAGATAACCCAGTCCCTACAGATTTGTGGAGTTCTACAGCAGAGATGCTGACCCTTTGGCCCACTGTGTCTATCTTGAGCATCAAACCTTCATCAACCGGCCAACACGTACTGCACAGGGAGGAAACTGAAGCACCTGTGGGAAATCCACAGGTTGGAGAGTCATAGATTAATGCAGCATAGAAAAGGCACTTCAACCTAACTCATACATGGCAACCAAGAACCCAGCTAAAACTAGTACATTTACTTGCTTTTGACCCATACTCCCTTAACCTTTCCTGTGCATGTACCTGCCAAATGATCACAGGGAAAACACGTAAACTCTGCCCAAGGTCAAATTTAAACTGTGAGGCAATAGAACTAATCACTGTATCTTTGTACTGCCCAATAACTTGGTTGCTGAGATTTGCAATGAAAATCTTTTTAAAAATTCAGAAAATCCATACCCAAAGACACAGATCTCCTCAAATTTTGCTCATTTATACAGGTCCTGTATCTGAACTGGCTGGAGTGTACTAGTGTGTCTTGAAAGTTGGGGATAATCATGAGGAATTCAGAGGAAATTTCATTTGGATCTGAAAAGAATGGAGGAACAGAACAATTCAGCTCAAATATGACTTTGATAATATTTCAGAAGATTGTGTTGATTTGTTCTTCCATGGCCAACTCTGTTGGCCATGAAGTAAAGAAATGGAGGTGGAAGCAAGGGCAATGAAAGTCTGTGATGGGCAGGTCATGAGGGTGGAGGAAAGGAAAGTGAAGCTCAGGCCCGCTGAACAGAGTGTTCAGTTTCCTGGGCCTGATCGCCCCATTTTCACCACCAGCATCCAGTTCCTGTCCTCTCTCAGGATGACTTCAAGGTTCTCTGCTTCTTTCTTGATAACAGTCCAAATCAACTCCCCTCCCACTTTCTCCAGACCAAGGTGTAGCCACAGACACTTGTAGGTGCCCCAGCTATGCCTGCTTTTTTGTTGGCCATGCTCCAAGCCTTCACTGGTAACACTTCCCAACTCTTTATCTGCTACAAAGATGACTGCATTGGTGCTGCTTCTTGCACCCACGCTGAGCTCATTGATTTCATCAATGTTGCCTCCATCTTCCACCCTATCCTTAGTTACTTGGTCTGTCTTGGACACATCTCTCCCCTTCCTTCATCTCTCTGTTTCCATCTCTGGAGACAGATTATCTACTGACAGTTTTAACAAGCTGTTGACCTGCACAGTTACTTTGACTATACCTCTTCCCACCCTGTGATATGCTATACCCTTCTCTCTGTTCCTTATCTCCACCGTATCTCTTCCCAAGTTGAAAATTTCCATTCCAGAACAGCCAAGGAGTCCTCTTTTTTCAGAAAATGGGGTTTCCCCTCCACTGCTTTCGATACAGAACTCAGCTGCATCTCCCCCATGTCCCATGTATCTACCACACCCCATACCTTCCTCTAATATAAGAAGTGTAGGGTTTTCCATGTCCTTACCTACCAACCCATGACCCTCCACATACACAATCACTCTCCACAACTTCTATCATCTTTAACAGGAACTCTCCACCAGACACATTTTCTACATCACTCTCCTCTCCACTAGCCACAACTCCCTTGTCAGCTTCTCCCTCCCCTCTGACCACACACCCCTGCCAGCCATTAATCCCTAAGTGTTACATCTGTCCCTATCCCTGGTGCTCCTAATGTAGCCACCCCTACATCATGGAGACCCAACAGAAACTGGGGTTTTCATAGATCATCTTTGCTCTAGTTGCCATAACTTCCAGGATCTCCTGCTAGTTTGCAATTTTAATTCTGCTTTTTCTTTCCCATGTATACATTTCTGACAATGGCCTCATCTGCTACCAAACTGAGGTGAGATGCAAATTAGAGCAACAATACTCCAAATCCCATTTGGTGGTCTTCAACCTGAGAGCATCAATAGAGATTTATCTAACTTCTAGTAATTAGTCCCCTCCTCTCCCCTACCTCCACAACAGCCCCTACCCCTTTTGTTTACACTTATTCCTCTAGCCCCTTCAACCCATCTCTTACTCCTCCCCCACCCTCACAACCTGCCAATTACCTATACCTTCCTCCCTGTTGCTCCCCACCTTCTTCCCTTTATTTCATTTTGTCATCTCCTATCAGATTCCATCCTGTTCAGCTTTGCCTCATCCACTTATCAATTCCCAGTTTCCCACATCATGCTAAACTTCAACCCCCCCCCCCCCCACACCCACTCACCTACCTACTGTAAATTACCCCTGCTGTAGATGGCTGGCAGGAAAATCAGACTACAATTGATGTGTGCCCGAGTGAAAAAAGGTCACAGGGAAATGAGGGAAACGCTTAAGGAACTAGCTTAAGCTCGAAGGGCTGAATGGCTTCTTTTATGTCTTAAGAAAAAATAATAAAAATAAGAACAACCATTTGATAGCATTTTCCCACTGTTCTGATGTAGTACTTTGAAGTTATCACATTCCTCTGGGGCTGCCTTGGGTACATCTTTCTCCACAAGCTTCTCTTACTCTCTGACCTTTTAATTGATTTCATTTGCAGGTAATGATTACTCAACCTGCCAATTACCTACACCTAATGATTTTGTTGCTCCAACAGTGCACATCATTGCCAATATAAAATGTTATGAAGAGAATAGATGATCATGATAATTCTGAATAGTGATCTTTGAAGACCCACCTTTCTGCTGAAAAAACAGAATTATTTTTTGAGCAAGCTTGATCACAAGCTCAACTATGAAGTATTATAGGTTTGGGAATAGAGAGGGAATAGAATAATGACTAGCAAGATAGAACACAGCTGGTATCAATATGGTAATAGAAACCATTAATAAGGTTCAACAGTAGAGAGACTGAATGCAGCTGTAACCACTCTGATGTCCAGAGGCTTGATGATTCTGTTTTAGCAAGCTACTACTATACTGGCTAAAATGTAAATTTGCTGTTAACTAAGATAGATTTACAGATGTGTAAGTGTTTATAGTGGAATATGTTATGTTACATGTCAATTACTTGGATGACTGAATTGATAGCTTGTGGCCAAGTTTATGGATGATTCGTAGGTAGGTAGAGGGGCTGGTAGTGTTGAGCCAGCAGTGAGGTAAGAGAAGAACTTAGGCAGATTAGGAGAATGGGCAAAGAAGTGGTAGATGGAATATAGTGTTAGAAAGTGTATGTTCATTCACTTTGGTAGAAAAAATAAAATCCAAGGTGCAAAGGGACTTGGGAGTCCACGTGCAGGATTCTGTAAAGCTTAATTTTGAGGTTGAGCCAGTGGTGAGGAAGGCAAATGCAATCCTAGCATTCAGTTTGAGATGATTTGGATATTAAAGCAAGGGCCTTAGCACTCATGAGTCCTCACTTGGAGTATTGTGAACAGCTTTGGGCCCCTTATCTACAAATTGTTTGTAAGAAAGGATGTACTGACTTTGGACAAGGTTCAAAGCAGGTTAACAAAACTGATTCTGGGATTGAAAGGCTTGTCATATGAGGAGCATTAGATTTTTCTGGGCCATTACTCACTAGATTTCAGAAGAATGAGAGGTGACCACATTGAAACCTATCAAGACCTAGATAGAGTGAATGCAGAAAGGATGTTTCATATGGTGGGGGAGTCCAAGACCAGAGGACACAGCCTCAGAATAGAGGATCATCCTTTTAGAATGGAGATGAGAAGGAAGTTCTTTAGCCAGAGAAATCTGTTGAATTTGTTGCTACAGGTGGCTGTGGAGGCCAAGTCACTGGGTATATTTAAGGCAGAGGACGACGCTTGATTAGTCATGAAAGGATATGGGGCAAAGGCAAGAAATTGGGCCTGAGAGGGAAAATATTTCCAGCATGATGAAATTGCAGAACAGACTCAATGGGCCAAATGGCCTAAGCTACTCCTATATATTATGGTCTTATGGTCCAAGTGCAACAATTTAAAAACTGGTTAATTTATTGTGTAATAGAGTATGTAGAGAGCTGTACAAGTCTGTCCTGAAATTGTGTTTGAGTAGTTTAGCTTTGTCTGATTTGGTGTTCACCAGTTTGAATATATTGCTCATTCTCTGGATATCAATTCCGTGTTGCTATTTTAATTTGCTCCTTCAATTTGGTGCAGTCTGCATGATACACCACTAGATCACAAACAACTAAGAGGCTCCTGGTTGGATGAGTATACTTCAAAGATCACACTGTTAGATTAGGGGATAAACCCCTAGTCCACGTGAATGAAAGTTGCATAAAAAGTGGCTTTGGAATTTGGAACGTGAGGAGCTTGGTGTTAAAGGAATGAGGTTTGGTGTGTCTGGGTAAATGGTGGATTGGTTCCAGGCGGTTACAGGGTTGGAATTGATTTGGAAAATCGATTGACACCATTTCTCATCGAGCAAGATTGAGATCAATGCAGATGAAAGCAGAAGGTTCAGCGCTGTCTGCCTCGATGCTGGTGGAGTCTTGGATCTTGGGAAAGGTTTAATTGATGTAATTTGTGGATTGGACTGGATAGTTCATGCTCTGATGTTTTTCTGGTTACTCCTTTTTAATTTGCTATTTTGTGGGTTTTCATTTGGGTCGACTGACTCTGCAGCCTGCAGTCAACAAAAAACACAACCCTCAACTGAACTGAACTGAACATTCTTTGACTTTTCCAATGACTGTGCTGTGATGGTTTATATTCTCATTTTTTTGCTGAATGTTGCCGTTTGTCTGATTTATTTTCTTTTTTTGTGCGTTAGTGTATGATGTTTTTCTTTGAACATGTTCCATGGTGTTTCTTTATCTGTGGGACGACGAATCTCAGAATTATATGCTGCCTACATACTTTGATAGTAAACATATTTTGAATCTTTAACTAATTAATTCTATTTTGGAACATAGGCTCAGGGAATGGGAAATGCAGACACAATAAGCTATGGCTGTGCAGAGAAAAAGAAGCCAGAGGAGATCAGAAATGTTAGTGTCCTGTACACAGGCAATAGCGCACTATGACTGTAGGTTGATACACAAGATGGTTAAGAAGAGCCACAATTCAGATGGAACAACTCCAGACAAGCTGTGCTTAATGGAAGGGATAAGAAAAGGGTAAATACTTGAAGGCTACTAGTAACAGTTTTAAAGCACAACCACCATTGAGGAATGATTTTTGAATAATTTTATACCAACTCCCATCCCACCACTGACACCAGGGCGTAGAATAAGTAGCAAAAGTTCAATTATACCCACAGAAATCAATGTTGATTGGAACAATCTGGCTCTGCTGCTTATGAGTACTGAATATCACAATTCATCGCCTTCACCCTATAATGAGACGACAGCATGTGCATCAAAATTGCCATTCCTTTGTGTCACCCGGGAGGCCAAAGGGAATAAGCCTACAACAACAGAGAAACCGATGTTGCTAGATGAATGGTTGCTAAATGTAATGGTGATAATGTGCTTTTTTGGTAAAAGGTTGAAGAATTAAAGGTGACTTTTATCTTTTAATGGTATACACCTCCTATTGAAGGTTTTATTGCCCAGGCAGGTATGATCCACGCTGCCTGACTATGTTCAAAATAAGAATCGGCTTCAACAGTGAAACAATCTCCAGAGGACAAATTAGGGGACTTTACAGAGGTAGATAAGGCTGAAATAGGTAAGGGTCAGGCAAACTAGGCCAAGATCACTAATTAAACAAGGCCCAAAGGAGAAGGTTGAGTATTATGCTGAGTGAGTGTCAGGTGTAAGAGCAACATAGTGACCTAAAGTTGGCCCAAAGGGATGGCAGTGTCTTCTGAAAACTTCAGAAATATGGCATTAGTCCACATATGACCTTGCACAATACTGTTGACATTCCCTGTGGGTCATGCATTCAACCAAATTTTTAACAGGTCACGGTGGCAGAGAAAGAAAAGCCAGAGAATTTGCAGCCTTCGTTGTGACTGTGAAGCAGGACAGGCCAGATGATGTGGAAAGTCTCGGATGCAAAAGGAAGGGGTACATGTCGCATGATTGTCGGCACAGGTGGATAAAGACAAAGTGGCCTTGATGATATGATACTCATTTGGATAGAGGGTCAATAACACTCACCCCATCACACCTAGAGTGAAAGCTGCAGTGGCAGAGTTGCAGAACCATAGAAACAAGGAATCAATTCCCATACAAATTCCCCTATCTGGATAGTCAGATGAGTCTTATTGGCTGACAGTCAATTATACCTCTTTGAACCACAATGCCACTTGAGAATATCACATAATGCAAATACATTTATCTTTTTGAATAGCCTGAGGCCAGAACAGGATACTTCTACTGTGCTAAATATTGCAAATGTGTTTCTGTCAAAACAAGTACTTTTGGTATTCAACTTCTACTTTTTACTTAGTTTTAAGCTAATTTTTACTGTCCAGGGACAGCAGTACACTTGGACAAGGGTGCCCCTGGTCTTCCATAACAACCTTACCATGTTCCATTGACGTATGGTAAGATATTTGTCCAAATCCACTTGGCAGATCCAGTAACAACATTTTGAAAAATGTGGATGATGTTTTAATTGCATCCCTAGGAGTGAAAGAGCACATCCAGGTGGTTGAAATCTTTTCAGGTAATTACAGATAAACACATTCAGTAGTACAGTTTGGATAGCCTGAGTTATTTACTTGGGATACCAGGTCAGACAGGGCAAGAACATTTAAAGAGATTTAAAGAAGCAACCCATAAACATGTCTGCCCATACACAAGAAAGGGAATCCATCAGACATTGCGACTCAGATTACTGTCCCAATTTTGTGAAAAATTACAGTAAGTTTGCAGAACTTTTACAAGTTCCTGTGAGATGGATGGGGGGCAGAGGGAGGGTGGGCAAAGAGCAGATAGAATGAACCCCAGAGATAAATCAGACCTTTTAGCATCTAATTTTTCTGACTTTGGGTTTGCCGGACTGAAACAGATTGTTCCATCCTTTTGTGCCTATCAAGATGAATTTTATTCTGCGGTTGTATATTGGAAATGTGGGGGAGATTGCAGCCTGTAGCATATTATTCTGTAAAGCAGGATCTTGTAGCTGCAGAAATGCATTGGTGTATTCAAACAATTGACTGTAAGACTTGGGCTGTTGGAACGTCAGAACCTATTATTCTGATGCGTCAGATAATTTTGCACAAACCTCATAGCACAATCACTCTCCTAAAGACAGGGAACTGCAGGCAGCGTCAGATAGCAGGTGAGCAAAATGGAAGCAGTATTGTAACTGGATTTCTGAGAAGCATGTACAGATAATAAAAGACAGTTTGGTCAACCAAGCCAGTTTGATGTTGCAGGATGGGTCTGCACATGAGTGCAATGGCCTGAGGAATTAGGTATAGAAGGAAGTGCCCCTAGCATTGAAGGAAGTATTGCTAGGAAATGCTTAGAGTGGTTGATCATGGCTAGAATGAGCTCCTGTTTCAGCAAAGACCTAAACACTCTGTAATTTGCCTACCGCCACAATAGGTCTACAGCAGACACAATCTCAATGGCTCTTCATGTGGCCTTAGGTCACCTGGACAATACAAACACCTATGCCAGGATGCTGTTTGTTGACTATAGCTCAATCCTGATTGATAAATTACAGAATTTGAGCCTCTGTACCTCCCTCTGCAATTGGATCCTCAGCTTCCTAATTGGAAGACCACGATCAGTGTGGATTGGTGATATTTCCTCTTCATTGACGATAAACACTGGTGCACCTCCGAGCTATGTGCTTAGCCCACTGCTCTACAGTCTCTATACCCATGACTGTGTGACTAGGCATAGGTCAAATACCATCTATAAATTTGCTGATGATGCAAACATTATTGGTAGAATCTCAGGTGGGTCGAGAGGGTGTACAGGAGTGAGATATGTCAAATAGTGGAATAGTGTCACAGCCACAATCTTGCACTCAGTGCCAGTAAGACCAAAGAGCTGATTGTGAACTTCAGGAAGGGTAAGACAAGGAAACATGTACCAATCCTCAGAGGGATCAGAAGTGGAGTGAGTGAGCAGTTTCAAGTTCCTGGGTGTCAAGATTGAGGATCTAACCTGATCCTAACATATTGATGCAGCTATGAAGAAGGCAAGACAGTGGCTATGTTTCAATAGGAGTTTGAAGAGATTTGTTTTGTTAACTAGAACACTCAAAAACTTCAATAGATATACTGTGGAGAGCATTCTGACATGCTGCATTACTGTCTGGTATGGGGGGGGGGGGGAGGGAGGAGTGGTTTACTGCACAGGACCAAAAGAAGTTATAGGAAGTCATAAGATTAGTCAGCTCCATCTTGGGTACTAGCCTCTGTAGTACCTGAGACAACTTCAAAGAGCGGTGTCTTAGAAAAATGATATCCATTATTCAGGACCCCCATCACCCAAGGCATGCCCTTTTCTCATTCCTACCATCAGGAAGGAGGAACAGAAGCCTGAAGGCACACGCTCAATGATTCAGAAACAGCTTCTTCCCCTCTGCCATCTGATTCCCAAATAGACAATGAACCTGTGAACACTTCCTCACTTTGTTTTTGTTTTGCACTGTTTTAATCTATACATATAAAATATGATTCTGACCCTGTCTGCAGTTGTATCCAGGATGTACCATGATGGTATCCCATAAACAAGGTGGCCATTTTCTATTAAAGAGGGGAAATGAAAGACAGTAGGAAATCTCTCAGGCCACTGGTTAGCACAAGTGGCAGAACTAGAAGTATTAAGAATCCCTGAAATTCAAAAAGGTGAAGAGAGAGCAAACACTTTCATGGAAGGTAGTCTTTTTGAATTGTTTGATTATATGGCAGCCTGGTCAAGGAGAGGGTATATGACTTCATCAAGACGACATATACAACGTGAAGACATGGTGAAAGAGCTGGTAGAAGCAGCTATGCTGCCACAGGAAATGGTAGTCATAATGATTAAAGCACACAGAAGTGTAGAAACCCCTGAGCAAAGGGGAAATACATCTGCTGTTCAGGCAGCTAATGTGATTGTGGCAGAGCCTGGTCCAAGCACAGTAGAGGTAGCAACGGTCAGGGAGGCAAAGGAGAAAGATTGAAAGGTGATATACGATGAGACACAGTCAGAGGAGGAGCGGGTTTGGCAATAGGCAGGTGCAATGCAGAAGGAAAATGGGAGGTCGTGAGATGGTGCATGTAAAGTACCCCCAGAGTGTATCAGACATACATTGTTGAAATCCTACCATGGTTTAACCACATAAGGTGAGGCTCCTGCCAGAAAGCAGCTGGTGGTAGCCAAGAATAGAGAGAGAGAGAGATCATTAAAACCTATCAGCATTGTATAAAATATCCTCAGTATGATCGGAGAAAAGCAGTTCAATTCTGACTAGAGAATCAGCTGTGGCCTGAAGACCCATAGCAGCAACTTGAAATTGGCTTCACAGCGCTTTTACTACAACCTGATGGAAGTGGTATTGTCTGTTGATCATCGTTCATCAGGTGAATGGAAGCATTCCCGTGTCGGGACTGCTCTGCTGAGATAGTAACCCATCTGCTGGCTGGGGTGGCAAGCATTAATCCGAATCAAAACGATACACCTGACTGGAAAGGTCATCATGAGGGCTCATGTGTTGTTAGGGATCAAGCAGCAGTTTCACATAACATACCCTTTTCAAAGTTCCAGCAAGAATGAATAGTGCTCTAGAAGATAGCTGAATGATGCCTTCATGAAGGCTGGGCAGAGGTGGTCTCGTGTCTTGCCAGCAGTACTGATGAAAGTACGAGTGAGCCCAGGGTTGTGGAACAGGATTTATACCTTTGGGAATAAATGAAAGAACTGGTCATCCATCTATCACAGTATGTGATAATAGGAGGACTAGAGACTGTAATGGTGAAGACTGGATTATTTGGTTCATATCAGAGTTGGCCACTCGTCTGCATGATCTGAAGAAAGACGTTATTGATGGGCAGTGAGTGTGATGCTGGGAAGATGAGAATGCACAGGTGAAAGGGAGCATACTAGGAACAGGAGGTAATATCCTGCAAAGCCTGGATTCCAACTCTGATGGATTAGGCTATTTATGTAATTTTGATTGGAGAGATGTATTGTGAAGGAGTATTGTGAACAAAGAGGATGAGCTTAGAGTGTGGATCAGTACTTGGAGCTATGATGTGGTGGCCATTACAGACACTTGGATGGCTCAGGGACATGAATGGTTACTTCAAGTGCCGGGTTTTAGATGTTTCAGAAAGGACAGGGAGAGAGGCAAAAGAGGTGGGGGCGTGGCACTGTTGATCAGAGATAGTGTCACGGCTGCAGAAAAGGTGGACGTCATGGCAGGATTATCTACGGAGTCTTTATGAGTGGAGGTTAGGAACAGGAAGGAGTCAATAACTTTACTGGGTGTTTTTAATGGGCCGCCCAATAGTAACAGTGATATCGAGGAGCAGATAGGTAGACAGATCCTAGAAAGGTGTAATAATAACAGAGATGCGAGATTTTTAATTTCCCAAATATCGATTGGCATCTCCCGAAAGCAAGAGGTTTAGATGGGGTGGAGTTTGTTCAGTGTGTACAGGAAGATTTCTTGACACAATATGTAGATAAGCCGACAAGAGGAGAGACTGTACTTGATCTGGTATTGGGAAATGAACCTGGTCAGGTGTCCGATCTCTCAGTGGGAGAGCATTTTTGAGATAGTGATCATACTTCTGTCTCCTTTACAATAGCATTGGAGAGAGAGAGAGCAATAGACAAGTTAGAAAAGTGTTTAATTAGAGTAAGGGGAATTATGAGGCTATCAGGCAGGAAATTGGAAGCTTAAACTGGGAACAGATATTCACAGGGCAAATGTTCAGGGGATATTTGTGTGGATTTCTGCATAAGTACATTCCAATGAGACAGGGAAGTTATGGTAGGGTACAGGAACCGTGGTGTACAAAGGCTGCAATAGTCAAGAAGAAAAGAAAAGCTTACAAAAGGTTCAGAGAGCTAGGTAATGTTAGAGATCTAGAAGATTATAAGGCTAATAGGAAGGAGCTTAAGAAGGAAATTAGGAGAGCCAGAAGGGGCCATAAGAAGGCCTTGGCGGGCAGGATTAAGGAAAACCCCAAGACATTCTACAAGTATGTGAAGAGCAAGAGGATAAGACGTGAAAGAATAGGACCTATCAAGTGTGACAGTGAGAAAGTGTGTATGGATCCGGAGGAAATAGCAGAGGTACTTACTGAATACTTTACTTCCTTATTCACTATGGAAAAGGATCTTAGTGATTGTAGTGATGACATTCACTATTAATACTTGAGATATGGCAGAGACTAGTTCATACATCATTGCCTTTTGGTAGAAGGTAAAAGGGTTCATAGGGCAAAATTATAGTGATCTGGGACAGGCAAGTAATAAAGAGAAGTTAGGGACAGAAGTAGTGTTAGAAACTATTCAATTATTACAGTCATTAGAGGATATAACTAATGAGGTTATTTATTTGTAAACAATGACACACAAGATTGTGATAAATATGCACTTCATACAACGTATGCTGTCTCGCTCTCATCTGTAGTCAGGTCAAACATTCTAACATTAGAAGGTTATGGAGACCCAAATTGGACATCAGACAACTAGTTAAAAGAATGAGTGGATGAAGATGCCCCTACTTATCATATTTGGGATGTCACTCTGACTAGTCGTGTCTAGGGAGACTGTGAAACTGGGGAGAGCATATTGCAACAGTCACGCATAACCTGGTGACAATCTTATAAGAAAGCATAATGTTGGACAATGCTGTGAGGGAACATGGATATCTCGAAGCAACCTGCCAATGTATGCAATTGAGCTACACAAGTTGAATAGGGGGTTGGAGTTGATGCAACATCACCAGAGGGGAGATCCCTAGTCATGTCCAGATGAATTTGTACTTCGGGGCCTGACTGAATGTAATGTTGCTGAATATGATAATGGTTCTCTGCTTGTTAATAATGATATCTTCCTGATGTATGCTTTGATGAACAAGGTCCATTATGTTGTAGCATCAGCAAAAAATGTATTACAAGAGGCAGTTGCAATAAAATTTGACTTGTTATAATGTAGCTATGACTGATACCTCAACTGAATTGATTTGACAGACCTCGTCTAAATTACTAGCAAAAGGGATGCTGGAGTTGGAGTTTACTGTTTATCATCTTGACACAAATAATTGCTCAAGTATGTAGCCACAGAATTACGGGGAGGAAAAATGAGGTACGAATGCAAGCTAGCCAGGAATATAAAGGAGGATAGCAAAAGCTTTTTTAGGTATGTGAAGAGAAAGAAGATAGTTAAGAACAATGTTGGGCCCTTGAAGAATGAATTGGGTGAAATTGTTATGGGAAACAGAGAAATGGCAGAAGAATTTAATAAGTACTTTAAATCTGTCTTCACTAAGGAAGACACAAGCAATCTCCCAGATGTATGGATGGGCCAAGGACATAGGGTAACAGAGGAAATGAAACAGATTGACATTAGGAAGGAAACGGTGATGAGAAGACTGATGGGACTGAAGGCTGTCAAATCCCCAGGTCCAGATGGTCTGCATCCTAGGGTACTAAAGGAGGTGGCCCTGGAAATTGCGGATGCATTGATAATCATTTTCCAATGTTCCTTAGATTCAGGATCAGTTCCTGAGGATTGGAGAATGACTAATGTTATCCCACTTTTTAAGAAAGGAGGGAGGGAGAAAACAGAGAACTATCATCCTGTCAGCCTAACATCAGTAGTGGGGAAGATGCTAGAGTCCATTATTAAAGATGAAATAGTGGCATATCTAGATAGCAGTGATAGGATTGGGCTGAGCCAGCATGGCTTTACCAAGGGAAAATCATGCTTGACTAATCTATTGGAGTTTTTCGAGGATGTAACCAGGAAGTTAGACAAGGGAGATCCAGAAGATGTAGTGCACCTCGATTTTCAGAAGGCATTTGATAAGGTCCCACATAGGAGATTGGTGGGTAAAATCAGAGCTCATGGCATTGGGGGGGGGAAGATATTGACATGGATAGAAAACTGGTTGGCAGATAGAAAGCAAAGGGTAGTGGTGAATGGGTGTTTCTCGGAATGGCAGGTGGTGACTAGTGGGGTGCCACAGGGCTCGGTATTGGGACCACAGCTGCTTAAGATTTACATCAACGATTTAGATGAAGGCATTGAGAATAACATCAGCAAGTTTGCTGATGATACTAAGCTGGGTGGCAGTGTGACATGTGATGAGGATGTTAGGAGAATTCAGGGTGACTTGGATAGGCTGGGTGAGTGGGCAGATACTTGGCAGATGACGTTTAATGTGAATAAATGTGAGGTTATCCACTTTGGGAGTAAGAACAGGAAGGCAGATTATTATCTGAACGGTGTAGAGTTAAGTAAGGGAGAAATATAAAGAGATCTAGGAGTCCTTGTTCATCAGCCACTGAAGGTGAATGAGCAAGTGCAGCAGGCAGTGAAGAAGGCTAATAGAATGTTGGCCTTTATTACAAAGGGAATTGAGTACAAGAACAAAGAAGTCCTTTTGCATTTGTACAGGGCCCTGGTGAGACCACACCGGAGTATTGTGTACAGTTTTGGTCTCCAGGGTTAAGGAAGGACATCCTGGCTGTAGAGGAAGTGCAGCGTAGGTCCACAAGGTTAATTCCTGGGATGTCTGGACTGTCTTACGCACAGAGGTTAGAGAGACTGGGCTTGTACATGCTGGAATTAAGGAGATTGAGACGGGATCTGATTGCAACATATAAGGTTATTAAGGGATTGGACAAGATAGAGGCAGGAAATATGTTCCAGATGCTGGGAGAGTCTAGTACCAGAGGGCATGGTTTGAGAATAAGGTCATTTAAGACAGAGTTAAGGAAAAACTTCTTCTCACAGAGAGTTGTGGGGGTGTGGAATGCACTGCCTCAGAAGGCAGTGGAGGCCAATTCTCTGGATGCTTTCAAGAAGGAGCTAGATAGGTATCTTATGGATAGGGGAATCAAGGGATATGGGGACAAAGCAGGAACCGGGTATTGATAGTAGATGATCAGCCATGATCTCAGAATGGCGGTGCAGGCTCGAAGCATCGAATGGTCTACTTCTGCACCTATTGTCTATCTTTTAAACTATTTCAAGATTAATCTAGTGCTTCCTTCCCACCTAGTCCTCCATTTTACTTTCATCCATGTGCTCATCTAAATTCTCTTAGACGACCCTAAAGTATCTGACTTTACCAGCACTCCTGCTAATGCATTCTACGTACCCACTGCTCTATAAAAATCTAGATCTACCATCACTCCTACATATACTTATCTATAATACCCTCTTGCATTAGCCATTTCCACTCTAGGAGAAAGCTGCCAGCTGTCCAATCTATCTATTCCTTATCTCATCCACGCTATCAAATCACCACTCATCCTGCTGCACTTCAAAGAGACGAAAAAAGAGCAGGTAGGGTGAGTGACTTAAAATGAGGTGTTTTACAAACCAGCAGAAGACAAATTAAAAAAAAGCTATAAGGAAGTAAAAGAAGTATCAAGATAAACTAGCCTAAAATATCCAAAATGATGTCAAACATTTTTTAGATCTATGGAGTAAAAGAGAGGCAAGAGTAGACATCGGTCTGCTGGAAAAGTAATAGTGGGAGACAAGCAAATGGTGGATGAACTGAATGAGTATTTTGCACCTGCCTTCACCATGGAAGACACAAGCAGTATGCTGGAAGTTTGAGAGTGGTGGGGGGTTGTGAGTGTAATTTCTATTACTAGTGCTTGAGAAGCTGAAAGGTCTGAAAGTAGGTAAGTCACCTGGACAGATGGACTATACACCAGGGTTCTGATAGAGGAGGCTGAAAAGATTGTGGAGACATTTGTAATGATCCTTCAAGAATCACAAGATTCTGGCATGGTTCCAAAAGACTGGAAAATGACAAATATCACTCCAAGAAGTGGAGAGAGGAGGTAAAAGAAAGGGAATTATAGGGTACTCAGCCTGACCTCACTGATTGGGAAGCTGTTGGAGTTAAAGATGAAGCCTCAGGGATTTTGAAGGCACATCATGAAATAGGCCAAAGGGTCTCAGTCTGAAACATCAACTGTTTACTCTTTTCCATACATGCTACATGGCCTGCTGAATTCCTCCAGCAATTTATGTGTGCTGCTATTTGATAATATCTGATTTATTTTCCTTCTCAACCCTGTTCTTCTGCCATCTCTGCAGAGGCATAAAAGACCTACTGATCATGGAACTATCTGTCCCTGCTTTAAACATGGCCTCCCCAGCTGTGTGTCATAATAAATTGAACAGATTCACCACTCTCAGGTTAAAGAAAGTCCTGCTCATCTCTATTCTAAAGGGATGTCCTTGTATTGTGAAATTGTGCCTCAGGTTCTAAACTCGCCCAATATTGGAACCATCCTTTCCATTTCCACTCTCCCTTTAATCCTATGGAGTCAACGAGATCCACCTCATTCTTCTAAACTGCAGCGAGTTAAGGCAAAGAGCTAACAAATGCTCCTCTTAGGTTAAATGTTTCATTCATGGTTTCATTCTGATAATGCTACTCTGCACCCACTCCAGCACATCCTTTCTTAGATAAAGGACCCAGAACAGCTCAGAATACTCAATGCAGTCTAACCAATCCCTTATCAAGCCTCAGCATTACACCTTTGTCTTTATATTCTCAAAATGAACGCTCACATTGCATTTGCCTTCTTTATCATAGACTCAATCTGCAAGTTCAGTGTGCAATACCATGCTAGGACTCCATAGTCCCCTTGCACTTCCAATTTCTGAATTTGCACCCTGTTTAGAAAGTAGTTTAGGTCTTTATTCCTTCTAGTAAAGTGTATGACTCTGCACTTCCCTGCACTGTATTCCATCTGTAACTTCCTTGTCTAACTGTCCAAGTCCTTATGCTGACTCTATGCTTCCTACTCCTCTACCTATCTTTGTATCATCTGCAATTCTGTCATTCGGATTATTAGGATATAGTGTGAAAAGTGGAAAACCCACCATTGACCACTGTGGAACATCACTAGTCACTGGCAGCCAACCAGAAAGGGCCCCTTTTTTTCCATTGTTTGTCTTCTGCTAGTCAGCCAATCTTCTGTCCTTGCTAGTATCTTTCCTGTAATACGTGGGCTCTTATCTTGTTTTGCAGCCTTATGCATGGCACCTTGTCAAAGGCCTTCTGAAAATCCAACCAAACAACATGACGTACACCAACTCTCCTTTGTCTATCCTGCCTGTTACTTCCTCAAAGAATTCTAACAGATTAGTCAGGCGGGATATCTCCTTAAGGCTGAAATCATACTGACTTTGATCTAATTTATGTGCCTCTAAGTACCCTGAAGCTTCATCCTCAATAATGGACTCTATCATCTTGCCACTCTCTTAATTGGCCCATAATTTTCTGTCTTTTGCCTCTCTATCTTCCTAAAGAGTGAAGGGACATTTATGATTTTACAGTCTTCCAGAACTATTCCAGAATGTAGTAATCCTTGAAGGATTCCTACTAATATCTCCATAATCTTTTTTCGACACAGTAGTCCATATGGTCCAAGTGACATCTAACTTTAATCTTTTCAGATTCCCGAAGCACCTCTTCCTTAGTAATAGTGACTAAACTCACTTTTGCCCTCAACACTTGAATTTCTGGCACACTGTTGTTGTATACCACAGTGAAGACTGTCACAAAATACTTATTCAGTTCATCTGCCATTTCTTTGTATCCCATTACTATCTCTCCAGCATCATTTTTCAGTGGTCAATGTCCACTCTTGCCTCTTGTTTACTCTCTGTACATGTGAAAACCTTTTGGTATCTTCTTTTATGTTGTTGGCTACCTTTATACTTCAACTTTATCTCCTTATTGCTTTATTAGTTGTCTTTTGTTGATTTTCAAAAGCTTCCCAAACCTGTAGCTTCCCACAAATATTTTGCTATATTGCACTCTCTCTGCTTTGACCTCCATTGTCAGCCACGGTTGACTCATCATCCCTTTAGAATCCTTTTTCTTCTTTGAGATGAACCGATCCTGCATCTTTCAAATTACTCCCAGAAACTCCAGCCATTGCTGCTCTACTGCAATCTCTGCCAGTGCTCCCTTCTATTTAACTTTGCTCCCTTCTATTTAACTCCCCCATGCCTCTTTAGTTTATTTTACTCAATTGTAATAACAACACATTCAATTTTACCTTCTGTCTCTCAAACTGCAGGTTGAATTCTATCATTTTATGGTCACTGCCTCCCAAGGATTCCTTTACATTATGCTCCCTAATTAATTCTGGTTCATTGCAATTCTCAACTGCTAGTTAAGAGGGGTGGTAGGAAAATGAGGGTGGAGTTAATGAGCATGCAGGATTATAGGGGACATAAATAAGGGAAGGTGATTGATGGGATTGTTGTGAGAGCTGACATAGACTCGAATGGACTCTTTCCATGCCTTAAGGAAAGAAAATGTGGAAACAGCTGTGAGCACTTAACTTCTACTGTTTCATTTATGACCTTTAAGGAGCCTTATGTATTTTCAGTCACTACATGTCCAAGATTCCATGACACATTGTAGAAAGCCTGGAAAGATCTTGCACATTAAAGTTACAAGGCAATTTTAATATTTGAAGTGCAAACAGGCATCTTAGATAAGCTTGCAGATTGCTGCATTTTCAGGGCAGATCTGAATGACATCGTACGCAAAGCCATAGGCACCTTACCTCTAAAATCTCATCCTCCTAGATGTCTAATTTCATTGAGAGAAATCTTTCAAATGCTCATCACAGCTGAAGAAATTACAGTAATGAGTTTCTAATTTTGTCACAAGCACAGAACTCTGTGGGAGACCAAATGTTTACTGGAATGAAATTTCAAGAAGCCCTTCAGCTGCATTAATCCTGAGAAAACTGCATTCAACAAAGAAACATACAATAGATATAATGTAGGTGCCAGAGAGGTTATCTTCAATAAATGGGAGACTGATTAAGCTTATATTACTATGAATTGGCTGTTTGTATTTGTAGATCTACAGTCAGATTCCTTTTCCCAGGACTTTAACACTAATTCAACCTGGAAAGAATGCTGTAGTGTCGGAGGTGACATCCTTCCAAGGAAGCCTCACAATTCACCTTGTCCCAGTGAGTTAGATAGATGACAGATTGCAAGAAGAAAAAAGATGAGTAGGAGTGGTGTGTTGTGCAAATGTTGAGGTGAATTTATTTGAACATCTTGTATTTACTGTATGTTTGAAGTACAATCTAAAATCTGTCCTTGTTAATTGGTAAATGATTTATTTGTTTTAATAATTTTTGGCTGCTTAAAATTACTATGAACATTTGGAGAAATGTTATATAAAAGTTTAAAAAATAGAAAATCTGTATAACACTGAATTTCTAAAACTCAAAAATCTCAATGGGCACTTTTGTTGTGTGTGGGATTCCTGAATTTATACAAAGATTGCATCTATAGAGACCTCCACAATATCTTCAAGCAAGGAAGTTAACTTTGGAAGTTGTTTTTGCTTTCCTAGCCTTCCAGATCAAATGCTCTTCTGCAATATGCCTTGCCAGCATGTCTCGGAGAGTGCTTTGGACGTGATGATGTTTTCTTGCACCTGCTACCTTTGATCTTCCTAATATGCTGTTGATGCTGATCCCCGCCTAGAAGTGCACATGCTATTCTTACTTCAGTTTACCAGGGCATGATGACAGGTGAAATGAATGTTAATCCTTGATCTTCTCCCTGCTTATCAGAAATCCTGTTTCAGCCCAGTTCATTGGTACATCACCTCAGAATGATAGTCAGGTCGCATTGCAACTGCCTTTGTAATATGTTTTTGCTGACGTTGTGACATAGCAGACAATGCAATAGATTGACATTTCCCGTGTTCTTCCATTTTTGAGGAGACACCACTCATCACCTCCTCTGTGAACTCCCGCTCAGGTCAGCAAGACTTTCAATAGCATTTGTTTGCTGATAACTTCTGCTTACCATCTTTCTGGCAGGCAAATGTAGCCCGTGAGGCAAAATATTAAAATCTGGGATTGTAAGAACATATTGCACTTTCAAAATATGTAGGTGTTTAAAGTGATTCATGGTCAAATTATCTCTGACAATCATTAGAAAATTCTCCAGAGCTACATTTTGAGTTTTCAAGGATGTGACATTGAATTCTAGCACATAAGGCTGTTTCATAATCCCTAGTGTTGCTGTACAGGAGCTTGTTATGTAATAAGGCCACTCACTGAAAGAACAGTTGGTCAGATCAAGGTTCAGTCATGCTTCCTAGATTGATTACATAGTGTCTGGCGGTAAATACCTCAAGAATTGTATGGATAATTTGCTACACAATCGCTGCTGCAGGTTGCTCGAGAGAAGTAATTAAACATACAACACAGCAACAGAATGTCACCATCTCTTTCATGCCTTTGCCTTGCAGACAGGATACGAGTAATCCAGGACATTCTAATCTAGGGACACCCTTCACACTTCAGTCATGTGGAAAATAGGTTAAACTTGCATCACAGCTATTGAAAGCCATTTTAAGATGCATTAAATCATATGAAATTAATGATTGAAACTGGACAGAGGCTTCTGAAAGGTGGCATAGACAGTGTTTGTTATTTCCATGCATTAATTTAAATAAATGATTCTAAATGTACATAATGGACATGCACTTAATCACAGTTTGTACTTCAAAAATAATCTACAAAAAAGTGAAGCACAACATTTTTGATGACAAGGTACCACACAGTAGGCTTATTCAGAAAGTCAGAAGGAATGGGATCCAGGGAAGTTTGGCATGTAGATTCAGTATTGGCTTGCCTGCAGAAAGCAAAGGGTGATGGTGGAGGGAGTACTTTCGGATATGAGGGTTGTGACTAGTGGTGTCCCACAAGGATTGGTTTTGGGACCTTTACGTTTCGTGATTTTTATTAATGACCAGGATGTGGGAGTAGAAGTGTAGGTTGGCAAGTTTGCAGACGACACAAAGGTTGGTGGTGTTGTGGATAGTGCGGAGGATTGTCGAAGATTGCAGAGAGACATTGATAGGATGCAGAAGTGGGCTGAGAAGTGGCAGATGGAGTTCAACCAGGAGAAGTGTGAGGTGGTACACTTTGAAAGGACAAACCCCAAGGCAGAATACAAAGTAAATGGCAGGATACTTGGTAGTGTGGAGGAGCAGAGGGATCTGGGAGTACATGGCCACAGATCCCTGAAAGTTGCCTCACAGGTAGATAGGGTAGTTAAGAAAGCTTCTGGAGTGTTAGCTTTCATAAGTCAAGGGACAGAGTTTAAGAGTCGTGAGGTAATGATGCAACTCTATAAAACTGGTTAGGCCACACTTGGATTACTGTGTCCAGTTCTGGTTGCCTTACTATAGGAAGGATGTGGAAGCATTGGAAAGGGTACAGAGGAGATTTACCAGGATGCTGCCTGGTTTAGAGAGTATGGATTATGATCAGAGATTAAGGGAGCTAGGGCTTTTCTCACTGGAAAGGAGGAGGATGAGAGGAGACATGATAGAGGTGTACAAGATATTAAGAGGAATAGATAGAGTGGATAGCCAGTGCTTCTTCTCCAGGGCACCTCTGCTCAATACAGGAGGACATGGCTTTAAGGTAAGGGGTGGGAAGTTCAAGGGGGATATTAGAGGAAGGTTTTTTAATCAGAGAGTGGTTGGTGTGTGGAATGCACTGCCTGAATCAGTGGTGGAGGCAGATACACTAGGGAAATTTAAGATATTACTAAACGGGTATATGGAGGAATTTAAGGTGGGAGGTTATATGCGAGGTAATGTTTAAGGGTCAGCACAACATTGTGGGCTGAAGGGCCTGTACTGTGCTGTTCTATTCTATGTTCTAAATTTTCATGTCCTTTCCCTGCTTTCTAAAACAACATTTTTCTATTAAAACAGACAAAATGAATGCAACTAAGTTGCTGATAGTTTGCAGGCCAAATAAAATTCATTCCTTGGTCAGCAGAATCCACCCTAACATTGACCCCTTTACAAATCCCAACAGGCCACAGTGAAACAATTTCTTCCAATGACCACAGCCGAACTCTTCCCACCGTTTTGAACTAATAAACTTGGATTTGTTTTTGCTGTGCTAAACAGCCCATAAATTCTAATCCTACAATACAGCCCAGACAAGGCAGACTCAGGACTAAGATCAAGAAATGGCAAGCCCTGATTGAAAATCACAACAATATTGCAGATGCTGGAAATCTGAAATTAAAAAAAGAATGCTGGATAAATCATTGGATCAGGCAGTGTCTGTAGAGAAATAAACTGAGTTAACATTTAAAATTCATCCCGTCAGTTTTACAACATGCTAAAATTGGGGAACTGCTTCTTTGAGTACCTTCCCTCCATCCACCAAAAATGGAAATTCCCAGTAACCAAACATTTTAATTCCTGTTGCTGTACCCATTCTGACGTGTCGGTCCATGGCCTTCTCTTGGTGTATGAAGAAGCCATCCTCAGGGTGAAGGAGAAACACCTTATATTCTGTCTGTATAGCTTCCAATCTAATGGCATGAATATCAATTTCCCCTTCAGATAGAAAAAACATCCTCCCCCCTTTTCTCTTCGTCTCTTCCTCACTCTGTCCCCTTACCTTTTCACCTGTTTATCACCTCCCCCAGGTCCTCTCCTCCTTCCCTTTCCCCTATGATCCATTAGATCACCTAGCACCATCTAGCTATCCTCCTTCCCCTCCCCCCTACCTTTTAAATTCTGTCTTCATGGCTTTGCTTTCCAGTCATGAAGAAGGGTCTCAGTCCAAAACATCAAATATTTATTCATTTCCATAGATGCTGCCTGAACTGCTAAGTTCCTCCAGCATTTTGTGTGTGCCGCTGTTAAATCTGTTGTGTTGTTCTTTTTACAGAAACTGAGCAGGCAGCTTTGTTCCCAGCATTCTCTCTTTTTATTTATCTCTCAGTTGTGATTTTAGTCAATTAGATCAAGATCTGGTCTCAATCGTAGACAAGGCAAGCATGGATGTTGTCCATATCCCACTACTATTTTCTCCAATTATGCAGCACTTGACACCCATCATCTCCTTCATCCATGAGCAAAATTACCCCAGTTTTAAGTTCCTTGCCTCTTAGCTTATTTAGCAATAGAGAATGATATGGCAAAAGGTCATTCCTATGTGCAATAAGTATAGCTTGACCTCAGCCTTACCCAGAAAAGCAAATGAGGTGGCAAACTACAAGGTTTGGAGTACATATCAGGCAAACACTCACATTTCTTTGATCTGCGTAGCAATGCAAGCAAGATCGTTCCACAATGTAGTGCCGGCTCTGCATATATGAAATTTGCCGTATGGTAGCAGTACAATGCAAAGCATGATAATGGAGAGAATGACAAAAGCTGCATTACAGTAAATATATGTGTATATTAAATAGTTACATTAAATAAGTAGTGTAAGTAAATTGGAAATGGGAAATGGAAGGAGATGGGAGAGATTTTGAATGATTTCTTCTCTTCAGTATTCACTAAGGAGAAGGATATTGAATTGTTTAAGGTGTGGGAAACAAGTAAGGAAGTTATGGAACCTATGACAATTAAAGAGGTGGAGGTACTGGAGCTTTTAAGAAATTTAAAAGTGGATAAATCTCCGGGTCCTGACAGGATATTCCCCAGGACCATGAGGGAAGTTTGTGTAGAAATAGCAGGAGCTCTGACGGAGATCTTTAAGATGTCATTAGAAACGGGGATTGTGCCGGAGGATTGGCGTATTGCTCATGTGGTTCCATTGTTTAAAAAGGGTTCTAGAAGGAAGCCTAGCAATTATAGACCTGTCAGTTTGACATCAATGGTGGGTAAATTAATGGAAAGTATTCTTAGAGATAGTATTTATAATTATCTGGATAGACGAGATCTGATTAGAAGTAGCCAGCATGGATTTGTGCGTGGAAGGTCATGTTTGACAAACCTTACTGAATTCTTTGAAGAAGTACGAGGAATGTTGATGAGGGTAAGGCACTGGATGTAGTCTATATGGACTTCAGCAAAGCCCTTGACAAAGTTCCACATGGAAGGTTAGTTAAGAAGGTTCAGTCGTTAGGTATTAATGCTAGAGTAATAAAATGGATTCAACAGTGGCTAGCTGGGAGATGCCAGAGAGTAGTGGTGGATAATTGTTTATCGGGATGGAGGCCGGTGACTAGCGGGGTGCCTCAGGGATCTGTTTTGGGCCCAATGTTGTTTGTAATATACATAAATGATCTGGATGATGGGGTGGTAAATTGGATTAGTAAGTATGCCGATGATACTAAGGTAGGAGGTGTTGTGGATAATGAGGTGGGTTTTCAAAGCTTGCAGGGAGATTTATGCCGGTTAGAAGAATGGGCTGAACATTGGCAGATGGAGTTTAATGCTGAGAAGTGTGAGGTTCTACATTTTGGCAGGAATAATCCAAATAGAACATACAGGGTAAATGGTAGGGCATTGAGGAATGCAGAGAAACAGAGAGATCTAGGAATAACTGTGCATAGTTCCCTGAAAGTGGAGTCTCATGTAGATAGGGTGGTGAAGAAGGCTTTTGGAACGCTGGCCTTTATATATCAAAGCATTGAGTACAGAAGTTGGGATGTAATGCTAAAGTTGTACAAGGCATTGGTAAGGCCAAATTTGGAATATTGTGTGCAGTTCTGGTCACCGAGTTATAGGAAAGATATCAATAAATTAGAGAGAGTGCAGAGACGATTTACTAGGATGTTACATGGGTTTCAGCAATTAAGTTACAGAGAAAGGTTGAACAAGTTAGGTCTCTATTCATTGGAGCGTAGAAGGTTGAGGGGGGATTTGATCGAGGTATTTAAAATTTTGAGAGGGATAGATAGAGTTGACGTGAACAGGCTGTTTCCATTGAGAGTAGGGGAGATTCAAATGAGAGGACATGATTTGAGAGTTAGGGGGCAGAAGTTTAAGGGAAACACGAGGGGGTATTTCTTTACTCAAAGAGTGATAGCTGTGTGGAATGAGCTTCCTGTAGAAGTAGTAGAGGCCAGTTCAGTTGTGTCATTTAAGGTAAAATTGGATAGGTATATGGACAGGAAAGGAGTGGAGGGTTATGGGCTGAGTGCGGGTAGGTGGGACTAGGTGAGATTAAGAGTTCGGCACGGACTAGGAGGGCCGAGATGGCCTGTTCCCGTGCTGTGATTGTTATATGGTTATATGGAAATAAAAAAGGAGTGAAGTAGTGTTCATGGGTTCAAAGTTCATTCAGAAATTGGATGGGAGAAGGGAAGCAGCTGTTCCTGAATCATTGAGTGTGTGCCTTCAGGATTCAGTATCTAAACAATGCACCAAGAACAACCTAGGTGACTGACCACTGTTTGGAAATTACAGTAATTGTATTTAGTGTGTTAGCACACATGACTGAGGAATAACTACCACCCTGAGGAGTCTTGTACTTAAACTGTCTAGTTAGATGGTGGAAGAGTTTGGATGTCTTAGCTTCACAGTTGTGTCTGACTTCAGATATAATAGCAAAAAATGCTGGAATTCAGATAGCGTCTGCAGAGAGAGACACAGTCAAGGTTTCAGTTGGTGATATATCATCAGGATGCGATAAAGTCAGAA
The DNA here is from genome assembly GCF_030144855.1 of Hypanus sabinus. Lineage (NCBI taxonomy): Eukaryota > Metazoa > Chordata > Chondrichthyes > Myliobatiformes > Dasyatidae > Hypanus > Hypanus sabinus. Next base: position 51,165,558 of record NC_082715.1, read on the forward strand.
ATAAAACTTATTAGGTTGTGGAGGGATGGGGAAGGGAAGAGGGAAAGCAGGCAGAATGGAGAGGAGAGGAATATCTGAAATGGCTGCAGACACACCCTTATTAGAGGCTTCTGGCATCTCGTGGATTTTGATTTTCTAATTCAGCTTCAGATGTTCCTCCCCCTCTTCTAGTGCTTTGTCCTGTCACTAATGTACATAGGTCTTCAGGCTGCTTTACCGGCATGGAACAAGAAATCTTTGGATCTCGTCAATGGATTGTCCTGATTGGCCTGATGAAGCATCTCCCCGATGCATCAACCGTTTTTTCTTTTCCATAGATGCTGCCTGGTCTGCTGAGTTCCTCCAGCATTTTGTCTGTGGTGCTAGGAAATCCATTGGCCCCAGGATTGTATGTGCAAAGTCTGTACAGTTCTAGCTTAAACTCCAGAAAGAAGTCAGAAATCGATATGGGCAATTTCTGCCAAGCCACTAATGTAACAGAGTGTACAATTGTGTTATAACTCTATTTATGAGCCAGTTGTTGTCACTTCAACTAATTCAACTGCTTTGAATGATCATGAGTTAAATTATTCCAGTGCTTACCTCAGCCAACCACTGTTTATACCAGTTTGCTATCCTTCTTCCTTACTTTGACCCTACATTTCAACCTATGAAAAGTTTTCTCTCCATTATGAATGCAGTGATGATAAACACAGAACTTCAAACAAGAAAATAAGCATCCAATATGATCAGTCAGAAGCATATTAATCTATATGGTGTTTTAATTAAATATTTCTCCTTATCACACTGCTGCAAATGGTAACTGCGAAGCAAGTCTCTTTGTATGTCTAATATCTATGAATTTTATTATTCTTCCAAATTTTCATTACTGTGCATAATGTTGAGCTGTAAGTAAAGTTTCTGTCAGATGTTGGACCAAAAGTTCTGAACAAAAGTACTGCAGGAAACATCATCCTTGAATGCCTGTGTTGGTGCTTACCACAAAAATGAACCACAAGAGATGGAAGCAGGCCAGAAGTAGCACTCCACAGATGTACTTCCCAGCTGAGGAGCTGGGTGTGCTTTGCGCCAGCCCCAAGATTCTGTCAACTTCACCTCATCCCATTTATTTGAAATGGGGTTGTCAGACTTGATTTAAAGGTTGTGATTTGGGGATATTTTTCTTTCACATTGTGGTTTAATTTTCTAGCAGTTTAAGTTAAAGAAACAAATTTTTAGTCATGAAACCTAAATGAACTTTTGTTAAATATCTGATTATCATGGTCATTTAAAAAGAGTTAAAATGCCCTTTGACAGAGGTAAGCTGCCAGAATAGTCTGCATCTGGGGTCTCAGAACCTACAGTCTGAGGTCTAGTCATCATGTACAGCAGGGGTGTCAAACTCATTTTAGGTCACGGGCTGGATTGGGCAAAATGCAGCTTCATGCGGGTCGGATCAGTCGGGCGCGTGCGAACGCAGCTTTCATTGCCTCCGTTTTTTCAGCCTGTTCTCATGTGTCTCAGTCTCTGCTATAACTACAAAGTGTTTCACTTCACAAATTCCGTTTCTTATGAAGAAGACTGCTGAGAAAGCATTATTTTTATGATTGGTATTAACTTAGAATCATAGGCTTCATATCGCTAGGCCATTAATAATTAAAATAATAGATCTATCTAAAATGATCTCGCGGGCCGGATATATTTGTACGCCGGGCCGGATATGGCCCGCGGGCCTTGAGTTTGACACCAATGATGTACAGCCTTAGTGGCAAGGCTTTGAGCTCAGTTGCAAACACAGCAGGTATAAGCACAGCCACATAATAAGCACAAATCAACCTGTTACTTCTCAGGAAATCCTCATGGATTTGCTTTTTTTAATTATTTAACCAGTGGCTACATGACAGCAATCATTAGGCCACATAAAAACTTGCTTAAGAAAAACTGCTATATGGCAGTAATTTCAATTATGCAAGTCATTTGCCAAATGTGGAAAATATCAAGCGGTTCCAACTAATTCTGCAGTAATGACATAGCTCGAAGCATAACTGTGAATGGTTAGTGTTTTCTAATTGGGGTCACACTTGCCACAATTGTAAGCATGGCACTGAAGTCTTACAGTCCTCTAGTTAGGCCACACTTAGAATATTATGTACAGTTCTGGTTGCATCATTGCACGAAATTTAGAGAGAGTGCAGAGGTAATTTACCAGGATACTGCCTGTACTTGAGGGTATGTCTTATGAAGATAGGTTGAGTAAATGCGGGTTTTTCTCTGTAAAGAGAAGAAGGATGAGAGGTGACTTGTTGGAGGTGTACAGGAATATTAAGAGGCATAGACACAATGGATAGTCAAAGACTTTTTCCCAGAGTAAAAATGCTAATCAAGGCAGCATAATTTTGAGGTGATTGGAGGCAAGTATAGGGGGGGATGTCAGAGATAAGTTCTTTACACAGAGAGTGAGGAGTGTGTGGAACATCCTGCCAGGCTGGTAGATGAGGCAGATACATTACAGTCACTTAAAATACTCTTAGATAGACACATGGATGATAGAAAAAAAGGTAAGTTATGAAGGAGAGAAGAGCTATATTGATTTTAGGGTTAGTTAAAAGATTAGATGAAGAACCTGTACTGGGATGGAATCTAATGTTCTATGTTCAGTATTAAGCTACTCCTATAAAAAGTATATTCACCTGCTTGTTTAAACTTCAAACAGTTTACTGAGTTACCAATATATTACTTACATCCTTCATATACATGAGGAGTAAAAGTCTTTGTCTCCGTCTAAATATGCAATGTGCAATTTATAGTACTTTATAATAAATAGTATGTGCAACAGGACAGTCAACATAACATAGAAATACAGTTGTATCAGCCTGAATTAATCAGCCTGATGGCCTGGTGGAAGAAGCTGTCCTGGAGCCTGTGGCTCCTGGCTTTTATTCGGCAGTACTGTTTCCCAGATGGTAGCAGCTGGAACAGTTTGTGGCTGGGGTGACTCGGGTCCCCAATAATCCTTTGGCATCATGATACACAAAATAAATTAAGAAAGCAATAAAGCACCAGTTCATTTTGTTTGGTAGTAAATGCAGATACATTTATCGTGTGGATATTGAGTTGTGATTCTGTGCTGCAGTGAACTTCCCTGCACTGTTGCCAGTGCAGCTGCAGCCTTCCTTAAGTATGGAGACTAAAACACGGAAGTGCAGAATGCTGCAGTTAGGATCTCATGCTGTAACTTTAGCTTCAGATCTGCCTTCAGAAGCAGTTTATATCTTTGTGAGATAAAAGACTAGCAATCAATACTGGAATAAGTTATTGATTTGAAAGAAGTCAGTCTGTGTGAAAAGGACAAGTGAAAAATGTATTTCAACTGTTTTAACTTCCTCTATTCTTCAGAGGTATGTGGAGACCATAACCATGGTCGTCTTGAACTGTGGGAACACTAATGGGCTTGTGTGCAGCTGGAGCCTCAGCTTGTTCCCTCAAGGTGGAAATGCTGCTCACAGAACAGCTTTAGCAGTGATGTCTCAGAGGTTGGGAACAGTGTAGCCCCAAAAGGCAAGTGGAACTGCTGGCAAGTACAATCCAGCTTGCTACTGCATTTTTTTTTGTCTGCATCATACTCCTTCCCTAAATAGACTTCTTTGCCATTAATGTTTCCCATTACTGTGAGAATGTCTTTGACCTACTGACATCTCACAATCAAGTGGAAATGTTTACAAAAAGACGAGTGATCCTGAGCCTCAGATAATCAGCCTTCCCAGATTATATTTGGCAAATGTAAAATTGTATGTCTCTTTCATTCTTTAACGTTATGCTACTGGCCAATGATGGAACTGAACAGATTAACTTTGATGGCTTTCCCAGCCTTCTGACATTTCATCAAGCAGGACAGGAGGAGCTGTGGCTTGGGAACAGTCCGCTGCATCCTGACACAGGCATATAGCAATGTTTCTGCAATATGCTGGCTCATAGATGAAGGCATTGAGAATAACATCAGCAAGTTTGCTGATGATACTAAGCTGGGTGGCAGTGTGACATGTGATGAGGATGTTAGGAGAATTCAGGGTGACTTGGATAGGCTGAGTGAGTGGGCAGATACTTGGCAGCTGATGTTTAATGTGAATAAGTGTGAGGTTATCCACTTTGGGAGTAAGAACAGGAAGGCAGATTATTATCTGAACGGTGTAAGGTTAGGTAAGGGAGAAATACAAAGAGATCTAGGAGTCCTTGTTCATCAGTCTCTGAAGGTGAATGAGCAAGTGCAGCAGGCAGTGAAGAAGGCTAATGGAATGTTAACCTTTATAACAAAGGGAATTGAGTACAAGAGCAAGGAAATCCTTTGCATTTGTACAGGGCCCAGGTGAGACCACACCTGGAGTATTGTGTACAGTTTTGGTCTCCAGGGTTAAGGAAGGACATCCTGGCTGTAGAGGAAGTGCAGCGTAGATTCACAAGGTTAATTCCTGGGATGTCCGGACTGTCTTACGCAGAGAGGTTAGCGAGACTGGGCTTGTACACGCTGGAACTAAGGAGATTGAGAGGTGATCTGATTGCAACATATCAGATTATTAAGGGATTGGGCAAGATAGAGGCAGGAAGTATGTTCCAGATGCTGGGAGAGTCCAATACCAGAGGGCATGGTTTGAGAATAAGGGGTAGGTCATTTAGGACAGAGTTAAGGAAAAACTTCTCCCAGAGAGTTGTGGGGGTTTGGAATGCACTGCCTCAGAAGACAGTGGAGGCCAATTCTCTGGATGCTTTCAAGAATGAGCTAGGTAGGTATCTTATGGATAGGGGAATCAAGGGATATGGGGACAAGGCAGGAACCAGGTATTGATAGTAGATGATCAGCCATGATCTCAGAATGGCGGTGCAGGCTCGAAGGGCCGAATGGTCTACTTCTGCACCTATTGTCTATTGTCTATATCAGAGGCATTCTCTGTTTAAAATCACCTGTAGTAATGGGGTTATGGAACTTCAAACAATACCAGGCCTAGCCTCTGGGCCCTGTAAATCCTATTGTGCCATTCAATAACTTTATGGTGATATCTATCTTGGCCTTGACACTATTTTCCTACTCTCTCTCTCTCTCTCTCTCTCCATACCCCTTTGATTGTAACTGTCAGTCACCTCCTTGAATACGTTCAATGGCTTCACCTCCACAGCTCAATAGGATAAAAAATTTCAAAGTGTCATGATGCTCTAAGGAAAATGCCATACTAGATCTAGTATTAGGTAACGAACCGGGTCAGGTCACAGATCTGTCAGTGGGTGAGCATCTGGGGGACAGTGATCACCGCTCCCTGACCTTTAGCATTGTAAGAAAGGTGGATGAGCTTAAAGCGTGGATTGATACTTGGAATTATGATGTTGTAGCTATTAGTGAAACACGGTTGCAGGAAGGGTGTGATTGGCAACTAAATATTCCTGGATTTAGTTGCTTCAGGTGTGATAGAGTAGGAGGGGCCAGAGGAGGAGGTGTTGCATTGCTTGTCCGAGAAAATCTTATGGCGGTGCTTTGGAAGGATAGATTAGAGAGCTCCTCTAGGGAGGCTATTTGGGTGGAATTGAGGAATGGGAAAGGTGTAGTAACACTGATAGGAGTGTATTATAGGCCACCTAATGGGGAGCGTGAGTTGGAAGAGCAAATGTGTAAGGAGATAGCAGATATTTGTAGTAAACACAAGGTGGTAATTGTGGGAGATTTTAATTTTCCACACATAGACTAGGAAGCTCATTCTGTAAAAGGGCTGGATGGTTTAGAGTTTGTGAAATGTGTGCAGGATAGTTTTTTGCAACAATACATAGAAGTACCGACTAGAGATGGGGCAGTGTTGGATCTCCTGTTAGGGAATGCGATAGGTCAGGTGACAGATGTATGTGTTGGGGAGCACTTTGGGTCCAGTGATCACAATAGCATTAGCTTCAATATAATTATGGAGAAGGACAGGACAGGACCTAGAGTTGAGATTTTTGATTGGAGAAAGGCTAACTTTGAGGAGATGTGAAGGGATTTAGAGAGAGTGGATTGGGTCAAGTTGTTTTATGGGAAGGATGTAATAGAGAAATGGAGGTCATTTAAGGGTGAAATTATGAGGGTACAGAATCTTTATGTTCCTGTTAGGTTGAAAACACCATGGTTTTCAAGGGATATTAGAAATTTGGTTTGGAAAAAGAGGGATGTCTACAATAGGTATAGGCAGCATGGAGTAAAGGAAGATTAGAAAAGCTAAAAGAAGATACGAGGTTGGTTTGGCAAATAAGGTGAAAGTAAATCCAAAAGGTTTCTACAGTTATATTAAAAGCAAGAGGATAGTGAGGGATAAAATTGGCCCCTTAGAGAATCAGAATGGTCAGCTATGTGTGGAGCCGAGGGAGATGGGAGAGATTTTGAATGATTTCTTCTCTTCGGTATTCACTAAGGAGAAGGATATTGGATTGTGTAAGGTGTGGGAAACAAGTAAGGAAGTTATGGAACCTATGACAATTAAAGAGGTGGAAGTACTGGCGCTTTTAAGAAATTTAAAAGTGGATAAATCTCCGGGTCCTGACAGGATATTCCCCAGGACCTTGAGGGAAGTTTGTGTAGAAATAGCAGGAGCTCTGACGGAGATCTTTAAGATGTCATTAGAAACCGAGATTGTGCCGGAGGATTGGCGTATTGCTCAAGTGGTTCCATTGTTTAAAAAGGGTTCTAGAAGTAAGCCTAGCAATTATAGATCTGTCAGTTTGACATCAGTGGTGGGTAAATTAATAGAAAGTATTCTTAGAGATAGTATTAATAATTATCTGGATAGACAGGATCTGATTAGGAGTAGCCAGCATGGATTTGTGCGTGGAAGGTCATGTTTGACAAACCTTACTGAATTCTTTGAAGAAGTACGAGGAATGTTGACGAGGGTAAGGCAGTGGATGTAGTCTATATGGACTTCAGCAAAGCCTTTGACAAAGTTCCACATGGAAGGTTAGTTAAGAAGGTTCAGTCGTTAGGTATTAATGCTGGAGTAATAAAATGGATTCAACAGTGGCTAGCTGGGAGATGCCAGAGAGTAGTGGTGGATAATTGTTTATCGGGATGGAGGCCGGTGACTAGCGGGGTGCCTCAGGGATCTGTTTTGGGCCCAATGTTGTTTGTAATATACATAAATGATCTGGATGATGGGGTGGTAAATTGGATTAGTAAGTATGCCGATGATACTAAGGTAGGAGGTGTTGTGGATAATGAGGTGGGTTTTCAAAGCTTGCAGGGAGATTTATGCCGGTTAGAAGAATGGGCTGAACATTGGCAGATGGAGTTTAATGCTGAGAAGTGTGAGGTTCTACATTTTGGCAGGATTAATCCAAATAGAACATACAGGGTAAATGGTAGGGCATTGAGGAATGCAGAGGAACAGAGAGATCTAGGAATAACAGTGCATAGTTCCCTGAAGGTGGAGTCTCATGTAGATAGGGTGGTGAAGAAGGCTTTTGGAACGCTGACCTTTATAAATCAAAGCATTGAGTACAGAAGTTGGGATGTAATGTTAAAATTGTACGAGCCATTAGTAAGGCCAAATTTGGAATATTGTGTGCAGTTCTGGTCACCAAATTATAGGAAAGATATCAATAAATTAGAGAGAGTGCAGAGACGATTTACTAGGATGTTACCTGGGTTTCAGCACTTAAGTTACAGAGAAAGGTTGAACAAGTTAGGTCTCTATTCATTGGAGCGTAGAAGGTTGAGGGGGGATTTGATTGAGGTATTTAAAATTTTGAGAGGGATAGATAGAGTTGACGTGAATAGGCTGTTTCCAATGAGAGTAGGGGAGATTCAAATGAGAGGACATGTTTTGAGAGTTAGGGGGCAGAAGTTTAAGGGAAACACGAGGGGGTATTTCTTTACTCAAAGAGTGATAGCTGTGTGGAATGAGCTTCCTGTAGAAGTAGTAGAGGCCAGTTCAGTTGTGTCATTTAAGGTAAAATTGGATAGGTATATGGACAGGAAAGGAGTGGAGGGTTATGGGCTGAGTGCGGGTAGGTGGGACTAGGTGAGATTAAGGGTTCGGCACGGACTAGGAGGGCCGAGATGGCCTGTTTCCGTGCTGTGATTGTTATATGGTTATATGGTTATATTATGGAAAAGGATAGAATCAGAGAGGACAGGAAAATTTTTAATTGGGGAAAGACAAATTATGAGGCTATAAAGCTATAGAACTTGCAGGTGTGAATTGGGATGATGTTTTTGCAGGGAAATGTACTATGGACATGTGGTCGATGTTTAGGGATCTCTTGCAGGATGTTAGGGATAGATTTGTCCCGGTGAGGGAGATAAAGAATGGTGGGGTGAAGGAACCATGGGTGACAAGTGAAGTGAAAAATCTAGTCAGGTGGAAGAAGGCAGCATACATGAGGTTTAGGAAGCAAGGATCAGATGGGTCTATTGAGGAATATAGGGTAGCAAGAAAGGAGCTTAAGAAGGGGCTGAGAAGAACAAGAAGGGGGCATGAGAAAGCCTTAGCGAGTAGGGTAAAGGAAAACCCCAAAGCATTTTGCAATCATGTGAAGAACAAAAGGATGACAGGAGTGAAGGTAGGACCAATTAGAGATAAAAGTGGGAAGATGTGCCTGGAGGCTGTGGAAGTGAGCGAGGTCCTCAATGAATACTTCTATTCGGTCTTCACCACTGAGAGGGAACTTGATGACGGTGAGGACAATATGAGTGAGGTTGATGTTCTGGAGCAAGTTGATATTAAGAGAGAGGAGGTGTTGGAGTTGTTAAAATACATTAGGACAGATAAGTCTCCAGGGCATGATGGAATAATCCCCAGGCTGCTCCAAGAGGCAAGGGAAGAGATTGCTGAGCCTCTGGCTAGGACCTTTAGGTCCTTGTTGTCCATGGGAATGGTACCGGAGGATTGGAGGAAGGCAAATGTTGTCCCCTTGTTCAAAAAAGGTAGTAGGGATAGTCCAGGTAGTTATAGATCAGTGAGCCTTATGTCTATGGTGGGAAAGCTGTTGGAAAAGATTCTTAGAGATAGGATCTATGAGCATTTAGAGAATCATGGTCTGATCAGGGACAGTCAGCATGGCTTTGTGAAGGGCAGATCGTGCCTAACAAGCCTGATAGAGTACTTTGAGGAGGTGACCAGGTACATAGATTAGGGTAGTGCAGTGGATGTGATCTACATGGAGTTTAGTAAGGCATTTGACAAGGTTCCACATGGTAGGCTTATTCAGAAAGTCAGAAGGGATGGGATCCAGGGAAGATTGGCAAGGTGGATTCAGAATTGGCTTGCCTGCAGAAGGCAGAGGGTTGTGGTGGAGGGAGTACATTCAGATTGGAGGGTTGTGTCTAGTGGTGTCCCACAAGGATCTGTTCTGGGACCTCTACTTTTCGTGATTTTTATTAACGACCTGGATGTGGGGGTAGAAGAGTGGGTTGGCAAGTTTGTGGATGACACAATGGTTGGTGGTGTTGTAGATAGTGTAGAGGATTGTCAAAAATTGCAGAGAGACATTCATAGGATGCAGAAGTGGGCTGAGCAATGGCAGATGGAGTTCAACCTGGAGAAGTGTGATGTGGTATACTTTGGAAGGACAAACTCCAAGGCAGAGTACAAAGTAAGTGGCAGGATACTTGGTAGTGTGGAGGAGTAGAGGGATCTGGGGGCACATGTCCACAGATCCCTGAAAGTTGCATCACAGGTAGATAGGGTAGTTAAGAAAGCTTATGGGGTGTTAGCTTTCATAAGTCGAGGGATAGAGTTTAAGAGATGCGATGTAATGATACAACTCTATAAAACTCAAGTTAGGCCACGCTTGGAGTACTGTGTCCAGTTCTGGTCACCTCACTATAGGAGGGACGTGGAAGCATTGGAAAGGGTACAGAGGAGATTTACCAAGATGCTGCCTGGTTTAGAGAGTATGGATTATGATCAGAGATTAAGGGAGCTGGGGCTTTACTCTTTGGAGAGAAGGAGGATGAGAGGAGACATCTTAGAGGTGTACAAGATATTAAGAGGAATAGACCGAGTGGACAGCCATTGCTTCTTCCCCAGGGCACCACTGCTCAGTACAAGAGGACATGGCTTTAAGTTAAGGGGAGGGAAGTTCAAGGGGGATATTAGAGGAAGGTTTCTCACTCAGAGAGTGGTTGGTGTGTGGAATGCACTGCCTGAGTCAGTGGTGGAGGCAGATACACTAGTGAAGTTTAAGAGACTACTTGACAGGTATATGGAGGAATTTAAGATGGGGGGTTATATGGGAGGCAGGGATTGAGGGTCGGCACAACATTGTGGGCTGAAGGGCCTGTAATGTGGTGTACTGTTCTATGTTTTATGTTCTATGTTCTAGGACAGGAGTTCCCAAACTTTTTTATGCTATGGAGCAACACCTTTAAGCAAGAGACCCGTGGACTACTTGAGGAGATGTTGTTTCTCTTCATCTCTGACTTGAATGGCCAACTCCTTAATCTGAAACTACAACCTCTAGTTCAGATTATCCTTAAGAATGGAAACTCATTCTCAGTATTCATCTTGCTAAACTTTTTCTGAATCCTATATGTTTCAGTATAATGGTCCCTCATTCTTCTAAACTCCAATGTCTAGATCCAACCTGCTCAACCTCACCTTATCAATCAATCACTTAATCACAGGAGTCAAACTACTGAACATTATCTACACTCTTTCCAATGCCGTTGCATCCTTCCTCAAATGTGGAGACTAAAACAAGTGAATGAAAGAGCAAGGCACTGTTGTCATGTGCTATTTGAAGCAATTTTACACATGGGTTAATAGAATTAGTAGTCTGTACAGGTGACAGGTCCTCGTGAACATTTTCCCCTGTTCAAATGCTAACATATTTCTGCTTGAGGAATCTGGACCAGCCCTAGGAGATGTTTATAACAGTGGTACATTTCACAACCAGGCAAGTACACTACTAAATAGGACAAGTAGTCTTGGCAAGTGCCGACCAATACTACATATATTAATTCTACCTTGTGTGCCTTGGAGAGAAGTCACCAGGTCTGCAACAAAACCAGGAAAAAGAGAGGGCCGGAAACATGAAGCAGACATGTTAGATGCTCTCACAAAAAGAGGAACGAGGGCTATTGTCAGGGCAATCTAATGACATCCTGGCCCCCTAGAGTTATGCCCCTGTTTTATAGTCTGAGAAGCAATGTATCTCTAGGTCAAGGAGTTTTCAAGGCACTGGCGACAGACCTCTCATGTTTTGCAGGTGCAATAGTCAAGGCAATGGTGTGTGGCTGGATCAAGCATGGACAGCTCTGCCTTGAGGAGGAAGTCACTGACTCTCTGGACTTCTTCGGCCCGGATCAATTGCTTGTGAGTGAATTCTGAGTCTTCAGTGCAATATTGTCAACGGGATGTTCCCTTGAGCCATAAGTGTTGCAAAATATCTATCTTCCCAATAATGCAGGGAATGAGTTACTGACATGGTGCTTAGGAATCCGTATTATTTTGATACTTATTCCACAACACCCATCATTTAAAGTTCCATTCCACAACAAATATGCTCTTGGCAAACAAAGTCTACTCCCCTCTTCCTTAGCTTCTGGTTTTGCCACAAAGGTTTTCTCTTAGCTTGAAGATTGGGTCAACTTTCAGCAGGGAGAGATTTGCCCATGCAGTAATTACAGCCCTCACCACCAGGTAATTACACTAGGCTTGACAAAGACTGTTGTCCCCACGTGGAAACTGCAACAAAAATAGAAGCAACATTTGGACTCTCATGATGCAGCTTCACTCTATAGATAGTGGCTGGGTTTTTTTTGTTCCTACCCTTGATTCCTTTAAAATCTACATATTGCTAAAGCCTAAGTTTTCAGAACTTTTGGGCAGAGAATTACAAACATTCCTGCTATCTAGGTGAAGAAATTTCCCTCTGTTTGGTCTAAGCAACTAACTTCTTCATTCTTCAATATTCAATTTCATGATCAATGTCTATTGCTGGTAAGCACAGAGATGAGGAATCAATATACTGGTATTTCAAAGTGGTGGCAGCGTGGTACCACTTAACTACCATCATTCAATACGTAGTAAAAGTCATAAAGCTGGAAAGGAAAACTATGTACTAGAGTAGAGAGGTAGCCTAGCCAACACAGCCTAGTGATCCACATTGTTAAGCAGTTTAACAGCAGACTAATTTACAGTATACATTAAACTTTACTGTACGCAATGACTCAACTGATGCATTGACTACTAGGATATAATGAAAGAGAACTTCCCATTAAAAAGGCAACCATCTACTTATACCTATCATTAAAGGTTGTAAATCCTCTGCAATGTGCATTTGGCCAACTGCAAGATGGATCCTAAGCTACATTGCTTTCATATTTACATTGGCAACAGTCCAATTTTACCTTTTTTCTGTACAAGCAGATGAAGGCTGGAATGGAGTTTTTCTGCATCAGGAAAAGGAGCTATAATTGCCACAATGTCATCCTCTGCAATGGGCAAGAGTCATTGAGGTCAGTGACGAGCTGTGCTCTCCCAATGCTTTCCACAGTTAGTGCCCAAAGTCCACTGTGTGATTTGTAGCAAAAACCATGGAACAGCATCAAAGGAATTTATTTTTAAATACGGACCAAACATTCACACTTTTAACCCTCTCCAAGTACACCTGCCTACCATAGACTTTTACACAGTGCATTTTCAAGGTTGCAGATACAAAGTGGGAGATGGTTCTGGTTCTAGAGGACACGGCTGATGGCCCTGAATGAGCAGCTCTAGGCCTTGACGTATCTACAGTGTTTTCAGTACATCCAGCAACAGACTGTGCTAACTAGATGGTGGACATCCAAGTGGACAGCAGTTCCTCTGGTAAGATTACAAACTTTACCACCCTGAAGGAGGATTGCAAATTGTGGCTCCATGTTGTTATTTGTCCTCTTTCAGGACTTCAGATAGTCTTTCCAACCTCAAGTGACTAGATCAGATTGTCCCTATCATAACCTCTAAACAAATACTAACATTCAAACCTCACAGCAGCCTGCACCAAACCAACGGAAAGATGACAACTCTGGAGGGCAAGGCTATAGACCTGAATAACTATGAGATACAGTGATCTATAATCGAGTTCAGTTCATTCATTGTATCAATCATCCATCTTTGACAGTTGCCCTGGGTAGTAAGATGGAATCTGTTCTGGAAGATCATAGGTAGTGATTGTCAATGAGTTATTGACAAATGAGTTAATAAATGTGCAATGTGCAAGAGTTGCGAGTTTCTGGTAACAGATGCGATGGATACAAGATAGTGAGGTACAGGAATGGTCACCTGCGGTCAGTGAACAAATGTGTGAAGCTGATAGTGATGAAGTTATTGAGAATTGTTTGAGAGACGTACCTTTATTGCAACTTGTCAAGACCACTGCCCAGAAACTGCATTTACCCTATTTTCTGACATAATAAATGGGCACTATATTTTGCCCTAAAGCCAAAACACAATCAAGCATTATCAGGAAGGAAAACTCCACAAAATGGGAGAATTCTTGATTTCAGGGTGAAAGGTGAAAGGTTTAAAGAAAACGTCAGGGGATACTTCTTCACTCAGAGGATAGTGAGAGTGTGGAAAGAGCTGCCAGCAAAAATGGTGCATGCAAGCTCAAGTTCAATGTTAAGGAAAGTTCGGATAGGTGCTTGGATGGTAGGGGCATGGAGGGCTATGGTCCCAATGCAAGTGAATGGGATTAGACATTATAAATGGTTCTGGCATGGACCAGATTGGACGAAGGGCTTGTGTTGTACTTTTCTATGACTCTATTTAATAAAATCATTGTGGTTTCTCCTTTGAAGAAACATTAAATTCCAACCTTCATGGCCATTCATGCAGCTGCTGGAGTGCAGACTGCCATTTGGAGGGTGCAGATTGGAATGGAGACAGGATTGTGATGCTCAGGTTTCTAAACAGCCATCTCCATCCCACAAATAAGTGGGAGGAATAAGCTATACTGTGTCATGATACCAAGTACACTGTGATTTGATACCAAGTCACAGAATGAAGGAGCTACAGAATGAAGCAATGACCTGAAGCCATCAGTAGGCAGGCTGTAACAATAAGATTTTTAATGTATTAGATTGACAGGGTATATTGGGAGAGGATGGAACTTATAAAATATATCAACGTATCACACTATTGAGTGTTTTCAGTATGGCACATTCCATGGTTTATTTGAGTGAGCATAAAACAAAATTAACAGAAACGGGACCAAATATTTGTGACTAGTCAGTATGAAGTTTGATGCACAAAACATGATAGGGAGACAACATGCACAGCAAGTACTCAGTTGAATTTCCCCTTGGGAGGACTCAAATTTTGCACTGAACATATTTTTGCACAAAATTACACAGATGAATGCTATTTCTAAGTAGATAGCTCTAGAATGTGGGGGCATGTCTTGACAATCTGCTCAGCCATCATCTTCAAAGCACAGTGCATTAAATGCATTGTGGGCTCCTTTCCATCTACCACAGGAACATTACATTCAACCTCTAGACCTCTTCCATCGTTCCAACCAAAGAACTCGAATGGCCTCACCTAGGTACTTGATTTATCCCTCTACTGATAGACAGAAAGCTCCAAGTCATTGAACAGAGGCTGTGTACATTCAGTGTCCTCTTCCGTACACTTGCTCAGTAATGCAAGTATCTAATCAGCCAGTCATGTGGCAGCAACCAATGCATAAAAGCATGCAGACATGGCCAAGAGGTTCAGCTGCTGTTCTGACTAAATGTTAGGTTGGGAAAGAAAGGTGATCTAAGTGACTTTGAACATGGAATGATTGTTGGTCCAGACGGGGTGGTTTGAGTATCTCAGAAACTGTTGATCTCCTGGGATTTTAATGGATATTGGTCTCTCGAAATTACAGAGGATGGTGCGTAAAACAAAACAAAAATCCAATGGGCAACAGTTAGTGGACAAAAACATCTTGTTATTGACAAAGGTCAGAGGAGGATAGCCAGACTCTCAGGAGGATAAGAGTAACTTGAATAATCAGGCTTTATACAGTGCTGTGCAGAAAACAATCCCTGAATACACAATGCATCGAACCTTGAAGTGAATGAGCTACAGTGGCAGAAGACCATGAGCAAACTCTCAGTGGTCATTTTATTCAGTATAGGAGGTACTTAATAAAGTAGCCCCAGGGTGTATATTGCTCCAAGAACAACTGTGTTTAATCTGTATTTAATATTTGAATGCCAAAGCTGCAGTGGCTCGTTTCATTATCTACTGACAAATTTGAATCATGGTTATCAACAAATTAGCCCCAAAATTGTGTGCTGATCTACACTTTCAAGCAGGTGCTCCTTATTAGCACAGATCCCTTTTAGTGTTTGATTAAAACCTTGGCTAAAACAACTCTCCAACAATTTTAAAGATTAATATTAATCTTATTTAAATAAACTTGCAAGCATCAAATCTTACAGTTCAACTTGGAAATCTAGTTTTATAAGCTTAAATACTAATTAAAGAGGGCATAGACAGTATTCCCAATTAGATCATTTTCTGAGTCTGATGACACCAATCGTTTTTGACTTCTTTATAGCCAGTAGCATCTGAAAATATTAAATATTTTAAAATAATTCACAGGGTATCACTGACTCACTCTGAAAATGGTATGTATTGCTTGTACTCTGTTAAGGAATGTGAACAGAATACCAATGAAGATGGTTCTCCTCTGTGGGTCTGCCAAAGCAGTAAAGCAATGTACTGTTAAATCTTTGCAGATGTAATACTGCAGTAAACGTCCTCACTGCAGTTCCACTCCTGTCATCAAAATCCTTTCTGTCAGATAGACAAAAATCAATACATGATTAAACTGGAGTGGAAGTTCCAGACTTCGTTGTTTAGTTTCTCTAACATAACTTTGTCACATTTGATAGAATTTTGATTTTTTCATTTACAGTGTAAAATAGATTGAAAATTCATCCAACATGTTGCATTTATCAAATCCAAAGACCCTGTTCCATTGGAAAATGCTGCTTTATAATACCTGAATCCCACCCCTTCTCTGCTACATAAGGTGTAATGGAGCATTAAGCACTACCTTGTGGGTTTTTCAGCTTTTTTCTGTAAATGATATAGTTGATGAAGTTTTGAAAGAAAGTGGTGTCTATCAATCAGAAATTAATTTACTTTTCAAAGCTTTGGTTCAGTTTAATTCAAGCTGAACTGAGGTGCAATTCTTTAATGTGACAATACATTTTAATTTAAAGAGTGAATTTCATAGTAGTCACCCTATATAATCTAATAAATATAAACATTTGATATTGTGTTCATCTTTTCATTTCTACAGGTTTTGAAAATTTATATTGACTTTGAAGAGGATACAGACTGCATGTGTTAGAGAGAATAGAGGGTGGGAGCAAATCTTTAAGCGTTGTTTGTGATTGTAACCTGAAAACACCTCCTAAATGGAGGCTATGTTACATACAGATATTTTTTATGTTTTTTTTTAATAATTTTTTATTGCATTTTTAAATGATTACAAAGTATGAAAAAACAATGTATATAACCCATACCCCCTCCCCTTAACCCCTCCCCCCTAACTGCCCCTTAGAAAAAAAAAGAAAGAAAGAAAGAAAGAAAGAAAGAAAGAATGCCTGGTGGTTGGAAGATCTCCACATGCTCCATGGAGTTCGTAATAATTTTAATATGTATATTTATTTCTTTCCCCTAATAACCAATTGTTTCATCTTAAAAGCATCTATATATTTAATCCTGTCTTTTGTAAATAAGGGCTCCAAATTTTCAAAAATGTTTCATATTTATCTCTTAAATTATAAGTAATTTTTTCTAATGGAATACAACCATAGATTTCTTTCTTCCAAGAATCTATACTTAAATGTGAATCCGATTTCCAAGTAACTGCAATAGCTTTTTTGGCTACTGCCAGTGCAATTTTTATAAATTCTTTCTGATACTTATTTAGTTTGAGTTTCGGTTTTATCCCTTCAATATCACCTAGTAAAAATAATATTGGATTATGAGGAAATTGTGTTCCTGTAATTTGTTCCAGTAAAAGTCTTAAATTTGTCCAAAAAGGTTGAATTTTAGAGCAAGACCATGTCGAATGTAAAAAAGTACCAGTTTCCTGGTTACATCGGAAACACTGATCCGATAAATTTGGATTAAATTTTTTTATTTTTTGTGGTGTAATATATAATTGATGTAGAAAATTATACTGCACTAATCTTAACCGAACATTTATTGTATTTGTCATACTGTCAAGGCATAGTCTTGACCAATTTGTTTCTTCAATTTTAATATTCAAATCACTTTCCCATTTTTGTCTTGACTTATGGACTCCTTGCTTAATTACCTGTCTTTGAATCAAATTATACATGCAAGATACAAATTTTTTGATATTTCCTTTTTGAATTAAAATTTCTATTTCATTAGATTTCGGCAATAACATTGTTTGACCTAATTTTTCTCTTAAATAAGCCCTTAATTGAAAGTAACAAAATAAAGTGTTGTTTGATATTTTATATTTATTCTTTAATTGTTCAAATGACATTAATATACCTCCTACAAAACAATTCCCTATATATCTAATCCCATTTTGAATCCAATTATATAAAAGTTGATTGTCCATTGTAAAAGGAATAAGTCTATTTTGAATTAAAGATCTCTTTGCTAATAAAGATTTTTTTATCTCATCATCAACATTTATCTTATTCCATAAATCAATCAAATGTTTTAATATAGGAGATTCTTTCTTTTCCCGTATCCATTTAGATTCCCATTTGTATATAAAATCTTCTGGTACATTTTCTCCTATTTTATCTAATTCTATTCTAATCCATGCCGGTTTATCTCTTATGTCACAAGGCAAGGAGGAGATTGGTCCTCTGGAAAAGGAAAAGCTGGAGGAGTCATTGCTTTCCCAATCATTGGGAAGTTTAACAATAATTCATGGTCCAGCTTGAGGGATATCTCAATCGCATGTGGTGTTATAGCAGAGATATGATGTTTCCAGTCATGAGAAAGCATTGTTATCTGCGGCAAGAATGTCTGGCCCACAGCCTTTTTGTTCCCTCCCCCAAATCTCAGACAATTCCCTCCTTACCTAACATTCATAAGCACGTATCATGCAGACTTTGTCAGGCACTGATAAGTTTTAGAAATACACTCCATAGGTGCTGTCTGACCTGCTGAGTTCCTCCAACATTTAGAGTGGGTTGCTATAATTGTGCTGCTGCTGCTGTTACCTTGCTGATGACAGTAGACTATTAAAGTGTTGTAACTGTACTGAGCATCTTGACTAGAGGCAAATCTTTTGGAGTGCAAATCTTCAGCTCTGCAACTGGAATGCTGTCTGGGCCTGCTATCTTTGTTGCAGTTAGAGCTCTCAGCTATTTCTTTGTAATACATAGAGTGTATGACACTGGCTGAAGCCTAAGTCCTGCAAAGGCAACAACCTCAAGAAGAAGCTGGAATGTATTATCCATTTAAAACCTCTGGGTGAACTAAATTGCCCAGGTATAATTTGTCTACAACAAATAGGACAAAAATAATGTGATTAATTAATGCCAAATGATCTTATTAACAAATTCTAGCAATAAATCCAATGGGTCTTCCCCAGTATTCTGTTCACTGAAGTTTAGGTGGGTTTTTCCAGGACCATATGGCCTCAGATCTCATTAGGGTTTTGGTCCATTTGTTGAAGTATTTGGGCAAGTAGCATTGGTAAAAGTTGAAGTCAATCAGAATCAAGGGAAAATCTGCAACCATGACTCACACAAAGGATGATGAGTTTGGAGACCGATCATCCCAAACCCTTCAAAATATTGACTGTCCATTCCCTCCACTGCTGCTGCCTGTTGAGTTGCTCCAGCAGTTATTTTTTTGTTCCAGATTCCAACATCTGCAGTCTCTTGTGTCACACTTCAGTCATGGGCTGATAACTAACTTCAAGTTAGAGTAGTGCCCAACTCCAACAAGAACCATTCAACAGAATTTCTGTTCAACAGCTACAAATTCAGGGTCAAAATTTAACAGAAATTCAAACAATCCAGCCACATGAAAGGCTTGTCTGTAAGAGCAGGTCAGAATGTAAAGGAAATGACCCGATCAAAGTCACTACGTTCAAAGTCCAGCACTCCGTCACTGTACCACTGAGGATTGTGGGAGAAACCAGTTTCAGAAACCGTGACACAGACAGGAGTTGATGTGCAGATTCAAAAGCAAGTTTTACTTTCTTTTAGCCAAGATGGGGAAAAAATAAATAGGCATGCACAAAAACAGGAAACCAGTCCAACTCAAAAATGCAGTAATCCAAGATCTTAATGCAGAAATAAGATCCAGAGAAGGCAGGTGGTAAGCAGACAAATAAAAAACATAGAAAAGACTTTTAAAAGACCAAAAGGCTCTTGCTACTTCGAAGAACATATTTAAGATTAACAAAGAAAAGCTCCAGGAAACAGAATTTAAATGCGCAGACTTTAATTGGGAATATGTGCAATCATTGATGAATAATAAGAGAGTCCAATCATTTCTGAAAAAAACCCTTAGGGAACTTTGTCTGCCCTGCTGGCCAATGCTAGAAAAAGCCAAAATCCTAACACAGAGGCTGAGTATCCTGCATTGATTGATTTCCCTTTCCTCTTAAAAACCTTTCCACTGTCTACAAATCAGAAATGTCATGAAATGCTCTCTCCACCTGCTGACATATCGCATAACATAAAAGATGTTTCAACACCATCCAGGACTACCTACATATCTTTCTGGGTTTGCATCTTACTCTCATGGCCCAAGTCTTTCTTTAGGAGATCCACAAAGCAGAGCAGCTTGCAAGCGTATGTAGGCCTCGGGCAGCAAAACCTGAGACTCCATGCCAGACTTCTGACAGTTTTTTAGTAAATGCCTCTGATCAGGGAGGATCAGAGACAGTTACATTGAAATTAAATATATATATATATTGAAAATGTTTTAAGAGAGTATATTTGTCTAAAACACAGTTAACAAGTAACTTAACAAAGACATTAATATTAATTAAAGTATAGGTTAAAAAATCTTAGCCTCGCTTATTTTTTTAATGAAGATTAGTGACCACATTCAAGTGAATGGAGCCTCTCTGGAAAGCTGGTATAAAGCCTTAGGCCAGAAGTGAAAGGCATCTGGCCCTCATCTAAAACTCTCTGTTGAGTTCAGGAGGTGCTTAAATATTGGGCCACTGAGTGTGTTTCCAACCTTGATGGAAATACACCATCGATGGAACTTTATTGTGTTTTGTATATCTAGCAACTTGCAAACACAGAAGTCTGAAATGCATTAAAATTTGTACTGCAATTTGCCGATAGTTCTCTATGAACTAGATGGATCTAGCTGATCCATTTACTCTCTCTAACACCATGCAGGTTTGAGGTTAATATGTATAAAATATAATACAGTTATTTGTCTAAAGGTACCTCTCATAAAGAGGCCACTGAGTACTTGTTCAAAGTCTTCTGTTGCTGCACCCTATCTACTTCAAGTTTCAATCGGCTGTGTATTCAGAGTTGTAAAGTACAGTTATTTGAGTTACTGTCACCTTGAGCCAGTCTGACCATTCTTCTCCGACCTCTCCCATTAACAAGGCATTTTTGTCCAGACTTGTTGCTTACTGGCTGTTTTCTTTTTATTTGCACCATTCTCTGTAAACTCTAGAGACTATTGTGTGTAAAAAAAAAATCCCAGGAGATCAGCAGTTTCTGAGATATTCAAATTACCCTGTCTGGCACCAACAATCATTCCATAGTCAAAGTCACGTCAATCACATTTCTCCCCCATTCTGGTATTTCATCTAAATAACTGAACCTTTTGACAATGTCTATATACTTTTATGCATGCTGTTACATGATTGGTTGATTAGATATTTGCATTAACAAGCAGGTGTACAAGTGTATAAGTAAAGTGGCCACTGAGTGTAAGTATATTAAAACATAGGGCATAGAATAGGCCCTTCAGCCCACAATGTCTGCACTAACCAGGATGCCAATCTTAGCTAGTCCCATCTGCCTGA
The DNA here is from genome assembly GCF_030144855.1 of Hypanus sabinus. Taxonomy (NCBI): domain Eukaryota; kingdom Metazoa; phylum Chordata; class Chondrichthyes; order Myliobatiformes; family Dasyatidae; genus Hypanus; species Hypanus sabinus. The sequence goes on from NC_082715.1 coordinate 51,186,546, forward strand.
ACATTCTCCTTATCTCTCTATTCCCTGCCTGTCTTTTTGACTGTCTACACACTTCTTAAACATTACTATCATATCTGCTTTTACCAATTTCTAATTGTACAGTACATATAAAATGCTTTGGGGTTCTTGTTAATTCCACTTGCCAAGTACATTTCAAGGCAGTTTTATTCCTCCTGATTCATTACTTAAGCTTTATCTGCTTCTCAAGGTTATTGTCAAATATCAGCTTCCTAAACCATGCACGTTTCCTTTGTCTATGTCATTAAATTTACAACATCCAAAGTTCATTCTAAGTTCCCAAACCTTTCCATCATTGCTTTTCTTCTTCACAGGAACACGTTGACCCAGAACTTGAACCAGTTGAAGTTTAAATGGCTCCCACAAGTCAGATATTTATTTACCCACAAACAGCCACTCCCAATCTACTTGCCCCAGTTCCAGTCTAATAATATTGCAATTCCCAAATGTATCAATTTCCACCCAAATACTGTTTTTATCCTTATCCATAACTTATCTTAAAATGTACATGATCATTATTACATTTCCTAAAATGCTCCCCCACTGAAAATTTGAGCATCTGCTCAAGTTCATCCTAATACATTGTCTAGGACAGCCCCTTTCTTCGTTTGATCCGTTTGAAACATACTGTTTCAAGAAACCTTTCTGGAAGCACCTAACAAATTCTATCCCCTCTAAGCCCCAGGTACTAAGGGAGTCCTGGTCAATCTTGGGATAGTTAAGGTTACCCATTGCAACAACCCTGTCGATTTCACATCTTTCCATCATCCATATGCCAATTTGATCTTCTATCTCTTACTGGCCTTATAACCTTATAACCTCTTATAACCTTATATAACCCCATTTTTGTTATTTCACCATTCTTACATATAAGGTTTGCACATACTTCCTCATTGGCTAAGATTTCCAAGTTCTTTCTCAGTGCAGCCATGACAATATCCCTAATCATAATAATACTTCTCCATCGCATTTACATTCCTCTAAATCTTGACTCAAGCATCTAAACCTTGGAATGTTAAGTTGTCAGTTTTGCCCTTTTCTCAACCAAATTTCTGTAATGACTATGCCATTATTATGTATTCATCCAGACTCTAACCTCATCTGTTTTACATATTATATTCCTTGCTTTAAACTTCAGACTATCTGAGTCTAAAGACGATGTTATACTGCCTCATCATTGTTGCTGACTTTAAATGCAGAAATTTCTCACTTCATCAGATAAATAAGTAGATCGCTCAACACCAGTTCCTCACAGCCAAAAAGGAATAGGTAGAAAGTGTTGGCTTGTCACTGTTCTCTAATCCATCTCAATTGTGCATCTGAAAGCTGGCCACTTTAGAGATGTTTGAGGTCGGTAACTCATAAGAAGAGAACTTCTTATGCTCCTGCATCTACATCAGTAAGATCCAGATGCCATTAAGTTGAATCTGCTGCTTTAGGCAATATGGTGAACCATGTATTTTACTGTCTAATAAAAACAGAAAATGTTGGAAGTACTTAACAGGTCAAGCTACACAGGTGGAAAGAAAAACAGATTGAACATATCCTTCCAAGAAACTGCTTCTCCTTCCACAAATGTTGGCGGACCTTTTGAGTTTTTCCACCATTTCCTGTTTGATATAGGCAATTTTTAATATTATTTTTAATTTTAGTTTTGCTGATAGATATTGTGATTTTTTTTCTGTTAATATTGCTAAATTAACCAATCTTATCTTTTTCCCCCCCTTGTTTTCAGAAATGTGGCAAGTCCAGCTGATGGTGTGTGGCCAGAGCCAGGGACAGTGAAGTTAGTTACATGTGTGGCCAGGTATGTGGTGGGAATCAAGAATAGGAAACGTGGTTAGATGTGTACCCAGAGCTGGGAGTTGGGAATGTGGTCAGACTCAGGGATGTGGAACAGGGCAGGATACGTAGCAGGGTTTGGCAGATGGAGAGTGGCTAATGGAAGGCGTGGTGAGCGGTGAAGAGAGGCAGTGAAAAGTGTGTTTATGTGCAAGTGAACATCAGTATGGTCGGGTGAATGTCAGCTTGCATCTTCATTGATATGTGTGGACATTAATACCAAGCCAGAGGAGGCTTCTTCCCTGTCACCTTATTCCCTTTGCCATTTGACTTAGAACTTGTTCTGTGAGCCTGTGTGGGCAGCTGATATATAATGGCTACTCTACAGTGAAAGAAGCCATGAACAGTTAATTTGCACTCCACAATATGAAGTTGGGTATCTAGAATGCCTCCTAGACAATCCCAATAGCAACACTATCATAAGCTGGGAGCTTAGATGATCCGAGAACTGAGTGAGGCACAATGAGCAGGAGATCTTCAGTTTATCAAAGAAGGCAGTGGACACAATGGACACACCTTCTTCTACAGGAACAAATCTTCAAGGAGTAAAGCTGCACTTCTAGAATGAGCTGGTGCTGAATCTTAGCAACTTCCTCTGTAGATTTAGTGAATACCTTATTACCCTTCAGCACCCTTCAAAATGGAACCTGTAACAGGCTCTAACCCAAGAAGCTTCTTTTCTTTTTCTTTTTACAATATTTTTATTAAGAAGCTTCAAATAATGCCAAGTAGGGCTTGTTCTCCAACTTTGGAAAAACTCCTTGTTCACATCCTAATGGGAGACAAGTTGATCCTCTGGGTGACTTCAACAGAAGGGCAGGAAGAGATGTTAGTTTTTGGTAAGGTGTGATTAACAAGGAAGGTGTAAAGAAGGCTAACTTCAGCTGGATCATTCCTTCGACAAAATACTCAAAAGCATGGCTCTGCCATTGAAAAGAAAGAAGCTTCATCGGAGGGGTAAGCACAGAAAATCATGGCAACATCCCTGTTCCCTCCATGATCGCCACCCTACCCAAGCACTGGCACCTATGAGAAAGTATTGTCTGAGTAATGAACCACCACAGCTGAACCACAAGACCCTACCTCCTATTGATCTACAAAGGAGACCTAATCACCAGTTGGGTTTTGGAAAATTGAAAAATATAATATTTCAGACATAAATGGGTTCCTTCATTGGCTCTTACAAAATTGAACATCTCTGGAACATGGTTTTCTATACGAAAACACGAACACAGTGAGAACAGATTTCGATCCCTGCAAATATAAATCTAGAAATACCATGCCCGCTTACTACCTTAATCTATTTCCTGCAGCAAATCACACTGCTGCCAACATTATTGACAATGATAAGATTGAATAGAGATGATGACAAGCATTCTCCCTGTTTATTATTGATTATACCAAGACACCATAAATATAACGTAGAGATTTTTAGATGTTTAGTGTTGTGTTTTGTAATTCCAAAACATAAAGCTAATTGAAAGAAAGACAAAGGAGACCAGAATGTGTGTAAACTTCATTTGTACTTTTAGCAAGAGGTACACATGGTTACGTAATGACATATACAATTTACATACTTTTACATAAATCTGTAATTAATTATTTAATCAAATAATGTTTAATAAAATACTGTTTACAATATTATTCAAGTATTACTAAAGTAATAAGTGCACAATACTCCCTGCTTATCTGTAGACTCCAAATCAATATAGAATGCAACTCAACTCACACAAGTAACCGAGTTTTATACTGTACTGTATATCTTTATATATACGTAGACAATATAATACAACTACTATCTAGAAATCCACAGCATAGAATATTTAAAATTGTCCCATTCAGGCCAAAAGATTTAACTGTTGTGGAGGATTTCTTACTCTTGTGCGATAATATCGTTCCTGACAAAGGGGGTCATTTTGTTAGGCAGATGAGACTTGTGGCTGTGAAATAATCTCAGGTTCTGGGGCCTCCTCCAGGGTGGTTGTAGGAGCTGACTCTGGGACAGCAGGAAGTGGTTCTGACAGCTGTGCACATCTTTCTTCTGGACATGTTGGCATCCCAAACAGTGCATGGAAAGCTACTCAGTCTGATCTATCCCAGGCCACCAGACAAAGCTTTGAGCCAGCACTTCCATTTTGACCACGCCTAGTTCACCGGCATGTAGCTCCTCCAGCACTTTAGCTCTCAGCTTGGATGGTACAACTCTCAATTCCCCACATAAGGCAAACCCGACAAGGGCAAATTCATCCTGGCGCTGGTGAAAATGGAGGAGATTGGAATTTTCATTGTACATTCTAGCCATTTTGGGTGGCTATGTAGCTCCGAGACAGTGTGGGGGCTTTTCCACATTCCCTTTGGATTATCTCCACTGTAACGGGGAAACTTTCAATTTCATTTGGGACAATATGTCAAGAGAAATGTCCTCATTTGTAAATTTTTCAAGTATTTCCTTTTCCAAAGTTAAACAGACCAATTCATCAGCATCAGTGATCCTCTTGAATTCATTCTTGTTTTTGTGTCTTTCAAGAATCAAAGCCTATCTCTGCATTCATGCTGCTGCTGTTAGTGAAACTCCCTTCTGTGTCATAAGGAGACTGGAGCCAAATGCAAGACGCAGACACTGAGGTACCAGGAACAGGATGGGATGAAGCTAAAGGACAGGACAAGTTGTGGAGACCGTGGCGTTTGTGGAGATCTGGGACTCCTAGGTCATCTTAAGGCTTGGCTTGAGGCTGGGGTATTGAGGCTTGACCTGAAGCTGGAGGTCAGGAGTTCTAGGAGGCTAGCCACCTGGGTGGGCCGCGGAACTCCCAGGCAGGACGTAGGGGCCTGGGCAGATTGCGGGGCACAACCCGACGGAGGTGAGGAACAAGAAGGGACAGAACCAACCACAGGGCAACGGCAATCTGGCCTGACTTACCCGACAGAGACAAGGGACAGGAAAGGAGCTCCATCTGGGGTGGTTTCAAGACTCGAGGCAGCTGGAGGACTGGGGCGGGCTATGGAACAGCCAAATCCATAACTCACTCAACGAACTCACCTTTCAATGGTGGGTACTCCAAGCAGAGACTGACAGGACGACCCCCCCCCCCCACCCCCCCAATTACACTTCTTCTTCTTCTTCCTGTGCTGTTTTATGGCGGTTGGCAAACCAGCTTTAAGGTGCATTATCGCCACCTACTAGACTGGAGTGTGAATTGTTTGATAAACAAGAGGAATGAAAAGAATTGCATTCCCCAAATTCTATATAATAAACCAGAGTCTTTCAGATACTTCATGATATAGGTCCTATTTCTCTTGAACGCCCACCTAAAATCTCTTCTATACCCGCAGCTGTTTTTTTTTTGTTTTTCTGAAGTGCTCCTATCATGTTCACTCTTTCTCTTTTATACTTCTTACATTTTATCAATACATGTTCAACTGTTTCTGGCTGATTACAGTATTCACACAACCCAGTTGGATGTCTCCCTATGTCGTATAATGTGTAATTAAGACTTGTGTGACGAGTTCTTAAACGATCCCAACTACACTTAATCCCAGAGCCCCTTATATTCACAGCCAACTGATGAGCCTCAGGTGCAAATGCTTGAGACCAAGCTGAAGCGAGGGATAGTCGGAGGACCCGGAGTCCGCAGACTGGACCGTGAACCGGAATGCGGTCTTTGGACTGGACTATGACATTCTGCAGATTGAAAATGGACTCTAATGGCTGAAGGACAGTGATGAAAATAAATTCTCTCCAATACAAGCACAGGTTGAAATCTCTGTGAATCTGTGTCTAGTTTTTCTCTGCAGCGGTAAGGGAATGTGATGTGAAGGCTAAGAGATGCTTGCTTCCATCATTCATAGCATGTGATATGACTGCACCTATACCATAAGGGGAAGCATCACAAGCAAGCTTCACAAGATGATGTGGATCATAATGTGTGAGTACAGTGGCTGATGTCACCATTTTCTTTGGCTTTTGGAAAGCCACTTCATTGTCCATTGCCATTTCTTCCCAATCTAAAGGTTCGGCAGGAAACTCCCAATTTTGTATAATAATTTGCAAAATGCAAACCTGACCACAACTGTGACATATTTTTTGGCCATGGGTAATCCCCCACTAATCCTGTGCACAATGGTATGATCAGAGTAAGTGAAAGCATCAAGTTGGATAAGTCACCGGGACCAGACGAGATGTACCCCAGGCCACTGTGGGAGGTGAGGGAGGAGATTGCTGAGCCTCTGGCAATGATATTTGCATCATCAATGGGGACAGGAGAGGTTCTGGAAGACTGGAGAGCTGCAGATATTATTCCATTATTCAAGAAAGTGAGTAGAGATTGCTCAGGAAATTATAGACCAGTGAGTCTTACTTCATTGATTGGTAAGTTGATGGAGAAGATCCTGAGAAGCAGGATTTATAAACATTTGGAGAGGCATAATATGATTAGGAATAGTCAGCATGGCTTTGTCAAAGTCCTGATTGAATTTTTGAGGATGTGACTAAACACATTGATGATGGTAGAGCAGTAGATACAGTGTATATGGATTTCAGCAAGGCGTTTGACAAGGTACCCCATGCAAGGCTAATTGAGAAAGTAAGGAGGCATGGGATCCAAGGGGACATTGCTTTGTTGATCCAGAACTGGCTTGCCCATAGAAGGCAAAGTGTGGTTGTAGATTGGTTATATTCTGCATGGAGGTCTGTGACCTGTGGTGAGCCTCAGGGATCTGTTCTGGGACCCCTACTCTTTGTGATTTTTATAAATGATCTGGATAACAAAGTGGAGGGATGGGTTAGTAAGTTTGCTGATGACACTAAGGTTGGGGGTGTTGTGGATAGTGTGGAGGGCTGTCAGAGGTTACAGCAGGACATTGATAGGATGCAAAACTGGGCTGAGAAGTGGCTGATGGAACTCAACCAGATAGGTATGAGGTGGTTAATTTTGGTAGGTAAAATATGATGGTAGAGTATAGTATTAATGGTAAGACTTGGCAATGTAGAGGATCAGAGGGATTTTGGAGTCCAAGTCCATAGTACACTCAAAGCTGCTGCACAGGTTGACTCTGCGGTTAAGAAAGCATACGGTGCATTAGCCTATATCAATCATGGGATTGAGGGTAGGAGCCGAGAGGTAATTTGCAGGTATTTAGGACCCAGGTCAGACCCCACTTGGAGTACTGTGCTCAGTTCTGGTTGCCTCACTACAGGAAGGATGTGGAAGCCATAGAAAGGGTGCAGAGGAGATTTATAAGGATGTTGCCTGGATTGGGAAGCATGCCTTATGAAAATAGGTTGAGTGAACTTTGCCTTTTTCCTTGGAGCGACAGAGGATGAGAGGTGACCTGATAGAGGTGCATAAGATGATGAGAGGCATTGATCGTGTGGATAGTCAGAGGCTTTTTCCCAGGGCTGAAATGGCTGGCACAAGAGGGCACAGTTTTAAGGTGCTTGGAAGCAGGTACAGAGGAGATGTTAGGGTTAAGTTTTTTTACGCAGAGAGTGGTGTGTATGTGGAATGGGCTGCCGGTGACAGTGGTGGAGTCGGATATGATAGGGTCTTTTAAGAGACTCCTGGACAGGTTTGTAGAGATCAGAAAAATAAAGGGCTAAGGGTAACCCTAGGTAATCTCTAAGGTAAGGACATCATCAGCATGGCTTTGTGGGCCGAAGGGCATGTATTGTGCTGTAGGTTTTCTATGTTTCTATCTCCATCTCTAGGTAGGCCTCAGTTAAGTCCACGGTGCTGAAGAATTTTCTTCCAGAAAGGTTTGTACAGATATCTTTTACTTATTATTATCACCCAGTATGTCTGTTTTCTGCCTTTTAAAAATTTGACCATCTTCTCCTCTTGCAAAGAAAATTAAGTGCTGCAAATTCTTTGAACTTGTTTGTCTCACTGCACTTTTTTTTAACTGGACTGTCTTGCTGGGCTTCAAACAGGTAGATAGTCATCTTGAGTTTGTTTAAAACTTCCTCATCACCATTGTTATGCTTTGTAACTCCAAAACGTAAAGTTAATTGAAAGAAAGACATAGGAGTCTGGAATGCATGTAAAATTTGTTTTTACTTTTAGCGAGACACATATATAATACATGATGGTGTAATGACATGTGCCATTCACGTACTTTTGCATAATGAATTATTTAGACATATATAGAATGCTTAATCAATAATATATTTACAATATTACTCAAATATTTCTGAAATATTAAATACACAACATTTGGCATTTGGTTAGTTGGTAAAAAAATCATCTTTTCCCGGAACCTGTTTTTAATAATCTTTTCATATCATCTGCTGTCCACATGGTGATTAATAGATTGATGAAAGCCCAAATCCAGGAAAATATTCAAAATTTAATAATGACACCAAATACCATTTATAATGAAGTTATTAATGCAGCAATATGCTTAACTACTCCATATAGATGAGATCTCGCCAGATGACCCTTAGCTGTTCTGAATGTCGTCAACTCTGATTAAATGTACCTTAGAATACCTGTCAAAGCTCTTCTGCATTTTGCGCATAACAAAATCATTGTAGCTCAACATGGGACTTTTACAGGCCTGCCAGCTATCAAAATTGCCAAGGCAGTGCTGGAGTGCATGGTAAAAAGCCCATCCTAATTTTTTGATTATCCCATTTTTTGATTGAGCTGCTAGGGACATTGCTCCTGTCCTTGTTCCAAATTCTTTATTGTAAACAGATTAATTTTATATCTGGCTTCCCAGAAGTGCTTATACCCTGAAGGGATTTGTTGGTGGTATGCATTTTCAGATGGTGTCTCAGCACAAGAATAGAAATGACTGTGGTTTTCTGTGATTCACAGATAATCTGCCCTGTTTTTCAGTCATTCTTCTGCTTTGTGACCGAATTAGGAACACTTGTTCATGGAAAGGCTCAGCAATCTAACATGTTTTCGTTACCATTGCATGGTTTTACAAGTCCAAGTTCAAGCTTATTGTCATTCAATAATATACGTGTAGACCACCAAACGAAACAACTTGCACTGCAACAATGATTCATCAACGCAACAGATTCATGATGGCATTATTGTTCTTCAGAAATATGCTCCATTCAGTGGATATCAAAATGCACCGATGTATCCATCGACTGCTTTCTCTCCTGTGATATCCTAAGTATATCGTTGTTGCTTATCAAAAACTGCCCATGGCTGCAAGTTTCATAGTCTAAAAAGTCTTCAGGTTATTGGCTCAGACATATTTTTCTTCCTATCCACTTTCATATCTCACATTCTGAGACCCGGTGGTTTCTGAGTTGCAGCAAAATCAGAAAGCAATACATTTGGTTGGTGAAGGTGACTCCAGAAAAAGTAATGTAAGGTTTTCCAATGTAACTCTTTCTTGTGGTCATGTACTTGAAGTCCAAATTGTATTCTTTATCAGGTGCTGTCTTCTGACTGTCTGTCCGAAGTTGAAATTTCACGTAGAACAGTTGATGTCCTTCTTTTGTAGTCATGTTGCAGCAGTCTAGTTTGGTTTTTTTATTGATGATCAAGTACCATAAAAAAACTAGTCTTACATCTTCTTCGTGCTGGAAACAGAAACATGCAAGTTGGTGAGAAAACCTATTCTCCTCTTTTTCACTCAAAGATAATTTCCTCCTCTTCCTAATGCATTGGTGTAGAGATAGCAGGGACAGAAAGAAAATGATGAATCCTTTGAGGCTTTGTTAATGTTAGAAATATGAATCTTGGAGTTATCGGCAGAATAACAGTTAGTATTTTATCTCAGTGTAAGAGTAATCTAAGGCACCCGTTTTCCCGGAATGAAGCCTGTGCTAGTTGGTGGTCAAAATCACTTTCAAATACCAGAGACAAATCATGTAGAGCATATACTGTAGCTGACCTGCTGCAGTTCAAATTTCTTGTTTCCTTCTTTGTATCAGTCTCACATTCACTCTGAGAGAAATTTGGTAACTTAACCTAACACACAAAAAGTATGTAATTTATAAAAGAACACACAGTACCTCAAAATATAATTTCTTACTATGCTTATGTTTAATGAGCAGCTTCTGGAAGTGTCTGCGAAGAAACACATTTGCAACAGACAGATTTGGACACATAATACATTTCTTAAAGGCGTATACACAGCATATTACAGATAACATAGGCTTCCTTAAATGATGCTTCTAGGAGTCATATTAAGAGCAACTTAGAGCTCCAGCTACAATAAGGTTATTGCCTGCCTTCTGCATTATAAACACTTCAACTTAGCAAGTGCCATCAAAATTGGCTGTTTAAGAAGGCTCTCCTATTTACAGAGAATAGTTGAGCATCAGAAAAGTGGTTACAATATTCAGCCAAGCTCTCATCCTTTTTCTCATTTGCCACCTGCAAATCTTTCAGATGAACGGTTGAAACGTACCCCTCAAACCTTTTACTTCTGTGTGGAAATTGCTGGTTTTTGAATTGCAGTAAAATGGGTGTGAAATTGCTGTACTGGAGAACACCACAGAAATAATAAACATAAGATAAATCACTCTGTAAATGCTTCTTGGTGGAACCTGTTATAAATCCATTTTGTGTTCCAGAACAAGCTGTGCCTCAGGCCGAGCTGTTCCAGTAACATTAACTGTTTTATCAAGATCTTCCTTCCATCAGAAGGTTCCGTGTGGCCACAAATGCTGAAACTGCACAATGTTGCACTCCATTTGAGATCCTTAGTAAATGAAACAACCCAAACTTGCACACAGCAAGACTTGGATAACATTTTAAACATCGGCTGATAAACAGCAAGAAACAGACACGACATCTCCAACAAGAGTCTAATCACCAGCACTGGTACTCAATAATCTCAGCACTGCCAAGTCCCCTGTTATCAATATCCTGCTGGGGAAGGGGGTCACCACTGTCCATATTTTTAATTGGATGGCCCTATAGACAATGCGGCTATGTCTTTTTATGGGCTTACTTCTGATATTTCAAAGTCTCTTCAGCATCAAGTCAGGAGAACGATGACATATTCTGCAGGGTGAGTGCAGCAAACTGAAAAAGCTTGACACTGTCTAGGACAAGGAGTCTACTTGATTGATGCCACATGCACCCCTCTGGACTTGCATTTCCTCCAGCATGCAGATTTTTGTCCAGGTGACTCTGGTAGTACTTCCCTAACCTGCAGTCCCTACTGTCGAGAAGGACAAGGGCAGCAGCTGTTTAGGAAGTCAATTGCCTGCAGGTTCCCCTCCAAGTCACGTAACACCTTGCCTTGAAAGTATACTGCTTTTCCCTTATCATTGCTGAGCTCAAGTCCTGGATTACTTTGCGTAACAACTCTGCAGGAGTACCTCCATTAGATGGACTGCAGTGGCTCCGAAAGATGACTCTACTCGACTATCTCAAGGGCAATTAGAGATGCGTAATAAAAGACTGTGATGCATCTTGGGTTGCTAACATATTCATAGAGCCGTAGACTGCATTAAATTTATTTGAGCTTTAAAAAAAAGCCTAACTACCATTAAATTTTGAAATAATTATATTTCTTTACTGCAGTAATACCTCATTTTAATTAGATTCAGTTAATGCTTTCACAACGTTTGTGGTAACACTCTATGCAGGAACCTTTTATTCAACACAGTATGGATCCTAATTTAAAACAAAAGATATAGTTTAAAATAGGTTTAAATGTGACAAACTTCTTTAAGCTGCTGTCTGTAATAGTGGAGGAGATTCCAAGTATTACATGGAATCCCTGGGGATTACAGAGCTATGGAATTGAAATGGATGTTGCCATTTTTCACAAAGAACATATGGACTTCTGGAAGTATTTAAATCACAGCCTCTTAAGTACTGCTGATAGTGAGCCTTGGAAGGACATGTTGATAAGTCATTCCTCTGCAGGCTATTAGAATCAGAATCAGGTTTATGATCTTTGATATATGTCAGGAATTGTTTTGCTTTGCAGCCTCAGTGCTGTAAAATACATATATGAGAAGTTACATTAAGAAATAGAAAAGATAAGTAGCTCAAAAAGAAGGCAAAATAGTTGATGGACCATTTAGAAATCTGATGGGAGAGTAGAATAAGCTGTTCCTAAATCATTGAGTATGCACCTTCAGGCTCTTTTCCCTCCTCCCTGATGGTAGTAATGAGAAGAGGGTAGATCCTGGGTGCTGGAGGTCCTCAACCATGGATGCCACTATTTTTTAGGCATTGACTTTTGAAGAAGCTCTCAGTGGTGGAGAAGGTAGTGTCCATGATGAAGTTGGTCGAGTTTATAATGCTCTGGCAGCTTCTTACCATCCTGTGAAATGGCACTTCCATACCAGATGGTGATGCAACCAGTCAGCATGGTCTCCGCAGTACACCGACAGAAATTTTGCAAGAGCCTCAGGCAACATACCAAATCTCTTCAAACTCCTAATGAGACATAGCAGCTTTCTTTGTAATTGCATTAATATGTCGGGCTTAGAACAAATCTACAAGGTATTGATACACAGGAACTTTAGTAAATGTAAGTCAAAGTAACAAGATATAAGAGACAATGATTAAACCTGATTATAAAATAAAAATGTAAATTATGTACTACTGCTTGTGCCTTCCTTTTCCATCCACTTGCTGAGGTGTGGAAAGATGTAAATGTCTTTCCTGTGTTTCTCGACTTGTTTGTTTCAGAATGAGACTTTTTGTTCCTCATCGATTTGAATTTTTATTGCAAACTTGAGAATAAGGAAGCATTTTTGAAAGAAAAGCACAAAAATAATTAAAAACAATAAATCAAAACTAAATAATAAAAGAAACCTAACACACCCCATTCCTCCTAACCTGCAGCCCAAGAATCGCTTTTGAAATCAGTGGATATCCATTCATGTGCTAGCTTTGACCAGCCGCAGAATCAGAGTGGCAACTCCCCAGCACACTGGTGGGGACCCCCATGTGTTTGAGACTTTTGTTGCAAGCGCAGGATCAGGGGAAAAAAACTGTTTTCCATAGATGTTGCCAGCCTGTCAACTTCCTCCAATATTGTGTGTGTGTTGCCTTAATTTTTATTGTTCCATTTCTGAGAGAGGCATCCTCCCTAATCTTCCTTGAAATGTTCTTTTTGATGATGTAATTAAAGGACGAACCTTCCTGGTCATGGAATGGCCAAATCTAAGCTGCCACAAATGATGCAAGCCTCAGTCTCGTGAGGGCCACTCAGCAGGTGCTGGGGAGCTGCCACTCTGATCCTGCACAGGTCAAAGCTGGCATATGATTTGATATCCATTGATTTCAATTAAGGGATCTTGGCCTGCAGGTTAGGCTTTATGGGGCATGTTAGGTTTCTTTTATTAGTCTGTTTTGATTTGGTGTCTAATTACTTCTGTGTTTAATTTTTTTTCTAAAGTGCTTCTTTATTTAGATCAATTGCATAGTTATTAGTATCTTTATTTTCTTTACTTATCAGAGACACAACTCTTACAGACTTCATCAGAAGCACAAACTCAAACACGGACTTTGTCTTCTGTCAAAACGTTTCAGGGTGCAGGAGGAGCAGAGTGTCAGAACTTCAAAGACTCAGGCCTTACCATAGAATTCCACTTGAGTTCAGAGTCCGGAGAGTCAGTGAGATCAGTCCTGTGTATAGGTGAAAGCAGGGCAGGCAGCAACAGTCAGCTCCTTCTCAATGCCATTTTGTCTTTTGTAAAACTTCACTTCTGAATGCTATTTACTGACTTTTATAGTTTGCACTATTTGTTTCTTTTCTCTTTCTGCACATTGAGTGTTTGATCTTTTTTTTGTAATAGTTCATTTGGGGTTTCTGTTTTGCAGCTGCCTGTAAGGAGACAAATCTCAAGATTGTATACATATTTTGATAATAAATGTACTTTGAACTTGATTCTGTACACTCTAGCCCTGCAAGATCATGGTAAAGGTAGTGTGATCAGCATCTGACCTTTCACAGTCTTTTCATTATCTACAAAGCCCAACTTTAACTCTCTTATTTGTCAGCTATGTTTCACTTGTTTTTAAGTGGTTTCAAAACCAATGTTAACAAATCCAAAGACCGAATTTGACAATTGAATGATATCATGAAAGAATGTCACATTTTTGCTCGTGTCATCCTTTGTCTGCAATGTTAGCTAGGGGACCTCTCAGGCAGATGCAAAATCCAAGAAAGAGCAGGGGAATTACATACAGTGTCCTGGCTAATGCATAACTTTTAAAGAACAAATAAATCTACAGTCACGTAAACCAAAAAAACATTTTTGCTATTAACTTAATAAACTTTTCTGTTCAACATTTGGAGAAGTTGATATTTGCTACTACATATAATAAATGTATTATTGAATAATATGTCCGCTATTAGTTTTCAATTTGGAACTGTTCAATGGGAATTATATGAGTACTACAGAAGTCACATTCCTACAATACTATTTTAACATTTGATTAAAAAATCTATCTGATATGTTCATAACAATGCAAGTTAATATGCTCTCTTCATATTTAAGTTTAATTAGGAAATAACCTTTCATGAATATTTTATACATTTTTTCAGTATAGAAGTTACATTTACTGACGATTACATACCAGTTTATTTTGTTAAATACAGACCTGCTAACAAATGAAAGATTTTTTAAATAGTTCAATAGATTCTTGCCCAGGTGTCAGAAAAGCAGACAGATATAGAAGGGGTAAAGCCTATAATCTACTGCATTATGAGCTGCAGCTCCCTACAGACTTAATAATGTAGTCAAGAATTATGACTTACACAAAACGGGAAAAGCACAAGTTCAGTATGCACAGCAAGGAGGAGCTTTCTAGTGATATTCTTTGATGTACATGAGAAAGATCATTTTTAAGAGCTTCTGCTGTGCTACCAAACACTAGCTACATGTGAACTCACATTTTGATCGTTAGAAAATTGGCAAGAATTATATTTGATGCCTTTAAGTTCTGTTTCTCAGAAAGAATTTATTATTTCTATAGATTGTGAAAGGAGATAATTTTAATTAAGTTGAATGATAAACTGTTCAGTGGATATATAATTATTTTGAATTAGGACAGCATGCATCATCTTTGAACCATTTTTAATCTCATTACTTTCTCCAATGTAATTGAACTTCTGAAAAAAAAATCCTGATCTAAAATACAATTGTATCAATGTAAAGGAAATAGAATTAAAGATCCTGCATTTTAACTCAAAGTGTCTTAAATAGACAAGTCACATTTTAGTTTATTCACTGTATTTTGATAGTTTGAGTAGCTAAGATTATTCATAAATGTTTCCAGTATCTGTTTAATGAGAGAGAATGAAACAACTAACAACCAACATTTATGAAGAATTACCTCTAAAGAAAAACATACTGCAACCATGAACTAGAGATGAATCAATTAGAAGAAGGTATACTCTGGAATAAGTTGTAATTGAAATGGTAGGGACAATTCAGCTTTTATCTTGTCCTTTAGTATTTCAATATAGCAGTAACTATCACAAAATTAGAAATGTGAATTGTCATTCTGATTGTAAATGGCAGTTTGAAAAAAAAATTGATAAACCTTTAGGCTGTACCATGATAGGAAACTAGTAACCATAGTAAAAACATGCATTTATTGTATTATGTACAGATTTTGCTGACGGGGGAAAATACAATAAATGCTTAAAAAACCACCTCAAACACATGTCACTGGGTTGCATCATGGTTGAAAATTGGACCCTGATTCTGCTTAGAGACAGAATCTTGACCAGGTGGAGGTTTTCATTATGATGAGAATTTTGATGAAGATCAATTAAAAATGAATAGTCTTATCAGTATATATTGAAGTTATTGGCAGAAGATGTTGAATGATGGCATATTTTCTTTCAAAGATTTGTTGGTAGTTGTGCAAACAAGCTGGATGAACTCAGCAGTTTGGGCAGCATCCGTTGAAATGAGCAGTTAACGTTTCTCATTTCAACAGATGCTGCCCGACCTGCTGAGTTCATCCAGCTTGTTTGAACGTGTTGATTTGACTACAGCATCTGCAGTGTTCTTTGTGTTGGTAGTTGTGATGCTTCACCTGAGAAAATGAAAGAAGCAGATGTCATGTAAAATTCTTAAAGTGATTTTGTAGCGGTGTGCTACACGCAGCGCTGAAATAATGACATGGTGTCGGTAAACTGCAGTTAAAGAAGATTTTATTCGAACTTCGCGGCTTCGCTTTAAAGCCTCCTTGATCCCGCCCTCCCCGGGCGCAGATGCTGTTGGAGGCACGTATTCACAGTCCCGCGCGAGCTTTTCCCTTTGTTAATGAAGCAGACCTGGCACCCTTTTGGGACTGACCTTTATGCCGGCGCGCTGGCTATTTGTGAGCTGGTTTGAGTGCGCTAGGAAGTGGGTCGCCACATAACCCCCCCCCCCAGAACCGGCGATACACCCCCCAATGTCCGCAGTCTGGGCCGGAACCTGTTTGGGAGGTTCCGGAACCTGCGCCGCGGTGCCGGAAACTCGACCGGTTGCTCCAGGTCCACATGGGCCGGTTTGAGTCGGTCCACAGTGAAAACCTCCTCTTTCCCCCCCCAAAGGCCAGCACGAACGTGGACCCATTGTTCCTGAGCACCGTAAACGGCCCCTCGTAGGGCCGCTGCAGCGGTGGCCGATGCCCGCCCCTTCGTACAAACACAAACTTACAGTTTTGCAGGTCTTTGGGTATGGGGGCCAGGTCACCGAGCCTCTCGCGTAGTCTGCCCAGGACTGCTGCGGGTTCTTTGTCGCGCCCCCTTGGGGCTGGTATGAACTCCCCGGGGACGACCAGGGGTGCGCTGTGCACCAACTCGGCCGACGAGGCATGCAGATCGTCTTTGGGCACTGTGCAGATGCCGAGTAGGACCCAGGGAAGCTCGTCCGCCCAGTTAGCTCCTCGCAGGCGGGCCATGAGAGCCGACTTTAGGTGATGGTGGAAACGCTCCATCAGGCTGTTCGACTGTGGGTGGTAGGCAGTTGTGTGGTGTAGCCATGTCCCCAAAAGGTTGGCAATAGCTGACCACAGGCTGGAGGTGAACTGGGCGCCTCTGTCGGAGGTAATGAGGGCCGGTACACCAAAGCGAGATATCCAGGTGGTGATCAGGGCCCGGGCGCAAGATTCGGAGGTGGTGTCGGTGAGTGGGATCGCCTCTGGCCATCTTGTGAACCGGTCCACGATAGTGAGGAGGTGCCACGCTCCTCGCGACGCTGGCAGGGGGCCCACGATATCCACATGAATGTGGTCGAAACGCCGGTGGGTGGGGTGGAACTGCTGCAGCAGAGCTTTGGTGTGCCGCTGCACCTTGGCCATCTGGCAGTGCATGCACGTTCTGGTCCATTCACTGACCTGCTTGCGGAGACCGTGCCAAACGAACCTGCTGGAGACCATCCAGACGGTTGTCCTGATGGAGGGGTGCGCTAAGTTATGAATGGAGTCGAAAACGCATTGCCGCCAAGGTGCCGGGACGACGGGACGGGGCTGGCCGGTGGCGACATCACAGAGTAGGGTCCTCTCACCTGGGCCTACGGGGAGGTCCTGGAGCTGCAAACCGGAGACTGCGGTTCTGTAACTCGGGATCTCCTCGTCTGCCTGCTGCACCTCCGCCAGCGCCTCAAAGTCTACCTCTTGGGAAAGGGCATGAATGGTAGGGCGAGAGAGCACGTCCACCACGACATTGTCCTTTCCCGAGACGTGATGGACATCCGTCGTGTATTCAGAGATGTAGGACAGATGGCGTTGCTGGCTGAACGACCAGGGGTCGGACACCTTCATGAACGCAAAGGTAAGCGGCTTGTGGTCCGTGAACGCGGTGAAGGGCCTACCTTCTAAGAAGTACCTGAAATGCCGGATCGCCAGGTAGAGCGCCAACAGTTCCCGGTCGAAAGCACTGTATTTGAGCTCGGGCGGTCGCAGGTGTTTGCTGAAAAACGCCAGGGGTTGCCAGCGACCCGCGATGAGTTGCTCCAGTACCCCACCGACTGCCATGTTAGATGCGTCCACTGTGAGGGCGGTAGGGACGTCCGTTCTGGGGTGCACCAGCATCGCGGTGTTTGCCAAGGCTTCTTTCGTTTTAATGAAAACGGCAGCGGACTCCTCGTCCCAGGTAATGTCCTTGCCCGGACCCCACATCAGGGTGAACAGGGGGCGCAAGACTTGGGCAGCTGAAGGGAGAAAGCAGTGGTAGAAATTGACCATACCTATGAACTCCTGAAGGCCTTTGATTGTGGTGGATCGGGGAAAATGCGTCTACCTTGGCGGGCAGAGGGGTTGCCCCGTCTTTAGTAATCCTGTGGCCCAGGAAGTCAATGGTGTCGAACCTGAACTGGCATTTGGCGGGGTTGATTGTTAGACCGTACTCACTCAGTCGGGCGTAGAGTTGACGGAGGTGGGACAGATGCTCCTGATGACTGCTGCTTGCTATGAGGATGTCATCCAAATAGATGAAAGTGAAGTCCAGGTCGCGTCCCACTGCGTCCATTCATCGCTGGAACGTCTGTGAGGCATTTTTCAGGCTGAACGGCATGTGGAGGAACTTGAAAAAGCCAAACGGAGGTGATGAGTGCCGTTTTGGGGACGTCGTCCGGATGCATCGGGATTTGATGGTATCCCCAGACGAGTCTACCTTGGAGAAGATCTGTGCGCCGTGCAAGTTTGCTGCAAAGTCCTGAATGTGCGGCACAGGGTAGCGGTCCGGTGTGGTAGCCTCGTTCAGCCTGTGGTAGTCGCCGCATGGTCTCCAGCCCCCTGTCGCTTTGGGCACCATGTGCAGGGGGGAGGCCCATGGGACGTCGGACCCCAATTCCTCCATCCTCTTGAACTCCTCCTTCGCCAGTCGGAGCTTGTCCGGGAGAAGCCACCGAGCACGGGCGTGGATGGGTGGTCACTGGGTCGGGATGTGGTGCTGTACGCCATGTCAGGGCATGGCTGCTGTGAACTGCGGTGCCAGAACTGATGGGAAATCCGCCAGGACTCTGGTAAAGTCGTTGTCTGACAGGGTGATGGAGTCGAGGTGAGGGGCTGGCAACTGGGCTGCACCCAGGGAGAACGTCTGAAAGGTATCAGCATGGACCAGTCTCTGCCTCGGCAGGTCGACCAGCAGGCTGTGAGCCCGCAAAAAATCCGCACCCAGAAGCGGTTGGGCTACGGCGGCCAGTGTGAAGTCCCATGTGAATCGGCTGGAGCCGAACCGTAGCTGCACCATACGGGTGCCATAGGTCCTTACTGTGCTGCCATTCACGGGCCTCAGGGGGTGACCCGGTGCCCTGTTGCGGGTGTCGTAACTCGTCGGCAGTAAGACGCTGATCTCGGCTCCGGTGTCGACCAAAAAGCAGCGTCCCGACCGCTTGTCCCACACATACAAGAGGCTATCCCGATGGCCAGCTGCCGTAGCCATCAGTGGCGGCTAGCCCTGGTGTTTCCCAGGAACTGGCAGGGCGGGCGACAGCAGCGGGCTTCTGCACCCCACCACTGGTGTTAGAAGCACCATTGTTCGTTGGGCTCCCCACCCCTGCCTCTGGGGTTAGCAGGCCCTGCGGCCGGGCCTGGTCTGGTTTGCTGCTGGGAGCATGGCCTGGTGATCTGTGCGACGGACGCCCTACTCACCTTCTTGGCGTTCCACAGCGCTTCCGCCTGGGCTGCCACCTTCCGGGGGTCACTGAAATCCACATCGGACAGCAGCAGGTGTATGTCCTCGGGCAGCTGCTCCAGGAATGCCTGCTCAAACATGAGGCAGGGTGTGTGTCCGTCGGCTAGAGACAACATCTCATTCATTAAAGTCGATGGAGGTCTGTCGCCCAAGCCATCCAGGTGCAGTAAATGGGCAGCCCGCTCGCGCTGTGAGAGTCCGAAAGTCCTGAGGAGCCGGGCTTTGAATTCTGTGTACTTGCCGTCCACTGGGGGAGACTGTACAAACTCCTCAACCTGGGCTACTGTGTCCTGATCGAGGGAGCTCACCACGTAGTAGTAACGTGTGTCCTCTGAGGTTATCTGCTGAACGTGGAATTGGGCTTCTGCTTGCTGGAACCACAGGTGAGGTCGCAGCGTCCAGAAGCTTGGCAGTTTCAACGAAACTGCTTGAACAGATGCGGCGTCGTTCATCTCCGGTCCAAAAATCGCTTGGACTGTCGGGGTCACCAATTGTAGCGGTGTGCTACACGCAGTGATAAAATAATGACACGGAGTCGGTAAACTGCAGTTAAAGAAGATTTTATTCGAACTTCGCGGCTTCGCTTTAAAGCCTCCCTGATCCTGCGCCCCCCGGGCACGGATGCTGTAGGAGGCACGTATTCACAGTCCCGCGCAGGCTTTTCCCTTTGTTAGTGAAGCAGACCTGGCGCCCTTTTGGGACTGACCTTTATGCCAGCTATTATGGGCTGGCTATTTGTGAGCCGGTTCGAGTGCGCTAGGAAGTGGGTTCGCCACAATTTGAACAATTATCTGATGATGCAAAGCTTAGTGGTGAAAAAAGATATCAAGAAGGAGGGGAAGCAGAAAATTAAACGGCAGTTAGCATGATCTCAGTGGTGAGGAAGATGTTGCAGTCGACTGTTGAGGATGAGGTTTCGGGGTACTTGGAGGCACATCTTAAAATGTGTCCAAGACAACATGGTTTCCTTATCTTGCCTGACAAATCTGTTGGAGTTCTTTGAAGAAATAACAAGCAGGATCGACAAAGGAGAATGGATGAATGTTATGTACTTGGAGTTTGAGAAAGCCACGTGAGGCTGCTTAGCATGAGAGAAGTCAACAGTATCACAGGCAAGATACTAGGACAGATTGTCTATTGGCTGATTGGCAGGAGGCAAAGAAAGAGAATAAAAGGGAGCCTTTTCTGACTGGCTGCCAGTGACTGGTGGTGTCCCCATGGGTTGATGTAGGGACTGATTCTTTTTATGTTGAATGTCAATGATTCAGATGACATAACTATTGGCACTGTGGCCACGTTTGCAGATGATACAAAGATAGGGGGAGATAATTTTGATAAAGCCGGGAAGTTGCTGAATGACTTAGACAGATCAGGAGAATGGGTAAAGAAGTGGCAGATGGAATTTAGTCTCATGAAGTGCATGGTCATGCACTTTGGTGGATGAAACAAAAATCTGAGGTGAAAAGGGACTTGGGAGTTCTCGTGCAGGATTCCCTAAAGGTTCGTTTGTAGGTTAAGTCGTTAGTGATGAAGGCACTTGCAATGTTATCATTAATTTCAAATGGACTAGAATATAAAAATGATGAGGTAAAGCTGAGGCTTTATAAGGCATTAGTGAAACCTCACTTGGAGTATTCTAAGCAGTTTCAAAGGTACATTTAATGTCAGAGAAGTGTAGAAAATATACACCGTGAAATGCTTTTACTTTGCAAACATCCATGAAAACAGCGGAGCACCCCAAAGAATGAATGGCAGTTAAATATTAGAACCACGAAGTCCCCCCCAGCAGCACAAGCAACAATGCCCCCACCCCTCACTGGCAAAAAAAAAGCATTGGCACCCGCCAACAAGCACTCAAGCATGAGCAAAGCAACAATAAAGACACAGGCAACACACACAAAATGTTGGTGGAACACAGCAGGCCAGGCAGCATCTAAAGGGAAAAGCACCGTCAACGTTTCAGGCCGAGACCCTTCGTCAAGATTAACTGAAAGGAAATATAGTAAGAGATTTGAAAGTAGGAGGGGGAGGGGGAGATGCAAAATGATAAGAGAAGACCGGAGGGGGTGGGGTGAAGCTGAGAGCCGGAAAGGTGATTGGTAAAAGGGATACAGAGCTGGAGAAGGGAAAGGATCATGGGATGGGAGGCCTAGGGAGAAAGAAAGGGGGAGGGGAGCACCAGAGAGAGGTAGAGAACAGGCAGAGTGATGGGCCGAAATGTTGACAGTGCTTCTCCCTATAAATGCTGCCTGGCCTGTTATGTTCCACCAGCATTTTTGTGTGTTGGTTGAGTAAAGACACAGACTTGCAGTGCTCCAAAGACTTTTCTCTCAGAGGGCAGAGATAGCAAACAACTCATTGGCTTACAATGTTAAAAGTCGACTGCGTCGCTTTTCTTGAGCTCTGCCCCCAACGATCTTCTGACTCCCCAGACAATGTACGAATCTCCTGCAATCACACTGACCTTCATCCCACCTGTCTCCAGAAACCTGAGATCCCCAAGTTTTAGTCCCTTATCTAAGAAAGGATGTGCTGACATTGGAGAGGATTCAGAGGAGTTTCATGAAAAGGATTCTGGGATTGAAAGCGACACACACAAAATGCTGGGGGAGCTCCGCAGGCTAGGCCCTATGGAAAAGAATGCACAGACTGAGAACCCTCATCAGGGCTGGAAAAAAAAGATAAAAAGTCAGAGCAGTAAGTGAGGAGGAGGAGAGGAAGAATTACAAGGTGGTAAGTGATATGTGAAACTAGGGGAGGGGTGAAGTAAAGAATTATCATGTAAGGAATGAAAGGTTTATCATACGAGGAGCATTTGATGGCTCTGGACCTGTACTCACTGGAGTTTAGAAGAATGAGGGCAGATGTCACTGAAACTGATCGAATGTTGAAAGGCTTCGATGCAGTTGATGCGGAAAGGGTGTTTCCTGTAGCGGTAGAGTCTAGGATCAGAGGGCACATCCTCAGAATATAGGGACAACCGTTTGATTGTGTGATGGAATGGAATTACTTTAGTGCTGGATCTGTGTTATTCGTTGTTACAAGCTGCTGTGGAGGCCAGGTCACTGTGTGTGTATTTAAGGTGAAGGTTGATAGATTCTTGATAAGTCAGGGTGTGAAAGGTTACAGTGTGAAGACAGGAGAATGGGGATGCAGGGGGAAATGGATCAGCTATGATCAAATAGCGGAACAGTTTCCATGGCCAAATTGCTGAATTCTGCTCCAGTGTTTTATGGTCTTGTGTCATGTCATTGAAGTTCTAAATGTTATGTTCCTACAAGTCTGAGTTCATAGTTTAGTCTTAGAAATGTCAGAAAGATAATCTAGCCTTTGTATAGGTCATGGGAATTAGTTTCCAGGAAATATATTCACCACTTCTACATGGAATCTGAACTATTTTTGCTATGGTATTTATTAATTAATTATCCAAAACATTCTGCAAGTTGTGTTCTTGCGATCAGACCACTAAGAAGTCAGTTGGATCCAAAAAATTTACACATATTTTCTCTAATGCTGTAATCCACTTTCTAATAAATAGGGAATTAAAGGCTGGATTATCTTGTTTTTTTTCAAGGAAGAACATGAATAAAAGAAGCAGGAGTAGGCAGCTGTGAAACAAGAGAACAATTTGAACAACACAGAAAAGCAGAAATAGGCCTGCATTCACAGTATAACTGAGTAACAGGGTATACATCTGCTTTTAGAAGTTTCTTTCTATCATGTCGGGTATAGTGTGTGTATGACATAAATATAGGACATGTGGCATGTTATATAAAGACCATGGGATATAGGAGTGAAAGTAGGCCTCTCGGCCTATTGATTCTGCACCACCATTCTATCATCGCTGATTTATTATCTTTCTCAATCTCATTTTCCTACCTTCTCTCTATAACCTCTGACAGTCTTAGTAAAGAAACAAAAAAGGGCCCATTCTCACAAAACAGTCTAACGCACAACGTTGGAGGTCACGGTTTTCCCGTCTGTTCATTCTCCATCGACTTTCCTCTTGGGCGTCGACACCTGACCCCATTCCAGGTTCACGCTATCCTGCAGACTACAACTTCCCTGTTCTGGCACCTTCCCTCTCCACCTTCTGCTGAACAAAAGACCATAAAACCTTCACTCGGGTGCACAAGAAAGAAACACATCTCCCCTCAATGGCCAGCAGACATTCCAAAGCCCCCATTATCTCTAGTCATTACTCAAACACTGCGCTACAGAGAAACTATTACATTAGCATGAAACATTACAGCGCGTTACATTTTTTTAAAAACTAGAAACATTTTGAACTACTAAGCGGATCATCAACATGAAACATTAAAAATGTGAAGGTGTTCCGGTGACGTCATCATCAAGAATGGCAGCTTAAGTCACAAGCTCCTCCGGAAAAATGCATATTGATCCCCATTAACCCGTCAAATATAATATTTTTCGAAAAATATTTGAACTGAAAAGAGGGGTAAGAATGGGGAAAAGGAATGGAAATTGAAAAAGCGACACTGCGGAGCCTGCGTCCAAGAGGAGTGCAGCGAGCGGCTCTCCGACCCCACTGTGAGGTGGCCGCCAGGCCTCGTTCAATCGAAGTGGTGAATATGTTCGAAATCCTGAAAGAAATAATGGAGGTCCAGAAAGATATAAAGCAGCAGCTCCATGATATTAAGGAAGAGCTTGCCAGCGTTAATCAAAAAATAGTGGTGGCAGAGACTCGAATTGAGAAGGTGGAACAGATACGGAGCAAGACAATAAAAATCATACATCACCAAGAAGGTAAACTGCTTGATCTGGAGGGAAGATCATGGTGGAAAAATATCAGAAGCTGCAACGTTCCTGAAGGAGCGGAGAGCTCGTCTATGATGGAGTTTGTTGAAAAGTTACTGCGGGGCGCATTGGATCTTCCCTCGGTTATGAGGCTGGAAGTCGAGAGAGCCCACCGCGCGCTCATTCCAAACCCTACCCAGGATAGAAAGCCACGCTCAATAATAATAAATTTCCTGCGGTACAGCACCAAGGCGCAGATTCTACAAAGGGTCTGAGGTAAGAAGAGAGTGTTTTACAACGATAAGTTAATATATTCCGACCAAGATTACCCCCCCCCCCCCCCGCCCACGGTCCTGCAGAAATGCAAAGAATACTCTGAAGTAAAGCAAGTACTAAAGCAAAACAAGATTAGATTTCAAACTCTGTACCCTGCTAAACTTCGAGTGTTTTATGACAATGGGACGCGGTTGTGCTAGACAGTGGAAGAGGTGACTACAGACATGAAGGCCAGAGGGTTGCCCATTAGCGTCACCAAAAACGAGGGAAAGCCTGACCGCTCCACTTGGGAAATAGTGCGAGAATTGAGAAGGCAGGAGACAGGAGGAGGCTGAGAGAAATATATCAGGAAGAGACCATCCTCACCCCCTTCAGAACAGCCATAAGGTTTGGCTAGCTTTAAAAATGTTGAGAAGCTAAACGGAAGCAAAAGTACACGGTGATATACCTATATCAAGAAATACTTATTATAATGTGGATTTTATATTACTTAGTTGTTATTCTTTATTCTTTCACTTACTCCTTTTTCCCCACCAAAATGAGAATATATATATGTATGTAATGTGCGTATGTATGTATGTATGTATATATATATAGGAGGAGTACACAGGGAAATCTTTTCTGTGTATTGGATTTGTTCACTGACTTTTATGATTACCTCATTGGGGGCCCTCAACTCACAAGTAGGAGGGGCTATCCCCCACAGCTAGACATTTCCTCTAGCTCAACGCAGGGTCGTCTACTAGAGACCTCAGCCTTGGAATCACACGTTCGTTGCCATTTTTGTTGTTATTTGTCTTTTTTGGTTCTTATTTGTTCAGGGATCGATTAAGTTTTATTCTAATTTCAAAGGTACATTGACAGATAAATACAGATGGCTAAGGACTAGGTAAAATTCATTTCTTTTAATGTCAATGGGCTATTAAATCCAATCAAACGTAAGAGAATTTTATCCAATTTGTAACAATTTGATTCATACTGGGAAAAATGGTTTAACTACATACTGCCTCATAGGCCTGATTTTATTCTCACAAATCAATGAATCTGTTGTAAAAATAAAAGATCACTCCCTACTTGTACATAGTTCTTTCCTTTTGCTTGTTTTTTCTTTCCACTCTTCTCTGTGAGTGTATACCTCAGATAAATACTTTGTGGAGATTTGTGATATATATATGATTATATGATATATAATCAGGCAGGGTGCATGTTCCTGCTGATGGGTGAGTTGAGAACTAGAGGCCACAATTTAAGAATAAGGGGTAGGCCATTTAGAACAGAGATGTGGAAAAACTTTTTCACCCAGAGAGTGGTGGATATGTGGAATGCTCTGCCCCAGAAGGCAGCGGAGGCCAAGTCTCTGGATGCATTCGAGAGAGAGTTAGATAGAGCTCTTATAGATAAAAGGGTCAAGGGATATGGGGAGAGGGCAGGAACAGGGTACTGATTGTGTATGATCAGCCATGATCACAGTGAATGGCGGTGCTGGCTAGAAGGGCCAAATGGCCTACTCCTGCACCTACTGTCAATGGTCTATTGACTATATATATATACAATGTCTGAAATACATCTTATGGAAATGTTTGTTTGATGATGAACTTCAATAAAACAAAAATGATAATAAAAAAAGTGCTGCCTGCCCTGCTGAGTAGTTCTGGCTATATCATGTTTTTAGTTACATTTTTCAGCACCTGTGGGATTTTATTTCTGTAGGTGTCCTTTTTCTGCCTGGAATTAGATGTAGCCTCCTATAATCTATTGCTAAACAGAGCCATCAATGTCTCGTTAAGAATAACCAAATGCCATTGACTATTGTCCAAATGCTTGCAAGCTGTTGTAGACCTACTGTTTGGTTCCACTTAAGTATCAAGCATCAAACACTTTAAGGTATTAGGTAAAAGTGTTTTAAACTATTTCTAAACTGAATATGGTGGAAATATTCACCATACCAGACAGCATCTGGATACATCAAAATATTGTTAATGTTCTGGAAAAAGATGAAGATATAGTAAGTCTGGGCAAATATCAAGGCATTCTATATAAGCAGCGAGTGAAGGAAATAAAACATGGAAGAATACGGCACAGGAACAGGCCCATCAGCCCAGTATATTTTTTGCTGACCATGATACTAATCTAAATATTCCTGTCTGCCTGTACTTGGTCCATATCTCTCTTTTCCCTACTTGTTCATGTCTCAGTGTCTCTTAAGCATGTGATTTCTACCACTAGCAGCATGTTCTATGCTAATCAAAATGTATTATGTGAGAAGATCTTCTTGGTCACTATCAGCTCTAGTTTAACTCTGTATCCTGATAGCTTTTCAATGTCTTCATCTAATGCAGACTACTAAACAAAATACCTATCAATTTCTTTCCTGACCACAATACCAGAAATTTTAATTCAAGCTCTCCTGCAATTAGTCTTCTTAATACACCTGGTGTGATAACAACATCCCCATTTAATATAAATTCCCTTCACTGATGTCCTATTTATGATCTTAAACTGAACAATTGTCTGATCCTGTCAATCCGTATAAAGTTTTTACTTGATACACATTTTAGACTGAGCTCCTGTTTAGACGCTTGGGTAGTGCCAAAGCAGTAGCAAGAAAAATTTCTTTTACTCTTTTCAGTGTGAAGATCTCGCATCCATTCCTGTGGTGCACTGAGAAATAATGCACAGATAGTAACACTCTGATCACTCTGCATTCCTGGGACTTTGGTGGTGCCAGATCAGCAGATTTTCTGAACTGTTGGATGTTAATAACACAACACAATTTTAATTCATTTTATTAGATATTATCCAGTATCATAATACATTTTCTAGTGAACTACATAAGGTTAAACAGTGCACCAAACTGGGATCCCAGTGACTTGAAAGGGAGTATGAGGAAAAGTCCTTAGTAAACTGAAAGGTGTGTCATAAGCATCATCATTCAGATACACGAATCACTGATTTCCTGAATAGTTAAATCATGGAGTTTTTCTGATCATTTATATAGATTTGGTGAGTGGTGCATTGAAAAACACTAGGAAACGTAGTGAGATTCAAAACGTGCTAATTCCTTTTTCTATAGACTAACAACAAACCAGCTGTCCTATGTTGCCCCTACATGCTATTTTATACACTCATAGAGTTGCACAGCACAGAACTAGCCCTTCAGCCCAACTCGACCATGCTGACTAATTTCCTACTCAAGCTAGTCAGATAGTGATCTTAAAGGGGCACGAGAAGTAGGGTCTCAGTGAATTTAAAGAGAAAATAACACCTTTGCACATTAACACACAGATATCCAGCATCTGCAGAATCTCTTGTGTTTATCTCGATGCATTATCTTCTCTCCTTGGAATTCTCTGTTTATACAGACCTTACTCTGCCGTTTCTTCAGGCAGCTTTTTTTTGTGCTGGTCCACAGCTCACACGATTTATCATGTTGGCTTTTACTTCCCACAGTCATTAAATATCCGCTCTATACCTTAATGACAAATAAATGGTATCAGCTGCAAACCTTTTTCAGGTAAACACTTGCATACTGATTTCCCTAGCTTCTTTACAAATTGCATACCTTGAGCATTTTCTGTTCCCAAAGTCGGCTAGCACATCACATTTTGGTCATGTCAGCAAAAACATCTGATTTAGTGATGTTCTTACATGAGGGATAATAAAGTTGGGCTTGTCTGTGACAACCATATCCTGAAAATAAATAAACAGAGCAAATAACTTTTGCCTAGTTCTGAAAGCTTGCACTTGTGTAAAGTAATTACACTTCATGAATTACTTTGATTCATTAGCTTGGATTTAAGCTTGCATGCTAAGGATAGTTGTTATCTTCCCTGAAGGTTAAAACATTTTGCACTTTTAAATTGACACCACTGTTGTGGTTACTCTAACATAAGTTAAACAATTTGCATCAGGCTCTCCTGTGTGCTTCTTATTTATTTTTTATGAATCCAGCCATTGGTACCATTCTGTCTCGCACACAATTAATTTTGTTTCTTGTTTTGCTTAAAAATGCTAATACTTCTAAATGCATGGATATTAAAGTTTAGTGCTCAAGACCTAATACTATTCTGTGTATTTAATAACTCGATTAATTAAATCAGAAACTTGTCACTTAGTCTGTGGCCTAAGAAGGCACCATCGATACAGTCCCAATGCTAGTCTTCCATCTGAATCCTCGTAAAAAGGTAGGTGAAGTTTATGGCACAAGTAGAAATAAATAGTCATAACCTAATAGCCAATATCAAGATATAGTTGTAAGTTGACCAAGGCTGGGTGGTGAAATTTCCAAAGTGTTTGATACTTTGGAATGATAGGCAGAGGAAAAGGAAGAGGAGTAGGTCTAATAATGAAGGATGTGTCCCCTACATGAATTCGCTCAAAAGCTCAATGTAAAATGAATTTGGATGGAGATAATAAACAGTAAGATAGATGCAAAATACTAACAATAGCTACATTATAAGCCGAGGATAAATCAAAAACTAATGGGGACTTAAGGAAAAAGGTACTGAAATGATCATGAAATACTTCATTTACATTGATTGGACAAATCAAATTAGGAAGGGTCTTTCTGTCTCCATCTCTGGAGACGGCTTATCTACTGATATCTACTATAAGCCTACAGACTCTCACAGCTACCTGGACTATTCCTCTTCCCACCCTGTCTCTTGCAAAAATGCTATCCCCTTCTCACAATTCCTCCGTCTCCACCGCATCTGCTCTCAGGATGAGGCTTTTCATTCCAGGACGAAGGAAATGTCTTCCTTTTTTAAACAAAGGGGCTTCCCTTCTTCCACCATGAACTCTGCTCTCAAACGCATCTCTCCCATTTCCCACACATCTGCCCTCACCCCATCCGCCCGCCAACCCACTCAGGATAGGGTTCCCCTTGTCCTCACCTACCACCCCACCAGCCTCCAGGTCCAACTTATAATTCTCCGTAACTTCTGCCACCTCCAATGGGATCCCACTACCAAGTACACCTTTCCCTCCCCCCCTTTTGTTTTCCGCAGGGACTCCCTTGTCCACTCGTTCCCCCCCATCCCTTCCCACCGATCTCCCTCCTGGCACTTAACCTTGTAAGCAGAACAAGTGCTACACCTGCCCTTACACTTCCTCCCTCACCACCATTCAGGGCCCCAGACAGTCCTCCCAGGTGAGGCGACACTTCACCTATGAGTTGGCTGGTGTGGTTTACTGTGTCCAGTACTCCCAATGTGGCCTTTTATATATTGGTGAGACCCGACACAGACTGGGAGACCGTTTCGCTGAACACCTACGCTCAGTCTGCCAGAGAAAGCAGGATCTCCCAAAGGCCACACATTTTAATTCCACGTCCCATTCCAATTCTAATATGACTAACCATGGCCTCCTCTATTGTCAAAATGAATCCAAACTCGGGTTGGAGGAACAACACCTTATATACTGGCTGGGTAGCCTCCAGCCTGATGGCATGAACATTGACTTCTCTAATTTCCGTTAATGCCCCTCCTCCCCTTCTTACCCCATCCCTGACATACTTAGTTGTTTTTTTCTCTCTCTCTGCCCATCACTCTGCCTGTTCTCCATCTCCCCCCCCCCTTTTCTTTCTCCCAAGGCCTCCCGTCCCATTATCCTTTCCTTTCTCCAGCTCTGTATCACTTTCGCCAATCACCTTTCCAGCTCTTAGCTTCATCCCACCCCCTCCGGTCTTCTCCTATCATTTCACATTTCCCCCACCCCCCACTACTTTCAAATATCTTACTATCTTTCCTTTCGGTTAGTCCTGACAAAGGGTCTCGGCCCGAAACGTTGACAGTGCTTCTCCTTATAGATGCTGCCTGGCCTGCTGTGTTCTATCAGCATTTTGTGTGTGTTGCAGGAAGGGTGGCCTTGCTAATATTCTTCAATAATACATTCATGGTGCTTTCCCAAAGCAATATGTTGAAGAACTAACTAGGAAGCAGATTACCGTAATTTAGATCTGATATAGAATATGGGACAGGATTAACTAATATGGTAAAGGAAGCCCTAGGTTCAAATTCAGTCTGAGGGAGCTCCAGAGCCAATTCGCCACTGTAGTTGTGTCATTTTCCTTTTCCTTTCTGCCTGCTCTTTTAAAATGTCTATATCATGAAAATAGTACCCAAAATTCAAATAAATGCAATTACAAAGCTGTGAGGATAGAATTGACTAAACTGAAGTGGAAAAATAGACTAAAGTCTAGGGTGACAGATGAGCAGTGACTGAGAAAAAAGTATTTTCTATTTTTCAGCAAAGATATGCTCTGATGAGGAAGAAAAATCTTCAACAAGAAGAATACACCATCTGTGGCTAACCAAGGAAGATAGGAATGGTATCAAATTCAAAGTAAGAGGCATATCAAAGTAAATAAAACACCGAATACAGATTGTGGAAACCTGAAATAAAACAACAAATGCTGGAAATACTCAGCAGATCAGTTGGCATCTTTGGAAAGAGAAACAATTTATGCTTCAGATTTGAGATCATTCAATAGAACTGGAACAGAAAGATTTTTGTTCAAATTAGTTTTCAGAGAAAGAGAAGATGGGGAAGAGATGGTTAGGACAAAGGGGAAACTTCCTTGAGACCAAATGACTCAATGTGGCGGTTTGAAACTGCAATGATTAATGGGAGGTCAAATGTTTGGACTTTACTTTCAGAAGGAAACTAAGAATACTTAAAAAAATAAAGAGGGAGAACTTTACAAAGCTAAAGTTTTGTTGTAACTTTTGCAAAAACTGTAAAGGAATAGAAGAACAAATGTAAATATTGGTCCTTTAAAAGATCAAACTGTTGAATGAATAATGGGAGCTAGAGAAATGGGAGAGATTGTAAAACATTATTTTGGCCCAGTCTTTGCACAAGAAGACACCAAAAAATTCCAAGAGCAATAATTACTATAGAAAGGGAAGTGTTGTAATGTGAGTATTATTAAAAGTAAGTTAATACTAATTGGGAAGCTGTTAGTAACAAGAGGCAGGATCCAGGGTTGGCGGAGGTTTTTACTTCCGCTCTTTTTGCTCCCAGTATGCATTGTATATAGCTCCTCCACCCAGGCCACAAGAGGTACCTGGAAGCCTCTGAACTGTAAATATCATTTGCTGTCCCACATAAAGATGTTCTTTTGGCCATCAAGTTGTCGAGTGGTCGTTTTGTAAAGTAGAAGTTACCACAGGAAGAACTTAAGCAATGTCCATTACAATAGAAAAAATGTCTGGAAAATTGATAGAGGCTAAAGTCCAACAAATCCTTTAGACCTGAAGAAATGTACCCAAGGATTTAAAAGGAAGCAGTTTTGGAAGTAATGACTATGTACACTGTAGTTTGGCCAGATTTCCTGGATTCTGGTGAGGACGCTGAAGATTAGAAAAACACAAATGCAATGTCTCTATTCTAGTCATCAGGGAGAAAGAAATCAGAAAACTAAGGCCAGTTGGCCTCATGTTTGATGCTATTAAGGAAGAACAGCTGGGCACTTAGAAAATCAAAATGCAATAAGCAAAGTCAACTGATTTTATAAAATGGAAATAGTAATTGAAAAAAAATGTTTGATTTCTCCAAGGTAATAACAAACATGATAGATAGAAAAGAAACAAGTAACTGTAACTGAATTTCCAAACCACATTTAAAAATATATTCACAAGGTTATTGCACAGATTAGGAGATCACTACTGGAGTGGATAGGGAAGTGGCCAGGTAACAGAAAACTGAGTGTCATAATAAATTTAGATTGATAATCAGTATTCAGAAAGGTGATACTGCGGTCATACTAGACCATTGGCTAATTATAATCTATATTGATGATTAGGATGAAGGGACTGAGTGCACTGTAGCCATGTTTGCAGGATGCAAAAGTTGGTGAGTTAGTAGGTTTTGAGGAGGATATGAAGAGTATGAACAGGCACATAGATAGACTATGTGAACGGCAGATGGAGGATAATATGAGCAAGTACTAAGTTATCAATTGTAGAAGGAAGAATAAAAAAACAGAAATAAACCTAGTTCTGGTGCAAGGGGATCTAGGCATCCTCATACATTAAAGACAGCTACAACAAGTAATGAGAAAGAAAATGCAGTGTTCTCCTCTGGAGGGCTATGTAGTACTAACAGGTACTGGTGAGATTGCAGCTGGAATACCGTGTACAATTTTGGTCTCCATGCCTAAGGTAGAATGTGCTTCAATTACAGATATTGCAGAGAAGGCTGATTTCTGTGAAGCTAGAGTTGATGTATGAAGAACAGTTCAATAGGTTGGGCCTATACTTACTGAAATGATTTTAGGAATTGTTCTGGAGTTGGAAACTTATGGATTACATAATCATGGATAAACTATAATGAGAACCAATCTTCAGGAAATAAAACTAGTACACAATTTAACTTACGAATAATACATTGTGGCTAGTGAAACCATTCAATGGTGTGAGACATTCTGATTGTGTCCCATTGACACTAAATAAGAGAAGACAACACTTGAATGTTGTTGAAGTCATTTACAGCACAGTCCAGAACAGATCTGTTTTGTCACTTAACCTTCTGGTTAGTTATGTATTCATGGAACTATCCTTAGATCTTTGGTGTCTAGAGTTTGCACTGAGGCTTTTGGAACAGACCCCAATATTAAATATTCAAGAGGGTTCTGCTCATTGGGATGAGCTGCCTTTGTAAATATGTAATTCTGTTAAATTTACCAGACCACATTCTAAATGTTAATGTAAAGTAGGTGATCATAGCAATTAAACCCTGAAGAAAAATCTGCAGCTGGAGTCCCTAAGTCAGACCTACATTGAGTTGAACACTGTCTGGCAAATCCTGCAATGCCGTTGGTGCCAAACTGTATCAGTCTCTGCTGCTCCTTTGGATTCATCAATTGCACGGAGATGAGGAGCCTGCTACATGGGCAACAGTTTACTTTCCATTTCATACTACCCTGGTCTGTGCATCATTTATACAACTGGGATGCAACATCCATGGTCAATCCCAACCATTGGAAGGCCTCGGGAGTAGACAATTTAAAAATTAGAAAGCTCAATTGTTTAATTGCATATTGTGCACTATTTGTTATTTTGTGGTACTGATTTGTAACGGGAACACATCACACAGCATCCACCCAAACAAGGTTTCTCAAGTTTGGCCAGGCCAGTGCTGTCTTCCCCTAGATTAAGCTGTTAGGCGAACCTGAGGGTTACATAAACTTACATGTAAACTCTATATAGTAAGCTTTATCTATTGTTTGATCTGTATCTTTGCATAACACAATTCCTGGGTGAGAATGACCTACATAAAAAGAGCTGAGGGACTGCTGTGCGCTATATCTCACCAATACATAGCTTCTACCAGCTTTACCTGACAAATAATACCGCCCCAACAGAGGTGTTAAGAAGCAAACACCTCTGTCTCTAATTTACCCAAGCTCATTGTATGGTTTGCCTTCTCAATACACTGAATAGGCAGTATAGAGTCCTTGGGAAAAGTGAGAGGAGTTGGTGTCTACTTCCTAATCAACATGATGGTCCTGGCAAATTCCTGTTCACCAAGCCTTGATTATCTAATGGTGAAGTATCTCATGGCATGGGAATTAAGTTTCACTAACCATAGACTAATCTACATCCCACCCCAAGCAAATATAAAGCTTGCACTGAAGGAACAATGTCCTTTGGTCAACATCTTTGAAATGAGATTCCCTGAGGCTCTCTGCATCATTGCTGATGACTTCAACTAAGCCAACTTCAGGGGTTAGTATTGGTACCATTACTTTTCACATTGATGGTCAATGATTTAGATAATGGAATCGATGGCTTTGTGGCAAAGTTTGCAAATGATTCGAAGATAGGTGGAGGGGTAGGTAGTGCTGGGGAAGCAATGCGATTGCAGCAGGACTTAGACAAACATAGAAAACCTACGGCACAATACAGGCCCTTCGACCCACAAAATTGTGCCAAACACATCCCTACCTTTAAAATTACTAGGCTTACCTATAGCCCTCTATTTCACTAAGCTCCATATACCTATCTAAAAGCCTCTTAAACGACACTATCATATCCGGCTCTACCACTGTTGCCAGCAGCCCATTTCATGCACTCATCACTCTGAGTAAAAAACACTTTACCCCTGGCCTACTTACCTCTGTACCTACTCCCCAGCACCTTAAACCTGTGTCCTCTTGTGGCAACCATTTCAGCCCTGGGAAAAAGCCTCTGACAAATTGGAAGAATGGGCAAAAAAAGTGGCAGATGGAATGTCGTGTTGGGAAGTTATGATAATGCCTTTTGGCAAGAGGAACAATAGCACAGACTATCATCTCAATGGGGAGAAGGTTCAAACATCAGAGGTGCAAAGGGACTTGGGAGTCCTCATGCAAGACTCCTAGGAGGTTAATTCTCAGAATGGGTCTGTGATAAAGCAGGCAAATGCAATTTTGGAATTAATTTCATGGGAATAAGAATATGAAAACAAGGAGATAATGCTGAGGCTTTATAAGACTATAAGACACAAGCAGGCCACACTTGGAGTATTGTCAACAGTTTTGAGGCCCCCTATCTCAGAAAGGATGCACTGTCATTGGAGAGTGTCCAGAGGAGGTGCAGAACGATTATCCTGGGAATGAAGGAGTTAACGTATAAGGAGCATTTGGGAGCTTTGGGCCTGTATTCACTGGAATTTAGAAGAATAATGGAGATCTCATTGAAGTCTTACAATATTGAAAAGACTGATAAGTTGGATATGGAGAGTATGTTTCCTATAAGACCATGAGACAAAGGAACAGAATTAGTCCATTCAGCCCATCAAATCTGCTCCACTATTTCATTATGGCTGATCCTGGACCCCATTCAACCCCATACACCTGCCATCTCACCATATCCCTTGATGCCTGACCAATCAGGAATCTATTGGCTTTTGCCTTAAAT
This sequence comes from Hypanus sabinus, assembly GCF_030144855.1. Lineage (NCBI taxonomy): Eukaryota > Metazoa > Chordata > Chondrichthyes > Myliobatiformes > Dasyatidae > Hypanus > Hypanus sabinus. The sequence continues at coordinate 51,221,921 of NC_082715.1, forward strand.
ACACCAACAGGGTTGGCCCACAGTCTGTGGCAGAGCATTCCACAGATTCACCACTCTTTGTCTAAAAAAAATCCTTACTTCTGTTCTAAAAGGTCTCCCCTCAATTTTCCTCTGGTGTGGGTATCCAGAACTAGAGGGCACAGCCTCAAAATTGAGGGGCAACCCTGACACCTGGAACTTCCACCTACTGCTAGGGTCTTCCATTTTGTCTTCAATGCTGACACCCCACAAGTATGAGTCCTCAGCCCCTACTCTACTCCTTGCACACTTATGACAATGTGGCCAGACTCTGTTCTAACTACAAGTTTGCTGCTGATTCCACCATAATGGGCCATATCTCAAATAATGATGAGTCAGTCCAGGAAAGATATAGAGAATATAGTGATATGGTGTCATGACAACAGTTTTCCTTCAATATTAGTAAAACAAAAGAGCTGGTCATTGACTTTAGGATGAAGGGTAGGGCACATGCCCTTGTCTATGGTGCTGAGTTCAAACGGATTGAGAATTTCAAGTTCCTAGAGGTGACCATTACTAATAACTGTTCTGGTCCAACATGCTGATACCATGCCATGAAAAGTTCACCAGTGCCTCTATTTCCTTCGGAGTCTGAAGATATTTGTTACTTCCCGTTTGACCCCTCAATATTTTTTATTAATGCACTATAGAAAGCATCCTATCAGGATACATTACAGCTTAATATGATAACTACTTTGAGCACGACTGCAAAAAAATTCAAAGAGTTAGCACATCACAGAAACAAGTCTTCCTTCGCTGCCTCAATATAGCAGCCAGCAGAGTCAACAAGCTCACCCACCTGAACATTTTCTATTTTCCCACCTCCCAACAGGCAGAAGATACAAAAGCCTGAAATCGTGTACCAACATGTTCAAGATCAGCTTCTATCCTAATGTTTAAAGGCTTTTGAACCATCTCCTAATATGAGAAGATGGATTCTTGATCTCACAATCTGCCTAGTTATGACTTTGGCACCTCGCTATCCATCTGCAGTGCACTTTTTCTCTAACAATACTCCTTTATTTTGTTCTCTGTTATTACTTGATATTGTAATACCTCAATGCACTGTTGTAATGAACTGATCTGACGTGAGTGGTATACAAGACAAGTTTATTTACTGTACTTCAGTAAATATGGCAATATTAAATGAACTTAATCTTTTTTTCCAGACCTGATGAAGTGTTTCGGCCCAAACTGTCAACTGTACACTTTTCTATACATGCTACCTGGCCTGCTGAGTTCTTCCAGCATTTTCTGTGTGTTTCTCAGCAACATACAGTATGTTGTGTGTTTGTCATAAACTGCATAATGTGTCCAAACAAAAAGTATACAGGCAAGAACTCTGGTGTGCGGGCAATGGGTAAATTAATGCTCACACGAGGAAATCTGTAGATGCTGGAAATTCAAGCAACTCACACAAAATGCTGGTGGAACACAGCAGGTCAGGCAGCATCTATAGGGAGAAGCGCTGTCGACGTTTCGGGCCGAGACCCTTTGTCAGTCCTGGTCAGGACCCTGGTCAGATCCCACTTGGCGTACTGTGCTCAGTTCTGGTCACCTCACTACAGGAAGGATGTGGAAGCATAGAAAGGGTGCAGAGGAGATTTACAAGGATGTTGCCTGGATTGGGGAGCATGCCTTATGAGAATAGGTTGATTGAACTCGGCCTTTTCTCCTTGGAGCGACAGAGGATGAGAGGTGACCTGATAGAGGTGTATAAGATAATGAGAGGCATTGATTGTGTGGATAGTCAGAGGCTTTTTCCCAGGGCTGAAATGGTTGCCACAAGAGGACACAGGTTTAAGGGAGGAGATATCAGGGTTAAGTTTTTTACTCAGAGAGTAGTGAGTGCATGGAATGGGCTGCCAGCAACGGTGGAGGAGGCAGGTATGATAGGGTCTTTTAAGAGGCTTTTAGATAGGTACATGGAGCTTAGTAAAATAGAGGGCTATAGGTAAGTCTAGTAATTTCTAAGGGACATGTTCGGCTCAACTTTGGGTGCCGAAGGGCCCATATTGTGCTGTAGGTTTTCTATGTTTCTATTATACTATGTCCAGTGCTCCCAGTGTGGCCTCCTGTATATCAGTAAGACCCAATGTAGATTTGGAGATCGCTTCACCAAACACCTGCACTCTGTGTGCTAGAAAAAGCAGGATCACCTAGTGGTCATCTATTTCAAATATTTTTCCCATTTCCATACTAGAATGTGAGTCCATGGCCTCCTCCTCTGTTGCAATGAGGCCACACTCAGGTTGGAGGAGCAACACCTCTAATTCTGTCTGGGTGGCCTCCAACCTGATGGCATGAACATCAATTTCTTGAACTTCTGGTAATGGGCTCCTTCCCATTTCCCTCTCTCACCTGCCCATCACCTCCCTCTGGTGCTACATCCCCTTCCCTTTTTCCCATGGTCTTCTCCCCTCTCCTACCATATTCCCCCTTCTCCAGCCCTATATCTCTTTCACCAATCAAATTCCCAGCTCTTTACTTCACCCCCTCTCATGCTCCCAGTTTCACCTACCACCTACTACCTTGAACTTCTTCCTCCCCTCCACCCCACCTTCCTACTTTGACTTCTCATCTTTTCTTTCTGGTCCTGATGAAGGTTCGCGGCTCAAAGTGTCAAATGTTTATTCTTTTTCCAGAGATGCTGCCTGACCTGCTGAGTTCCTCCAGCATTTTGTGCCTGAAACTTGATGTTGTTACAACTTTCAAGCAGTCAGGTAAGCAGAAATATCCCATCCCTAGCAGTGGCATTTAATCACCTGTCTATGTTCTGGGCATGACACACAGTGTTAGGTAATACTGACTTCTTGTGACAATATTTTTTAACTGTATAACTGAGGCTTAATTGTGATTCTTATTTCAGGTAATAACTTAATAAAGCAATTTATTTTAAGAATTGTGTTTTGAAATGCTGAATTCCATGTCACATTACTTGCCAGGTGATGTGGAAGTAAATCTGCTAGTAAGCCCAGTGAATCAGATGGAAATATATATTCTATCATGGGTTCATCCTGTCACCTCTTAGAGTATAACTGTTGAATTTCCCTGGTAACATAAGTTGCATTTAGCCTCATTTGAATTTAGATTTATCTATTCTACTCATATCTTATTGAGTCTCTTTTGACTGCTTGAAACTGAACCCTAGATACGACCTATGTGACCTGATTGCAGCTTCCAAGTACCATTCCTCATACAGCAGTTAAACCTGATGAATTGCCCTGCTCCCAAGGAATCACTCCAATTCCCAGTCCTGCTAAGCAAAGGTCTAAGCCTGAAGCCCCAGAACGTCTTGCATTGTGCAATCTGTGAACTATGATGCACTTCAGTTCCTTTACTTGCAGAGCTGTGTGTCCACACAGTATGCAATACCTGTACTGCTGCAAATGACACCTTGACCCTTGAAAACAATGAAATTTTATAGTGAGCAGTCTTTTCATTAAACCGTACAATGTTCCACTCCACTTGCTGGTGGAGGTCAAATTTCCTGGAGTAGAATAAGTTCTAGGTCATTGTTCACTGTCCATTGAGACTTGTTGATAATCTGTGTACTCTATTCAAATAATTGATTTTAAAGAGACATTTTAAAACACACACATGAGAAAAGTTGAGTCAAAGGCTACAAAGCTACAAATTACAATTGCTGCTATTAACAAATGGACATTTAATGTATTCTTGTGACATTCGTGTTTGTTATTTTAACGGAGTATTAACCTATTTATTTTAAATGGTATCGTCTGCCCTAAGTAAATGGGCAAATGAGCACTGTATGAATTCATTAAATCAGCGGATAATATTGTCAACAGTAATTCTGAGGCAATTATGTCAACAGCTGTGTTGCATCCAATAAATTCAGTTATGTTACTGGATTACAAAATTTGAGGACATGTACCTTGATTTAAAAAAAACAATATGGCAATTGACGTTATTTTGAATACAAAGTTGGCTCATACTGGCTCATTTCTGAGGCTGTGATGCATTGAATTATTTTTGCTTCTCAATGTGCCCAGTGCCTGATCTCTAGATAATCTAATGTCAGTGGCAGCTGGTCAAAATTGCTGCTGTATTCTTCAGAAGGAGCAGAGCTGTGTGGAGCTATTAGATCCACATTAATTAATTTCTCAGCCAATGTTGAGATACATCCAACACTGGGAATCACTGTAATCAATATGAAAATAAACTACCAAATGGGAGATGGGCTACATTTATCAATCTGTCTTTGGTCTACCTAACTGGCTTCTGGATCTACAGAAGTGACTTTGATTGTATTTTTGCAAAGAGAACGTCACAAGATTTATGTATATTCTGTGTATGTTTAGGGGAAGCTGATAAGAGCATGAGGAAAAAGAGGTGAAGGCTACCAACTAAATCAGACTGGCTTCTTGGAAAAATTAATTGGTTTGTGTAAGAACTTGACTACCTCTTAAAAGCCTAGCCTACTGTGGCGAACTACATATACCTGTCTGGACACGCCCCCTGCTGACTGCTCCTGTGGCTCCTCCCACAGACCCCCGTATAAAGGCGATTGGGGCCTGAGCCCGGCCTCTCAGTCTCCAGGATGTAGTATGGTGGTCACTCACTGCTTGTTCCTTCTTCCAGTCAATAAAAGCCGATACCTCGCCTTTATGTTTCAGAGTGAGTTATTGATGGTGCATCACCTACTCTCAGTATAATTCTGCTTTGGTATGTGACTATTTCCATATACTGATAAGTACACTCAGTGGCCACTTTATTAGGTACTGCTTGCACCACTTTTGCACCATTCTCTTTCAACTCTAGGGACTGTTGTGTGTGAAAATCCCAGGAGATCAGTACGTTTTGAGACATTCAAACCCACCCGACCAACAATCATTCCATAGTTAAAGTTACTTGGATCACATTTCTTCCACATTCTGATGTTTAGTCTGAACAACAACTGAACCTCTTAACCATGTCTGCAGGTTTTTACGTAATGAGTACTGCCACATGATTGGTGAATTAAATATTTGCATTAATAAGCAGGTGTGCTGGTGCATCTAATAAAGTGGCCACTGAGTGTATATTATAGATGGGTTTAAAACAACTAGTATTTAAAAGGAAATCGCTTAAGAAGCTTCCAAAACTGCAGCAAGTCTGAGGAACAGGAAATGTTCAGATGTTGCTAAAGGAGTAATAAGAAATTGTGTTAGAGTTACAATTAACCTTAAGATCATAAGTAACAGGAACTGGAGTAGACAGCCTTGGCCCTCAATCCTGTTCTATCAGTCAGAGTCATGACTAATCTAACCATCATCTCAACACCATCTTCGCACTCCTTTCATACCCTGTGATTCACTTGTTGTTTCAATGTTTATCAATATTTACATTTAAGATATTCAAAGGCTCTGCCTCCACAGCTCTCTGAGATTCATAGATCCCTGCAACACCCTCTGAATTGGGTGACGTTATATCCTGAAGGGATGGCTCTCCCTCAAGTTATGCCAATAAAGGGACACGCCAACTCAGCATTTAGCCTGCCTATATATAAATGATGAATAGTGAATTCAGCCCAGTCTATCATGTGCAAAGCTCTCCTCAACATTGAGAGCACTGTCACGGGAACGCTGCATTCATCATCAGGGACTCCTGCCACCCAGGTCATGCTCCCTTCTCACTGTTGCCATCAGGAAAAAGGTACAGGAGCCTCAGGACTCGGACCAACTGGTTCAAGAACAATTATTACACCTTAACCATCAGGCTCTTGAACCTGTGAGGATAACTTCACTCGACTTCATTTGCCTCTTCACTGAACAGTTCCCACAATCTGTGGACTCCTCTTTCAAGGATCCCTCATCTCATACTCTCGATATTTATTGCTTATTTATTATTATTATTTCTTTTTCTTTTTCTTTTGTATTTACAGTTTCTTGTCTTTTGCACACTGATTGTCCACACTGTTGTGTATGATCTTTTATTAACACTATTTTGTTTATTGGATGTATTGAGTATGCCCATGGAAAAACTAATCTCAGGGTTGTATATGGTGACTTAGATGTGCTTTAATAATAAACTTTCAGTTGTTGTTCAGACGAAACATTGGCTCTGTTCTATTCACCATGTTTGCTACATCCTCAAATTTAACACATGCAATTTTGTTCAAGATTTATTGATATTCGTCACATGTACTTCAGAACATACGGTGAAATGCATCACTTGTATTAACAATCATCACACCTGAGTGTGTGCTGGGGGCAGCCCACAAGAGTCGTTGTACATGTCCACAATGCTCAGCAGGGCAACATGGAATACAGCAAGCAACAACATAAATGGTGAAAACAGTTGCATAGCTCTCTCCCACCCATGGACGTATACATTCCAGGACAGACCTCCATCTTCGGCCTCCAGCAGATGTAGGCTCAAGCCTGCAGAGAGTGGGCTTCATCCTTCCTAGCAGACTTGCAGAAGTTCGCATACTCGGCACCAGCGAATGGGCTTGACTTGCAGAATTCTGATTTTTCCTTGGGTTTCGCTCCTCGGCACCAACCCCAGAGTACAATGAACTTTGAACACATGGATTTGTGAACCCAGGGGTTTTTGGAACACGTTACTGTTGTCCACACATAACTCCACTCTGGAACTTGCCAATAGCTCGCTGACTTATGGGGGCTCTCATCCACTCTCCAACATCTGACATCTTGCTATGGATGCCCCATATCTGCATGGCCGATCTTCGAGTGTGGAGCGGAGACTATGTGATGCACCATCAATAATTCTGAGACGTGAGGCGAGATATCGGCTTTTATTGACTGGAAGAAAGAACAAGCAGTAGTTGACCACCATACTATATCCTGGAGACTGAGGGCCGGGCTCAGGCCTCAATCACCTTCATACCGGGGTCTGTGGGAGGAGCCACAGGAGCAGTCAGCAGGGGGCATGTCCAGACAGGTATATGTAGTTCACCACACTATGAACCTGGCCTGACCTCTGATTCTCCCATATTACTGTTCCTAAACCCTAACCTGATTCCAACTCCTTCACCTGTCCTCAAAATCATGCTTATGAATCTAGAAAACAATTAAAAATTAGGCAATTTAAACGATATGCAAGTCTGAGTTGTGACTCAATGGAGTTTGCAGCTCAGTGCCATCTGGGAGAATAATGTTTCTGCTTGATTGTCTAATATTCTTTAAGCATCCTGCTTCATATTTAATAAACATCTTCCATATTAGATTTTCTTAATTATTTGGATGTTGGTTTAAGTCTGTGTTCTTCCTTCCTCTTTAGGTTAAGTTTGTGTTTTCTCAATCCTTTGGGGCTTCTCAGAGTCCAATGATTTTCGGCAATTTAAAACTAGATAGAGCATAGCATAGGAAAGTGTTGGTAGTTATGGATATAATGCAGCTATACACTTGCCTGCATTTGGCCCATAACCTACCTCAACTTTTATAAGACCAGTAGCCTGTCCATGTCCAACCATGTAGACTCCACAATCAAGAAATCTCACCGGCATGTCTACTTCCTCAGGATGCTGAAGAAATTTGGCATGTCCCCTTCAACTTACACCAATTTTTAATCATGCACTGTAGAATGTATCCTATCTAGATGCACGAAGGTTTGGTATGACAACTGCTCTGCCTGAGACCACAAGGAACTACAGAGAGTTGTGGACACAGCTCAACACATCCTGAAACAAGCCTCTCTCCTCCATGGACTCTTGTCTACAATTCTCACTGCCTCAGAAAAGCAGCCAATATAATCAAGGACCTCACCACCTCTGAACACTCTCTTTGCTCCCCCCCACCCCATCACGCAGATGATACAAGCACTTTTTGCATGTATTGTAGGACCAGGCTCAATGATGGCTTCTTTCCCACTGCTATATGACTACTGAGCAATAAGATGTTCTCTTGACCTTACAATCTACCTCATTATGACCTTACTTCTTATTGGCTATCTTGCACCTTTCTCCACAACACTTTATTCTGCATTCTCATATTGTTTTACCTTGCCCTATCTCAATGCACTGTTATATTGAATTGATCTATATGAACAGCAAGCTGAATAATTTTTCTCACTCTACCTCAGTACATGTCACAATAATAAACCAATATATCAACTGATCCATGTGCCTGTCCAACTATCTTTTGAATGTTATTGTTTCTGCCTCAGCATCTTCATCTGGCAGCTTGTTCCATATATATATGTGCTTCATGATTTTATACATCTCTATAAGGTCACCCCTCAGTCTCCTAACTCCAAGGAATGAAATCCCCACCTGCCCAACCTCTTCCTCTAACTCAGGGCCTCCAGACCTGGCAACATTTTCAAACATTTTCTTTACATTCTTTTCATTCTTAATAATGTCTCTCCCATAATGGGGCAACTAAAACTGTAGACAGTATTCAGGTGTGCTTGTGTTCTTAATTCCTAGTGGAGTCGTCGGGGCGCCGTCATGACAAGCTTTTTGCACCAATCTTTTTGGTGATTGCTCATTGTACATCTTGGGCATCTGAAACCTGGCGGAGGCCATCCCTCTGCAGGTTTTTTTTTACGAGCTACACTCAAGCCAGGAGCGTGCAAGGGAGCCAGCCGGATTGGAACTCAGGACCTCTCACCCTGAAGTCCAGCGTTGATGCCACTACACAACCAGCTGGTTAGCATTCAGGTATAGATAACTAATTGGTTATCTTCCAATGTGCAGCCATCTGATCAGTTATTCAGTATTCTGGTAAGTGGCCTCCTTTGAAAACATTTTCATCTGCTATTTTTGTAAAATACTCCAGATTATCAATACCCTGTGCATGACCATCAATAGTGTCCAAGAGCCATATTGCCCTCAATCAGCCCACCATAAACACCCTGCCAGGAAAAATCAGCTGCTTCACTGTCTAACGCACTTTGATTACTATGCAAACCTTGTCAAAGTGTCTGGATTTGAAAGCATGGTGTTCATTTTCCTGCTGGACAATGGGTGGACCAATGTCCTCTGTTCTTCCTGAACTAATGGGCAATATGATTGCAAATGAAAAGTCATTCTAACACAAACTTCTACACCAAAGGCGAAATATTGCAAATGCTGGAAACCTGAACAAAAATGAAAGATGTTGGAAATAAACAGCAGCAGGACAAAATCAGCACAGCTGAAGTTTCATGCTGATGAAAGATTATTGACTTAAATTTCAACTTAATTTTTCTCTCCTCACATGTTGCCTGACATTCAGAGTATTTCCGGCATTTCCTGTTTCAATTTCAGATATAAATCTTATGTTGAAATTTATCTTGATGCATGCAAAAACATATTTCATAAGCAAAAGCATTCTTTAAAAAGCAGATCTTAAAGGTATCACTCAAAATACGTTCAAGCTAGACTAAAAATTTAGGAAAGGAAAATATTCAGCTTTTGAAAATTGTGATTATTTATAATCCTGGGAATGAAAGAGTTAACACGTGAGAAGCGTGTAATGGCTCTCAGCCTGTACTCGCCGGAGTTCAGAAGAATGAGGGGTGTGGATCGCATTGAAACCTATCGAATATTGAAAGGCATAGATAGAGTGGAACATGGAGAGTTTCCTTTTGTGGGAATATCTATGATCAGAGGGCATAGCCTCAAAGTACGATGATATTCCTTTAGAACAGAGATGAGGAGAAATTTATATAGCCAGAGAATGGAATTCATTGCCACAGATAGTTTTGGAGACCAAATCATTGGGTAAATTTAAAGCCGAAGTTGACAGGTTCCTGATTACTAAGGCTGTCAAGTATTATGAGGAGATTGCTGAAGAGTGAGTTTGAAAGGGATAATAAATCAGATGAATGAATGGCAGAGCAGACTCGATAGACCAAATGGCCTAATTATGCTCCTGTCTTATGATCTTAAGATTTTATTGAAAAATAATGAGTGCCATGTTCATTGATCTAATAGATGTTGGTGCAGGGAATGAAAGATATTACTACTTTAATACTAGTGAGACGATGAAACAACATATAATGATAATAATAATAATAATAATAATAATATTACTTTATTGATCCTGCATGGGGAATACTTTCATTACAGCATCAACCTTTAAAAACACATTTAGCATTGTACTTAACTAATAATAACTACAGAATAATGATAGTGTATAAATAGTAATAATATAAGAATAGTGTACCAATGTGAAATAAATTACAAAATCATAAAGCAGAGACTATTGTACTATGATGTGTGTTCTCCTGTTGCAAAGAGGTCAACTGTTGCATGTGCTTATTGTACTTGGTAGGAAAGGTTTTCTGTATTGATCCTGTGACAGCGGATCTGAATGAATTGTTTGAAAAGGTGATTCTCTGCTTATTCAGTAGGTCATGGAGAGGATGTACCAGATTATCCATAATGGATAACAGTTTGTTTAGTAACCTCCTCTCCACCACTAGCTCAAAAGAGTCCATGTTATGGCCAAGGACAATTCCAGCCTCGATGCTGCTTCCCCAACAGAAAGCAGCAAAGAAGACCGCATTCGCTACACCAGACTGGTAAAAGATTTCCAACATCCTGCTGCATACATTAAAGGATCTCAGCTTCCTTAGAAAATAGAGTCTGCTCATTCCCTTCTAGTAAGCAACCTTGGTGTTGGTTCTCCAGTCAAGTCTGTTATCAATGTGAACACCCAAGTATTTTTACTCCTCCACCACTGCATCTCCTTCTCCCAGAATGTATACAGTCCTCTTACTCCTAAAATTAATCACCATCTCCCTAGTTTTAGAAACATTTAGGACTAGGTGATTCTTCCCGCACCATTCCAGAAACTTGGCCACCAGTCCCCGTACTCCAACTCCCGCTCATCTCTGTTACACCCAACCACCGCAGAGCCATCAGAGAACTTCTGCAAGTTGTACTGAAAGTCTGAAGTGAAGAGTGTGAACAGAAACAGAGACAGGATAGTCCCCTGCGGCACACCAGTGCCACTCACCACCATCTCAGACATACAAACTGGGGTCTATCTGTCAAGTAGTCGGTGATCCAGGAGATAGTGGATTTGTCTATGCTCATCCTATGCAGCTTTTCACTCAGAAGAAGTAGCAGGGTTGTATTTGAGGCACTAGTGAAATTTTAAAAATGTTATTCTCACAAGACACCACCATCATTCAGGCGAGAGTGAGCTCACAACAGCAGGTAGATGATGGTGAAGCACTTGTTGCGCTTGTAAGGATAAGTGCCAGGAGGGAGATCAGTGGGGAGGGATTAATGGACAGGGGAGTCGCGTAGGAAGTGATCCCTGTGGAAAGCAGGAAGTGGAGCAGAGGGAGAGATGAGATTGGTGGTGGGATCCAGTTGGAGGTGATGGAAATTTCGGAGAATTATGTGCTGCTTGCGGAGGCTGATGGGATAGTAAGTGAGGACAAGAGGAACCCTATCCCTGGTAATATGATGAGAGGATGGAGTAGGAGCAGACAACTGCATCTCTTCCATTTCACACATTGCCTGGTATTTCTCCCTCCCCTCCCTCCACCTCTCAAATCTACTCCTCAGCGTTTTTTCTCCAGTACCGCCGAAGGGTTTCGGCCCAAAACATCGACTGTACTTTTTTCCATTGATGCTGCCTGGCCTGCTGAGTCCCTCCAGCACTTTGTGTGTGTTGCTTCCTTTGCATTGATTATATCAAATAGGAATTGGCTTGAACTACCGGCTACATTTCAGATTTTGGATTTTCCTTCTTTACACACTTTGATAATGTTCATAGCAAGTCACATGTTCTGTTGTATAACATATATGTACTCCATATGGTGCCTTTAATCTAAAACAGGGATCCAGCAATGCCTCAGGAAAAATATGATATCTGGACAGGAAAGGAATTTATTTTCTTCATTTCAGGACATGGGGTATCATTGGTGAAGCTTTTTACTGCCCTTTCCTCATTGACATAGATTTAAGCAGTACAGGAAGCCATTTAAAGGCCAGATACATTTTTGTGAGTCTGGAATCAATTATAGACCTAATTTAGTAAGATATCTTCCCCTACAGTTCAGGAGTATGCTAGGCTGATTTTATTAACAATTGGTAGTCAATGTAAGTCAGCACTACCAGAGCCAGCTTTTCATTGCAATGTTTGAGCTCCTGTTGTAATGTACCACAGCTACTGTGGTGAGATACCTCTGGGTCAATAGTATGATTCATTGGATAATTATTTCCAGGTATCTAACCACCTTGCTACTTCTGTAAGCAGAAAGATATTTTTTATGAGATCAGGGAAAGGTATGAGAGAGATAAAAATAATTAAGGGAAGAATTATGGCATAGTAAAAGATAACTCTGCTGCCAAGGGTGTGCTTGAGTCAGGAAATTGATATATTCTGAAGCAAAGTCATGGTGAGCATGGCCAATATTGCTTAGGGCAGACTTGACCGAAGGGTAATTGGAATTCAGTACAGGGCAGCCAACATGCAACAGACTCACAGTAGATTCAACGGAAAAGTCAGCATAAAGATGAGAAAATCTGCAGATACTGACCTTTTAGCAACACACACAAAATGCTGGAGGAACTCAGCTGACCAGGCAGCGTCTATGGAAAAGAGTAAACAGCCCTACTGAAGAATCTCATCCTAAACTCGATTGTTCACTCTTTTCTATAGATGCTGTCTGGCCTGCTGAGTTCCTTCAGAATTGTGTGTGTTGTTTAAAAAGTCAGCATGCCGGGCGTTGCCATAGTGAAGTTTGGAGATGCTGCAAATGAGTCTGAAATGTAGGATCTGACAAACTGGCAACCAACACATTTCCCCTCAAACACTTTTGATACTTCAAAGCAAGCTTTTCATGCCAGAGTATCAAATACTATAAGATGTCCTAGATGAATTGAATCTTTTAATGATTGTGAAGTAGAGTTTCTGCTAGTTACCTGGTTTTACTTCATGATTATGCAAAAAACCAATGGAAAGTTCAGAGAAAAATTGGAAGTGCTGTCCAGACAATGTATCAGAGGTTTCTCTTGATTCCCCATTGATTGTAAATAAAATAGATTAAAATAAAACCTTTGTAGCAGCTCCCTACCAGAGTTCTCTCCATTTATGATCTTCACATCCCAAACCACCCCAAACAACTAATAGTGATCTCTACTCCCAACCTTCAAGCCCAGATTCTCCTCCCACTCTACAGCCTTAATCTTCCACACCATTTCAAGCAACATGACACCGTGCACAGCAAAGCTGATCTTGGTGAAGGAAAAGCCTTAGAAGTGTGCAGGGTCTGTTCTGTTATACACAAAGCTTAAGTGTGGTGATTAAGAGAACTTGCAGTAATATAGACTTGGAAGAAAGCTCATTGGTTGGCCAAGCTCCATCCATTTTAATAAAAACACAAAATGCTGGCAGAACTCAGAAGGCCAGACAGCATCTATGGGAGGAGGTAGTGATGACATTTCGGGCTGAAACCCTTCATCAGGAGTCATCGGGACGTTTCAGCCCAAAACCTCGTCACTACCTCCTCCCATAGATGCTGTCTGGCCTGCTGAGTTCTGCCAGCATTTTGTGTTGTTATTTATTTCCAGCATCTGCAGATTCACTTGTGTTGCCTCCATCCATTTGAGGGGTTTTTCTGGGCACTGAACTTCAAAGAGTGATTACAAGGAAATGAACACCAACAGCTTTTTGGTACCACCCATGCTTGTGTGATTCCACAGGAATACAAGATGATAGGAGCACACGTTTACCATCTGGTCCTCTAACCGCTCTCTCAATGGCAGCAAAGAGATAGTAATTGACTTCAGGAAGTGGGACAGAATACATGGCCCCATATGCATCCATGGTGCTATAGTGGGGATGAGTGAAAACCTCAAGGTCAGAGATGTAATTATCATCTATAACTTGTCTTGGTCTAACCATGAAGATGTTATGGCTGAGAAGGCATTCTAGAGCCTCTTCCTCAGAATGCTAAGATAATTTGGCATGAACATTTATACATACACCATAGAAAGCATCCTATCCAGGTGCATTATAGCCTGGTGTAGCAATTGCTCTGCTCATGTCTGCAAGAAACTGCAGAGAGTTGTGGACACTGTTCAGTCCATCAACAATGTGGTCATCTCTGAGGCTGAGGTATGCAGATGTTTCCAACAAGTGGACAGTCGCAAGGCTGCAGGACTGGACGGCATCCTGGGGTGAGTACTCAGGATGTGCACAGCACAACTGGCAGGTGTGATTACAGACATTTTTAATCTCAATCTCTCTCTCGCTCTCTCTCCCTCTCTCCCCTTCCCCTAGTGTGGGGTGCCCTCCTGCTTCAAATTGTCCCTGTACCAAAAAAGACAAAGCTAACATGCCTGAATGACTGGTGTCCTGTCGTACTCACCTCAATAATAAGCAAATGCTAGGAGAGGCTGTAGCCTCTGTATTCTCTCTAAGGATTACACCTGTAGCTTGCTACCCAAACTGGACCTCCTAAATTCACCTACTGACACAAACAATTGACAGAAGATTCAATAGCCACTGCTCTACATACCTTCCTTGCACATCTGGAGAAGAAGGATGCTTATGTGAGAATGCTGTTCTTGGACTACAGTTCAGCATTTAACACCATAATTCTATCTAGGCTCAACAAGAAGTTCAGAGACCTTGGTCTTAACCCTGCCCTGTGCATCTGGACCTTGGACTTCCTATCAGATCGTTGGCAGGTGGTAAGAGTGGGCTCCTTCACCTCTAACTCTCTGACTCTCAACATAGGAGCCCTTCAGGGCTGCGTACTGAGATCAATGTATCCCCACCCACAGCTCCAATCTGCTAATTAAATTTGCCAATGATACTATGTTGATTGGCCTTATCTCAAACAATAACGAGGTGACCTACAGGGAAGAAGTCATCTCTCTGACACTGTGGTGTCAAAAAAATAACGTCTCCCTCAATGTTGCAAAAAACAAAGGAGCTGGTTATGAATTACAGGAGGGATGGAGAGGGGCTAACTCCTATTTACATCAATGGATCTGGGGTTGAGAGGGTAAACAACTTCAAATTTCTCCACATCCACATCACTGAGGACCTCATGTGGTCTGTACACATCAGCTATGTGGTGAGAAAGGCACAGCAGTGCCTCGTTCACCTCAGACGGTTGAGGAAGTTTGGTATGGGGCCCCCAGATCATAAGAACCTTCTACACGGACACAATTGAGAGCATCTTGGCCGTCTGCATCACTGCCTGGTATGGGAACTGTACCTCCCTTAATTGCAGGACTCTGCAGAGAATGGTGCGGACAGCCCAGCACATCTGTAATTGTGAACTTCCCATGATTCAGGAGATTTACAAGGACAGGTGTATGGAAAGGGCTTGTAGGATCATTGGAGACACACTCCACCCCAACCACAATCTCTTCCAGCTGTTACCACAGCATGAAAGCCAAGAACAACAGGCTCCGGGACAGCTTCTTCCACCAGGCCAACAGACTGATGAACTCACACTGATTTGAGTGTACTCTATATTACATTGACTGTTCTATTTTTTATAAATTACTATGATTGCACATTGCACATTTAGATGGAGACGTGATGTAAGGATTTGTACACCTCGTATATGTGAAGGATGTAAAAAATAAAGTCAATTCAAAACTAGCGTCCCTTCTATCAATTCTGCTACGCCTTCCACTGCCTTGGGAAAAGAGCCAGCATTTTCAAAGATCCTTCCCATTTTTACATCATAAGCCCCCTCCACACTTCCCTTCGATCAAGAAAACATGCACAAGGACAGCTTCAATGCTGTTGTTATCAAGCTCTTGAATGGACCTTGAATGCACAATAAAGATGAATTCTTAATCCCTCGCTTGACTTCATTGTGACCCTTGCATCCTATTGTCTATGTGTAATGCTAATTTAACACTATATTTGGCATTCTTTTATTGCTAGTTTTCCTTTCTTTTGAAATTATCTATAAAGATGGCATGTAAAACAGTTCTTCACTGCATTTCAACAGACATGACAAAATGAAAACAATTACTAATTATCAATATGATCAGGATTGATCTGTATTGGTCTCAATCATATTCTACAACAGATCTTTTAAAAAAATATTTATTTCCACTTTAAATTATTCCAATAATCTTGTTACCATATCCCTCCTGGGTAAAGAACTCCAGAGAATCACTACCTTCTGCAATAAATGGATATACTTATAAACCTGAAATGACAGTGAACTATCTGATTAGCAAACTGCACTCAGTCCTGCCTTCACCAACACGTTTTCCAACAGTTTTAAATGGATTCAAAGATTCAAAGTACAGTTATTATCAAAGTATGCATATAGAATTCATCCCCATGCAGGCAGCCAGAAAACAAAGGAACACCATGGAACCCATTCAAAGAAAGCATCAAAGATACAGCTTGCAAAAAGAAGGACAAATTGCAAAAAGTATGCTAACAACACATTATCAAATATCACACCAGGAGTATTTAGTTTAATTCAGTTCAGCACCACTAGCCAACTGCAGGCTGCAGGGCCAGCCTTCTCTGAGGTGCCCCGATCAAACTACACAAAAACGGCAAAAAAAAGAACAAGCAGAATCCAGAAATACATGCAACACAAATTTCAAAGTCCCCCCAAAACGAGTCTGCAGCCATGAGTCCCGCCCATTAACTCTTGCAGTATTGAACCCAAGGCTCCTGCACTACCCTCTGACAGCAGCTAGAGAGATGGAGAGGAAGACAGGTAGACCCACCCTCACTTCGCTCTCAACTTCATCGGCTTCAGCCTTGCTCGATGACTCAATCGGAGAGAGAAACAATGGAGTCGTCCAGGCCACCAAGCTGCATACTCCACTCCAAACCTCACCAGAGGAGCACCAGATCATTCAATCAGGCCAAAAACATACCATCAACATGTAAATCACAGGTTCTAATCACACACAGATCAGCGGTGGAATCATTTTTAAAAGAAGAAGTAAATGAAATAGTTTTGAAAACCGTCTGCTGGACGTTGCTGTTGATTGCATCATTCAGTGGTGCCATTTTGATTTTGCTAGATTGTCATCTGGAATTGGAAGATGATTAAATTTCACCTCTCGAGGTCTGTTAAGTTTTATTTAGGATTCAGAACTACCTGAGCTGGGGTCAGTATGTGCCAATGATGGAAACAAAGCAAGTTAATATGATCTGGAAATCTTGGTGGAGGCAAATTCTTATAAAGGAGATTAGATATATAATAGAAAAAGAACAATTTACGGGGCTATTGGGAAAGAAAACCAGAGTGAAACTAATTGGATAGTCCTGTCAAAGAACTGACTGATGCAGGCACAATGGACCACTTGTCCTCTTGCATTTTATCACCCTATGAAAAGAAGGGCTTTAGAAGCTCTGACCAAAATTAATCTATAAATCTGTAGGGAAGCTGACATGGCTGATGTGGTTCAATAATGAAGCATTTGCTGACATTTTCAACCCAGTTTGAATTGAATATGACTGAATGGAATAAAACTAGCTTTAATTTGAAACTAATTAAAATTGTAGGAAGTATTCTGAGTGAACATCAGATTTGGTGAGTAGATCACTGCAATATTAATATTTTCAGGTTACACTTGTCATCTTTCCTAGGTGACTTGACATATAAAAGTAATTTTGGCTACTCATATTTTAAGTTTAAAATAAAAATATCCAATTAATCTAATTTGTAAATGGCAGCAGATTTTACTTGAAAATCTGGGATTGAGCTCGATTTCTGTTCTTCATTCCTGTTAATACTTTTTTTTCACATATGCCCCCTGAATTGAAGTAATTAACTTTCTTACTAAGAGACTATCATAAAATAATTAGAAATCACTTTGAAAGCAATTAGAAAGTTTTGGTTTAGCAATACTAATCATTCGGTACTATGGATTAACATTCAGCATAGTGATTCCAATATGCTACTGTAATCATTGTTACCACGTAAAGATACTCCCTTAAGTTTCCCCAACGAATGATGTTATTTCTAAAAAGTTAAGGAATGTGCCACATTCTTAATTTTCTTAGTTGACGTGGAAACCATAGAAAGGGTGCAGAGGAGATTTACAGGGATTTTGCCAGGATTGGGGAGCATGTCGTATGAGAGTAGTCTGAGTGAACTCGGCCTTTTCTCCTTGGAGCGACAGAAGATGAGAGGTGACCTGACAGAGGTGTACAAGATAATGAGAGGCATTGATAGTGTGGATAGTCATACGCTTTTTCCCAGGGTTGAAATGGCTGCCACAAAAGGCCATAGTTTTAAGGTAACAACACACACAAAATGCTGGTAGAACACAGCAGGCTAGGCAGCATCTATAGGGAGAAGGTACAGAGGAGATATCAGGGGTAAGTTTTTTTACGTAGAGTGGTGAGTACGTGGAATGGGTTGCTGGCGGCGGTGGTAGAGGTAGAAACAATAGGGTCTTTTAAGAAGCTCCTGGATAGGTATGTGGAGCTAGAAAAATAGAGGTCTATGGATAAGCTTAGGTAGTACTAAGGTAAGGACATGTTCGGCACAGCTTTGTGGGCCGAAGGGCCTTTATTGTGCTGTAGGTTTTCTATGTTCTATGTCTATGCGACTATTCTGAATAGTTATTGTCCAACAATTGAATACACTCCATCACCAGCTGTAAACATCCCTATCTTCCTCCATAGATTTATCTCTATAAACCTATCACTTTTACAAATATTCTATTGATATGACAATGTTGCCCAAGGCTTCCTAGTGAGTTTAACCTCTGAGCTTCTCTGGAAGGATCAATAAGGCTCCAAACATGACCAATCTAGGACCTGGAAAGACATGTCAATAGCCCTTGATCAGACTGCAGTTTCTTCTGGCCAACAAATATTTCCTTTGCGGGCTTGTGCATGAGGCTCAAGGCAATGTAATCATTAAATGTGAACTTTGCATGATTAACACATTCTACTGACCAATTAGCATCATTGCAGAATGAACAAAGGAAATCTTGTAGGTTGAAGGTCCAGCTTCCAGGTCACGGAGGAGAGTAGAGGTGAGTTGGGTCTAAGTTTGTAAGGAACTCAAAGAATCACTAATGGACACAGAGTGAGAGTAAGGTTAGATCTGGGCATTGAAGCCCTTAACGGGATGTTGGGGGAGAGGGGGTTACAACTAGGGACTGATGATGTGCATTGGGGCTGCATATCGATTGGGACAATTGTGATTGAGTTTAGTTTGAAGACAGTGGGTCCAATGTGGATATATTATAGTGGATAATAGTGGAACTAACTCTGGACACGCAGTGGTTTGAAGCTGGAGCCAAAAAAGGGTTCGGGTTAGTTTGCTGCTGTCAGGTGGTGACCCACTGGGATGTATTTGGGGCCACAATAGGATACAGTTGGGGGGGTGGGTAGCGAATGAAAGCCACTACATTATTGAGCATTTAACATTGAGTACCCACGAGAAGTGGGTCATCAATTCAAACTCCAAGACTTCGTATGTCTTCTGAAAGACTATTTCTAGTTTACATAAACATTGCACTGCACATTCGAATCTCTACGTCCTGATATCTGTTGTTTGTCCTCTTTTTTGAGTGCAGTAAATCACAAAGGAGATTTTCACAACAGCCAGGAGTATAGTGGGAAATGACAAATATTTCTTTAAAATTGGCAACTCAACACAAGTTGCCTCAATGACTTCAAAAGAATCAAAGTTTGTAATGTTAGAAAGATTTAAAATACTCAACAACTTCTATAGATGTACTGTGGAGACCATTCTGACTGCCTGCATCACCATCTAATTGGGTGCTTGGGAGGGCTACTGTCCAGGATCAAAGTAAGCTGAAGAAAGTTGTAAAATTATTCATTTCCATCATGGGAACTAGCCTCCATAGTAAACAAGACATCTTCATGGAGTGGTGCCTCAGAAAAGCAGCTTTCAACATCAAAGACTCCCACCACCCAGAATATGCCCTTATCTTATTGTTACCATCAGGAAGGAGGGTATAGTAGCCTGAAAGCACATACTCAGCAATTCAGAAACAGTTTCTTTCCCTCTGCCATCAGATTTATAAATGGAAGTTGAACCCATGAACAATACTTCACTTCTTTCTTTTCAATTTCTGTTCTTTCACAACTTAGCTTAATTTAACTATTTAATATACGTATATACTTGGTGTAAATCAGTTTTTCTATCTTTATCATGTATTGCATTGTATTGCTGTTACAAAGTTAACAAATTTCACGACATATGCTGATGATATTCAAACTGATTCTGATTCTATTTTGCCCATTTACCATCACCAGCTCATGACTGTCCGTCCTATAAAATTTGGCCTGGGCTCAACTTACATCCATTTTGAGAAACCAACTTTTCAAAAGTCATTGGCCACTTGTAATCATGAAAAATGTACCTTTGGAAACACTCAAGTGAAGAGATATGAATTCATGGTGTTGAATATATACACCGAAGTTTTAACTTAACATGGAAATCCTCAGGACCATAACACTGCCCCAACCTCCTTTTCTATGAGGCTGACATTGAACAGATTGAACATCTTCTAATTTCATTTGACTAGTGAACAGAAACAATATTTCTTCCCATTCAGGTATAAAACAAATAAAACTATAGTTTGCTGCTTTCAGGTATGACTCAAGTTTAGCTAAAATTTGTTTAAAATCAATTTAAAATATGAGTTTCAAAGTGGAGATATTCTGAAGGCTACCCTAAAACCTAAATAATAGGAATATGAATGTACCTTGAACTGGTATAGCCTCATAGATATTACTGATTATGTTTCAGCAGAGTTTCCATGTTAAGCATTGAATCATTGACATAGACAAAACAGAAAGGAAGAAAGAGATCGTGACTACTCAACAATTGAAATAAATACTAGAAACATAATCTTGAGATCTCAATCATAAGAATTCTACCCTTGTTGTTGAAGATTTAATTTTAGATTTGGACAACACATTCTTTCAGACCACGTTAAGGAATTGGAGCTTGAGCTGGATGAACTCCGGTTCATTCAGGAGGCTGAGGGGGCTGATTGACAGGACATGCAGAGAGGTAGTTACACCCAAGGTGCAGGACACACTGACTTTCAGGAGGGGGAAAGGAGATGGGCAGCCAGTCTAGAGTCCACTTGTCGCCATTCCCCTCAACAACAGATATATCCCCTTGGATACTGTTGGAGTGGGTGCCCTCGAAAAGGAAAGTGACAGCAGTCAGTTCTCTGGCACTGTGGCTCAGAGGGAAGTGGGGAGAAGATGGGAACTGTAATAATACGAATTTCATTGGTAAGGGGAACAGACAGGCGGGTCTGAGATTCCAAGATGGTATGTTGACTCCCAGGTGCCAGGATCATGGACATCTTGGACCAAGTCCACAGCATTCTTAAGTGGGAGGTTGAGCAGCTGGAGGTCATGGTCCATGTTTGCACCAATAACATGGGTAGGAAGGGTGATAATGTCATGCAAAGTGAGTTCAGGGTGTTAGGTGCAAAGTAAGCTACTAAAGAGGACAGCACCTCTAGAGTTGTGATCTCTGGATTGTTACCAGAATCAAGTGCTAGTGAGGCCAGAAATTGGAAGATAATATACTTTGATGTATGGTTAAGGAGATGGTGTAGGAGGGAGGGCTTCAGTTTTTTTAGCTCTTTCAGGGAAGGTGGGATTTGTACAGAAGGGACAGTTTGCATCTGAACTGGAGGGGGCTATTATCCTTGCAGGAAGGTTTGCTAGTGCTGTACATTGGGAAGTGGTGAGGGTGGGTGTGGGAGGGGTGTTTAAACTAGAGTTGCAGTGGGATGGGAATGAGAGGGCCAGAACATCTAGTGAAGTGGTTGCAGAGAAAGATATTGTTGTTAAGCCTACATACAAAGCAAGGAATCAATAGACCGAATTACATGTATTTCAATGCAAAGAGTATTGTAGAAAAGGCAGATGAGCAAAACGCATGGATGAGCATATATCCACTAGTGAGATTTGGTTGCAGGAGGGGCAGGATTAGCAGCTCAATGTTCATTGTTTTAGACGTGATAGAGCAGGAGGGATTAAAGGAGGAGAGATAGTCAGGGAAAAATTTAAACGTAAAGGAAACTCAACCCAAATAAGAGCAGCGGGGATAATTTAGGGGTGAGTGATGTCTTTAATAATAACCTTCAAAATAACAAGCTATGAGGGGCCACAAAAAAAGAGAGAAGATACTTAACATGACAAGGCAACAAGGTAACTGAAGGCTGGGAGTAACTGGTTGTGACTGGCTGGTTCATATGAGCAAAGAAGGATTGTGGATGAGACCTGTGTTTAAATAGGCTACAGGTGATGACTTTGAAACAAGTGGCAGATGCCTCCTGTTAACTGGGTGGAGACTGGAAAGTGCCTACCTGTGTAGGCATAAAATGACCCCGCGTCCTACAGCTGGCACCTAAAGACCCAGGATGATCTGGATGGGTGAAGTGGAACTCCTCGAAGAATGATGGGTCCAAGGTGAAACTGGATGTACCCTTCCCAATCGACTGGGTACGGCATGCCCTGTTCACCTGACAGAAGTTTTAGGAGACCAATGAAGAGGCTGCTTTGGAGAACTAGTCCACCACTGCCATGATCACCTTCCCATCAGAAAATAGCAAACCCGTGATGACATCCATTGCAATATTGGACAATGAGCATTGGGGCCATCCAGCAACGGCACACACTTTCGCAAAGTTCATAGTTATGCGTTGGAGTGAAAGGATTCCTGGGTGATTGAAAACCCATTGCATCTCAATGGTAAAATCTTAACGTTGGTTGGAACTGGGATTGCTATTGTCCCAGTTAGCAACACCTCATGTTCAGAGCTCGTCCAGACAAGAGAGAAATATCATGGGCAATCTTGCTTTGGCCCGTAATGTACAAAGATGGCAAGAGATTGAAGTGTAAGATGCACTGAGACAGGAAGTTGAGACATTGGACTGGGGAACAATTGAAGTGCTTGGGTACTGGAATCCAAGGTTCTAAGGGAGAAGGTCGATTGGCACAGGGCTGAGATAAGAAGATAGTTTTGAGTAGCGAGCTGATGGTCAAGGTTCTCTGCTGCTTCTGGGATATGTACTCGTGTTTGGTGGATGGCTTCCTTTATGTGAACAAACTCTTCTGGCTCAATCACTGGTTTACTCACCCTGTCAGGAAGTGTAGAGGAAGCTTAACCCAAACGCAAAGCAGCAGAAATGATATAACAGAGAGTGAGCAATAATAAACTGCAAAAGAACAAGCCATGAGAGGCCACAAAACAAGAGAGAACAGATACTTAACACAACAGGTTACTGAAGGCGAGGAACAACTGGTTGAGGCTGGCTGGTTCATATCAGTAATCAAGGATTGTACATGATTGCTGGGCTTAAATAGGTTGCAGGTGAGGAATTGGAAACTCCTGTAGCTGGGTGGAAATTTGGAGGTGCTTGCCAGTGCGGGCCTAACAGAGCTCAGGAAGGACAGGCTAGAAAGCTCATCTGATGAGGCCATATTGGAGGAATTGAGGAATAAGAAAGGGATAAGCACATGAATGGGATTATATTATAGACCTCTCAAGGGATTTAGAGGAGAAACAATTGGAGACAGATCACAGACTGTTGTAAGAATCATAAGATTGTTATAGTAGGTGGATTTAACTTACCATATATTGATTGGAACTCCCATGCTATAAAAGAGCTCAACGGAATTGAGCTTGTCAAATCCGTTCAGAAAAGTTTCCCTTTAATACTTTTAATACTGGTTTTACAGCTATCATGCATCTGAGTTGCGCTTTTGTACTGCTGGACATTGCTTGTACTGGCTGGCTACTTTATTTATTGTTTATTTATTTATTTTTGTTGTTTTATGGCATTGAATATGAGAGTTCCAAACTCATTTTTGTGTATTGGTGTATGACAAATTGTAGTATGCAATGAGAATAAAGATATTTCATTTAATTTCATTTCATTTCATAATCAATACATGTAAGTTCCAGTTAGAGAGAGTGCAATATAAATCTCCTATTAGGATATAAAGCTTGGCATGTGAAAGAGTTTTGGGTAGGGGAGCACTTTGCAACTCCTGATCATAATGCCATAAGTTTCAAGATAATTATGGAGAAGGATAGTTCTGTTCCTCAGGTTGAGATTCTAACCTGGAGATAGTCAAATTTGAATGTATTAGAAAGGATTTGGTAAGCATGGATTGGATCAAGTTGTTTTCAAGCAAAGCTGTACTTTGTAAGTGCGAGGCCTTCAAAAGTGACATTTTGAGAGTACAGCATGCTTATCTTCCTTTCAGAGTAAAAGACAAGGCTAATAGGTTTTGTGAACCTTGGTTATCAAGAGATATTAAGTCCCTGGTTAAGAAAAAGGAGGCACATAGCAGTTAGAGCAGGAAAGAACAAATGAGGTGCCCAAGGAATAAAAAAATATAAGAGAATGCTTAAGAAGGAAATAAGGAAGGCTAAAACAAGGTATGAGTTTGCTCCAGCAGATAAGGTGAAGGAGAATGGCAAGGACTTCTGCAGATATATTATGAGCAAAAGGACAGCCAGTGACAAAATTGAACCTGGAAGATTAGAGTGATCATCTATGCATGGAGCCTAAAGAGATGGGGAGCTCTTACATGGATTTTTTGTATGTGTATTTTCTCAGGAGGTGGGCACAAGAGTCTATAGAAGTGAAGCAAAGTATCAGTGAGGTCATGGACTATATATGGATTACATTGGATGAGGTGTTTGCTTTCTTGAGGAAAATTTTGGTGGATACATTCCTTGACCTTGACTAGGTGTTTCCTGGACTTTTAGTAGGCAGAAAATTCAGGACCCGAACAGAGATATTTAAAACATCCTTAGCATGGATGAGGTGCCAGAGGACTGGAGGATAGATTATGTTGACTGTTATTTAAGAAAGGCTCTAAGAATAATCCAAGAAATTATAGTCAGTAAACTTTACATCAGTGGTGGGTAAGTTATTGAAAGGTATTATAAGGGACTAGATATTTAAGTATTTGGATACATAGGAACTGATTTGGAATAGTCACCATGGCTTTGTGCATGGTAGGTCATATGTAACCAATCTTATAGAGATTTTGAGGAAGCTACCAGGAAAGTTGGTGAAGGCAAGACAGTGGATGTTGTCTACTTGGACATTAGCAACTTCTAGGTAAGACCAGAATCAGAGGTCATGGGTTACAGGTGAAAGATGAAAAGTTTAAGAGAAACATTAGAACACTAGACCTCCAGAGTACTACAGCACAGTACAGGCCCTTCAGCCCTCGGTGTTGTGCCGACCCATTTATTCCTTAAAAAAAAGTACTAAAGCTACACTATCCCATAACCCTCTATTTTTCTCTCATCCATGTGCCTGTCCAAGAGGCTCTTAAATACCCCTAATGTTCTAGCCTCCACCACCATCCCTGGCATGTCATTCCAGGCACACATAACCTTCTGTGTAAAAAAAACTTCACCCTGATGACTCCCCTAAACTTCCCTCCCTTAACTTTATACATATGCCCTCTGGTGTTTACTATATGTGCCCTGGGAAATGGGTATTGGCTATCCACCCTATCTATGCCTCTCATAATCTTGTAGACCTCTATCAAATCCCCTCTCATCCTCCTACATTCCAAAGAGAAAAGTCCTAGCTCTGCTAACCTTGCCTCATAAGACTTGTTTTCCAATCCTGTTAAATCTCCTTTGCACCTTCTCCATAGCTTCCACATCCTTCCTATAATGAGGTGACCAGAATTGAACACAATACTCTAAGTGCGGTCTCACCTGAAATTTGTAGAGTTGCAACATGACCTCTCTACTCTTGAACTCAATCCTCCTGATATTGAAGCCTAGCATCCCATAGGCCTTCTTAACTACCCTATCAACCTGTGCAGCGACCTTGAGGGATGTATGGATTTGAGCACCAAGGTCACTCTGCTCATCCACACTCTTAAGTAACCGACCATTAATCCTGTACTCAGTCTTCTGGTTTGTCCTTCCAAAATGCATCACCTCAAACTTATCTGGATTGAACTCCATCTGTCACTTTTCTGCCCAACTCTGCATCCTGTCTATATCCTCTTGTAACCTTTAACAACCTATGGCTCCATCCACAACTCCTCCAATCTTCGTGGACTCACCTATCCTTCTGCCTCTTCATCCAGGTCATTTATAAAAATCACAAAGAGCAGGGAACTCAGGACAGATCCTTGCGGCACTCCACTAGTCACCAACCTCCAGGCAGAATACTTTCCTTCCACTACTACCCTCTGCTTTCTTCCTGTAAGCTAATTTTTTATCCAAACTGCATAGGTTCCACTGATCCCATGCCACATGACTTTCTGGATGATTCTCCCCTGGGGGACCCTGTCTAAAATCAATGTAGACAACATCTACCACCCTACCCTCATCAATTTCTTTTGTTACCTCTTCAAAAAACTCAATTAGGCTCATGAGGCATGACCTTCCCTTCAGAAAATTAGGGGGAACTTCTTCACACAGATATGGTTAGAGTATAGAATGAGCTGTCAGCATATGGAGGATGCAGGTTCAGTTTCAACGCTTAAGAGAAATTTGACTAGGTACATGAATAACAGTGGTACTGGGGCTATGGTCCAGGGACTCGACAGATTAGTAGTTCAGAATGGACTAGATGGACGGACAGGCCTGTTTCTGTGCCGTAGTGGTCTATGACTCGAAGACTCTATGACAAATGTCTAGAAATTTTATTTTGCTCTTTTTCATTGTATTTAACATGAGTTAGCAATAATGCAAAACTGTACAACATGGAACGAGAATCGATTAAGTGAAGTGCTCTGCAGTTCTGAACACATGGACAGCTCTGAAAGGACTCTCCCCATGGAAGCTGCTGGAAAGTCACAGGAGAGGCTGCTTTAGATGACCTGCCCAAATGGACGCCTCCCAAGCTAAAGCAAATCAGCAGCTTTGTTTTGATGAAGGGCCTTGGCTTCCTCTCCATAGATTCTGCCTGACCTGCTAAATTCTTCCAGTATTTTGTGTCTATTACACGTCTCAATGGGTTAATGTTCAGAACACACCACTCAGTATTGTCATTTCAAAAAATGCAGCACCAATGAAAGGAACTGCTATGATTAATATTTCTTTATGTGGCTATAAGGCTCTGAGACCTGGTAAAGTTATGTGTTGTGAACTATACCCTTTAATTGCTATTATGTTACTGATCCCTGCGCAATATGCTGCTTGTTTTGCTGTGAGTGGCAGAAGTTATAGGGTTCTCCGAAGTTCTCTGATGTGCAAGTAGTAGAGGAAAAATGCTACAAGACCCATGACATCATGAACAAAATGGCAAACATCAGAGGTGCTGAGGGGAATCAGGAGAGGAATTATCCCAGCCAACGCAACACTAAATAACTTGGAAATGAACTAACACCTGAAGAAACATTTTGGCTTGCACTTGCCGTTAAACATAATGGTTGTTCTTCTTCATTAGCTCTATTTAGTAGCCAAATATCTATTGCAGTCATGAATTTACCCTGGCCAAGCTTCCATAGCCCTCTACAGTTCAGGATTCAGAAATTTTATAGCTCTCTAAGTAATGACATTTGACCCCATCGCAGACTTAAATGGCTATTCACTTTTCCTAAAGCTATGATCTCTGATTTTATACTCTGCAGCCAGGAGAAACAACCAGTCAGGATGCATTTTGTCAAATCTTAGATATTTTATTAATTTCCATTAATTCAGCTGTCATTCTTCTAACTGGAAAGAATTCAAAATTTCAGTAATTCCTCAAAGAAAAATTTCCTTAGCTTCAGAATCAAGCTGGTTAAAATTTGTTGTACCCTTCCTATAAAAAGCCATTATGAGAGCGGAAAGGTAATTCTGTTTGAAGTTAAAGACACGATTGTATGCATAGCAGCTGGGACAAGGTTTGCCTCTCATTATTTCCTGTAAGGAGAAATCTAACAGCACGAATAGTTCATTCCCCAATGAGCTCAAAGGCTTTAAAATGGAGAATAAAACTACACTTGTGCAAATCCCCACAGCATCACAGGGTCAGGGTTGAGACCATTTCTCTTTAAGTTGTATAGCAATGATTTAAATGATGGCTTTTCTGCAAAGCTTTCAGATCATATGAAGCATGGTGGAGGGGTAGGTAGTGTTGAAATAAATTGAATTGAATTGAATTGACTTTATAACTTTACATGAGTAAAGATCTTTATGCTATGGTCTCTATCTAAATGTACAATGTGCAATTTATAGTAATTTACAATAAATAGTATGTGCAACAAGATACAAATACAGTTGTGTCAGCATGAATTGAGCTGTCTGATAACCTGGTGGAAGAAACTGTTCTGGAGCCTGTTGGTCCTGGCTTTTATGCTGCGGTACCGTTTCCCCGGTGGAACAGTTTGTATTTGGGGTGACTTGGATCCCCAATGATCCTTCGGGCCCTTTTTACACACCTGTTGTAAATGTCCTGAATAGTGGGAAGGTCACATCTGTTGAGGAACAGGTGAGCTGCAGAAGAACTTAAACGAATAGGAGAATGGACAAGAGAATGGCAAATGAAATGCAGTGTTGGAAAATGCATGGTCATTTTAGAAATAAATGTGGAGACTATTTTCTAAATGGGGAAAAAAATCCAAAAATCTGAGGTGCAAAGGGACTTGGGAATCCTTGTACAAAACACCCTGTAGGTCAACTTGCAGTTAGAGTAGGTGGTGAAGAAGGCAAAGTTGGCATTCATTTCAAGAGGTCTAAAATACAAGAGCAGGGATGTGATGTTGAGGCTTTATAAGGCACTGGTGAGGCCTCACCTTGAGTATTGTGGCTTGAATATATTTGGGCTCCTCATCTAAGAAAAGATGAGCTGCCATTGGAGAGGGTCCAGAGGCAGTTCACAAGTATGATTCCAGGAATGAAATGGTTATCATATGAGGAATGTTTGTTGGCTCTGGGTCTGTACTTGCTGGAATTTAGATAGATGAGGGGAATCTCACTGAAACCTTTCAAATGTTGAAAGGCCTAGACATAGAAGAAGTGAAAAGTATATATCTCATAGTGGTTGAGTCTTGGACAAGAGGGCACAACCTAAGGATAGAGGAGCATCCATTTAAAACACAGATGCAAAGAAACTTCTTTAGCTAGAGGATGGTGAATTTGTAGAATTTATTACCACCGATAGCTGTGGAGGCCAGATTGTTAGGTGTATTTAAGGCAGAGATTGATAGGTTCTTGATTGGACACAGCATCAGGGGTTACAGGGAGAAGGCTGGGAGTGGGGCTGAAGAGGGGAAAAAAAGGATCAGCCATGATTAAATGATGGGGCAGACTTAATGGACCAAATAGCCTAATTCTGTTCCTATGGTTTATGGTCTTGCAGCAAATAGAGATGCTGTGATCTCTGTCTCAGAGGCTGACTTCAGAATATCCTACATGATTGAAACCTTGTTGGGCTTACAATGGTACTGTACGATACTGAAAACCTGTGCCAACCAACTAGTGCATTGTTTTAGGACATATTCAACCTCTCACTGGTGTGGTCAGAAGTTTCCACCTAGTTCAAATGGTCTTCAATCATATCGCTGCCCAGGACATGTAAGGTGACCTGCCTCAATGTCCATTGCCCAGTAGCACTCATTTTGATTGTGATGAGGTTGTTAATGGCTAGTATGAACTCCTGTCTGGACAAGGACTTGGGCTCACTGCAACTTACCTACCACCACAACAGGTTTGCAGCAAACACAATCTCACAGCTTCTCCACTCGGTTTTGGAATACCTGGACATCAACAATATATAGGTCAGGCTGCTGTTTATCAATTACAGCTCAGCAGTTGACACCATCATCCCCTCAGTACTACCCAACAAGCTTCAATACTTACGCCTCTCTTCCTCCCTCTGCAATTAGACCCTTGACTTCCTCACTGGGGATGAAGTCAGGGCAGATCAGTGATAACTCTTAATTAGTATAGTGCACCTTAAGGGTGCATGCTTAGCCCACTTCTCTACTGCCTCTGCATTTATGACCATGTGGCTTGGCAGGCTCAACACCAGCAATAAATTAGGTAATGACACCATTTTTGTTGGCAGCCTCTCAGACAGCGATGAGGAGGTGTACAGAAGTGAGATGGATGTGCAGGATCAAGAGAGGCTGCACAGAATTGTAGACTCAGTCATCAACAAAGACGTCTCCAAATGACAGTGCCTCAAGAATATGGGCCATAATTATGCGCCCCCTCAAACTGGAACATGGCCTTTTCTTCTTCCCACTATCAGGGACAACGTACTGGAGCCTGAAGACACAAAAGATTGGGAGCAGCTTATTCTCCTCCATTAGATTTCCAAATGGCCTGTGAACCTATTAACACTACCTAGTTATTCCACATTTTCATTTTTTTTTAATTTATTGTAATTTTAAGCCTTGAACTGTATTGTTGTCTCAAAACAATAGATTCTACAACCAGGAGGTACATTGCCTACTGAAGGCTAGATCTGTGGCATTCAAGTCTGGCAACCCAGGCCTGAACCAGAAAGCCAGGTATGATTTGTGGAGGGCTATTTCAAGGACGAAGGGACAACTTCGAATGAGGTAGGAGGTGATATCAGATGCACAACAACTCTGGCAGAGACTGCAAGACATTATTTCCTAGAAAGTGAAACCCAATAGTATGAATGGCAGCGATGCTTCACTACCAGATGAACTCAACGCCTTCTATGCACGCTTTGAAAGGGAAAACACAACTACAGCTGTAAAGATCCCTGCTGATGACCCTGTGATCTCTGTCTTAAAAGCCGATGTTAGACTTTCTTTAAAGAGTGTGAACCCTCGCAAGGCAGAAGATCCCGATGGAGTACCTGGTAAGGCTCTGAAAGCCTGTGCCAACCAACTAGCAGGAGAATTCAAGGACATTCAGGCACCCAGGGCATGCACTTTTCTCACTGTTACCATCAGGTAGGAGGTAAAGAAGCCTGAAGGCACACACTCATTAATTCAGAAATAGCTTCTTCGTCTCTGTCGTCTGATTCCTAAATGGGCATTGAAGCTTTGGACACTAGCTCATGTTTTTAATATACAGTGTTTCTGTTTTTGAACATTTTTTAAATAATTTATTCAATATACATAATTGATTTCCTTGTTTATTTATTCTGTTTTATTTTATTTGTTATTTTTTCTCTCTCTGCTAGATTAAGTATTGCATTGAACTGCTGCTGCTAAGTTAACAAATTTAACGTCACGTGCGAGTGATAATAAACCTGATTCTGATTCTGAATCTTGAGACTATGTCCCTTAGTTCTAGTCTCCCCTGATTCTGATATCATTGATAATAAACCTTAATTCTGATTCCATTTCTGATTCTGATTAATGGAAGGGATTTCCCACTTGAGTCAGAGAAAAAGTAATTCCCTATGTTCCAATGTTATTAATTGCTTCACTGTGATTTGAAATCAGCAGTATGCAATATCCATACTTTGCAATCAAAATAAATTTCAGTTTATTAGAATATAATTTGCCTTATTTTCATCCTGTGACAGATAGTAAGATCAGTTTACCTTTCACCTAAGCCTCAGTTGCTTGCCCTGGATCTACTGTAAGCCCCTCAAATTCCTTAATACCCAGGAATCTACTAACTTCTACGTTGAATGAACTCAGTGACTGAGACTGCATAGTACTCTGGGGTAGAAAATTCCAAGGATTTACCATTTTCTGAATTAAGAACTTCCCTTTTCAGTTCAAGATAGCCTTTCCCTAATTTTGGGACTGTGACCATTGGTTATTAACTTCTCAATTAGAGGAAGCATTCTCTCTGCTTCTATCTCTCAAGTAAGTCCCGCAAAAATTTAGTAACTTTCAACTCCCATTCTTCCAAATTCTTGTGAATTTAGGCCTACCCTATTTAATCTTGTCCTTTTATGTCATCTTAGAATCACAGCTGTGTTCTGTCTATCCTTTTTAAGGAAGAGATCAAATTTGTGCACCAAGCTGTGACCAAATATGGTCCAACATGACTCTAAGCAATTACAGTAAGACCCCTTCACTCTAATGCTAAAGTCCTTTTGTAATAAAAGGCAACATATAATTTTGTCTTGTAACTATTTGCTGCATTGCATTTGAGATTTCAGTGACTCTCATACAAGATAATCCACATTTTGCTTTTTCTCTACCATTTTCAAATATTCTGCATTATGTTTTGTAACTCCAAAACATTAATCTAATTCAAAGGAAAACAAAAGAGCCAAAAAATGCAAGTCTTTGCTCATGTTTACTTCAAGTGAGGCATGCAAGTATAATGTGGTAACATCATAATGTATGCAGTTTGTGTATTTTTTCATATAACCTGTAGTGATTTATTTAAATGAACAAGAATGTTTAATCAAACAATTTGTTACAATATTTCTCAAATACTACTGAGATATTAAATACACAGCATTCTGCTTTCCATTTTTTGTTGCACAAAAACAGATGACCTTACGTTTTTCCACATTATTTTCCACCAAGCTTCTGCCCACTCACTTGGGTGGCCTACATCCTCTTAAACTCCTTATATTCTCCCCACTACTCACTATATTGCCTTTCAGCAGCAAATTTAAGGATAATAGTTGGCTCTCTGGTTATCGAGATTAAAATGCTCAATCACCAAAATACTAAAAACTGAACTAAATACAATAGACAGTAGGTGCAGGTGTAGGCCATTCGGCCCTTCTAGCCAGCACCACCATTCACTGTGATCATGGCTGATCATACACAATCAGTACCCCATTCCTGTCCTCTCCACATATCCCTTGACCCCGCTATCTATAAGAGCCCGATCTAACTCTCTCTTGAATGCATCAAGAGACTGGGCCTCCACTGCCTTCTGGGGCAGAGCATTCCACATATCCACCACTCTCTGGGTGAAAAAGTTTTTCCGCATCTCTGTTCTAAATGGCCTACCCCTTGTTCTTAAACTGTGGCCTCTAGTTCTGGATTCACCCATCAGCGGGAACATGCTTCCTGCCTCCAGTGTGTCCAACCCCTTAATAATCTTAAATGTTTCAATCATATCCCCTCTCATCCTTCTAAATTCCAGGGTATACAAGCCCAGTTGCTCCAATCTTTCAACATATGACAATCCTGCCATTCCAGGAATTAACCATGTGAACCTACGCTGCACTCCCTCAATGGCAAGAATGTCCTTCCTCAAATTTGGAGACCAAAACTGCACACAATACTCCAGGTGGGGTCTCACCAGGGCCCTGTACAGCTGCAGAAGGACCTCTTTACTCCTATACTCAATTCCTCTTGTTATAAAAGGCAGCATGCCATTAGCTTTCTTCACTGCCTGCTGTACCTGCATGCTTGATTTCATTGATTGATGTACAAGAATACCTAGATCTCGTTGTACTTCTCCTTTTCCTAACTTGACTCCATTTAGATAGTAATCTGCCTTCCTGTTCTTGCCACCAAAGTGGATAACCTCACATTTATCCACATTAAACTGCATCTGCCATACATTTGCCCACTCACCCAACCTGTCCAAGTCACCCTGCATTCTCATCACATCATCCTGACATTTCACACTGCCACCCAGCTTTGTGTCATCAGCAAATTTGCTAATGTTACTTTTAATCCCTTCACCGAAATCATTAATGTATATTGTAAACAGCTGCGGTCCCAGCACCGAACCTTGCGGTACCCCACTGGTCACAGCCTGCCATTCCGAAAGGGACCCGTTAATCACTACTCTTTGTTTCCTGTCAGCCAGCCAATTTTCAATCCATGTCAGTACTCTGCCCCCAATATCATGTGCCCTAATTTTGCCCACTATTCTCCTATGTGGGACTTTATCAAAAGTTTTCTGGAAGTCCAGGTACACTACATCCACTGGCTCTCCCTTGTCCATTTTCATAGTTACATCCTCAAAAAACTCCAGAAGATTAGTCAAGCATGATTTTCCCTTCATAAATCCATGCTGACTTGGACGGATCCTTCTACTGCTATCCAAATGAGTTGTAATTTCCTCTTTTATAATTGACTCCAGCGTCTTTCCCACCACTGACGTCAGGCTAACCGGTCTATAATTCCCTGTTTTCTCTCTCCCTCCTTTCTTGAAAAGTGGGACAACATTAGCCACCCTCCAATCAGCAGGAACTGTTCCTGAATCTATAGAACATTGGAAAATGATTAACAATGCGTCCACGATTTCCAGAGCCACCTCTGTAAGTACCCTGGGATGCAGACCATCAGGTCCCGGGGACTCAATAGTCTATCCAACACTGTTTCTTGCTTAATATAAATTTCCTTCAGTTCATCCTTTATCCTAGTTCCTTTGGCCACTATTACATCTGGGAGATTGTTTGTGTCTTCCCTAGTGAAGTACCTGTTCAACTCATCTGCCATTTCCTTGTTCCCCATAATAAATTCACCCGTTTCTGTCTTCAATGGCCCAATTTTGGTCTTAACTATTTTTTTGCTATTCACATACCTAAAGAAGCTTTTACTGTCCTCCTTTATATTCTTGGCTAGTTTACCTTCGTACCTCATTTTTTCTTGGCGTATTGCCTTTTTTGTTAACTTCTGTTGCTCTTTAAAAGCTTCCCAGTCCTCTGGTTTCCCGCTCATCTTTGCTATGTTATACTTCTCTTTTATTTTTATACTGCCCTTTACTTCCCTCGTCCACCACGGCTGCCTCTTACAGGATCTTTCTTCCTCTTTGGAATGAACTGATCCTGCACCTTCTGCATTATTCCCAGAAATACCTGCCATTGTTGTTCCACTGTTTTCCCTGCTAGTTCCATTGAACTTTGGCCAGCTCCTCCCTCATAGCTCCATAGTTCCCTTTGTTCAACTGTAATACTGACACATCCGATTTTCCCTTCTCCTTCTCAAGTTGTAGGTTAAAACATATCATATTATGGTCACTACCTCCTAATGGTTCCTTTACCTCGAGGTCCCTGATCAAATCCGGTTCATTGCACAACACTAAATCTAGAATTGCCTTCTCCCTGGTAGGCTCCAGTACAAGCTGTTCTAAAAATCCATCTCGGAGGCACTCCACAAACTCCCTTTCTTGGGGTCCAGTACCATTCTGATTCTCCCAGTCTACCTGCATGTTGAAATCCCCCATGACAACTGTATCATTACCTTTGCGACATGCCAATTTTAACTCTTCATTCAACTTACACCCTACATCCAGCCTGCTGTTTGGGGGCCTGTAGATAACTCCCATTAGGGTCTTTCTACCCTTAGAATTTCTCAGTTCTATCCATACTGACTCTACATCCCCAGATTCTATGTCCCCCCTCGCAAGGGACCGAATATCATTCCTCACCAACAGAGCCACCCCACCCCCTCTGCCAGTCAGTCTGTCCTTTTGATAAGATGTATATCCTTGAATATTCATTTCCCAGGCCCTGTCCGCTTGAAGCCATACCTTTGACACAAAGGTTGGAGGTGTTGTGGATAGCGTGGAGGGCAGTCAGAGGTTACAGCGGGACATTGATAGGATGCAAAACTGGGCCGAGAAGTGGCAAATGGAGTTCAACCCAGGTAACTGTGAAGTGGTTCATTTTGGTAGGTCAAATATGATGGCAGAATATAGTATTAATGGTAAGACCCTTGGCAGTGTGGAGCATCAGAGGGATCTTGGACATTCAAAGCTGTTGTGCAGGTTGACTCTGTGGTTAAGAAAGCATATGATGCATTGGCTTTCATCAATCATGGGATTGAGTTTAGGAGCCGAGAAGTAATATTCCAGCTCTATAGGACCCTGGTCAGACCCCACTTGGAGTACTGTGCTCAGTTCTGTTCGCTTCACAACAGGAAGGATGTGGAAACCATAGAAAGAGTGCAGAGGAGATTTACAGGATGTTGCCTGGATTGGGGAGCATACCTTATGAGAATTAAATTTACTCAATAAGTTGGCCTCCACAGCCATCTGTAGTAATGCATTCTGCAGATTCACCATATTCTGATTATAGTTTACCACTACTGGAAACATCCTCTTCATGTGAGCTCTGCATTTCAATATTCAATAGGTTTCAGTGAGATTCCCCCTGCCCAGTCCTTCTAAACTCCAGTGAATAGAGGCCCAGAGCCATCAGGCAGTTCTCATACACTAATCCTTTTATCTCAAGTATCATTTTTCTAATTTCTTGTAGAAAATCCAAGGAAGCAGGATAGTGATGTGCACAAATAAGCAATAGGCAAAAAGATTACAGATATTGGCCATGGAAGAAAATAGAGCGGAGGAAGTTACTATGCTTCAGAAAGCTTTAACAATTCAACATGGAAGGATGTAAACCATTGCATTTGGAAAACAGGGAAAGTCATGTATGAATGAAACAGGAGTGCAGGCTCTAAAGGCTAGAGATAATTTTGATTTCCAGTTGAATAGGAATATTTCATTGTTACCCAACATTATCCGTGCCAATCTGACACAGCTTGCCAAATAAGCTTTCTTACTGCAAATCTGTTGACAATGTGCAACTGGTCAGTTCTCCTTGCATCATCTGAGAGGAGTTTGAGGGTAAGTTTAAGTAATGCTACCGGTCAGGTATCACCCTTCACAGTAACTCAACCTGGGGAGAATCTGAGCAGTTACATTCAGAAAGTAGCTTTTGTCCCTGTATAAATAATTTATTTGGTGGAATCAAATACCTGCATTTTCTTATTACCATGGGCATCAGAGTGGTACTGTGAGGAAATTCCTATCTCAAAATGGCAAGGAGAAACCTTAGCTCAATCCTGACCTCAGCTGCTCTCTGTGTAGCATTTGTATACTTTCCCACTGACCACGTGGGTTATCCTGGGGACTCCAGTTTTTTCTCACATTCCAAAATCATGCAAATTGTTAAGTTAATTACTACAGGTGATTCACATGGATGTCTCCAGGAATGAAAGGGTTATCATATGAGGAACATTTGATTGCTCTGGGTCTGTAAAGAATTTAGAAGGATAAGCAGGTTCTTACTGAAACCCTTCAAATGTTGAAAGGCCTAGACAGAGTAGATGTGGAAAGGATGTTTCCCATGGTGGGAGAGTCTAGGACAAGAGGACACAGCCTCAGGATAGAGGGGCGTCCTTTCCAAACAGTGATGTGGAGAAATTTCTTTCGCCAGAGGATGATGAATTTGTGGAATTTGTTACCACAGGCAGCTGTGAAGGCCAGGTCATTGGGTGTATTCAAGGCAGAGATTGATAGGTTCTTGATTGGACATGGCATCAAAGGTTATGGGGAGAAGACCAGGAAATGGGATTGAGAAGGTGAAATAAAAAGGATCAGCCATGATTGAATGCCAGAGCAGACTCGATGGGCCAAATGGCCTAATTCAATTCCAATGTCTTATGGTCTTTATTGTCCCCTGTAAATCATGGAGCAGTAGAATTTAGGTGAATTGGCAAGAAAGTAGGAAGACAAAATAAAGGATTAATGCAACTCAGGAATTGGCATGGATTTGTTGGGTTGAGGGGCTATTTTTATGCTGAGCTGCTCTGACTCTATTTAATTTTTTAAATTATTGATTGGTTTCATTGAAAACTAGTTAAGTAAGCATCATCCTTTTCAATAAGCTTGACTAGCTCCAAACAGTTGGACTAATTCCAAGCTGTGCTGAACATTTCATCTCACTGGGACATCACAAATGACCTCAGCTCCTTTGAATTGTTTTGATGGAAAATCAATAATAGACTCACATTTCTGACTGAGATCCAATGATCTCTGCTGGAA
This sequence comes from Hypanus sabinus, assembly GCF_030144855.1. Lineage (NCBI taxonomy): Eukaryota > Metazoa > Chordata > Chondrichthyes > Myliobatiformes > Dasyatidae > Hypanus > Hypanus sabinus. Next base: position 51,259,466 of record NC_082715.1, read on the forward strand.
AAGATTATATGTGAATCTTGGTAATATAGATATTGAGCTCAGCTGTGAGACTTGCATCAAATCAATAACCTTCTAAAGTATCAAGATATAATTATAGCATTTGGGTAAGGGCAGCAAAACAGCTGATGCCAATAGAACTGCCTACTTTCAATAGCGAACAGGCAGAGAGTACAACTAATTGGCTGAAAAGGGCTTGGGGCATAATTTGGTACTAAAACAGATGGAAGAAAAACTGGAGACGAGACCATTCAGGATACCTTATTTAATATGATCATATGAAATAATTCCGACTGCAAACTTTGGAGAACAATATTTCTATGCTCTCTAAAGGTAATTATGCTGTGAGAAAGGAGAAGTCAGTACTACCAGCTAAATTTCACCTGGCTTCCCCTCTAGTAAGCCAGGATGGACTCTTACATCCAGGTTAAAAGATTGGTAGATACGAGCCTGCAAGCATCCCCTGCCTCTGCTGTGGTTGGAAAGCTTTCCCTGTGCATCACTTTTAATTTTAAAAAATGTCATAACTTTAGTCATAATAAAAGGAATATATACAAAGGAATAAATAAATAAATAAATAATGGGATACCTCACATACTACCTTTTTTTATAAAAAGAAAGCAAAACATTGCACTGTACCAATTATGTGGCTCCCTAGAGTGATATAAGCTGTTATTGTTTGAGGGGCTTTTCATCTGATTCAGTCCCTCTGTGCTGTAGCAGGAAGTCCTTAGACTGTGGTCCTTCCCACTGAGCCTTGGCAGTAACTGCACCAAGTTTCAGTGTATCTGTCAGTAAGTACTCCTGTAGCCTGGACTGAGCCAGTCTGCAGCATTCTCTTACTGGCATCCTGCTGTGCTGGAAGACCAATGGATTTTGGGCAGAACAAAAAGCATCTTTCACCAAGTTGATAACTTCTTGTAGCACTTGATGTCTATCTCAGTGTGCATCCCTGGGAACAGCCCATAGATAAGAAAAGCCTCTGTTCACAGCTGCTGAGGAGGAACTGAGACACAGAACCCTGCAATTACTATCAACATATCACTGGTGGAACCAGAGGAGCCAACACACTTGACCACTGCTGTACCACCATGAAGATCACTTACTGTGCCATCCCTTGTCCACATGTTGGAAAATCTGATCATTTGGCTGTTTTTCTACTCCTGGCATATAGGCAGAGACTAAAGACTGCAGCATCAATGGTGAGGACCAAGAAGGTATGGTCAGGGAGATGGAGGAGAACTTACAGGACTGCTTTGACTTGGTAGACTCTGAATGTTTGAATCTGAATGAATATGCCACACTTATCACCGGCTTCATCCTGTGTGGTTGAGTATATGCTTTCAAGAATATACTGGGCACATTCAAACCACAAGGTGTTGGTGAAGCAAGAAATTCATAGTCTGCTGAGGGCTATTTCTGTAGCATTCAAGACTGGTGATCCAGAACTACTTAAGAGCTGTTTGAAGTTAAAAATGAAATCAGATGAAAGTCAGCTTTTGCATTGCTTGCAGGCCATTACTTGCTACAAGGCAAAACCTAACATCATGAATGCATCACTACTAGATGAGCTCAATGCCTTTGATTCACACTTTGAAAGGGAGAATAAAACTACACCTGCGAGAATCCCTGCATCACCTGGTAACCCTGTGTATTCTGGCCCAGAGGGCGACGTCAGACATCTTTCAAGAAGGTGAACTTTCACACGGCCTCAGGTACTGACTGTGTACCCCAGGGCATTGAAAACCTGTGCCAACCAAATCGTGGGAATGTTAAAAGATAACTTCACTCTCTCACTCTGCTGTTGGAGTTCCCACATACATTAAAAGTGTTACAAACATACCAGTGCTCAAGAAGAGCAGGTTGAGCTATCTCAAAGATTATTGTCCAATTGTATTTGCATCCACTGTAATGAAGTACTTTAAGTGGTTGCTCATGGACAGAATCAACTCCTGCCTAGGCAAGGATCTGGACCTACTGCAACTTGCCTATTGCCACAATGGTTCCACAGTGGATACAATCTCACTGGCTCTCCACTCAGCCTAGGATCACCTGAACAATAGCAGGTTACAGCTCAGCGTCCAACACAATCGTACCCTCAGTTCTTCCCAACAAGTTCCAAAATCTGAGTTCCAGTATCTCCCTCTGCAACCAGATCCTTGACTTCCTTACCAGGAGTCCACAGTCTGTATGGATCAGAAATAACAGCTCCTTCTCACTGATAATCAGCTCTTACACACCTCAAGGATGCATGCTTAGCCCACCGCTCTGCTCCCTCTACCCACAACTGTGTGGCTAAGCACAGCTCAAACACCATCTACAAATTTTCTGATGGCATTATTGTTTTCAGAATTTCAGACGGTGACAAGGAGGGGTACAGGAGCAACATAGATCAGCTGGATGAGTGGTGTCTCAGCAATAACCTTGCACTCAATGTAAATTAGAAAAAGGAATTGATTGTAATCTATTGGATGTGGAAGTTGAGGAGACAGACAGCAGTCCTCATCAAGCAATATTTCCTCTAACTTGTAATGACCAGTGTGCACAAAAATCTTGTGCAGTGCAATTGTTTGCCCAGTGACAACATGTATACACAGAATTTTACATATAGAGGTATTCATTTTAACAGCTAGCAAAACAGTGTCAATAAAAACATTGATCTCTTCTGAGTTTCATTGTTTTCACTCTCATTCATCTGCACTCTCACAAAACATACATGGCAGGACTGTAGCGTTAATGAAATAGTTTCTTGCCAGAGCTTTTGCACAGTCCATATGTGATATGCTTGCTAAATGACACTTTAAAAAGTCAAGTTTCCAAATATCACTCCACTTCTTCCCACTTGTAAATTCTCCAGCAACATTTGCATCATGACAATATATGCAGGTAATGCCAGTTTCTGCATTGTACATAAATATTTCTCGTAGCTGCATGTTCCTGACCTCAGGAGCTTTTGGTGTAGCAATTTCTAATGTTTCATTAACCCAGCTCCACCTTAAATGAACTAGCAGTTCTTTTGTGCTTCACACTCTTTGCCTTTTTGGAACTTGAAATAGCGAATCAATAATTTCTTCAATAATTTGCCTACAAATTTGTAGGAGAATTCCAACAAACTCCACATAGTCTACCCTGTCCACATCAGAATCCAGAAACGCAATGTAATTGCGCAGAATTGTGAAATATACTTAAACATGCCAACGAGGTAGAGAGTCATAATCTATTGTCACAGTTTAAATTCCCTTGTGCACTAGTAGCAAAAGAAACGTGTGCATGCACACACACACATTTTAGAGGGAACATTGATTATAAGTTGTAAATAATTGAAGCCCCAGTACTGAGGGATCCGCAGTGGAAAGGATGAGCAGTTTCAAATTCTTGCATGTCACTACCTCTGAAGATCCACCCTGGGTCCAACATATTGATGCAATTACAAAGAAGTTACAACTTTGGTTATATTTCATTAGGAGTTTGAAGAAACTCAGTAAGTCACCAAAGATTCTCACAAATTTCTACAGGTGTACCATGAATAGCATTCTAACTGGTTGTATTGCCACCTAATATGAAGGAGCCACTACACAGGATCAGAAAAAGCTGCAGAAAGTTGTAAACTCAGGCAACTCCATCATAAGCACTAGAATGGAGCATCCCCAGCATTAAGGATGTCTTCAGCAGGTGGTGCCTCAAGAAGGCGATATCCATCATTACAGACTCTGTCACTCAGAACCTGCCACCTTCTCATAGCTACCATCAAGGAAGAGGGACAGGAACCTGAAGACACACACTCAATGTTTCAATAACAGTTTCTTCAACAGCAGATTTCTGAATAGACAATAAATCCATAAGCACAACCTCACTATTTTTTCTCTTGTTTGCACTACTTACTTAATTTAATTGTTATGTATATTTAATATAATTTTATTTTTTAATATTATGCATTTCAATGTAGTTCTGCCACAAAGAAGCAAATTTCCTGACATATGCTGGGGATATTAAACTTGAGTTTGATTCTGATTATGCTATATCTGAAGTTGATCTTTGCGGATTCAGAGGCAAAGAGAACAGCTTGTTGGCTTTTCACCTCTTGGAGTTCCTCCCTCACATCCGCCCTCCTTGAATGCTGAAGAAGTTGCTGCAAGCTCGTCTGGAGTTGGCTCTGACTCCGTCTGATTTTCTGAACATTTTTTAAATACAAAAATAGCACTCTTGGATTAGTGCACTATACACATGACACCAAATCTTCCACTCTTACCATTACCATTGGTATACTCGGAAAAAAGTAACTAAGTGGAATCCATTGTAAAACTGAATGTAAACCATTTTTTCAAAAGTATATATTAATCGAGTAAAGAAATATCTGAAGACAGAATACAAATCTACAGATGGATGGAAGTAGTATGTTTGTATCTTATTGCACCTGTGCATGCACGTACTTGAGCATATGGTAATAAATTGGCTTCAGCTTAGCTTGGTATTACATCACAACATGTAGCCACCTCCTATACCTAATTAAGTGGCCACTGAATGCATGTTCATGGTCTTCTGCTGCTATAGCCCAACACATCAAGGTTTGTTGTGTTGTGCATTCAGAGATGTTCTTCCGCACACCACTGTTGTAATGCATAGGTATTTGAACTACCGTCACCTTCCTGTCAGCTTGAACCAGTCTGGCCATTCTTCTCTGCTTTTTCTTACTAGTGAGGCTTTTTTTGCCCATAAAACTGCTGCTCACTAGATGTTTTTTGCTTTTCATGCCATTCTCTGTAAACTCTAGAGATAGTTGTGCATGAAAATCCCAGGAGATCAGGAGTTTCTGAGACACTCAAACTACACTGTCTGGTACCAACAATCTCTCCACAGTCAAAGTCACTTACATCACACCCCTCCATTCTGATGTTTCATGTGAGCAGTAACTGAACTTCTTGACCATGTCTGCATGATTTTATTCATTGAGTTGCTGCCACATGATTGGCTAATTAGATATTTGTGTTGATGAGCAGGTGTATCTAATAAAGTAGCCACTGAGTGTATATCTCTCCACAGTACATGGTCTGCTGTTTGTAATTAAATAAAATGCAAACCATGGATCTGAGTATTAACGTGAGAACACCAGGAAAATGGAAATACATTACAGTCTGTATTGATCACTCTCATCATTAGTGGACTGCACCCTCAGGATGGAGTAAAGGTACTGATGTTGTCAGAGATGAGCAACAATCTCCTTGACCATGGGAAGGTATTCAAAGATAACAGCATGTCACAAAGTGCATTTAAAATTATGTCACAATAGTCCATTACTCTGATGTGAACTATTTAAATTTTCCTGGATTCAGTATGGGATCTGATTAGTCCTGGTGTTGAGTTTCACTCTGGTGAAACAGGTGGCATTCTTTGGGGAGAACTTGCTTGGTTTTTTGATTTAAGTTGTTTTCAAACTTGCTTCTGCCAGGTTCCCAGAAATGGGATGCAGGTTTCACTGTATTTCTTCTGGAATTAAGCTGTGGTGTAACTGATGCACCACTCCTGATCTTGCGGAGTTGAGGTGCTTTTCCATTCACGTTGTTGCTCCATTGCTGAACTGTATTAGACTCTGAGTTTCCTGGAGGTGGCGTGTGTTACTGCTCCCAGTTTCCTGAAGCTATCGGACATCAAAGTTAAAGAAAAAGAAGTCAAAGTAAACTTATTATCAAAATACATGTATGGCACCATACCCAAACCTGAAACCTGTCTTCTTCCAGGCATTCACAATATGTACAAAGTAACACAATAAAATCAATGAAAGACCATACATTAGAAGACAAGCAATCAATGTACATAAGCCAACAAACTGCGCAAAATACAAAAAGAAGAAAATAAAGAAAAGAAATAATAATAATAATAAATAAATAAGCAATTAGTATTGAGAACATGAGGTGAAAAATCCTTGAAAGTAAATCCATAGTTTCTGTGACCATTGCTGTGTTTGGGTGAGTGAAGTTGGGAGAAGTTATCCCATCTGGTTCAAAAGCCTGCTGGATGAGGGGTAGTAACTGTTCCTGAGCCTGACGGTCTGAGTCCTGAGCCTCCCATACCTCCTTCTTGATGGCAACAGTGAGAAAAGAGCATAGCCTGCATGGTCAGGGTCCCTGGTGATGGATACTGCTTTCGTGTATTGTAGATAGGGGGAGCGCTTTACCCATGATGGACTGGGCTGTATCCACTTCTTTTTGTAGGTTTTACCATTCAATTAATAATAATAATAATAATAATAATAAACACTTTATTGATCCCAAGAGAGAAATAATAATAAAACAGTATAATAATATACCCAATAGTAATGTACCAATGATTAATAATGTGCAATAATAATGTACAAAATAATAAAACAGAGACTATTATACTATGATATTTGTTCTCCTGTTGTACAGCAATGAATTGCTGTATATGCTTATTGCATTTGGTAGGAAAGGTTTTCTGTAACAATCCTTGTGACAGCAGAGCTCAATAAGTATGTTCAAAAAAGTGCTCCACTGGTTATTCAGTAGGTCATGGAGAGGATCTCAGCTCAACCACTGGCAGTGATTTTCCCATACCAGGCTTTGCCACTGCATATCTATAGAAGTTTGTCAAAATTATAGATGATGTGTTGAATCTTCACTAACTTCTAAGAAAGTAGAGGACATCATACGAATTCTAGTTTTTTGGACTTGATGTACCTTGCTTTTCCTGCCTCTGCTCTCATTTTCCCAGGGGTTGATACATTGGGTCTATTGCTTCTGATAGTCTTATTCTTTCCAAGTTAGAGCTGGAAATATTTCCAACATCCCACTTTTGACATTCTTTCTTGCATAAGGGAGGTCACTGAATCTCTCCGTTCAAGGAGAGCAACATTTCTTTCTTTGTCTACCAACACACCACAGCAAATTCTAATACATGTTGTTGGCCAGAAGAAACAACAGTCTAATCAAGGGCAGGGGAAGCAGACAAATCAGTTCTCTTTGTTTCCCCCTATCTTGTGGACTCTGAACTGATTCTTGCTCTAGGACAATCTAATCAAAGCGATTGAATGTGGACATAAGGAACTTCAGGTGATGACCTGCTAAATCTGAGACCGTTCTCAGAGGAGTAGCTACTTATTATGTAAAATGTCAGACCTACTGAAAAAGTAATCTTTAATCTCATTAGACTCTGCCTGGGTTGCCTCATTTAACTGGTTTGGACCAGTCAGAGTTGAAAATTTCAAATACACAAGGCTGGGGTGGGCAGAGCTATGAAACAATGTTGGTTTTAGCCCTGTACATTGACCAGTAAGAAGGTGACCCAGATAGGTCAGGTGACCTTGTGGGTAATAGGATGGAGATCTAACTGTTCAACTGTTGAGGAACAGTATAAGACTTAGGAGCTCCAAACACACAGGGGTGATAACTCTCCAGCAGCCGGAGACCAACCATCGCGGATCAGGAGGGCCCCACGGACACATGGAGATCGGGGCCACAAGGAACGCTTGGCCAGCGTAGACTCCTTTCCCGGGTAATACCTTTTCTCTTCATGGACTGTTCATGGAGGGTCAGGGATTCTAGATGGGTGCACACAGGTAAATAGTTTGTGACCCCACTCGCTTCTTAGTTGAAACAATAGAAGTTACTTGTCGCTAAATACAGATAGTCTGTGCCTCACTGATCGTTATTACAAGGGGTATTCCTGTAACAATGTAAACGTATGTATATGGTGAATAAAGTTGATCCTTTTATAGATAGCATAGATGGACAGAGATAGAGAGAGAAATATAGATAAAGAGAGGAAGAAAACAATAGTATGGTTGTACCAATAATATTATAGAGAGCTTCATCAGTATCAGTGGCTCTGGTGTTTGTACATGAGATATAATCGAAGGATGGATGATAGGAGCAGAGGTTGTGTCAACAAGGCCTTTATTCACTTGAGCTTAGATGATGGAGAGATGTTATTGAAACTTAGAAAATTCTGACATCTTCATAGGCTTTCACTGGCTAGAAAAATCAGAACACAGTCTCCGGGCATTTTGGAGTGAGATGAAAGTAAATTTCTCCACACAGATAAATTATCAGTGTCAGTCCCCCGTCACAGTCAAGGTACCTTTGCTGAAAACCAGTCTAATGTCTCATTTGTACTAGACCAATTGTGACTTGAGGCTATTGGGCAACAACATCTATCCATTGCCTCCACTGCAAACCTGTGATTACATGGGCAGTGTGCTTACAGATGCAAACACAGCAGTGGGAGAACAGAGTACTGGTATGATCAAGCAATTATACTTACTTGACTACTCTCAAGAATCCCTGCAGCATTCACCAGAGCGAGCTCTACAATCTTGCCATCAAAATTCAAAGCTCAAAGTAAGTTTATTATAAAGTAATGCAAACGTTTTGTTACCAATCACTGCATCATCAATGCACTGTTCATTTGTGGTGTGTCCTCTGAATGCTTGGCTTTTATACGCTTATTATGTACTTAAATCAATGAGTTGCTGCTAGTGCAGCTCAAAGGGACAGAAGAGCCTGTTCGATGCTGCACCTCCCAGGCATGCATGCAGCTGCTGCTGAGCAGAAAGGTCAGTAGGGGAGGAAATGGTAGAGGAGAAAGAAGGAGAGATGATGAAAGCCAGGACTTTTTTAATGGACTGTGTGACCAGCTCTGTTAGTAATAACTTTAACTGCTCTCTTTCATTCATGTGTGGTTCCCAGTTTTATTTTGCAACCAAATATCTGCTTGGTCATAGTGCTAAAATAAATGTCAGTGCAAAATAAACATTGCCAATCAAGTTTATGAATCCAAGTACCAACAGTTGGTTAATCACATTTCCTGTTTTCCCTTATTGTCTGACTTCCTTGTCCATTTGTGCCTGAGTGTATCTACTGAGACCACAGCAAAGCTGCTGGCTCTGATGAGGCCGTTGGAAAGCCTCAGGTGGCTCTGACTGTGAGTGCATCTTCTTGGCATTAGCAGTGGAAACCTGGGGTGACTGCTTGATGGGAAGCAGCAAGGGAACTCTCAGCAACAGTGGTGGGACTGTACACCGAACAGCACAAGAGTCTCAGGCTCCGCGGAGATAATGCCACACTTTGTTAGTCATTACCATCTATAGGAGAGATGAGTTGCAAGATTTCTTTGAACACTTGTGTAAAGAATCCCAATTGCAAGAAGCTGGTCTTGCATTGCAAAAAGCTGCATTTCAGTCCTGACCCTGGTAGTCTACTCCTTGTACTGTCCCATTAATAACAACAACATGCTTTTCATAGCCACTTTAGCATACATAATGCCCAAACTTTGTTTTGGACCATTATCAAAAGACGTGCAGAATACCAGATAATTGAACAGAGAAATGGTTCTCTGACTTGAAGTTCAAGGATTTTACCCTTGCAATGTTATTGTGCTTGGAAGATTTAATGAATGGAAATTATTAAGAGTGTTTGAATTTCTGATATTTTGTGCTGCTGGATAAACCTAAATAACTCTATCTGACGAAGGGTCTTGGCCCGAAACGTCGACTGTACTTTGTCCTATAGATGCTACTTGGCCTGCTGCGTTCCAGCAGCATTTTGTGTGTGTTATTGTAACTCTACCTGATATCCTTCTTCCAGCGCCCCCCCCCCCCCCCCCACTTCCGTCCCCTACCCTCCAAGCCGGCTTCTTCACCTACTCCATCTTATTTTATTACTGGGTTTCTCCATCGCATTTTCCAAACACAAAAACCTGGGGTCATCATTGACTTGAAACTTAATTAGAGCAGCCAGATAAATAGCAAGGCAAGCATCAAGGACAGAGAAGTCCATTTGATTTGTTACCTGTGTATCATTCTAGCTATTCATTTCTTCCAACTCTGGTGCAATGGTGGCTACAGTGTATACCATCGACAAAATCACTGCTGTCACTTACCTTGATAATTTTACAGCGTTTCCCAAATCCATGCCCTGTACCACCAAGATAGACTATTGCGAGCGATACATCAGAGCAGCACGTGTAGACAAATTGTCCTCCTTCAATTGTACAGCATCCTGACTTGGAGATATATAATCAATACCTCATTGTTGTTGGAATTAAATGTTGAATCCCCAAGTCCAAAATTATTGCAATACATTTCATTATCATATGATTACCGGCTTCTATTGAAGTGCCCAGGGCACGCACCTGAGACTGATAGCTGTTTCTCAGCACTTAGTTTCTTTATCAAAATTGGTTTATGATTAACTGCAACGTGAAGGCACAGTCTGTTATTTGGCAGTCAAACTAAGTATTTTAAATGAATATTTTTTGTTAAGAATGGCAGACTGCCACGTGTTAATCCACCAACAGAAGGCAGAGTTGTGGATGATCAGGAAGGAGGTGAGTACAGGGCATCTGGGCTGATGGGTGTGGGACAAAAGCCAACAGAGCTCTGCAAAGAAAGAGGCTGCCATCAGCAGCAAAAAGTGATCGCAGAGGCGCTGGCATGGAAGAATGAGGGAGCAAGATTTTGGATGCTTTAGCACACAAAGAGTGCTATAAAAGGCACTTACATCTTCCATTCCCTGTCGAGATTATTGAGGCCTGGGAAACCCACAAGCCATTTCTTAAATTTAAATCAGGCTGTTAATTGCACTGTTGACTGGGGATGTGTTTCCTGCTTTTTGACAGTACTTCCCTGCCTTGGTATTCTATTTTTTATTGGTGCAAAGCCAAGGACTATGCTTGTCTTTATAGGATTTATTCCAAATGTACTGCTTCCTTAAATAACGTGTGCTTCTGAAAACCAAGAACATATTGTTTTAGATGTGTGGACCCAATCTGACTGATCATTTGTGGAATGATGCAAATAAACCTTGCTTTAGTAAATCACCCAGAACCGAAGTGTAAAATTTCTTGGCTCACATTCATCTCCTTCTAAAGAGGAAAGTCACATTTGACACTTCATCATCTTTTTATCAAGGTAATTCAGGAATTTATGGCAAGAATCTCTGTTTTTCTTTTCCTGCTTTTCTCAGGATCCAATTATCACATCAGAGAGACCCTCCACTTTATATTTGAGTAAGTATAATCATCTACAGTCTTTGGTTACATTCCAGAAGTATGTGCTTTCAATTTTTTTGAAAACCCTTGTCAGACCCTACTCACTTTATGTATGAAATTATTACAACATACAAAATAAATATTCGCCTACGTTTCTCTAATCTTACACAGCTCCTATTGTCATTAATTCAGAACACGTTGCACTGCTGCTTGTTCAAGCTTGTAAGCACTCTATAGGCCAACATTGCAAATCACATTTGCATCATGATGAAATCTACACCCCATCTGAAAAGAGGAAGATTTCCTCTTTTGAATGACGACACCAGAACTGTAAATGCATGCCTTGAATTTCTATCAGGACTTGTTCCAATTTTCTGAGTAACTGGGGAAGTAACAACTCCTCTGCAGAATACTCTTATCATTTATTCTTGCAATGCAGAAAACCTTGCCGTTCCTGTCAGGTGGAGGCAAAGCACTTTGTAAAACAAGAGCAGGACAGATTCACGATTTCCACACCACAGTTCATCCCTCGCTGAGAACAGATGTTCTCATTATTTGTGCTTTGTTGTGCTTAAACAAACTGCCATGCTTTTCAGCATAACAATGGTGATCCATTTCAGATAGATTGCATTGGCTATGAAGTACATCCTAGATTGTGAAGGTTGTCTTATGAATATTAACTCTTCCCTCCTAATAACAAGGATACAAAGGGATTTTGTAGAAATGGAGGAGGAAATAATAGATAATTAAATAAAAATAGTTTTGAAGACAAATTTGCAGAAATAGATATTAAATATCAAGAAGATTCTATCAGGACAGCTGTCAGGACAGAAGATACTGCCAGTCTGAGAGGCATACAGGTCAGCAAGCCAAAAATTGGTGCAGAAGCAGAGCCGAGGAGTCAGACATCAGGAAGAGCCGTGGTAGTAGGGGACTCCATAGTAAGAGGTACGGAAAGGGGTTTCTGCAGCAACAGGCGAGATTTAAGGATGGTGTGTTGCCTCCCTGGTGCTAGGATCCAGGACATCACAGACCTATTGCAGGGAATACTCAAGGGTGAAGGTGAACAGCCGGAAGTGGTAGTGCATGTTGGCACAAATGACATCGGGAAGAAGAGGAAGGACATTCTGCAGCGAGACTTCAGAGAACTCGGAAGAAGGCTGAAAAGCAGGAATTCCAGGGTGGTTATCTCTGGTTTGCTTCCAGTTCCTCGTGCTGGAGAGGGCAGGAACAGGGAGATAATGGATCTGAATGTGTGGCTGAGGAACTGGTGCAGGAAGCAAGGATTTACATTCTTGGACTACTGAGATCTGTTTTGGGGTAGGGATGAATTGTACAAAAGGGACGGGTTGCACCTTAATAGGCGGGGGACCAGCATTCTGGCAGACAGGTTTGCCACTGCAACACGGATGTGTTTAAACTAAGTAGTGGGGGGAAGGGGATGAACTGGAAATATAAGGATGGAGTTAAAGGGAAAGTGAAAATAAGAAAAGTTAAAAAGGACAACAGAATCAATGGAGTAGAAAGCTCAAGAAGAGATCATACTGTATGGCCAAGTGAAATAGGAATTGATATGAAAGGTGAGGGGAGTAACGAATTAAAAGTATTATATATGAATGCACAAAGTATATGGAATAAAGTAGATGAGCTTGAGGCTCAGTTGGAAATTGACAAGTACGATGTTGTGGGAATAACAGAGACATGGCTTCAAGTGGACAAGGCCTGGGAAATGAATATTCAAGGATATACATCTTATCGAAAGAACAGACTGACTGGCAGAGGGGGTGGGGTGGCTCTGTTGGTGAGGAATGATATTCGGTCCCTTGCGAGGGGGGACATAGAATCTGGGGATGTAGAGTCAGTATGGATAGAACTGAGAAATTCTAAGGGTAGAAAGACCCTAATGGGAGTTATCTACAGGCCCCCAAACAGCAGGCTGGATGTAGGGTGTAAGTTGAATGAAGAGTTAAAATTGGCATGTCGCAAAGGTAATGATACAGTTGTCATGGGGGATTTCAACATGCAGGTAGACTGGGAGAATCAGAATGGTACTGGACCCCAAGAAAGGGAGTTTGTGGAGTGCCTCCGAGATGGATTTTTAGAACAGCTTGTACTGGAGCCTACCAGGGAGAAGGCAATTCTAGATTTAGTGTTGTGCAATGAACCGGATTTGATCAGGGACCTCGAGGTAAAGGAACCATTAGGAGGTAGTGACCATAATATGATATGTTTTAACCTACAACTTGAGAAGGAGAAGGGAAAATCGGATGTGTCAGTATTACAGTTGAACAAAGGGAACTATGGAGCTATGAGGGAGGAGCTGGCCAAAGTTCAATGGAACTAGCAGGGAAAACAGTGGAACAACAATGGCAGGTATTTCTGGGAATAATGCAGAAGGTGCAGGATCAGTTCATTCCAAAGAGGAAGAAAGATCCTAAGGAGAGTAAGGGGTGGCCATGGCTGACGAGGGAAGTAAAGGGCAGTAAAAAAATAAAAGAGAAGTATAACATAGCAAAGATGAGCGAGAAACCGGAGGACTGGGAAGCTTTTAAAGAGCAACAAAAGATGACAAAAAAGGCAATACGCCAAGAAAAAATGAGGTATGAATGTAAACCAGCCAAGAATATAAAGGAGGATAGTAAAAACTTCTTTAGATATGTGAATAGCAAAAAAATAGTTAAGACCAAAATTGGGCCATTGAAGACAGAAACAGGTGAATTTATTATGGGGAACAAGGAAATGGCAGATGAGTTGAACAGGTACTTTGGATCTGTCTTCACTAGGGAAGACACAAACAATCTCCCAGATGTAATAGTGGCCAAAGGAACTAGGGTAAAGGATGAACTGAAGGAAATTTATATTAGGCAAGAAACGGTGTTGGATATTCTGTTGAGTCTGAAGGCTGATAAGTCCCCGGGACCTGATGGTCTGCATCCCAGGGTACTTAAAGAGGTGGCTCTAGAAATTGTGGACGCATTGGTAATCATTTTCCAATGTTCTATAGATTCAGGAACAGTTCCTGCTGATTGGAGGGTGGCTAATGTTGTCCCACTTTTCAAGAAAGGAGGGAGAGAGAAAGCAGGGAATTATAGACTGGTTAGCCTGACGTCAGTGGTGGGAAAGATGCTGGAGTCAATTATAAAAGAGGAAATTACGACACATTTGGATAGCAGTAGAAGGATCTGTCCAAGTCAGCATGGATTTATGAAGGGAAAATCATGCTTGACTAATCTTCTGGAGTTTTTTGAGGATGTAACTATGAAAATGGACAAGGGAGAGCCAGTGGATGTAGTGTACTTGGACTTGAAGAAAGCTTTTGATAAAGTCCCACATAGGAGATTAGTGGGCAAAATTAGGGCACATGGTATTGGGGGCAGTGTACTGACATGGATTGAAAATTGGCTGGCTGACAGGAAACAAAGAATAGTGACTAATGGGTCCCTTTTGGAATGGCAGGCTGTGACCAGTGGGGTACCACAAGGTTCGGTCCTGGGATTGCAGCTGGAGTATTGTGTGCAGTTTTTGTCTCCAAATTTGAGGAAGGACATTCTTGCTATTGAGGGAGTGCAGCTTAGGTTCACAAGGTTAATTCCCAGAATGGCGGGACTGTCATATGTTGAAAGATTGGAGTGACTGGGCTTGTATACACTAGAATTTAGAAGGATGAGATGGGATCTGATTGAAAAATATAAGATTATTAAGGGATTGGACACATTGGAGGCAGGAAGTATGTTCCCGCTGATGAGTGAGTCTAGAACTAGAGGCCACAGTTTAAGAATAAGGGGTAGGCCATTTAGAACAGAGATGCGGAAAATCTTTTTCACCCAGAGAGTGGTGGATATGTGGCATGCTCTGCCCCAGAAGGCAGTGGAGGCCAAGTCTCTGGATGCATTCAAGAGAGAGTTAGATCGGGCTCTTATTGATAGCGGAGTCAAGGGATATGTGGAGAGAACAGGAACGGGGTACTGATTGTGTTTGATCAGCCATGATCACAGTGAATGGCATTGCTGGCTAGAAGGGCCGAATGGCCTACTGCACCTACTGTCTATTGTCTATTGTATTAACACACATTAAAATCACTAAAAGATTTAAAAAATACAGTGCTCTCACCTGCACATTTTGAACAGAATTTTCAGATTTAAAATAAAACTTTCATTGTAAAAGGAATGTGTGGCCTCCTGTTTTATATGGTTTCTACCAGCCTGTAGTAACTCTTGCAAAAATCTGCAAAAACCCTCAGGGAAACACAATGAGTGATTTAAGGTATCTGCTTGCATTGTTACCATAGGGACACTGTTTTAATGCTTACGAAATTTCAAGAGCGCAATCTTTTCAGAATTGACAATGAAAGAGAGCAGGCAGAAATTTAGAGTGTGTGTCTCGGACTGGTGACATTTGCTATGCAACAAAACTCAGCATCAATGGCCATTAGGGTTCAGGGCGATGGGAACCAGATTGTGGAGGCACACATTGTTATGAGCTCAGACAAAGCAAGGACTCCAAACGACAGCGTGACTAATGTTCTGAACTACAGATATTTCAATGCAAGAAATGTTGTAGGAAAGGCAGTTGAGCTCAGGGCATGGATCAAAACGGAATTATAATATTGTAGCCATTAGTGAGACCTGGTTTCAGCAGGGACAGGACGGGCAGATCAGTACTCTGGGGCTCCATTGTTTTAGATGTAACAGGAAACAGCTTCTTTCCTCACACCAGGAAACTACTGAACTTCCTGTCACCACTCAGTTCTCAACACGTATGAAGCACCAGTAGTGCTGTACTGTTTCCTTTTGAACTTGTATGTGCACCTTATTATTTGTTCATTTATTTGTGGTAATATCACTTCACGTGTTGTGTGTGAGTTACATGCATTGCATGGTGCACCTTGGTCCAGAGGAACATTCAATTGAATGGTTGTATATGTGTACAATTGGATGACAATAATCTGAGTTTAAACTTAACTCTGATAAAAGGATAAGGAAGAAATTTGAGATCTATGTTTTCTGTTCATAAGCAGATCCAGAATTTGAATCAGAATGAGATTTGATATCACTGGCATATATCATGAAATTTGTTTTGTGGCAACAGTACATTGCAATAAAAAATAGCAAAAATATAAATTGCAATGCAAGATATATATTAAAAATAAGTTAAATAGTGCAAAAAGAGAGAAAAATAGTGAGATAGTGTTCATTAGGTTTATTGTCCATTTAGAAATCTGATGGTGGAAGGGAAGAAGCTGGTCCTGAAACATTGAGCATATGTCATCAATCTCCTGTACGTCCTCCTTGATGGTAGCAATGAGAAGAGGCATGTTCTGGATGATGGGGTCCTTAATGAAGGATGCCTCATCTTTGAGGCTTTATGTTTTGAAGATGCCCTGGATTCTGGGGTGGCTAGTGCCCATGATGGTGCTGCGGCCTTTGGTCCCTGACTCTACAGCGAGAATAGAAATATAGCCTGGTGGTCAGGACTTCACAAAGAGTGGGCATGGGATAGTACAGTAATCATAGTAGATGGTGGTATAACAATGGTGATAAGTTGGTGGTCATCATTGAGAGAGTTCTTCAAGCTAGCCTGGCTGAAATCCACTGCAATGATAGGGAAGGCATTAGTGTGCACTCCTGATCTTGGTGCTCGGCTCTTCCAGTGCTTGCTGATGTTAACCAAAGGTGAATGTACACCATTACCAGCATTGCTGGAAACTGGAATGCGAAAGAGGCAGGTACACTCACAACATTTTACAAGCATCCAGATGAGCACCCGGATTGCCATACACGGAAGGGTATGCATCAAGTGCCAGTAAATGGGACTAGTACAGATGGATAATTCATAGTCAGCATGGATATGATGGGCCAAAAAGCCTGGTTGACTGTTGTATGATTCAATAATCTAATAGGTCATTAGAAGGTGCACTTTTTTGGAATCAAAAGATTCCAATAGTTCCAATATTTTAAAAAGGCAGCAAGTCAGAAGCAGAAAATAAATGGATCTAATTATTTTGTCAATTATTGGAAAGCTATTACACAAAACATTATTGGAAAGCTCTCGTATGCCCACTTAGTTTAAAGGCTTTTGAAAAAAAGAACATGTTTCAGCCAGATGGATGTGATACAGAAATGAGCCTATATCTGAAAGGGATGCCAAACTAGATATTTTACAGTAAGCATCTGAATTGTCAAATGGAAGTAAGCTAATGAATATTATTCATTTCAATGACTAATAGGTTATTTTACAAGATAGCATTCCTCTGGTTTAGGTACACATACAAACAAAAATCTGTCAGAGATCAATAGGTTAGATGCAATAAGAATATTTTCCTGTCTAGGATAGGAAATCTAGGTATAAGAAAAGACACTTGGGGTCAATGTGAGGAGAAAATTCTTCTCTCAAAGGCTGGTATGCGTGAAGAATTCTCTACTACAGTGGAGTGTTGAGGGAAAGTTACTGAATAAATTCAGAACGAGAAAACTAGATCTGTTGATGTATAAAGCACTAGGGATTTTGAAAAAGAAGTGGAACATAATATTGAGATAAAGGAAAAGCCATAATAAGCAAGAATGCTGTATCTCCTTTCACTTTCTTGATATTTCTATACTCCCTAGATTAAAGAGGGAATTAGTTGCTATTTTTAAGCCAGAGGACTCGGATTGAAGTTGTTCTGTTCAGAAACTGGTTTCACCTGCAGTTTCTCCAGGGATCCAAGTTGAAGCCTTTCACCTTTCATCATTGATGTCATAAGTACTCTCCGGAAGTTAACAGTTGATACTGAGATCAGTGCCATTCATATGTGCTTAGGCATAAAATGGAAGTGTACAATTTCAATTGCATATGATAAGGGAATGGGGCTGTCCCTAGCCGATACCAACAGAGAAAATATGAAATATTCAACATCTGGACAGAGAGTAATATTTTAGTGCCCTTTCATCAGAACTAGGACAAATAAGGAGAGCAAGATTGTTTTGATTTTCAGAAAAGGAAGGGAGGTGAAAGGGAGAAAGGAATGTTTGTGATAGGGTAGAGAAAAAAAGAAATTGAAATTTACCTAAACTGATGGTGCCCGCAAAGAGGAAGTGGTGAAGGCCAGCTAATTGCAGATGACCCTTACAGAACCAATAAATAGAAGAGCAATCAATCCTCATTCATCTCCTTGGGTGGATACTTAAAATATTATTCTCAGAAGCCACCCTGAAAAAAACAGATGGACTACTTCTCAAAGCGTGGAAAGGTCTATTTAAAATGCAAAGATCCATTTCTCAGCCACTTCCTTAGCCTTCCCACCTATTACAATGAACTATGCACTAAAACTCCAGATCACTCTGGCCTGCCTGTGTACTTTTAGAATTGTGCGCTTTAGTTTAAATTGGGTCCTTGCATTCTTCCTACCAAAGTGTAACATTTTACTTTCCCCAGCAGTACATTCTTATTTGCCACCTATCCTCTCATTCCACAACTCTATCTACTTTTCCTTGAGGTATTTTATAGTTAATTTCATCTGCAAATGTAATTTGTTTGCAAATTTGGTAATTGTACATTATACACCTAACTCCTAGCCATTAATATGCATTTGAAAAACCCATGTGGTTGTGGTTACAGAATAATCTTTGCCCAGTTGTGATCTTCAAGTGACGTTTCTGAGGTTGTGGTTGAGAAGTACTTTTGCTGAGTTGTGATTACTGGGTTGAGATTTGAGGATAGCTGTTGCTGTGTGAGTATTGCAAGTTGACTGCTGCCAGGTTGAGGAAGCTGGGTAGCCACTGCTGGATGGAGTCTGGGAGATGATTATTGCCAGGTTGTGATCATAAAGGTGATGTTTCCTTTGTTGTTGTTTCCAAGATGAGATCACAGGTTAATTGTTTCTGGGTGGAAGTTGTAGAGTGTGAGGTTGCAAGGGAGCTTCCTTAAAGCAATTTATTGAGGAATCAACAGGGGAACAGTTTATTTTAGATCTGGTATCATGTCACGAGACAGGATTAAGTAGTAATCTCCCAGTAACAGATTCCCTTGGGATGAGTGAACATACTGTTTTCAAATTCATTTTAAGAATGAGAAACTGGTGTCTTCAGTTTAAACAAAGATAGTTACCATGGTATAAGGACAGAATTGGCTAAAGTGCACTGGGGAATAAAACACAGTGTAAGATATTTAAGGCAATACTTCAACAGCAAAAATGTCTGGCAGGGAAAAAAGAGGATACATAACTCTTGGCTAACCAAGGAAGTTATAAATGGTATCAAACTGAAAGAAGAAATAAATAGGCAGATTATATATAAATAGACCACAGGTATATAAATAGGAAGAGAGCAGATAAATGTCGATATTGATCCCTTTGAGGATGAAACCAGGGAATTAACAGCAGAAAATAGAAAAACAACAGAGATGCTAAGTAATTTTCTTGTATCCGTGCTGGGGCCTCAACTATTTAGTTTATGTAAATGACTTCATTGAAGGGACAAATGTACCGCAGCTAAATTTGCAAATTATACAAATGTAAGGAAATTAATAAATTGTGAGGAGCATGCAAGGATGTTGATTCACTAGGTTAATTCCTGGGATGAATATGCTGCAATGTAAAAATAATACTGTGCATTTTGGGCCATACACATTCAAATATAAAAAGATATAAAAAAAAGTATACTTTACTTCAGTGTTCACTATGGTAAAGGATCTTGGTGATTGTAGTGATGACTTTTATTGGACTGAAAATTTGAGCATGTAGATATTAACAAAGAGGATGTGATGGAGCTTTTGGAAAGCATCAAATTGGATAAGTCACCGGGACCGGACAAAATGTACCCCAGGCTACTACTGTACTGCGAGGGTGGAGATTGCTGAGCCTCTGGCGATGATCTTTGCATCATCAATGGGGACAGGAGAGGTTCCAGAGGATTGGAGGGTTGCGGATGTTGTTCCCTTATTCAAGAAAGGGAGTAGAGATAGCCCAGGAAATTATAGACCAGTGAGTCTTACTTCAGTGGTTGGTAAGTTGATGGAGAAGATCCTGAGAGGCAGGATTTATGAACATTTGGAGTGGCAGAATATGATTAGGAATAATCAGTATGGCTTTGTCAAGGGCAGGTTGTGCCTTACGAGCCTGATAGAATTTTTTGAGGAGTTAACTAAATACATTGATGAAGGTAGAGTAGTAGATGTAATGTATATGGATTTCAGCAAGGCATTTGACAAGGTACCCCATGCAAGGCTTATTGAGAAAGTAAAGAGGCATGGGATCCAAGGGGACACTGCTTTGTGGATCCAGAACTGGCTTGCACACAGAAGGCAAAGAGTGGTTATAGACAGGTCATATTCTGCATGGAGGTTGGTGACCAGTGGCATGCCTCAGGGATCTGTTCTGGGAATCTTACTCTTCGTAATTTTTATAAATAACCTGGATGACTAAGTGGAGGGATGGGTTAGTAAATTTGCTGATGACACAAAAGTTGGGTGTGTTGTGGACAGTGTGGAGGGCTGTCAAAGGTTGCAGCAGGACATCGATAGGATGCAAAACTGGGCTGAGAAGTGGCAGATGGAGTTCAACCTAGATAAGTGTGAGGTGGTTCATTTTGTTAGTTCAAATAAGATGGCAGAATATAGTATTAATGATAAGACTCTTGACAGTGTGAAGGATCAGAGGGAACTTTGGGTCCGAGTCCATAGGTCGCTCAAAGCAGCTATGCAGGTTGACACTGTGATAAAGAAGGCATATTGTGCATTGGCCTTCATCAATCGTGGAATTGTATTTAGTAACCGAGAGGTAATGTTGCAGCTATTTAGGACCCTGGTCAGACCCCAATTGGAGTACTGTGCTCAGTTCTGGTTGCCTCACTACAGGAAGGACGTGGAAACCATAGAAAGGATGCAGAGGAGATTTACAAGGATGTTGCCTGGACTGGGGAGCATGTCTTATGAAACAGGTTGAGTGAACTCAGCCTTTTCTCCTTGGAGTGATGAAGGATGAGAGGTGACCTGATAGAGGTGTATAAGATGATGAGAGGCATTGATCATGTGGATAGTCAGAGGCTTTTTCCCAGAGCTGAAATGGCTGCCAGAAGAGGGCACAGGTTTAAGGTGCTGGGGAGTAGGTACAGAGGAGATGTCAGGGGTAAGTTTTTTATGCAGAGAGTGGTGAGTGCATGGAATAGGCTGCCAGCAATGGTGGTGGAGGCGGATACGATAGGGTCTTTTAAGAGACTTTTGGATAGGTACATGGAGCTTAGAAAATTAGAGGGCTATGGGTAACCCTAGTAATTTCTAAGCTAGGGACAGATTCAGCAGAAGTTTGTGGGCCGAACAGCCTGTATTGTGCTGTAGGTTTTCTATGTTTCTATGAAAGGTGTTTATTTTAAACATGTAAATTCTGAGGGGTTTGATAAGTTGGTTATGGTGCAGAGTTATCTTTTCCTTAATAGGATTACCTGGAATAAAAAGGCATTATTTCAGAATTAAAAGCCGTTCATTTAAAATGGTGAAAGGAGGGAATTCTTCCCTCAGAGACTCGTGTACCATTTGAAATCTCCAACTCAGAGAGCTCTGGGTTCAGTCAAAGCAGAGGTGTATGATCATCATCATTATGTGCCATGTCAATGGCATAGCTGATCATGGTTTCATGAACGTTTTTGGCAAATTTTCCTACAGCAGTGGTTTGCCATTGCCTTCTTCTGGGCAGTGTCTTTACAAGATGGGTGACTCCAGCCATTATCAATACAGGGGAGCTCTTCAGAGATTGTCAGTGCTCTCATAATCAGGACTCGTGATATGCACCAGCTGCTCATATGACATTTCACCACCAGATTCGATGGCTTCATTTGACCCTGATCAGGGGGGTGAGGGGCTAAGCAGGTGCTACACCTTATCCAAGAGTGAGCTGCAGGCTAATGGAGGGAAGGAATACCTTACACCTCCTTTGGTAGAAACATACCTCCACCCCGCCATCAGTAGAGGTTGATAGCCATTTGGGAAGAAGTAGGAAACACACATTGAAGCCATGATCTGATTTAACAGCAGTGGATGTCTGAGGGTTCAAGAGTCCTGCTTATGCTTTTATGTTCCTGTGAAAACCATGTATGATTTTTAACTTTTCCTCATTCTGATGAAAGTACATTGGTTGGAAATGCGAACAATTTTTTCTCTACTTACAATGTCCAAAGTTTAAGATGACTTAGTTTATCCAGCAAGATGTTAGAGAAGACTCATCTGGAATATTTCATTAAATGCCAGCTTTGGCTTGTGATAATACTCGCTTCTCTGTCAGAAATGTGTGTGGTCAAGTCCATGGTAAAAAAATCTGGTAAAGTCTTGGCTAATACTTCCATGTAATATCAAAGGAATTCTGCACGATTGGCACATTAAATTAGATCTCCACTTTGTCTCGTAGCTGGGCATAAAACATAATTAAATAATAAAGAGGATACTGGATTTTGACTTACCCAATATTCATTCCTCAATGAATATTGCCAAAATATAATTTCTATGCCTTAAAAGCTTGCTAGTGCCTGTAATCATTCAGTGTATGGCAGTGCAAAATGTGTTTTATTTATTAATTTAGAATACAGCATTGATAACAGACCCTTCCAGTTCATTGAGCCAGTGCTGCCCAATTATATCCATGTGACCAATTAATCTTCTAACCTTTTGGAATGTGGAAGGAAACCGGACACGCCCCTTACAGAAGATGACAGGAATCAAACATGGGTACTGGTGCCTGTAATAGCGTTATGCTAACTGCTACACTACCACGCTGCCTTATTTATTGGCCCACAACAGGTCCTTGCTGATGTGCATACTCTTACTGCTATTGTGAAGACCTACTTCTGTATGTTTGGCACAAACCATGCAATTCAATGAAAATGATGGAGCTGGCATTCAGGTGTATGATGCATCTCAATCGATATCATCACACAAGTTAGGGCTCTTGTATGTCTTAACATTCATTATACATAATCTAATTGCACATAGTACAACTCAGAAGAAAAATTAGATGCACTTCTCAAGCCGCATGATGTGTTCTAGATTTGCAGTCATTCTTTTTCTAACAAAATTGAGTTGGGCTGTGTATATAATGTAGTTCTATGGCACTCACCTATTTCTACATAGAAATTCATTATAGTCTGTGATTGATAGCAGATCTCAGATATAAATATTGTTGAGATCTTTTGTTTTGATTTTCCATTCTGCTCAGTGCTTGGCATTTAACTTGAAATTAGCATTTCCATGAGATGATTTTAAATTTATTGCAACTTGTTTAAGAATGATAACTACTGATGATAGATTCAGATTCAAGCCAGAGGCTGGCCTTTACAGTAACCTGTATGTTCGATTATCATACTCTGGTTCCTGTCATTTTTGATACTCAACAATAAAGGCATTCTCAGAGAGTGTTACAAACCTGGCTTTATTGAAATACACTGACTACGTTCTCTTCTGAATAAACCTAGTTACATTTCTGTATATCATCTTTTAAACAATATTAGAGAAGGCATCAGCCCTACATTGTTGTATTTTATCCTATTGGTCCTTTTCTGAAAACAATAAAAATTATGTACCATGGAATCACTAAGATGTAAGCGATATATAAATCACTTCAAAGCCAACCAGAAGTCAACATGAGCCCGCTGAGTATGCATGCCATTCAATTTGTGGCATTAACCTACACAGAATTAAATGCATGGTAGTAAATGCATGTCATCAATAAATTAAGCATAAATACAGTTCAGTAATATGCTGTATATTAATACTTTAGGGGTAACATGCATAATAAAACCACTGAATCACAATTTCAAGAGTAGCGGTTCAAAGGAACAGAATACAATGCAAGTACCTCAAGGAGGTCATGCTATTTCTCACAACATAGGAGGCAATGCACACACATATATCACCATTGAATGTCATATTTCCCTGTTTTCCGTTTCCTGGAAATCTGAAACAAAAACACAAATACTGGAAATAGCCAACAGATATTTATGAGTGAGGAAATCTGACTTGATTTTACAGGTGGATAACCAGAGTAATTTGCTACTGTAGTTCTGACACAAACAAGAATGATTGGCTATTTGTAAATATTCAGCTCATATTTCACCCCCAGAGCAGCAACCTGCCCAGCTTGGAGATAAGTTGCCCTTACTTGAGTTTTTATTGGGCTTCACTGGAACCTTATAAAAGGCCAAAGGCAGAGAGATCAAAATGGGAATGGGATAGAGAATTAAATCCACAGGAAACTGGAATCTCAGGGTTGCCCTTGTAGACAACACATTGGTGATCTCCAAAGCAGTCACCCAATTTGCACTTGTTTTCTCCAACATTGCACTGATCACTGAAGCAATCCCTCAAAATAAGAGATGTAAGTAAATTACTGCTTTACCTGCGATGCATATTGGGGTCCCTGAATGTCTGAAATAAATAAGGTTTTGCATCTCTGATGTTCCATAAGAAAATGTTATGAAAAGGGAGTGATAGATAGAGATAAAGTAAATCAAGGAATCATGGTGCAATTAATCCCTTTGGAATATTCAAAGGAGAATAGAAGATGTAGCAAGTGCTAGAATCTTGTTGAAGGAGGTGGAAATTACACCAGATGTCTAGCGAATGGAGGTAGTAGGGTGGAAGCTGAAGATAAGGGAAACCCTATCCTTGTTACATCTGAAAGGAGAAAGATGTGAGAGCAGAGGCAATGGAGATCAAAGAGATAGAATTGAGAGATTCCTGTCAGCTATTACAGAAGAGAAGATAAGGTTAAGGTAAAAGGAAGACATTTATGGGGTATTGGTGTAGATACTCATGTCATCTGAGCAATTCAATTAAATGCAGAAACAGTAAATAGAATTCTTACAGCCAAAAGGTTGAAAGGAAGAGTTATTGAAATAGCAGTAGCAAACAGTAGGCCCAAAAGGTCTTTTGAGGTGAAGCAGAAATTCACTTGAGGAGAGTATTTGATGTGTAACATTGACACAAATGCTGCCTGACCTGCCGAATGCATCTGGTAATTCTTGTATTTCAATCAATGAGGAGAGCCTGTTTGAAGTGTTGAATTGGTTAATAGTTCTCCTTCTTGAAGTCATATTGGGTATACCTATTTCCTATTTGTGCACATGTACACAAAGCTCCTTCAATTTTTTTCTATTACACAGTCTAGAATTTTATCTTCAACTCTTAGGTCATTGCTACACAAAGATCTGGACACAGTGGCCTATGCTGTTGCATTTTTATGCATTATGCTACTCAACAAAGGCAAATTTTATACCTGTTATAATCTCCTAGGGCTTGTTGGCATCATTGTTTTATGTGTGATATTCATGGAATACTTTAAGGCCCCTACTGCTCCTGCAAGCAAAATAAGTTTACCCCCCTCAGGTATATTTTGTAACAGTCAGTCCTGCTGCAAATGCTGAGAAAAGCTATTACTTATTCAGAACCTTTGGGATTGTACTGGTGATGTAAAGCTGTTCCAATCTTTCAAAATCTATGTCAATACATACTAAATGATCAAATGTCATTAAAACCATTAGATAAAATCCAGCCATTTTCATTTAAAGATAGCTATACTCCACTCAGAAGCAGACATGGCTGATTCCAGTCCACACAGACACACTTCCTGATGAAAGGAGTCAGCCTGAATATTGAGGTTTTGGGTGTGTGGCTCCAATCCATACTTCAGTGGTATACAATGCAACAGAAAAGAGAGGAGTCTGCCAAGTGCTCCATTTTAATGCTTGGGATCCAGTTATGTGTTGCTTGATTACTTTATGCTCACTATGGATGTGAAGGTGGCAGAAAGCAGTAATTGACAAATTAAACACAAATGGCCTGCTCCAGCTTCCTGGTAAATGGTGGAGAAAGAAATACTTTCAGATGTAATATAGGGTAAGAAAGTGAATGGACTCCAAACCAGGGACAACTGCACCTCCCTGGTTATAGCATTCTTGTTCCTTTGAGCTCCATACAGGAGAGTCTTAGCATTCATTAAAGTACATAGTACATCCTGAAGCTGGCAGTTGCAGAGCTTTGAGTAAGAAGGTTGTTACTAGGTTAAAATTGCATGGAATCTCTATTAGTCTATTATAACCCCAATTTGTATACATGAATAAAATCACAATCATCTTCAAAACATGTTTGAAATGATTCAGTATTATGCTGCTTAATGCACTATGTTAAGGAAAGGTTTATCCCTGATGTAATCCCTTACATCAGCTAATGTTTTCCAAGCTAGATTGAACTGAAATATCTCTGTGGAGAGTGACCTCTCACCTCCTCCACATTCACCTCGATGCTTCTATCTTCCTCAATGCTTTGAAATGGAGTTGATCGCAGCCCCACATCCCATCTCTGCTCTTCTGCACAAGGCAGCCTGTGCTCACAGTCCTTTCCGGGGACATCAGAACAGCTGATCACTTGATTGATCTCCCAACTGGATGTCCCAGATTCCAGCAGTCTCTGAAACACAATGAAGATGAAAAGAACAAGAAAAGGGCATAGAAAGAGTAGAATAATTGAAGAGGTTGGCTATCTGGAAGATGTCACCCAAGGAATCATTGTTCATTGGTGCCATCTTGACCGTGAAACATTTCTTGCTTTGCATGCTTCTCCTTGAGGTGGTGTTGAATGACATCCAGCCATGTAGATTATCTTGCATGAAGATAACTCACCCCTTGTAAAACTTTACCAGTAATTTCAGAGATACTATGTGGGATTTTGCATTTCTACATGGCACAAAAAACAACATTAGTATAAGATCATAACACCATAAGATATAGAAGCAGAAGTAGGCCATTCTGCCCATTGAGTCTGCTCTACCATTCAATCATGGGCTGATCAATTCTTCCAGTCATCCTCATTCCCCTGCCTTCTCCCCATACCCTTTAATGCCCTGACTAATCAAGAACCTATCTATCTCTGCCTTAAATGACTTGTGGCTCGAGACAACAAATTCCACATATTTACCACACTCTGACTGAAGTAATTTCTCCGCATCTTTGTTCTAAATGGACGCCCTTCCATTCTGTGCCCTCTTGTCCTAGACTCCCCTACCATGGGAAATAACTTTGCCATATCTAATCTGTTCAGGCCTTTTAACATTTGGAATGTTTCTATGAGATACCTCCCTGCTCATTCTCCTAAACTCCAGGAAACACAGTCCAAGAGCTGCCAGACGTTCCTCATACGGTAACCCTTTCATACCTGGAATCATTCTCATGAATCTTCTCTGAACCCTCCAATGTCAGTATATCCTTTCTAAAATAAGGAGCCCAGAGCTGCACACAATACTCCAAGTGTGGTCTCACAAGTGTCTTATAGAGCCTCAACATCACATCTCTGCTCTTACAGTCTATACCTCGAGAAAAGAAATTCACCTTCTTTATAACAAACTCAACCTGGTGGTTAACCTTTATGGTATCCTGCACAAGGACTCCCAAGTCACTTTGCATCCCTACATTTTGAATTCACTCCACATCTAAATAATTGTCTGCCTGTTTATTTCTTCCACCATGTGCATGACCATTCACTTTCCAACATAGTATTTCATTTGCCACTACTTTGCCCATTCTCCTAAGCTATCTAAGTCTCTCTGCAGGCTCTCTATTTACTCAACACCACCTGCTCCTTCACCTATCTTTATACCGTCAGCAAATATAGTCACAAATCCATTAATATCATAATCCAAATCATTGACATACATCATAAAAAGCAGCAGTTCCAACAATGACCGCTGTGTAACTCCACTGGTAACCAGCAGCCAGCTAGAATAGGATCCCTTTATTCCCACTCTCTGTTTTCTGCTGGTCAGCCAATGCTCCACCCCTGCAAGTAACTCCCCTGTAATTCCATGGGCTCTTATCTTGCTAAGCAGCATCATGTGCAGCACCATGTCACAGGCCAGGTACACTACATTTACTGCATCTCCTTTGTCTACCCTGCTTGTGATTTCCTCAAAAAATTGCAGTAGGTTAGTCAGGCAGGATTTTCCTTTCAGGAAACCATGCTAGCTTTGGCCTGTCTTGTTATGTGCCTCCGGGTATTCCGTAATCTCACCCTAATAATCAGTTCTAACCACTGATGTTTCCTTTCTGCTGCCATCCACTCTTCTTAAATGGCGGAGTAACACTTGTAATTTTCCAGTCATCCAGTACAATGCTAGAATCTATCGGTTCTTGAAAGATCATTGTTAATGCCTCCACAATCTCTCCAGCTACTTCCTTCAGAACCCGAGGGTGCATTCCATCAGGTCCAGGAGATTTATCCACCCTCAGACCATTAAGCTTCCTGAGCACCTTCTCAGTCATAATTTTCACTGCGCATACTTCACTTCCCTGACACTCTTGAATGTCTGGTATACTGCAGATGTCTTCCATTGTGAAGTCTGATGCAAAATACGCATTCAGTTCCTCTGCTATATCTACATCTCTCATACAATATATCCAGCATCATTTTCTGTTGGTCCAATATCTACCCTCGACTCTCTTTTACCCTTTATATACTTAAAAAAGCTTTTAATATCTTTGATATTAGTCGCTAGCTTCCTTTGATAAAAATCTTTTCCTTCCTAATGATCTTCTTAGTTTACTTCTTCAATTTTTTAAAGCTTCCTAATCCTTCTAGCTTCCCACTAGCTTTGGATTCCTTGTATGCCCTCTCTTTTGCTTTTACTTTGGCTCTGACTTCACTTGTCAGCCACAGTAGTGTCCTTCTTCCATTCAAAAATATCTTCTCAATTGGAATATATCTGTCTTACATTTCCTTCAGTTTTTTACAGAAACTTCAGCCATTGCTGATCTGCTGTCCTTCCAGCTAGTGTCTCTTTCCAGTCAACCTTGGCCAATTTTCTTCTCATGCCATTGTAATTTCCTTTATTCCACTGTAATAGCAACACATTGGAACTTAAGTTTCCCCTTCTCAAATTTCAAAATAAACTTGATCATATTGTGATCACTGCTCTCTAAGGGTTCCTTAACCTTAAGCTCTCTTATTACCTCTGGATCATTGCACTACACCCAATCCAGCACAGCCGATCCCTTAGTTGGCTCAACAACAAGTTGTTCTTAGAAGCTTTCCCTTAGACATTCTACAAATTCTCTTTCTTGAGGTCCAGTACTGGCCTGGTTTTCCCAATCCACTTTCATGTTAAAATCCCCAACATTTATCATGATATTGCCCTTCTGACATGCCTTTTCTATCTCCTACTGTAATTTGTAATCCATATTCAGGCTGCTGTTTGGAGGCCTGTATACAATTGCCATTAATGTCCTTTTACCCTTGTCATTTCTTAACTCAACCCATAGAGACTCTACACCTTCTGATCCTATGTCTTCCTTTTCTAACGATTTAATATTATTTCTTATATACAGCAGAGGAGCTGGAGTATCAGTATTTAGACTTTTGACACTGAAACCACTCTATGAAAAGAATTACAGTTCTTTAAGTTTTCTATCAGTTTTTTGTCATTTTTGTTGTAGATTTAAATCTATGATAAAAGGATAACTGAACCTTTGTTATTGATTAAGAGCTTTGGTTCATTCACTGAATCCAGTGTGCCAAGAATCTGCCTGATTTTTCTCTTTTCCCCCCTCCCACTCACCTTCCATTTTTACCTCTTCCTCCTCCTCTTCTTAGTGAGCAGATAATGTGCCCTCTGCGTCTATTCTCTGTGCAGAACTGCTTCTTGTAGCTTAGACAATGCTGCGTTATGATCTTATACTTGTCTACAAGTACTCAGAGTTTTCTCCACAGCCATCCAATTAGCTCAAGCACATCTTAAGGATGAATATTGTTTGCTTAGAATCACCTCTCAGTCAATATCAGTAAAATTAAAGAGCTGACATTGAGCTTCAGACGGTGCTGGTAAGTGGCAGCTTTTTGTGCCCAACTCCAATAGGAATCATCAAATGCTTCCATTCAGGACTACTACAGCTCAAATCCCAAGTCGCAGCTATGGGTATGTCAGTGACCAATGATCTTAAGATGTTTAAAAAATCCATCGGTCCTCAAGAACAGCAGACTCACTCAGGACACAAATGCAGCTTCCCTTTAAGAGGAAAGAAGCACAGAAGATGCACTGACCTACCGGTACAATTGAAGCACAGAGGTCTTATATTCCCCCACTCTCAGTTATCCTGATGGTGAACGTACAGTCTGTGGAAAATAAAATTGAAGACTTCGCATTAAATTTCCAATACCAGAAGGACATAATGGTGTTCTGTGTACTTTGCTTCATGGATACATGGCTCACACCCACCATTTTGGATGCAGTGCTGCAGCCTGAGGGTTTCACAATTCACTGCAAAGACAAAACAACTGGGTCTCTTAAAGTTAGAGGAGGTGGAGTATCCTTTATGATAAACTGATCATGGTGTGCAGATGTCATGGTTCTGTCTCAATCCTGCTCATCCGACTTAGAACATCTAGCAGTCAAGTGTTGTCCATTTTATATGCTGAGGGAGTTTTCCACCATCAACCTGGTAAACGTGTGCAGTGCATCCACCTCTGGCCAACGTCGTGCTGGTATTTGAGGAGCTGAGCACTGTGATCAGCTGTCATGAAACCGCACCTTCTTGCCTTTCTGATTATTGCAGGGGATTTCAAGCAGGCCAGCTTGACAAAGTCTCTGAATAACATCTACCAACATACTGTATCGCCTATAGAACCTGAGAAGCCAACACACTTAACCACTGTTAGGTCACCATCAAGAATGCTTACTGGGCCATCGCACATCCACACTTTGGAAAGTCCGATGACCTGGCTGTACTTCTACTTCTACCATATAGACAGAGACTAAAGACTGAAGCACCAGTGGAGAGGACCAAGAAGATATGGTTAAGGGAGTCAGAGGGGCACCTACAGAACCAGTTTGAGTCAGTCGACTAGACAAGTTTCATCTTTGAATCTGAATGAATGTGCCATAGTTGTCACCAACTTCATCAAGACATGTGTGCCTTCAAGAATGTATGGGACATACCCAAACCAAAAGCCATGGATGAACCAGGAAATTCATAGTCTGCTGAGGGCTAGATCTGTGGTAACAACATCAGTAATCCAGAATTCTACAAGAAGTACAGATATGACCTATGGAAGGCTATAATAAATCTGATTGAAGTTAGAGATGGAATCGGATGCACATCAGCTCTAGCAGGGTTTGCAGCCCATTCCTTCCTACAAGGATAACCCTAACATCATGAATGGCCGTGATGCTTCACTCCCAAATGAGCTCAAAACTATTTATGCACACCTGTGCAAATTGTTGCAGCATCTGCTGACCCTGAAATCTGTTCCAGAAGTCAATGTCAGAACATCTTTCAAGAGAATAAACCCTTGCAAGGCATCAGGCCCTGACTGTGTACCCAGAAGGGCATTGAAAACCTGTGCCAACCAACTGGCGGGAGTGTCCAAGGA
Source organism: Hypanus sabinus (assembly GCF_030144855.1). Taxonomy (NCBI): domain Eukaryota; kingdom Metazoa; phylum Chordata; class Chondrichthyes; order Myliobatiformes; family Dasyatidae; genus Hypanus; species Hypanus sabinus. Next base: position 51,290,840 of record NC_082715.1, read on the forward strand.
CAAGTTCCATCTCTCACTACTGTTTCAAAAGGTCAGCAGTCATACCAGTGTCTAAGAAGAGCAGAGTGAGCTGCCTTAACGATTATCACCCAGTTGCACTCACTGCTGCTGTGATGAAGTGCTTTGAGAGGTTGGTCACGGCCAAAATCAACTCTTATCTAAGCAAGGGCCTGGACCTACTGCACTTTGCTCATTGCTACAATAATTCTACACTGGATGCAATCTCACTGGCTCTCCACTCTGCCTTGGACCACCTGAGCAGTAGTGATATCTATCTCAGTTGGCTGTTTATTGTTTACAGCTCAGCACTCAACACTATCATACTCTCAGTTCTTACTGACAAAGTCCAAAGTCTGAGCCTCTGATCTCCCTCTGCAAATGAATCCTTGACTTCTTCACCAGGAGAACGTAGTCAGTATGGATGGGAAATAACGGCTCCTTCTCACTGACAATCAACAATTACACACCTCAAGGATGCGTGCTTAGCCAATTGCTGTGCTCTCTCTACACCCATGACTGTGTGTCAAGCCACAACTTAAACACCATTGACACATTTTCCAATGACAACTATTGTTGGCAGAATTTCTGATGGTGATGAGGAGGCACACAGGAGCCACATCGATCAGCTACTTGTGTGGTATCTCATAAACAAGCTTGCACTTAGTGTAAGTAAAACCGAGGAATTGATTGTGAACTCCAGGAAGTGGAAGTCGAGGTAACACACAGCAGTCCTCTTTCTTTCTAAATCTTTTTATTAATATTAGTAATATAGACAGAATACAGATGATATATTGATAAAGAAATTACCAACATACACATTCCATTACATATGAAAAAAAAACATACATAATAGTTACAATATAAATGAGTTTACCAAGACATAAGCCATAAGATATATGTATGGACATAGTAAATCTAAATATTTCATAATGTATAATATAAAAAAACAGAAAAAAGAAAGAAAAAAAAACAAAAAAAATTTATATAATGCAAAACTAACTAATCTAATCTAATAACTATAACTAATAAGTAATATAAAAGAAAAAAAAAACAAACAAAAGAGAAGGAAAAAAAAAAGTGGGCTGTTTATAATATCTCACAAAAATAAGTATTCATCAATGCCGTCACTTCTGGTCCTCTCAAAATACATAAGCTAAAAGCTGGGAAATCAAATGTACTTGGCACAGGGTCATATTACATCATATGAAAATGTTGAATAAATGGTCTCCATAACTTTTCAAATTTAATAGAAGTCTCAAAAGTACCACTTCTAATTTTTTCTAAATTTAAACATAACATAGTTTGAGAGAACCAATTAAATACAGTGGGAGGATCAATTTCTTTCCAATTCAACAATATAGATCTTCTAGCCATCAGAGTTAGAAATGCAATCATTCGACGGGCTGAAGAAGATAAATGCTGTGAATCTAACATTGGTAAACCAAAAATTGCGGTAATAGGATGAGGTTGTAAATCAATATTCAAAACCGCAGAAATAATATCAAAAATATCTTTCCAATATTTCTCCAAAAATGAACACGACCAAAACATGTGAGTTAAAGACGCAATTTCAGAATGACATCTATCACAAATAGGACTTATATGAGAGTAAAAATGAGCTAATTTATCCTTGGACATATGGGCCCTATGTACAACCTTAAATTGTATTAGTGAATGTTTGGCACATAACGATGATGTATTAACTAATTGAAGAATTCTATCCCAATTCTCACTAGAAATACTAAAACTAAGCTCTCTTTCCCAATCCTGTTTAGTCTTATAAAGGGGCTCTGAACGTATCTTCATAATTATATTATAAAGTTTTGAAATAAGCCCTTTTTGAAAAGGGTCTAATTCAAATAAACTCTCCAAAGTATCTGAAGGCACAAAATTTGGAAATGTAGAGAGTACAGAACTTAAAAAATGTCTAATCTGTAAATATCTAAAAAAATGAAATCTCGGCAAGTTATATCTGTTGGATAATTGTTCAAAAGACATGAAACAATTATCTAAAAATAAATCAGAAAATCTTAATAATCCCTTAGTTTTCCAAGCTGAATAAGCTTGATCTATAATGGAAGGGTGAAAAAAACAATTAGATACAATAGGACTATTTAAAACGAATTGAGTCAACCCAAAAAATCTCCGAAATTGAAACCATATACGCAATGTATGTTTAACTATCGGGTTGTCAATTCGTTTCGGCAATTTAGAAAGAGCAAAAGGGAGAGAAGTCCCTAAAATAGAACCCAAAGCATAAGCTGATACCGATTTAGTTTCTAAACTCACCCAACAAGGGCCAAAAGATCCACCCCCATCTTTCAACCAGCATAACAAATATCTAATATTAACTGCCCAATAGTAAAATCTGAAATTAGGTAATGCTAACCCGGCTTCCTTTTTTGTCTTCTGTAAATATGTTTTACCTAACCTGGGATTTTTATACTGCCATATATATGAAGAAATTTTAGAGTCAACATTAGTAAAAAAAGATTTCGGGATAAAAATTGGTATCGCTTGAAAAATATATAAAAACTTAGGTAAAATAACCATCTTAATAGCATTAATCCTACCTATTAGAGATAGAGACAAAGGTGACCACTTAGTAAACAAACCTTTAATCTGATCAATTAAGGGTAAAAAATTAAATCCAAACAAATCTTTTTGGTTCTTTGTGATTTTGATCCCTAAATAAGTAAAAGAGTCATTAACTAATTTAAAGGGTAAATTTCCATAAATTGGGACCCGTTTATTTAATGGAAACAATTCACTTTTATTAAGATTTAACTTATACCCAGAAAACTCACTAAATTGAGCCAATAATGATAAAACTGCTGGAATGGATTTCTCCGGGTTAGAAATGAATAGTAATAAATCATCTGCATACAAAGATAACTTATGAATATCTGTCCCACGATTAATACCCAAAATATCCTGTGATTGTCTGATGGCAATTGCCAAAGGTTCTAAAGCAATGTTAAATAGTAATGGACTGAAAGGACAACCCTGTCTAGTGCCCCGAAATAGGCGAAAAAAGGGAGATCTTTGATTATTGGTAACCACTGAGGCTACTGGAGTATGATAAATCAATTTAATCCATGATATAAATATCGGACTAAAATTAAACTTCTCCAACACATTAAATAAGTAAGGCCATTCAACTCTGTCAAATGCTTTCTCCGCATCTAATGAAATCACGCATTCTGAAGTATCATGTGAGGGAGTACAACAGTCCTCATTGAGGGATCAGCAGTGGAAAGGGTGAGCAGCTTCAAGTTCCTGGGTGACCACATTTCTTAAGATCTATCTTAGCTTCAACATATTGATGATAACAAAGACAGGACAGTGGCTGTATTTCATTAGGAGTTTTAAAATACTTGATATGTCATCAAAGTTCCTCACAAATTTCTGCAAATGTACTGTGTTGAGCATTCTAACTGGTTCCACCTCCATCTGGTACAGAAGGGCTACTACACAGGATCAGAAAAAGTTGAAAAACTCTGCCAGCTTCCAAATGGATGCTAGCCTCCCCAGCATCCAGGACAGTTTCAAAAGGTGATGCCTCAAAAAGCATCATTGAGGAACCTCATCACCCAGAACAAAGCCTCTTCTAATTGCTACCATCAAGGAGCAGGTACAAGAGCTTAAAGACACACACTCAGCTTTTCAGGAACAGCTTCTTCACCACGCACCAACCCACCCACCATCAGATTTCTGAATGGACAATACACTACCTCAACATTTTTTTCTGTTTTCTTTTGGCACTACTTATTTAATTTTATTTTATATATATTTGTTATTGTAATTTATAGTTTTTAAAAACTATTATTATCTATTGCAATGTGCAAATTTCACAACATATGCCAGTGATATTAAACCTAATTCTGTTTCTGATTGTCACTTCGGGAAAGGGAAGGAGGTTAAACATGTGCCAATCTACATTGGGGTATCAGGGGTGGACAAAGTCAGCAGCTTTAACTTTCTGGGCATTTATATATCAGGGGACCTGTCCAAGGCTGAGCACGTAGATATAATTGTAAGGAAATTGCATCAGCATTTTTACTTTTTCAGTTTAAGGAGTTTTGATTTGCCAACAGACTCTGACTGATAACATCATGGTCTGGTATGGTAATTTGTATGCATGGGAACATAAGAAGCTGTGGAGAGTAATGGACTTTGCCAAGTACATCACTAGCACAGCCCGCCCCACCATTGGTAATATCTACAGGAGACAATGCTTCAAGAGGACAACAACCGTCATCAAAAACTTCCATCATCCAGGCTATGTCATCTTCTCGCAGCTAACATTAGGCAGGAGATACAGACGCCTGAAATTCCCACACCACCAGTCTCAAAAACAATTACTTTCCTTCAATCATTTGGTTCTTGAATCAACAAGCAGATTACAGATTAACAAAACTATGAGCACTTCTTGAACTAAAATTGACATTTGGGTTTTATCATATTGCTTTTTGTGTTACCATCCAGTTTGGAGAAGATTGTTCTTTATCTCACTACAACCATTCCCCACTCAAGAGGTGGCATGATAGCAAAACAGTTGGTGCTTGTCCATCACATCTGACAATGAGTGGAAATCTGTGTGGGAGAGATTTTAAAATGAAAAAGTATTGTTCTGGAGCAGCTCCACTCTCTTGACCTTAAAAGTTCAGGGCCAATGGTACCACAACTGGGGTCTTTCTTGGTTGCAGTAGACGGCCATGACTTTTTCTGTGCCATGTCATGCCTTTTGTTTTCAATGGAGTGTTGCAGAACCACTGTTCTGGCCATTGGAACTCACTGTAGGTCTCATCTGCCCAGTTCACCGTAGCTGACATTACACACTAGGACAGGCATGTCCTTACCTCAGCTAGCTAGATCTCCTATCAAAGCAGTGTACTGTGGGGTGGCTGCTGTTGCATGCAATGAACTACTTGGAGCCACAGGTGAGAGCTGAGTGTCTGATGGGAACCAAAGGTGAGTGAGCTGCCCCAGACCCCTTCATCAGAGGTGCTATCCCTCCCAGGACGTGTCTAGCATAGGGGTTAGTTCAGTGCTTTACAGTACACTAGCTGTAATGTTGGTGTTCAATTTCCACCACCATCTGCAAGGAGTTTGTTCTCCCCGTGACTGTGTGTGTTTCCTCTGGGTACTCCACTTTCCTCCCACCTTCCAAAGACATACAGGTTAGTAATGCCAAGTTGGCATTGGAAGCCTGGCACCATGTGTGGGCTGTCCCTAGCACACTTTCAGACTGTGTTGTCTGTTGGTACAGAAGGTGCACTTCACTGTATATTTTGATACACATGTGATAACTAAAGCAAAATATCTTACAGGTCAAAAGAAACCAGGGTGTTTGACACATTGCAGAATGACTGTAGCCTTGTGGTTATCTGGGATCCTGGCATTCACCCAAAACAGTGGATGGTCACCAGCAGCACTTTAATGAAGTAGGATCACTTGCAGTCTATAAAGGCTTCTGATAATCAGGAAGTACACCTAACAATTCATGTAATTGACGGTGCCCTGTCAGAAACATAAACCCAGTCTGACGAATCAGAGCCAATTGCCAGTCTGCACAAACAACCCTCTAGCCTGATCATTTGTACTTGACTAGAATTCCTCGACTGTTTTACATTCGGGATGTGGAGGATAAAGAAGCTAAAAAGTTGTGGACAGTGGCAACTTTTACAGCTTCTGCTAACACATAACCACCAAGGCCAACAAGAAGCTGATCTTCCTGCAGTTAGCTTCAGTTGTCTGACACAATTAGCCTTTCATCACAATTATTTCCAACAGTCTTTTCCCAACAGAATGTGAGGAATCAGAGGCGGAAACTGAGCAGTTATTACTGTGGTTGTCTGGTTTTAATGAGCCCCATAAATCACCACTTACTTCTTGATAAATTTCAAGGAGTTCAAGAAAACTGTGATTGCAAGGTGCAGGCTTCTGTGCAGGTTGAAAATATTATTGAATTACACTGATTCAAAAAGTTAACCCTTTTATCTTGACTAAGTGTCACAGCCACCATTGAAAAGAGGGAGTTGAGCCCTGAAGACAATGCTTTGGAATTAACTCTAGGAGCTGATTGTCTCCACAAATGTACATCCCTCTCCCACACTTAAACTCACACGCCCTTCAGTAATAAAATGCCTCAATGTTGAATTTGCACATTGTATAATATCCTAGTTCCAACAACCCTTACAAGTCTCACACATCTCTTGAAACTTTTTCCACACAAAGCAATGGCATAGTTATGTTCGATAAAGTGATTGGATTGGATTCATGATTTTAATTAGATATAGTGGCATCTCAACCTCAAGATATTTTCAATTCTGTCTGCTGCAATTAACTGAGATTACTTATTGCTTTGGGGCCTTTAGTTTAGGATATCTTATGACCGATGATGATGACTTGAACCAATCCCAATATTGTATTCAATTCCATTTTGTGTGGTCAGATTCAAACAAAGTCTTTATATTAGGAACATTTTACAGTTGTAAAATCGAAGAATATTTATCAATTAAAGAGCATCAGCATTTAATTACTGAGACCTTGACCAATCTCAAATTCAGGAAAAAGCCAGCCGCCATTGAATGATTTTCTGTTAACGGTTCAGAGTTTGTATTAGGCTAGCTTCTCTACCCATTGGCCTTAGAAATCTGCAAAGTGATTTCTGGGCTTCAAAGCATAAAAATACAACTGCAGATGCTGTGGATCAAAGAATACGTACATGACGCAGGAAGAACTCAGCAGGTCAGGCAGCATCCTTGAGAAAAGACTAGCCAACATTTTGGGCCGAGACCCTTCATCAGGAAGGGTCTTTACTGCTTTCTGCTTACTGATTTCTGGGCTTCACTGCTGCAGCTTAGAAAGGAACTTGCAGCAGACACTTGGGTGATTGTGTAATTGCTCTCTTCACTAATCTAGTATGTAATCTTACAAAATGCATTTCCCAAACAATACCTCTGTTGAGAAAATCATCAGCTTTGAGGCAGCTGTAGTTTCCATTGCTATTTTGATTTCTTCCTGCCATTTTTAGGCTTTTAACCTTCACTTGAAAATGCTTTAAGAACAGAAACCTGTGGTGGTGCCCAGCATAATTACGTTTTAGCTCAGTGCAACTAGTCCCTTCTCTGGCAGAAGTACACTCCTGGAAATTGGAATAAATTGCAAAAAGCGACATAATAAAAGATTGGTACTTTTACAATTCATTGATTTGATACCTTTATGATAATACATGGGCTCTATTTGATAAGTGTCACATCAATAAATTGATAATAAAATCAAGAATGTTGGCAATGTTGAAAATAAGGTTTACTGTCAATTGGAAATCAATTATTGTAAATATTTCTGAACAGTCTTGAATTTTATGAAGGCTCATGAGTATGTAACATATATCATTCATTGAAATGCTCCAGGATAAAGTGGTTGGATAAGTGGCCAACAGTGATCAGTTCAGCTAACCATTGCTTTTTAAATCTAAGTGAAATACTTCTCTGAGTCTTTTTGTTAGTTATGCATATACCTAGATTAATTCTATTCTAAGTTTTCAGTGAGGTAGGAACCAAATATTAGGTCACTGGTTCGTCATTCGTGCCTCGGTGCATTTTTATTTGCTGGTCCCAAAGAAAACAGCACCCAAAGAAACTGGACATTTTATAACAATGTTATCAAGTGCAGTTAAATATTTCACCTTAGGAACTTTTTCCATTACTTACATTAACTAGAGAATAAAAGATTTTTGAAAGGGTATTTTCATTTTGAATAGCCAGTAAATAAAAGCTACAGTATTTCTAATGACACTACATATCTGCTCGTGGAGGGTTGGTAATACTCAACCTAACTAAGGATGTGAGCACAATTCAGATTCAGCTGTACCTTCAAACTAGTAACTTAGAAAATCATACTAATTCAATTGATTGTCATGTGCAGTCTTGTAATGGTTGGCACAGATTTTGTTACTGCATGTTCTCTCCTAAAGCCATCAAAACCTCATGCAATTCTTTAAATGGTTGGACAACATCTCACTTTGTTTTAATTCATCTTGATCCAGCACTGATTCTGTCAAACCTCAATATTGTTTAACTAAAAGAGTGTGAAATTTTCTGCCTACCTATCATAATCTCACAAAAAAATTGTGCTTATTTTACTCAGACAAGATGATTTAAGACTACTGATCAGGGAATTAAATGCATTGTTAAGGAAGCCGGTATGAACTTGTACCTAATTTTTATGTTTTTTTTTAAAGAATGGACCATCTATCATCAGTGGGTCACATGAAATAATTTACAAATGGTTGAATGTTCAGAGTAGGTGAAATTGTTGTTGTGTAGAGCAAATACAATTTAGTGCATTTCAGTTGCTATTGAGGAAAGAGCTTGTATTTTCCACTCAGAAAGTGATCATTCAAGAAATAGTGCAAGTATTTACTGGTCTATTAGAAGCTGATCAGAATGTCTCTTTAGGGATTAATGTGATAACAAAAGCTTCAAAAGAATCATGTTATGAAACACATCTCACATTGCAACAGAGGTGATCTTGGGGAAGCCAATGTCTAAAGGGTATGAAGAATCATTTTGCCTTCAAAGTCCAAAATAAATTTTATTAAGAGAATACACATATATCACCACATACAACCCTGAGATTCATTTTTCTGTGGACATACTCAGCAAATCCATAGAATAGTAACTATAAAAAGATCAATGAAAGATCAACCAGAGTGCATGAGACAACCAACTGTGCAAATGCAAATGTAAATAAATATCAGTAAATAATGACAGCATGAAATAACAAAATAAAGAGTCCTTAAAGTGAGATCATTGGTTGTGGAACACCTCAATGGATGGGCAAATGAGTGTAGTTATCCCCTTTTGTTCAAGAGCCTGATGGCTGAGAGGTAGTTACTGTTGCTGAACCTGGTGGGACAAGTCCAGAGATTCTTTAACCTTCTACCTGATGGCAGCAGTGAGAAAAGAGCATACCGTGGGTGGTGAGGATCTCGGATGATGGACGCTGCCTTCTTATGATAGCGTTTCATGTAGATGTGCTCAATGGTTGGGAGAGATTTCCCTGTGAAGTACTGTGCTGAATCCATTACTTTTTGTAGGATTTTACATTCAAGGACATTGGGGTGTTTCCTTCCCAGGCTGTGATGCAGCCAGTCAATATACTGTCCAGCACACATCTATAGCAGTTTGTCAAAGTCTTTGATGACATGCCAAATATCCTCAGACTCCTAAGGAAGTAGAGGTGCTGCCATGCTTTCTTCACTATTACATGCTAGCCCAGGATAGATCCTCTGAAATAGTAACACTCAGGAATTTAAAGTTGCTAACCCTCTCCACCTCTGATCCCCTGATGAAGACTGGCTCATAGACACCTGGTTTCTCTCTCCTGAGGTCTACAGTCAGTTCCTTGGTCTTGCTGACATTGAGTGAGAGGTTGTTGTTATGACACCACTCAGCCAAATTTTTAATCTCCCTCCTGCATGCTGATTCATCACCACCTTTGATATGTAGAACATTCAGTACAGAAAATGTTCATTTGATCTTGCAGCACAATTCCAGTACTCATTTTATAGAGTACTACACACAAAGGCCCTTCAGCCTATCTAGTTCATGCTGACCCAGTCATCAGTCAAGTCCCATCTACCTGCTCCCAGACCATATTCCTCAAAACCCATCTCATCCTTGTACCTATCCAAACTTCTCCGAAATATTACCATTGAACCCACATTGACCATTTCCACTGGAAACTCGTTTCACCCTAGCATGACCCTCTGAGTGAAGAAGATCCCCCTCAAATTCCCCTTTAATATTTTATCTTTGACTCTGCACTTATATCCTCTAGTTCTAGTCTCACCCAACCTGAGGTGAAAAAGCCTGCATGCATTCTATAGCCCTTGTAATTTGGTATATTTCTTTAAGATCTCCCCTCATTCTCCTGAGCTCCAGGGAATAAAGTCCTAACCTATTCAACTCCTATAATCCAGGACCTCAAATCCCAGCAACATCCTTGGAAATTTCTTCTGCACTCTTTCAAGCTTACTGATATGCTTAAATATTGTTCTACTGTCTCTCCATGCCCCCCCCCCAACAAGTCCACCTCATCTGTCTCTGCAGGTTCCTGCCTCGAACAGGTTGTAAGTTGGAAATGAACAAAGACCAGTGTGTGGGGGAGAATCAGCCATGACAGGACAGTGAATGGGCAGAGGAAGAGAGGCTGCCAGCTTGCCTCACTGACTCAGTGAGTGAGTCTGCTCAGTGATCCTAGCTCTGCTAGGTTTAATCCAGCTCCTAAATGGCTGTCTCACTGGGGTAGCAATGTGTCGATCGGGAGGAGAGGAAATACCCTATTCTCACCGATAGAAACAGCCCAACAACAGCTAACACATCTTACTGCTTGTCACTCAAACGATTGTTCTCACATGCACATTAAGTTGGGTATTTGTAATCCAAGGGGCACAACTTGTTACTTCTCATGTACCTACTTAACTTCTTCTTAAGTTCATTTGGCCTTTAGAAAGTCCAAATGCTTCTGTACCTTGTAAGAGAGCTGCTACAATTAAGTATATGGGAATTTTATTTGTAACTCTGTTCACCCCGCATCCCCGGAATAATTTTAGAGAAAATACAACTGAATACAAGTAGTCTGGAAGATTATTGAAGTCTTTTGGTCTCATCCTATCACTATCTAGGTAGTAAAAAAGCACAGGGTGCTTGGCAGGATCTAGCAATGTAGGTCAAGTCAAAAACCATACCCTGAAGAGCTACAAGATACAAATATGGTGAGAGATGTTGTCAAAGTATAACTTCCCAGTATTTCTTCATAATAAGCAGTTGTCCAACTATTTCTGCACCGTAACATTGCCCTAAAGTCCTTTGAGTGCTGGTGAGACAAAACAATTATCTTTCTGCCTTTCACCTTTGATGTTGAACTAGTTCCTTCCTCAGGCACCCCATCAATGTTCTCAACCCCAAAGAAGCTCTGTGCCTGCAAGGAGCCACGTGATGTTACATACACCATGTGATCACACTTTACGTAAGCCCATCTTATTCCAGGGGATGTTGAGTAAGTATCAAAGTATACTGGATATGGAAAAGACTATTCGCCCCAGTAGATTCCCTGCTGCAGTGCTGTGTTGCAGAAGTAAGCAAGCCTCTAGTCATCCTGTTCCGCCGTAGCAACGCTGAAACTGAGCCAACAGGAGAAAATCAACCAGATGTGTCCTATTCTCCAAAAGCAAAACAAATCCATTTCAGCCCATTACTGCTCATTTTGACTGATTTCAATGGTCGCCAATGTAACAGAACTTGCAGCTGACACTACATTTATTTATCAAAGTGGCATTAGTGTAGGGGAAAAAGAGATGAATCTGCAGAAATAAATTGAGTTAAAGAAAATGGAGATGAAGACTAATGGAGCGCAGAGTTACAAAGAATGATCAGAAATAATCTTACTGTAACTACAACTCAGCAGAGATTTAAAATATAGTACTGTGCAAAGGTCTTAGGCACAGAAACAGTATATAACGAAGGTGCCTAAGACTTTGTGCAGAACTGTTTGTCCGTGTGGAGCAGAGAGTGAGTTTGTAAAGCTCACACAATATATCAATTTTTTCTCTTTCCATCTTGACATATATTTACATTATAAATGTTATGAGCAGGAAACAAGTTGTGTAAAGGCATGGGTCTGCTGTTAGTGATGATGATGATGACAAAGCATCATTGGTACTGTGAGGGGACCCCTATTTAATCCAAGCTAAAGCTAGTTCACATTCATTGTGCCTTTTTCACCACTATGTTGTAACCTCACACTGAAAGAAGATGCTTAAAACCTTAAGAAATCTAACTCATGTATGGTGTCTGTGTAAGCCCTTTGTGTTCTGGTGATAGTTGGTCATGTAAATGAAACAATTGTACTGGGTTTGGTGACCACCAAGTTATGAACACAAAGACCTTCAGCTCTATCCGATATAGATAGCTATGGGTACCCTCACTAAAGGGACATGATACTGTAGCTACCAACTCTTCAGGAACTAGCTCACATCACTGTTTATCCTTCACAGGATGTAGCTGCTAATATCCACAATTTGAGCATTGGATCCCCCCTTACCAAGGAGGAGATACTTCCAGCTAACAAAGTAGTTTAAATAAAGATTCATTTATTTTTAGTGATACACATTTAAATCCAGACAAAGTTCTTAAAATAAATTTTTGGTTCATTCTTATACAAACTGAAAGAGGCTTCTGAAAGCATTAGTTAACTCAATGGAAAAATAGCAAATCCTGACTGAAACCTATGGAAAATTTCCTTGGACTGGGTGAGCTGTACCACAGTACAACCTCATAAAGATCTTGAAATGGGAAAAGAGAAAAAGATCATGGAAAGGGCAATGTCATACTATAGGATTTATCAATACTTTACCTTGTCATGATATTTTGTATATTTAATTATTTATCCCGTAAAGGCTATTAGAGAATATTTATTGAGAATGTTGAACATCTCCAATGTCTGACAAGGGAGCTGTGTATAATTCTGACATCTGACGTTTTCCCAGCAGAAATGCAAGATTTTCCCAGGTAAAAAGTACTAGTGTGTTTTTCATTAAATACACAAAATTGCTAGAGGAACTCAATGTGTCAGGCAGCATTTATGGAGTGAAATGAACAGTCAACATTTCAGATTTAGACCCTTCATTTGGACTGAATGAAAGGGAGGAAAGAGTCACAATGAAAAGACAGAGAGAAGGAGTGGAGCAAGAGTGGGTAGGTAATAGTGAGTGAGGTTGATTGGCTCTTGAGGGAGGGAGGAGAATGAGAATGATGTCAGAAAGGTGGAAGTGACAAAATGATGAAGATGATGGGATCTGAGATGATAGGAAGGTGGAACTTGGAAGGAGGGGAAGGGAACAAGTGGAGGAGTGTGTGTGGGTGATGACCAGATGGAGAGGGTTGAGCACGGTGAAGAGGTAGGGAGATTGGAGTCAGATGGATCACCAGAGAAAAAATAAAATTAGAAGAAAAGGGACCAAGAGGAGTGGTTACTGACCAGGTGGACTATGAAGCGTTGTTATGATGGATGCTTTTCATTTAAAATCATGCTGTAAGATGTAACTACTGTTATGTTACAAGGCACATGACACAATTTAAGAACATTGCACACGACTGCCTGACCATATGTATGAGTTGACAATAAACACCAAAGCACAAATGGTTTTGCAGATCCAGGATAAAATAAGCATGCAAGATTCAGTCACAAGAAAGACAGAATTTTGAAAGTCTAAAACAACACATGAAATGCTGGAGGAGGTCAGCAGATCAAGCAGCAAAAATGGAGGGAAGTGCACAGTCGATATTTCAAGTTGAGGCTGTTTAACAGGCTCAGTCCTGATGAAGATTCTTGACCTGAAATATTGATTGTTCATTCCCTCCCTGCTGAGTCTCTCCTGCAATTCATCTGTTGTGACAATCAGCATACCTCCGGAGCCTATGGACATTTTCTGGTGAAGGCTCGGAACTAACAACATTATGGAACACTTTAGGAGGCAGGTGGCAGTGGCAGTGAGCTAATGGAACACTAGCATTACACTAGACAACAGCCTGAAGTCCCTAAGGAACAGAGAGAGGTGACACATCAGCAGGTTGTTCTTCCTGGAAGCAATATGTTGTCGCTCAGGAGTAGATTGCAGCTCTCACTGGACGTAGTAATGCTCCCACAAACACTTCACATGGATGTGCTGCACGAGCATCTTCTTGTTCCATGCAAGTAAAGAGGTGTTACCCATCATCACTTTGTTTTCTGACATGAGCAGAGAAAAGCAAGACACGAGGAAATCTCTCTCTTATAGAACAGACATGGTATCTGTGAGATCTTCCACCAGAAAGGAAGGGTAAGACAAGGGAACACATACCAATTCTCATAGAGGGATCAGAAGTGTAGAGAGTGAACTGTTTCAAGTTCCTGGGTGTCAAGATCTCTGAGGATCTAACCCGGTCCCAACATATCAATGCAGCTATAAAGAAGACAAGACAGCAACTATATTTCATTAGGAGTTTGAAGAGATTTGGTTTGTCTACTAAAACACTCAAAAACTTCTATAGATGTTACCTGGAGAGCATTCTGACAGGCTCTCTGTTGCGGTGTCACTCTCTGTTATGGTGGTGTTCTACTGCTGCAGAAAGTCATAAAATCAGACAGTTCCATCTTGGGTACTAGCCTCCTTAGTACTGAATATATCTTCAAGGAGCAGTGCCTCAGAAAGGTGAGGTCCGTTATTAAGGACACCCACCACCCAGGACATGCCCTTTTCTCATTGTTACCATCAGGAAGGAGGGTCAGGCGCCTGAAGGCATGCACTCAATGATTCAGGAACAGCTTCTTCTCCTTTGCAATACAATTCTTATATGGACATTGAACCCATGAACATTAGCTCACTTTTACAAAATAAATATAATTTCTATTTTTGCACAATTTTTAATCTATTCAATATACACATATATACTTACTGTAACTGATTTACTTATTTATTTGTTTTATTCTTTCTTTCTGTTTTATTATGTATTGCAGTGTATTGCTGCTGCTAAGTTAATAAATTTCACGACACATGCCGGTGATAATAAACCTGATTCTGATTCAGATGAAGGTGCAGACACATCCATTCTTCATTTACTCCTCTCCCTATCATGAGCAAAGTTGTTAAATGCAAACAGTGGAAGACACCTCTTCTCATTTCCCCCTTGATAAGAATCCCATTTGGGTCATCGGAAAATTGTCTCCGACACCGTCACTAATCTCACCAACTCTCAAGAACTCCCATCCACTGTCAGCAAACTTATACTTCCCTTACCCCTTACTGCTCATTTCTAACTCCTATCTAAGATTCACAAACCTGGTTGTCTGGGTAGGCCCATTGTCTCTGCCTGCTCCTGCCCCACTGAATTCATACCTCGACTCCATTCTATCCACCTTGGTTCTGACCCTTCCCCTTACATGCATAATATTTCACATGCTCTCAATCTCCTCAACAATGTTCAATTCCCTGGTCCTGACCACCTCATTTCCACCATTGATGTCCATTCCCTATACACTTCTATCCACCATCAAGAAGGCCTTAAAGCTCTCCACTTCTTTCCCAACTAGTCCCCTTCTACCACATCCTCCTCTGTCTGGCAGAAATGGTCTTCACCCACAACAATTTCTCCTTTGGTCCCACACACTTTCTCCAAACTCAAGAAGTAGACATGAGTACCTGCCTAGGCCTCAACTGTACCTACATTGCCTATGTAGAAAAGTCCACCTTCCAAGCCTCTCTTGGTAATATTTCCCAAAGTTTCCTGAGCTTCATTGACAGTTGGATTGGTGCTGCTTCATGCACCCATGCTGAGATCATCAATTTCATCAACTTTGCCTCCAACTTCTACCCTACCCTTATATTCACATGGTCCATTTCTGACACCACTCTCAATCTCTTTGTCTCAATCTCTGGAGACAAATCGTCTACTGACATCCTTCATAAATCTACTGATTCCCATCGCTATCTTGGCTACATCTCTTCCCACCCTGTCTCCTGTAAAAATGCTATCCCCTTTTCTCAGTTCCTTCGTCTCCACTGCATCTGTACCTAAGGCTTTCCTTTCAAGGACATTAGAGCTGTCTTCCATCTTCAAGGGAAGGGCTTTCCCTTCCTTCACCATTGATACTGCCATCGCCTGCATCTCCTCCATTTCCTGGACATCCATGCTCACCCTATCTTCCTACCGCCCTATCAGGGTTAAAGTTCCACTTGTCCTAACTTACCATCCAATGAGCCTGTGCATCAAACATATCATTCTCCACAATTTCCACTATCTTCAAAGGGATCCTACCACCAAACACATCTTTATCTCCCCCCACTCTCCGCTTATCACAGGGATCACTCTCTCTGTGATTTCCTTGTTCATTCATCCCTCCTGGCACATATCCCTGCAAACAACAGAAAGACTACATCTACCCATTCACCTCCTCCTCCTCTTACCTCTATTCAGGGCCCAAAACAGTCCTTCTAGGTGAGACAACATTTTGCCTGCAAATCTGTTTGAATCATCTATTATATCTAATGCTCCTGATATGGCCTCCTCTGCATTGGTGAGACCTGATGTAAATTGGGGGACTGCTTTGTCGAGCATCTCTGCTCCATCTGCCAAAAGCAGAATTCCCCAGTGGCTAACTATTTTAATTCCTATCCACAGTTTTGTTCAGGCATGTTGGTCCATGGCCTCCTCATTTGCCGTGATGAGACTTTTCTCAGGGTGAAGGAGCAACACATCATATTCTGTCTAGGTAGTTTCCACCCTGATAGCTGAAGATCGATTTCTCCTTCCTGTCATTTTCCCTCCCCCTTCCTTCTTCTTCTATTCCCCACTCTGGCCTCTCATCTCTCCTCACCTGCCTATCACCTCCCTTTGCTGCCCCTCCTTCTTTCCTTTCTCCCATGGTTCACTCTCCTGTCCTATCAGATTCCTTCTTCATCAGGCCTTTACCTTTCCCAGATATCAGACTTCACCTATCACAGGGATTCACTACATTTTTGATGGCATGGACCCCGGGATGGGAACCCCTGACCTATTACCTTTTAGCTTAACCTCCTTCCCTTCCCCCCACCTTTTTTTATTCTGGCATCATTCCCCTTCCCTTCCAGTCCTGCAGAGGAGTCTTGGCCCATCATACCAACTGTTCATTCATTTCCACCGATGCTGCCTTGACCTGCTGAGTTCCTCCTTCATTTTGTGTGTGAGGCAGTGGAAGAGGAGTGAAGACAAGGAACAAGATGCCCGTGATAAAGGGCTAGTGTTCCACTGCAGATGTCCAGAGAATGATACATTGATGGATCTGTCCATTGCCATCTAACCATCCACAACAGGATTATCAGTAGGCCCTCTGTCCTAGTGTGTAAACTTGCAGCATAGATATCCCCCTTAAGCTAGCTCTAAATCATACGACACATTGACTTTTCATACTGTAGGCTGTAGACACCCATGTTGCAGAGCCAGTTGTCCCAGGCTGTTCCCTCAGATAGCCATGGACAATCTCATGAAGCTGCCCTCTGAGCAGCAAATGGTTCTCGTGGGTCTTTGATTCTACCTGCTCGCACTCAAAGTGAGAGGGACAAGACTTCCAGCAGGCAGACCACAGCTCACAGGGCAGGAATTTCAAGCCTATGTCAAAACTTGTGAAAAAGAAAGGAAACTATAATTTCAGCAGAAATATTCTTCTCTCCCTAGTGCTGCCTGTCCAGCTGAGCATTTCCTGCTTTTTTTCTGTTTTTATTTCATATTTTCATCATGTACAATTCTTTTACTTTTCATTATATAAAATCTCCCTTGGATTTTCTGTTTAACTGTGGCCATTATCAGCCAGTTTTGCGTACCTTGACATGCTTGCGTGGGTTGCTGCACCTGATTTCAGAGGCTTGTTAGATGGGTGTAATGCTCCCAGCCATTCCTGCACTGAAGTTTCAGGCTGAGTGGCAGTTGCTCTCCCTGTTGTGAGGTTTGTATACTCACGGCAATGCTGACAGGGTGATCTCCCAGGATTACATCCAAGCCTCAATAACAGGTTTCTTCACCCTGTGATGTTTCTATTCTGCGCTGTCTCATTACTTTAACTATTTCAGAGGCAGCAACATATTCCGTAATGCGTCCGTCCTGCTGTGGAGAGGAAGGAAGTGGATACGCGCATGTAAAATAGTGACAATGTTAAGTGACAAATTGTACTAAGAAGGGAAACAGTATACCACTCAGTCTTGTGAGACTTGTGGGAACTGCGTACAATTGCACTTTCTACATGTTGGAAGGGGCTTGTTGGAAATGGGAGTGCCCACTTGCTTCTTGTTCCCATACCTGATAAAACCCTTACTGTAAATGATACACTTCCACAATGCATTCAGTTAACATTCTATGCAATGTCATCAGATTGACTGAGCTGTGACTGGAAAAGCTGAAAAGATTAATCCCTTTCAGAGCATCCATAACAGTGGAAAACAAACTGAATTACATTGCTGTTATGGATCTCATTAGGAGCTCTCTTGTCAAGCTCTTTCCCGGTTACTTCATAACTGTCAAGAACCTAGTCTGAACTTTTCTGCCTTACAAGGTTCTTGAGAGTTATGAAGTAGGCAGGAAAGAGCTTAAGAAGGAACAGAGAAGAGCTGGAATGGGTCATGAATAGTATTAGGGAAAACCACAAGGCAGTCTACATATACATGAAGAACAGGAAGATGATTAAGGTGAAATAAGTGGCTGTATTGTACTTGCACTTTTTACCACAAACTCAAGCTGTGAATTAACCTCTGGGAGTCTAATGCAACGACATCCTCTGATGTTTGAAACTTTTTCCCATTTAGATAATAGTCCACACTATAGTTCCTTCTATCAAAATGCTTTATCATGCATTTCCCAACCTGTATTCCATCTGCCACTTTTTTGCCCTTTCTTCCAATTTGTCAATTATCAAATGCCTTCTGAAAATCAAAGTAAATGACCTCCACTGCCTCTCCTTTGTCAACCCTGCTTGTTACTTCCTTGAAGAAATATGACAGATTTTTCAGGCAAGATATCCTTTTACACAGAAACCATGCTGATTTTGATTATTTTATTGTTAGTATCCAAGTACCCCAAAGCCTCGTCCTTAATAATAGACTCCAGTACTTTCCAAACTACTGAGGTTAAGCTAACAGACCTATAATTTCCTTTCTTTTCTCATCCTCCTTGTGTGTATATATATATATATATATATATATATATATATATATATATATATATATATATATATATATAAAAAAGAAATGAGGATACTTGGATACTTGGATACTAACAACAAAATAGAGAAAATTTGCAATTTTCCAGTCCTCCAAGACCATGCCAGAATCTAATGATTCTTGAAAGATCATGACTAGTGAATCCATTATCTCTTCAGCAACCTCTCTCAGGACTCTGGGATGTAGTCTATCTGGTCCAGGTGACTTATCCACTTTCAGACCTTTGAGTTTGCCTAGCACTTTTTCCTTTGTAATAGCAATGGGGCTCACTCTTGCTCTCTGACACTCAGGAACCTCTGGCACACTGCTAGTGTCTTCCATAGTGAAGACTGAAGCAAAGTGCTTATTAAGTTCACCTGTCATTTCTTTATCCCCCATTACTACCTCACCAGCATCATTTTTCAGTGGTCCAATATCATTCTAACCTCCCTTTTATTCTTTATATAATTGAAAAAACTTTTAGTATTCTGCTTTATATTATCAGATTGTTTGTCTGCATATTTAATCTTTTCCTTTCTTATAACTTTTTTAATTGCCTTTTGTTGGATTTTAGAAGCTTCCCATTCACTCAACTTTTACTACCTTATCCTGCCCTTTCCTTGACTTTTATTCAGTCCTTAACTTCCCTTGTCAGCCACGGTTGCCTAGCCCTGCCATTTCAGAACTACTTCTGTGGGACATATCTGTCCTATGCCTTATGAACTATTCCCAGAAACTCCAGCCCTCTCTTCTCTGCTGTCACCCCTGCCAGTATCCTCCTCCAACCACCCTGGGCAAGCTCCTCTCTCCATTGTGATACGGATACATCTGACTTACACTTCTCCCTTACACTTCTCCCTTAGAGTAGGTCAACAAGATTTGTTTTGTTTGTATGATAAAGTGTGACATTGAAAATGATCTGCCATTGACAAGTAAGACAAGGAAGTGACTTTGTCTGTCAACAAAAGATTTGGATAGATAACGTGGAGAATATTTGGAATGAGGCATTATGAATTGAGGGTTTCACAATGGCACTAGAACAGAGAACAGAAGAGAGAAAGCGGAAATCATCTTAAATTTATGGAAAATAAATGCAATTATTATTCACTTGCAGGGCAGGAGATGAAAACAAATCAAAATAGATCCTACAAAAACTGAAAAAAAAGTATTTTATATATTAACCAATGACTATCCAATCATACGTGAAGAAGTTGAAGCCACAATACGATCACTGAAGTTTGGGAAGTCAGCAGGAGTTGAAAGCATCCCTGCTGAACTGCTGAAGCATGGAGGAGAGCCCATGATAGACATGCTTACCACCATCTGCAATAAGATCTGGCAGACAAGTGAATGGCTGATACCTTGGACTCAGTCACTGATCATTGTGCTTCCTAAGAAAGGCAATCTCCAACATTGCCAGAATTACTGTACCATCAGTTTGATCAGCCATGTGAGCAAGGTAATGCTCAGAATTGTCTTGAACAGACTGAGACCTCAGGCAGAAGACATCATTGTGGAGGATCAAGCTGGCTTCTGTAAGGGCAGAAGCACCACTGAGCAGATCTTCAACCTCCACACCCTCTGTGAGAAACACCTTCAGAGAGAGTTCTACCACATCTTCACAGACTTCAAGAAGGCATTTGACAGAGTCTGGCATGATGCCTTATGGGCCACCATGAAGAAATTCAACATGGTGCAGAAGCTAACTCATACAATCCATCAGCTTTACGCCAAGGCAACCAGTGCAGTACCTGCTCTGGGCACCATTGGGAAGTAGTTCCATACATCTGTAGGAGTCCGTCAGGGCTGCCTCCTCTCCCCCGCTCTCTTCAACGCCTTCCTGGAACGGATCATGAGTGTTGCCCTGGAAGATCATGTGGCCACAGTCAGCATTGGAGGGAGGAACATCACAAACCTAAGATTTACTGACAACATTGATGGACTTGCAGGAAAAGAGGATGAACTGGCCAACCTGGTCAGCCATCTTGACAGAGCTTCCACAAAGTTTGGAATGGAAATAAGTGCTGACAAAACCAAGCTCATGGCAAATGCCTACGGTGCTATCACAACAGACATCTCAATCCATGGTCAGAAACTTGAGACAGTGCAGCAGTTCAAATACCTGGGGGCAATCATTAGTGATGAAGGATCAAGATCAGAAGTTCTGGCAAGAACCGCACAGACAATGACTGCACTATCCAAACTCAAGACAATATGAAGGGATAGCAACATCACCATGAAGTACAAGATCAGACTCCTGCGTGCATTGGTATTCTCCATCTTCCTGTACGCATGTGAGACATGGACCCTCACAGCAGAGCTACTGAGGAAGATACAGGCATTGGAAACGAGATGTTATCGCAACATCTTGGGCATCTCATACTTGGACCACTTCACAGATGAAGTGGGAATGGTCTCCAAGACCATCCAACACCACATTGGCCTTCATGAAGACCTTCTCGCACAGTGAAGAAAAGAAAACTGAGCTGGTACAGCCACATAACAAGGTCCAGAGGCCTTGCAAAGACTGTTCTACAAGGAACTGTGGAGGGGAAAAGAAGGAGAGGCAGACAGAGGAAAAGATGGATGGACAACATTAAAGAATGGACAGGGAAAACATTTGTGGTGACCCAGGTCCTGGCACACAACCATGACAGATGGAACAGACTGGTGCAAAGCTTGTCATGATGGCACCCCGACGACTCCACCAGGAGTTAAGGGCGTAAGAAGAAAGAAAGACAGACAACAATGCAAAACCAATATAGAATGTTAAAGCCATAATAGAAACCAAACAGGGCAAATTTCTATAAAGAAACCAACATACAAATATGATTCACTTTTCCATATGATGCATGAGCTGACGCTGGAAATTTGCCATCAGAACAAGAAAAGATAAACTACTCAGCATTGGGCAATATATGTGCAGAGAGCAGCCAAGAAATCATGATTCTCAGCAGAACTGTAGGAAGTCAGAAACTGAACTAGCTTTGAGCAGGCAGAGAGGTTCAAAGGGAGGTGGGATGAAGAAGAGGAAGGATGCACATTAGGGTGGAAGGCAAGACCAATACTATGACAGAAAGGCTGGTGATGTGACTCTAAAGGAAGGTGACAATGGGAAACATAGATGGCGTCTGAATAGAAAATAAAAGCATAAACTGGTATTATTGAGCACAATACAAGGTCTAGAAGTCTCCAAAGTGCCAAACTGCAGAATGAAATTCCTTTTCAAAAGCCGATGTTGAGATTCATTGAAATACACAGGAAGCTAACAATAGAATGGAGTGGCATTGAGCGATTGAAAGCTTGTGATCATAACTAGTGTCTCTGCCAACATGTTCCACAAGCACTGGTCTAATTAATATTTGTTACCATTCTACAGAAGAGACTTCAGTGATGCAGCACTCCATATCCAAGACAATGGAGTTTTATTTGGAAGAAATGCTTAGAATTCTAGATGGTGAGAGAGGAGGAGGTAACAGAAGAAAGGATGGTATTTCTACCCCTATTTGGAAGGGTATTATAGGAAGGAAGACAGGTCCACCTTCAAGAGTGAACCAGTGTGTATGAGTTCCTTCAGAATGCTAAAAATAAAAGGGAGGATGAATTGAATTGGTCCTAACTATGCCCAGCTTTTCATGGAATATTCATAACATTCTCCTCCCTGTCCTACTCAGGTTCCACACTTCCTGATGCAGGATTTTGACCCAAAACGTTAACAATCAATGCGAAAAATTGCTTCCTACCACTAATTCTATGCAACCCATTCAGATTCTCCAGCAAATTGCTTGTTCATGTTCAAGTTTATTGTCATCTGTCTGTACATACATACAAAATGAGATAATATGAGATAATATTCCTCCAAATGAGATAATATTCCTCCAGACGATGGTGCACCCACAAAACGTATAACACAAACAGCACATAAACCAAAATACTGCCATAAATAAGTTAATAAAATATATTTTTGAATGCATGCAGCACAGGTAAACAGTAAACTGTACAGTATACAGTAAAAATCATGCTGACCTAGTGACAGAACCTTGATGGTAGCAGAGTTTTCGTTAGTCTCATGGCCAGAAGCTTTTAGTTTCAAAGGAAAAAGCTTTTACCCTGTCTGGCAGTCCTAGCCCTGATGCTTCTGTTCTTATTTCCTGACAGTAGTGGGTCAAAGGGATTGTGGGATGGGTGGTGGGGATCCTCAACAATGCTTTGGGCCCTTTGTCTGCAATGCACCCGGTAAAGGTCACAAATAGAGGGGAGGTGATCCTCTCGGTGGTTTTAAATATGCTCTGTTGGATCTTGTGGTCTGGTGCCTTTCAGCCTCCGTGTCACACAATGACGCAGCCAGACCAGACACTCTCAATGGTCCTCCTGTAGAAAGTTGTTAGAATAGGAGTGTAAACCCTGCACAGCTCAATCTCAGGAAGTGTTGACACTGCCGTACCTCTTGACTAGTGAGGAAATGTTGTGGGCCCAGGTTGGGTCATTCATTATGTCCACACCAAGGAACTTTGTGTTCTTCACTCTCTCCACAGCAGAGCCATTGATGTGCAATGAAGAGTGTCAATCTATGCCTTCGTGAAGTCCACAATCTTCTGATTTGTCTTGTCCACATTAAGACTCATTGTTGTTCTTGCATCATTTGACAAACCTCTCAACCACCTCTTTGTATGCCAACACATTAATGTTGCTGATGAGGGCAACCAGTGTAGTATCATCAGTGAACATGATGGTGCGGTTTGAGCTGAACCTGGCAGTGCAGTCGATGTCAGCAGCATGAGCAGCAGCGGGCTGAACCCACAACCCTGTGGGGAGGGGGGGGGGCACCATGCTCAGCATGATGGAGCTTGCAATGTTGCTGCCAACTCAGACTGAATGGAGCCTTTCTGTCAAGAAGTACAAAATCCAGTTACAGAGGAGAGTATTGAGTCCTACCAGCCTCTGAAGGATTATCGTGTTAAACACAAAGCTGAAGTTGATGATTAGCATCCTGGCATATGAGACATCACTTTCTTGGTGTTGTTCCTGTTTCCACCATTTCTTCTGTCTCCACCCTTCACCCTGTTTTTCATTGCAATATATCAGTATACATTATATACACATTATATCAGTATTTGTCCTACTCTGAACTTGAAATTTTTTGCCCACTGAAAAACTTCTCTAATTGTTCCGTAGACAGCATTCTGACAGGCTGCATCACTGTCTGGTATGGAGGCGCCACTGCACAGTACCAAAAGAAGCTGCAGAAGGTTGTAAATCTAGTTAGCTCCATCTTGGACACTAGCCTACAAAGTACCCAGGACATCTTTAGGGAGCGGTGTCTCAGAATAACAGTGTCCATTATTAAAGACTTCCAGCACCCAGGGCATGCCCTATTCTCACTGATAGCATCAGGTAGGAAGTACAGAAGCCTGAAGGCACACACTCAATGATTCAGTAACAGATTCTTCTGCTCTGCCATCTGATTCCTAAATGGACATTGAACCCTTGGACGCTACCTCACTTTTCAGTTTTGACACAATTTTAAAATCTATTCAATATACGTAATTGATTTATTTATTATTATTACTATTTTTATCTCTCTGCTAGATTATGCATTGCATTGAACTGCTGCTGCTAAGTTAACAAATTTCACGTCACATGCTGGTGATAATAAAGTTGATTCTGAATTTTCATCCATTATGTGCTACTATATTTCCTTTGGTTTCTTTATTATCCCATTTCTAATGAAAAGTCATTGACTTGAGATGTCAATTCTGTTTAACATAGAAACATAGAAAATAGGTGCAGGAGTAGGCCATTCGGCCCTTCGAGCCTGCACCACCATTCAGTATGATCATGGCTGATCATCCAACTCAGAACCCTGTACCTGCTTTCTCTCCATACCCCCTGATTCCTTTAGCCACAAGGGCCATATCTAACTTCCTCTTAAATATAGCCAATGAACTGGCCTCAACTGTTTCCTGTGGCAGAGAATTCCACAGATTCACCACTCTCTGTGTGAAGAAGTTTCTCCTCATCTCGGTCCTAAAAGGCTTCCCCTTTATCCTTAAGCTGTGACCCCTCGTTCTGGACTTCCCCAACATTGGAAACAATCTTCCTGCATCTAGCCTGTTCAATCCCTTTAGAATTTTATACATTTCAATAAGATCCCCCCTCAATCTTCTAAATTCCAGTGAGTATAAGCCTAGTCGATCCAGCCTTTCTTCATATGAAAGTCCTGCCATCCCAGGAATCAATCTGGTGAACCTTCTCTGTACTCCCTCTATGGCAAGAATGTCTTTCCTCAGATTACGGGACCAAAACTGCACACAATATTCTAGGTGCGGTCTCACCAAGGCCTTGTACAACTGCAGTAGAACCTCCCTGCTCCTGTACTTGAATCCTTTTGCTATGAATGCCAACATACCATTTGACTTTTTCACCGCCTTCTGTACCTGCATGCCCACCTTCAATGACTGGTGTACAATGACACCCAGGTCTCGTTGCATCTCCCCTTTTCCTAATTGGCCACCATTCAGGTAATAATCTGTTTTCCTGTTCTTGCAACCAAAGTGGATAACCTCACATTTATCCACATTAAATTGCATCTGCCATGAATTTGCCCACTCACCTAACCTATCCAAGTCACCCTGCATCCTCTTAGCATCCTCCTCACAGCTAACACCGCCGCCCAGCTTTGTGTCATCTGCAAACTTGGAGATGCTGCATTTAATTCCCTCATCTAAATCATTAATATATATTGTAAACAACTGGGGTCCCAGCACTGAGCCTTGCGGTACCCCACTAGTCACTGCCTGCCATTCTGTAAAGGTCCCATTTACTCCCACTCTTTGCTTCCTGTCTGCCAACCAATTCTCTATCCACATCAACACCATACCCTCAATACCATGTGCTTTAAGTTTGCACACTAATCTCCTGTGTAGGACCTTGCCAAAAGCCTTTTGAAAATCTAAATATACCACATCCACTGGCTCTCCCCTATCCAGTCTACTAGTTACATCTTCAAAAAATTCTATAAGATTCATCAGACATGATTTTCCTTTCACAAATCCATGCTGACTTTGTCCGATGATTTCACCTCTTTCCAAATGTGCTGTTATCACATCTTTGATAACCGACTCTAGCATTTTCCCCACCACCGATGTCAGACTAACCGGTCTATAATTCCCTGGTTTCTCTCTCCCTCCTTTTTTAAAAAGTGGGGTTACATTAGCCACCCTCCAATCCTCAGGAACTAATCCAGAATCTAAGGAGTTTTGAAAAATTATCACTAATGCATCCATTATTTCTTGGGCTACTTCCTTAAGCACTCTGGGATGCAGACCATCTGGCCCTAGGGATTTATCTGTCTTTAATCCCTTCAATTTACCTAACACCACTTCCCTACTAACGTGTATTTCCCTCAGTTCCTCCATCTCACTAGACCCTTGGTCCCTTACTATTTCAGGAAGATTATTTATGTCCTCCTTAGTGAAGACAGAACCAAAGTAGTTATTCAGTTGGTCTGCCATGTCTTTGTTCTCTATGATCAATTCACCTGTTTCTGACTGTAAAGAAACTACATTTGTCTTGGCCAATCTTTTTCTTTTCAAGTATCCATAAAAGCTTTTATAGTCAGTTTTTAATGTTCCCTGCCAGCTTTCTCTCATAATCTTTTTTCCCTTTCCTAATTAAGCCCTTTGTCTTCCTCTGCTGGTCTCTGAATTTCTCCCAGTCCTCAGGTGTGCCGCTTTTTTTTTTTTGCTAATTTATATGTTTCTTCTTTGGACTTGATACTACCCTTAATTTCCCTTGTCAGCCACAGGTGCACTAACTTCCCTGGTTTATTCTTTTGCCAAACTAGGATGAACAATTGTTGTAGTTCATCCATGTGATCGTTAAATGCTTGCCATTACATATCCACCGTCAACCCTTTAAGTATCATTTGCCAGTCTATCTTAGCTAATTCACATCTCATACCTTCAAAGTTACCCTCCTTTAAATTCAGAACCTTTGTTTCTGAATTAACTATGTCACTCTCCATCTTAATGAAGAATTCCACCATATTATGGTCACTCTTACCCAAGGGGCCTCGCATGACAAGATTGCTAACTAACCTTTCCTCATTGCTCAATACCCAATCTAGAATGGCCTGCTCTCTAGTTGGTTCCTCGACATGTTGGTTCAGAAAACCATCCCGCATACATTCCAAGAAATCCTCTTCCTCAGCACCCTTACCAATTTGGTTCACCCAATCTATATGTAGATTGAAGTCACCCATTATAACTACTGTTCCTTTTTTGCACACATTTCTAATTTCCTGTTTAATGCCATATCCAAACTCACTACTGTTAGGTGGCCTGTACACAACTCCCACCAGCTTTTTCTGCCCCTTAAGGTTATGCAGTTCTACCCATATCGATTCCACATCCTCCAGGCTAATGTCCTTCCTTTCTATTGTGTTAATCTCCTCTCTAACCGGCAATGCTACCCCACGTCCTTTTCTTTCCTGTCTATCCCTCCTGAATATTGAATATCCCTGGATGTTGAGCTTCCATCTTTGGTCACCCTGGAGCCATGTCTCTGTGATCCCAATTATATCATATTCATTAATAACTATCTGCACATTCAATTCATCCACCTTGTTACGAATGCTCCTCGCATTGACATACAAAGCCTTCAGGCTTGTTTTTACAACACTCTTAGCCCTTATATAAAGTTTCTCTGCTCTCAGATGCTATCCGATCTCCTCAACATTTCCAGCATTTTCTCTTTATTATTTCAGATTTTTCTCAAGTTCTAGTTGCCACAGGTCTTCTTTCTCAAGTAACTTTGTCATTCAAATGAAACATAAGCAGTGTGGAGCAAGCAGACCCAAAAGGAGAACAGCAGGGTGAAGCTCAAGTGGACTTGAAAGGGTGATGGTCTGGCAGATTGTGTAAAATAAATCAGGATCATGGAGGGACAACTAACCTGGGAATGCACAACAGTCATCAGCAGGAGGGTGAGATGGAAAATCTACTAATTTTAGGAAGTGGAATAATTTTGATTAAGTAATGATATAAAAACCTCATTAAGCTCTTACTCTCCGATTTTACTCTCTTTCAATCTTCTTATATTTCCTCTACTGACAGGAATAGCAAATATTGTGTAAGCAAAACTTAGATTCCAATACAAACTTCATAAGCCTTCCAGCACTTGCAGTACACTTCAAAACTTTAAAGAAGCAAATCAATTTTGCTCAACCAAAAACTCCATAGAAATCAATCAATGTCTGCCTTGATGTCTTGTTTAAATGATGTAAAGGGGAAATTTCTACTAGTAAGTGCAGAGGTGCTTTATTGTGTGTTTTAATAAAACACGTCTCCTTTTGTGCTCCAGTGACCCTGGACCTGACCTTCTCAAGTTTTCTTCTTTTATCCCAAGAATAAAGTTGGTGAATATTTTCTGAAAAACCTGTACACAACATTTGCATTCTGGAGTTTTTGGTCCAGTAGCACTCACATCTACGCTGATGAAATGCCTTGAAGGGTTGATCATGGCTACAGTCAGCACCTGTCTTAGGAAGGACCTGGACTCACTGCAGTTTGCCTATTGCCTCAATAGGTCTACGGCAGACACAATCTCATTGGCTCTCCATGCAGCTGGACAATGCAAATACCTGTATCAGGATGTTGTTTATTGGCTGTCGCTCAGTATTTACCACCATCAATCCTACAGCCTTGATCGAAAAGCAACAGAATTAGACCTCTACCACCCTCTGCAAATGGATCCTCAACTTCCTAACTGGAAGAGCACAATCTGTGCGGATTGGAAATAGTATCTCCATATCTCCATATCCAATTAATACTGGCACTCCACAGGGATGTGTGCTTAACCCAGTGCTCTATTCTCTGTACAGCCGTGACTGTGTGGCTAGGTATAGCTCAAATGCCATCTATAAATTTGCTGATGATGCTGCCATTGTTGGCAAAATTTCAGATGGTGACAAAAGGGTGAAAAGGAGTGAGATATACCAGTTTGTTGAATGATGTCACAGCAACATCCTTGGACTCAATGTCAGCAAGACCAAAGATCTGATTGTGGACTTTTGTCTGGTGGATTTGGAGCTCCTTTCCAGGGAATGCGCTATGACGGTAGCGCGATATTAATACACAACAGCCTCTCCGGACTCTAGATTGGGGATTGCCAAACGTTATATTGATTTTCTGGTGTAGTCTGTTTTGTCGTATGCTTTTGTGATATCATTCTGGAGGAATGTTGTCTCATTTTTTAATTGCATTGCATTTGTGGTTTCTAAATGACAATAAACTGAATCTGAATGTGAATCTGAAATGGAGACAGTGATGCAACTATAAAGAAGGCAAGACTGCAGGTATATTTTATTAAGAGTCTGAGAAGATTTGGTTTGCCAACTAAAGTACTTGAAAACTTCTACAAATGCACACATTATGATTGGCTGCATCACCATCTGGTAAGGGGGGGGGGGGGTGGGTCTCCTGCAGAAGATCAAAATAGTTTGCAGAGACTTGTAAAGTTAGTCAGCTCCATCATGGGTACCAGCCTCCATAGTATCCAAGACATCTTAAAGGAGCAGTGCCTCAGGAAGGATTCACATCACCCAGGACGTGCGCTCTTCACACTGTTACTGTCAGGAAGGATGTACAGAAGCCTGAAGGCATGCACTCAGCAATTCAGGAACAGCTTCTTCCCCTCTGCTCTCCAATTTCTAAATAACATTGAACCCATGAACACTACCTCACTACTTGTTTACTTCTGATTTTTACACTACTTATTTTAACTTAACTACTTAATTGACATACATATACGTACTTAATGTAACTCGGGATTTTTTCTATATTTATGTAATGCCCTGGTTCATACTTTACTGCTATGCTCTATGTATTTCATTTAGCAGTTCTGTAAGAACAATCTGCTCTGTTTTCAGCTTCTTTGGGTTATTGTTGAAGATAACAGATGAGGAAAATTTATGCCATCCAATCAGGATGGGCGGATTAAGGGGGGGGGGGTTTCTCTGGTGAAGGGGCTTGGGGCTTTTGTTTGAGAAGAGATGAAGAAGGAAGACACAGGAGAGAAGAGGATTCGACACGGAGCGGGACTGTGATTTGATGCAGCCAAGGAAACCAGGGGATTCCATTCATTTTTCATATATTTCATTATTCTGCTGCCATAAGGTTAACAAATTTCATGACATATGCCAATGATACTAAATCTGATTCTCTGATTCTGAATACTCAAGGTGCAGTTTCATTAGCATCCTGTAAAGATGCATCAAAACCTACTTTTATACTCCCTGTGTCTTGACACATGGCATTCTATTGGTCTTCCTAATTACCTGCTGCAACCACGTACTAACATTTTTATCCTTCACTTACCACATCCCCAGATCCCTTTGCATCCTAACATTTTGTACTATCACGCCGTTTAAACGATAAACTGTTTTATGAGTTGTCCTTATTTGTGAAAGCTAACAAATTTTATGACATATACCTGTGATATTTAACCTGATTTTGATTCTGAAAAGTAGATCACTTATTTTCTCAACCTACTCTGTCTGCCAAAGAGATATAGATAGGTTTAATGAGTGGGTAAACATTTAGCCACTCACTAAATCTAGCCATATCCCTTGACATGCTGTTGGTCTCCCCCTCACAATTTACTAACCTATCTATTTTTGTTTTCTCAGGAAATTAAGCCAGAAGACACTCAGTCCCTTCATTCAACTCTTCAATATAGGTAATAAATAGTTTAGGCTCCAATACTAATTCAGTAATTATTATTGTCAATCTGAAAGTGGCCCATTTTTCCTTTGATGTAGGCAGGATTAATGAGGTCCTCAAAGAGTCAAAGAGAGATACAGCACATAAGCAGAGACTTTGGTCCACCAAGTCTACGCTGACCATTAATGTCCATTTGCACTAATCCCATACCAAAGCCATTTGTTTTTCTTCTCTCCAGACTCGCATGATATCCTCTCAGAATCTATCACTCATTAGGAGAAATCGGCAGTAGCCAATCAACTCACCAACTTGTACACCTTTGAGATGTAGAAAGCAGGAACCCAGAGGACATCCAAACAGTCACAAAGAGAATGAGTAAACTCCATGCAGAGAAAATCTGGGTCTCTGGCACTGCAAGGCGGTGGCTCTACAAGCTGCAGCCTCATTGCACCTACTTGATAAGGAATCGATATTAAACACGGGCACCATTGTCTTTCCATCCTTTATTGCTTAATGCAAATACAAGTGTTGGAAGAGCTAAAACCTAATATAATGTTTGATGTGACACACTGCAAATGTGTCCACAGGTTCGACACTGAATTTGACACAGATTGACCCCTGTGGTGCCAAAGCATCTAGTTTAATGTCAAATACTGTGCACACTGAAATTAATCTTTTGACTCCTTATATTTATAAGTACATGTGTCTGTGCATACTGTGATGAAAATCTATTTAAGATGTACAGATTGGTCAATCTGTGCAGTCATGAATACAAAATATACAGAAGTTAAAATTCCATTACTTACTTCAACAGTTGTTATGGACACAGTGCATATTTTTATCTATATTCAATAATCACCTACAGCTGAAGTAAATGAGTCATGTTTCCCTAAACATTTGAGCAAGATAAATTATTTATGAGCAATTCTGGTGAATGCATCATTATTAACATTCTGACCACAGGGATTGAACCAGCTGCTGTAACATCACTGCCACTGTCATCAGCATTGGCCAATCCACGACGGTACTCAGTCTTCCGTTTATCAGCCACAGCAGCATTTTATTGCCTTGACATTTGCTGAGTGGCATTCTGTCATTTTGCCCAGCTCAAATGTCAGCCAGCTGCCTCTTCTGACTTGCAGCAGGTCATTGTGTTTGACAGGCTATGGTCAACAAAGATGCAAAAAAAATAGTTGGTAACCACAGTCTGATTAAATGGTACATGGAAAGCATTGCTGTCATTCATCAAAAGGCAGTAGTTAACAGATTTTTTTGCAAAGCACCAAGGTCACATGGCAATCCTAATTTGTTCACTTTGGATAAAATATGGATAAGAAATGAGACAGTGAACATTAGTCCCATAATTATATGGTGCTAAAATGCATTAATTTCTTTCCACAAGAAAATGTCATTGAACTTAGTCAACGTCCTTTTATATAAACATCATCAATTCTATAATGAGAATGGTATTTCTACAGAAAATGAAGAAAGTTGCGCAGAATACCTATAAGATCACACCAGTGTGAAGAGACATTGTTAGTGACACAAAAATAGATTATTGTTTTGCAAGACAACATACCCAAAAGTTAGGGACACAACAATTGCCATGGTTGTAGCTTTGCTAGGGACTTAGTTCATCACTGTCTGTCATAGCATAACTGAGATCCCATCCATGAGACGATAAGACATAGGAGTAGAGTCTGCTCCGCCATTTGCTCATGGCTGATCCAGTTACCTCTCAATCCCTTCTCCCTGTAACCTTTCAAACTCCGACCTATCAAGAATCTATCAATCTCTGCCTTAAATACTCCCAATTGCCTGTGCCAAGGAATTCCACAAATTCACCACTATCTGGGTAAAGAAATTCCTCATTATCATTGTTATAAGTGGACATCCATCTATTCTGAGGTTATGCCCACCAGTCTTACTACAGGAAGCATCCTCTCCATTGTCCACTCTATATAGGCCTTTCAATATTTGATAGGTTTCAATGAGATCCCCCTCCTTCTTCTAAATTCCGTCGTGCACAGGCCCAGAGCCATCTAAGGCTCCTCAAATGATAAGCCTTTCATTCCTGGAATCATTTTCGTGGACATCCTTTGAACCCTCTCCAATGTCAACACATCCTTTCTTTGATAAGACTGATTCAAAATACTTAATCAATTCGTTCACCATTTCCTTGTCCCCCATTACTAAATCTCCAGCAGAATCTTCCAGTGGTCTGATATCTACTCTCACCTCTATTTTACTCTCTATATATCTGAAAAAAGCTTCAGGTATCCCCTTTGATGTCACTGGCAAGTTTGTCTTCATATTTCATCTTTTCCTTCCTTATGGGTTTTTAGTTGCCTTTTGTTGGTTTTTAAAAGTGTCCCAATCCTCTAACTTCCCACTAATTTTTGCTCTATTATGTGTCCTCACTTTTGCTTTTCTGTTGACTTTGACTTCCCTTGTCAGCCTCGGATGCATCATCCTGCCTTTAGAAAACTTCCTCTTTGGGTTGTATCTATATTGTGTCTTCTGAACTGCTCCTAGAAACTCCTGCAATTGCTGTTCTGTCATCATCCCTGCTGGTGTCCCTTTCCCAACTATGGCAGCTCCTCTCTCATGACTCTGTAATTCCCTTTACTCCTCTGTAATACTGATAGATCTAACCCTATCTCCTCCCCCTCAAATTGCAAGGTGAATCCTATTATATCATGGCAACTGCCTCCTAAGGGTTCCTTCCCCAGATCTCTAATCAATTCCAGTTCATTACACAACACCCAATCCAGAATCCCCTAATGGGCTCAACCATCAGCTGCTCTAAAAACCCATCTCATAGGGATTCTAGATATTTCCTCCCTTGGGATCCAACATCAACCTTATTTCCCCAATCGACCTGCATATTGAAATTCCCATGACTAAAATAACATTGACCCTCTGACATGTATTGTGTATCTCCCATTGAAATTTGTAGCCCACATCCTGGCTCCTTTTCAAAAGCCTCTATATAATGCCCATAAGGCTCTTATTACCCTTGCAGTTCTTTAACTCTAAGCACGATTTTACATATCCTGATCCTATGTCACCTCTTTTCAATGATTTGATTTCATTCTTTACCAATACAGTCATACCACTTCTTCTGCCTACCTGCCTGGCCTTTTGATACAATGCGTATCATTGGATTATAATCTTCTTTCAGCCATGACTCAGCGATGCCCACGATGTCATTCCTGCCAATCTCCAATTGCACTACAAGATCATCTACATTATTCTGTATACTACATGCATTCAAATATAACGTCTTCAATCTTGTATTCATCACTCTATTCAATTTTCAGCCTTTTCAAAATTGTAAGACAATACTAGATTCCAATAACAATGGGTACAGTTGCCTGTTGTTTGGAGTAGCTGGCCGGCAAGCCACAGGAGGAGAGATGGGCCATCAGGCTATGGCAGGAGAGTCAGGCTGCAGGAAGAGCTAGATTGGGTTGTGTGGAACTGATCTGGGTGCAGACCATGCTGCTTCCTGATACTCAAAGGCACCGGAATTGGTGTGCGAAGGTGGCGTGCAGTGAAGCTGTGTGTGATTTTCTTGGATGCTTCTTTTGCAATCACAAGACCCAGTTGGACATTGATTGCTGCAGACCTGTTTCCCTTGTTTAGTGTTGAGAAAGATGGTGAGGCAGAAATGCTGCCTCAGTTGTGGCAAGGACTAGGCCCCAAGCTGTGGGCTTGTCTGCTGCTGTAGTCTAGGTGAGGAGATGCCAGAGGTGGAATTGCGTAGCTTCTGTGGCTTGGTAGGAGGTGGCTTCTACCATTGGTGATGGCTCCCAGTGTTGGATTGGTGCAATTGCATGCTGGACTGCCAGGACCTGTTGCTCAGGGTCTTGGTCACTGTATTGATTGCACATGTATGTTTTTGTACCTTGGTCCCAGTTATATTCATGTATGGTTGAATAATAATTCAACTTGATTTGATTTTGATTTAAAGGCTGAAGGTCTCCCAATGTACACACATCTCACATAAAGAACATTACACAGCCATTCTCACTGCTCTGAAAATGTACTGATAGATGAAGAATGTAGAATGAAGAAGCAGAAACTTATCAAAACTTACCTCACCCAAGCCTGATCTTGCCAAAGCCTGATGAACCGAAGCCTCCCCATTCTAAAACTGGTCCACTCACAAAATGGCTGCTCCATTTGTAAGTAACCCTACCAACTAACCTATCAAACTAAACACTTTTGAGAATCATGGAGGATGAAAGACAGGCAAAATGACTTGCTTCTGTGCAGTTGACACAACTTTTTGACTCCACGTTAAGGTTGAAGATCAAAGAAGTTGCATTTCCATTTAAAATCAGAAAGTGCTGGAAACACTCAGCAAGTCAGACAACTACTGAGTACTACCAAATTTTTTGTTTTAATTTGTGAATTGTAATATTCGTGTTTTAAACCTTGTAATTGGAAGAAGCTATCTTGTAGTTGTCCTTGCCAATACCTCATACTTTGAGCTGCAAGACCAAAATGAGAGACATAATGGCTGAGAAGTTGGAGCTGCCTTAACGAGCCATGTCCAAGAGACCCTGCAAGATGATATGGTAGCCACCAAATAAAACCTGGAAGGAGTTCAGTCTTTATCAACTTCCTTCAGAAAGCAAACCTTGCCTTTGATTGTGCACTTAATTCTCAAAGACATATGTACAAATTAGTTACCAAAACAATCAGATTTGTAGGTTAAGTATGTATTTAATATTTACACAGTAAACAATTTAGAATGAGAAAAACACTTCTCCACTGGAGGTCGAAGTTGAGTTTATTGTTGCACGCACAAGTACGTGCGCGTGTAAGGAAAAACTTACTTTGCAGCAGCATGATAGACACATAACATCATAGCATCATTTAAACAGCATCCACAAGAAATCATAAATTATATAAGAAAGAATACCATTAGAACAAAATACAAAGGACTTTTTTATTGAAAAGTGACTAAAATGGCCAAAGTGTTGCTAGCCTATGGTGATTAGTAGTTTGCTGGTTGTTTTAAGAACGTGAGAAATAAGAGTAGGCGTAGGCCAAGTGGTCCATTAGGCCTGCTGTGGCATTCAATAAGATCACAGTCGATCTGGCCATGGACTCAGCTCCACCTACCCAACTTTTCCCCTTAATCCTTAATTCGCCAACTATGTAAACATCAGTCTAACTCTATGTTAAATATATTTTATAGGGGTGCCTCCACTGCTTCCACAGAGAATTCCACAGATTCACTACCCTCTGGGAAAAGTATTTCCTCCTCAACTCGGTCCTATACCTATCCCCCTGAATCTTGAGACTATGTCCCCTAGTTATAGTCTTACCTCTCAGCGGAAGCTACTTTCCTGCCTCTATCTTATCTACTCCTTTCATAGTTTTACATCATTCAATAAGATCCCTTATCCTAAATTCCAGTGATTATAGTCCCAAGTAACTCAATCTCTCCTCATATGCTAATGCTATCATCTCCAGAATCAACCAGGTGAATCTTCACTGCACGGCATCCAAAGCCAGCATATGCTTTCTGAAGTAAGGAGACCAGAACTGCATGCAGTACTCCAGGTGTGGCCTCGTCAGTATCCTGTACAGTTGCAGCATAACCTCCCTGGAGCATCTGTCATGGAACCAGCCAGTGAGTTCCATCATAAAAAAGGCACAACAGCACCTCAAATTTCTTAGAGGCTTGTATAGGTTTGGCATGTCATCAAAAACTTTGACAAACTCCTCTAGGTGTGGAGAGAAGTCTGTCCAAACTGGTTCCAACGCCTACGAACAGAAAAGACTACAGAGGGTGGTGGATTCAATCCAGTCCATCTCAGGCAAAACTTTTTCCACCATTGAGCATATTTATATGGAGCACTGCCACAGGAATGCAGCACCCATCAGCAAGGACCTCCACTATCTAGGTCATGCTCTCTTCTTACTACTACATCAGGCAGCAGGCTCAGAACCCTTAGATCCACACCACCAAGTCCAGGACAGTGATCACCCTACTGCCATTAGGTTCTCGATCTGCTGTGGATAACTTCATTCACAATAACTCAGAACTGATTCTACAACCTATAGACTGAATTTATTATCAAACACTAAATTATCAAAATTAAGGGAGCTAGGGCTTTACTCTCTGGAGTGAAGGAGGATGAGAGGAGACATGACAGAGGTATACAAGATATTAAGAGGAATAGATAGTGGACAGCCAGCTCCTCTTCCCCAGGGCACCACTGCTCAATACAAGAGGACATGGCTTTAAGGTAAGAGGTGGGAAGTTCGAGGGGGATATTAGAGGAAGGTTTTTTACTCAGGGAGTGGCTGGGGCGTGGAATGCACTGCCTGAGTCAGTGGTGGAGGCAGATACACTAGTGAAATTTAAGAGACTACTAGGCAGGTACATGGAGGAATTTAAGGTGGAGGGCTATATGGTTTAAGGGTCGGCACAACATTGTGGGCCGAAGGGCCTGTACTGTGCTGTACTATTCTATGTTCTATGTTCTACCCTGAAATTAATTTTCCTGCAGGCAATCAGAGTAGAACAAAGAAATATAATAGAACCAATGAAAAATGACATACAAATTGCAAACACAAAAAGAAACAAGCAGTAATAACAAATAAATAAATCCATTAATTAATACATACATACATGTATAAATAAATCATATTGAGAACACGAGTTATAAAGTGCATGAAAGTGAGTTCATAGGTTGTGTTCGATGGCACTTCAGTGTCGTGGTGAGTGAAGATATCTACACAGGTTCAGGAGCCTGATGATTGTAGGCTGATAGCTGCTCCTGAACCTGGTGGTGTGGGATCTAAGGTGCCTGTATCTTCTTCCTGATGGTAACAGCAAAAAGAGAGAATGGCCTGGATGATAGGCTGGAATGGCATTTATGTACTGGTCCCAAGACTGATATGGTAATGTCTAGGATCCTTTCCACTGCTGAATGACCCTCTAATGAGCATTAGCTCACAGACCCACAATTGTCCTATAGGCAACAATCCATTCATTGGTTCTGCTGATGTTGAGTGGGAGGTTGTTGTTATGGCACCACTTAATGAGATTTTTAACCTCCTTCCTTGTCACTCCCTTTGATTTGCCCAACAATAGTGAAGTTATCAGCAAGCTGAAAGATGGCATTGGAGCTGTAGTTATCCTTAGTAAAAAGCGAGTAGAGCAGAAGGTGAAACACTCAGCCCTGTGGTGCTCCTGTGCTGATTGTGCAGGAGATGTTGCCAATCTGAACTGATTGGGATCCGCAAGAGAGGAATTTGAGGATCCAGTTACAAAAGGCGATATCAAGGCCTAGGTCTGGAAGCTTATTGATTAGTTTTGAGGGGATGATATTATTAAATGCTGAGCTGTAAGCAATGAAGTCTGTCCTGGTGTACGTATCTTCATTGTCCAGATGTCCAGAGCTGAGTGGAGAGACATTAAAATGGCACTTATTGTGAAGGCAGGCAAATTAGAGCAGATCCAAGACACTGAGCAAAATCTTTTTTGTTATTTAAATCACATGGTTTTGTGTTGTAGGAAGTGATGGCATTCAAGCCCTGCGTCCTTCTGGAATTGCCACTTTGCATGTGAGATGCCCACCCAGAGGTCAGGCCTCGACCTTTTGTACTTTCTTGGGCCAGAACACCACTGTTCTGGTCCTCAGCAGATTACAGATCTCTTGGTTCATCTAGGGCATTTGTTTGGAGAATACTCTGAATGATTGTGTGGGTACACACATCTTCACGAGTATCTTTTTAAAGTCTGTGACAACCATGGCATATTCATTGGCCCAATCCACTGACTTGAAGCAATCTCGTAGCTGCCTCTCTGCCTCTTTTGGCCACCTCTTTTTTATCCTTCACTCTGGTGCTTTGTTCTTTAGACTCTGCCTGTTTGATGACTGGATTTCCTGTACTGCCACCGAGATCTGAATCTGTCAGTTTTAATCCTTTCTATGATGTCACAGTCTGAATGTTGGTCCCATCCACACTAATCTATTTTTCAGCATTTGGCCCCCTTGCCTTCCATGTGTTGATGATTCAAGTGTTTGTCCAAATACTTCTTAAGTATGAAGAACCTGCCTACAGCACCACCTCAGGCACGGGCTATTAGGCAAACATACCCTGGCACATCTTGACTCCAAATCATTTTTCCTATTTAGTCGATGAAGAGTAAGTTGCTAACTGTGTAGCAGGTGACCCATGACCTGAGTTAGTGATCATCTCCTTAATTAATGAGAATACTAGATAATCAATGGAATAGGGGTGGGTCGGGGCAGTAATTAAATGGAGTGAATTAATATTTTGCATCATATTACATAGAGAAAGAGACATAAAAGGAGGGCAAGAATAGTTTGGTTAAGTGAATAAATGGAAGAGGAAAAAGATTCACCTAAATAACATTTTCCTCAAACCTTTGAGGCCTCACTGAGGCACTTGTGAGAATCAATGACGTACTTCTGAGGTGCCGTCACTGTCGTGATTGATGAGACAGAAATATAGATAGTAGGTATTTACTAAAAGAATCGTTATTATTAAAATTGCCCTGCCAAAAAAGTCAAACCTCAAATCAAATCACGAATTGTAATCATTCATTTTCATTGGCTAGCAAGTTGATTGCAGTCATTAACAGCCATCATGCTATTAAGAAAGCATTAATTTAATTTATCTTTGTTTGGAAATACAGCTTGGTAACAATCCCTTCCGGCCTAAATACACCCACGTGATCAACTAACCTATCAGCCAATATGTCCTTGGAATGTGGGAGGAAACCTGAGCAACCCACTTGGACACAGAGAAAATGTACAAACCTCTTGAAGACAGCGATGGATTTGAACCCAGGTCACTGGTACTGTTACAGTGTTATGCTAATTGCTACGCTACTGTGCTGCTCATAATGACAAGCTCTGACTTGTTGTTGAATGAGCAACGTTACAGAAGAGTAATCAGAGCAAGAAAGGAATCGATCAAGAGAAAATTGCCCTTTTAGTGAGCAGCTCAGATAGCTTTTGAATATGTAACTTTAACATGTATTCACTCTTTATAGCACTAATCATAGATAATAACAAGTATTATCCCCGTAGCCATTATTTTGAAAGCACATTCTTACCCAGTGTATTTATAAAATGTTCTTACTTCTGTGGGGACCATTTGTATTTGTCTCTGGTCATGATAATCTCGTCAGCTTCAAAAACTCTGTGTTGATTAAATCTGA
Source organism: Hypanus sabinus (assembly GCF_030144855.1). Classification (NCBI taxonomy): domain Eukaryota; kingdom Metazoa; phylum Chordata; class Chondrichthyes; order Myliobatiformes; family Dasyatidae; genus Hypanus; species Hypanus sabinus. Next base: position 51,330,558 of record NC_082715.1, read on the forward strand.
TGAAATTTAGGATGTTGCATTTGTATCTTTAAAACTTCCAGATATGATAATAGGCAAATTTCAGAATTGCAGTTGCATCTGCTACCTGAAATTTCTTACATTTTCCATAATCATTAGTTATTTTTTGAGTGTATGAAAAGTCTGCAAGATTCAAATGTCACTGTAACAACAGTGTGACAATTTTTAAAAATTGCTGTTGAGTACGAATGAATAGAAAATGACATTTAATATTGGCAAATGCATATTAATGCATATTTCCAAAACAAACTCAAAGGTTGTTGGATAATAGAGGCTTATATCTGTTGGCCCATTTTGAATCATGGTGGAGGAGTATAAAACAAAAATAGAGTCAAAGAGTCAATCAGCAAAGAAACAGGTCCTAGGGAACAACCCATCTATGCTGTACTAGATGCCCATCTAAGCTAGACCCATTTGCAATGAGATTAGTTTAGGTTGTCATTACTTTTTAATTGCAAAAATAAACTTAATTGTCAAAAACTATTCACAAGAAATACAAAACAGTCGACTTTCTTAGTACTCATATATTTATATTCATCTGATCTATATGTCAATATTGTAATATAAGTCAATACATTCGTAGTGTTATTAAGTTAATAATTTCTATGTACAAGTGCCAGTGGCACTCATGTACACTTAAGTAGAATACATCATTCAAATATTAGGGGGACAATTACATGGGACTCAGCCCTTTAATATACAGTAACTGTAGGACCTTTGTCTACAGCCCTTCCACACAAAGTCCTTGTGCTAGCACAGGGTCTCAGCACATCCCTTAATGTAATCTAGAGCACACCTGTTGGGCAGCGTCCAATTACAGACATCTTATTATATTGGAAGACATGTTATGGGCAGATCAAGACCATAAAACCACAAGATATATTTGCAGAATTAGGCCATTTGGCCCATCAAGCCTGCTCTGTCATTTCACCGAGGCTGATCCAGTTTTCCTCTCAGCCCCAATCTCCTGCCTTCTCCCTGTATTCCATCATGCCCTGACCTATCAAGAATCTATCAACCTCTATCTTAAATATACATAAAGACTTAGCCTCCACAGCTATACGTGACACTAAGTTCCACAGATAACTTAATCTCTGGCTAAATAAACTCCTCCTCATTTCCATTCTAAAAGGGCACCCTTCTATTCTGAGGCTGCGTTCTCTGGTCTTGGACATTCCCACCTTAGGAAACATCCTCTCCACATCTTCTCTATCAAATCCTTTCGCAATTCGATAGGTTTCAGGTAGATTACCCCTCATTCTTCTGAATTCTAGTAAATGCAGGCCCAGAGCCATCAAATGCTCTTCAAATGACAAGCTGTTAGTGTTGGAATCATTTTTGTGAACCTCCTTTGAACACTGTCCAGTTTCAGCAGATCCTTTCTAAGATAAGGATCCCAAAACTGCTCACAATACTCCAAGTGAGGCCTCACTAGTGCTTTATAAGGTCTCAATATTACATCCTTGCTTTAGTATTCTATTCCTCTTGAAATGAATGGTAATAGCACAATTGTGCATCCTCACCACTGACCCAGCCTGCAAATAAACCTTTAGAGGATCCTGCACAAGGACTCCCAAATCCCTTTGCAGGTCAGCTTTTAGTGTTTTCTCTCCATTGAGAAGATAGTCAACCCTTTCATTTCTTCTACCAAAGTACATGACCATACACTTCCCGACACTCTATTCCATCTGCCACTTCCAAATACACCTGCCACTCCATCAAATGCTACTTTCACAGTGTACTTTGGGAGTGAGATGCTGACTATGCCAGAAGGATGGGACAGAGATGCTCCCTTTCACTGCCAGACAAATGAGGATTTGGAGTTCGGGTGGGGAGGCATTCTCATAAGTAGTGTAACAGATTGCCCATGACACCATCCCATAGGATCTAGTCTGTCCTTCTCCTGCAGGACAATCTGTACTGACCACTACTTGATGGACCTGTGACAAAAGGTTTGCAATAAATAAAGGGAAAGAGAACATGATATGAAGAGCAACACACACTGAATACTGGAGGAACTCAGCAGGCCAGTCAGCAGCTATGGAAAAAAGCAGACAGTCGATGTTTTGGGCTGAGACCCTTTCTCTTGACCCAAAACTTTCACTGTTTACCTTTTCCATAGATGATATGAATAGATTAGACAACTAATTTTGACAACTATAGTCCATGGAAGTTTAACTGACTATACTGTATGATAATGGCATTGCATACAGGAAGATACAATTTAAAAAATTGTTGTTGACAGCAGTGTATGAAAATCAATTAAAGGAAACTGTTTAAGATGGTGACATTGAGGTGCAATCTCTGTCGAGTTCATGGCACAGACTTAGTTGTTGTTTAGGCTTATAAGAATGGTTTTAGGTACAGAGAAGGGAATTAGGAATCAGGTTAAGGCTTAGGGAGAGGGATCTGAGGGAATTGAAGGTCAGGCCTCCATGTTCAAAGGCCAGCAATGTGGATATGAGACCGAGGACATCCATGGTCATTATTGGACCTGAAGACCAGCAAGTTTGAGAGTTGGTGACCACAATACCTAGGATAAGCGAGTAATCCACAGATTCTGAGATCAGAGTTCCTTATGGGCAGGAAGCACAAGGGATGATGAATTAGTATGTGGTATATGAATTGACATGGCCAGAGTTCAAGACCTAGTGATCGGTATCCCATTATCAGCAAGTCTGAGTCTGAGGCCTGGAGTTCAGGGTCCTCATACATTGTTACCGATGATGCAACGATACTGAAGATCAAAGCCCAATGGTCGGCACCTTGAATCTGCCAGTCAGCTGAGGAATTTGAAGGTCCAATGCCTGTTGGTCCGAGTCCATTGGAGGTTGGAGGGCAAAGGTGGGAGGACTGTCTGTGTGTCCATTGCTAGGAAAGGGCTTTGTTTTGCCATTTTATATTTTTTGCTTTTCTGTTGTTGTTCTGTTGCTTGTGAACATGGCGGTCATGCTTTGTTGGCAACACAGAAATATAATGAGAAGATCTACCTTGAATATTTGAATCAGATTATCATATTTTTCCTACCCATTGTCTAACACGTGATACTGGGGTCATAGATCTTTGATGTCATCACTCTGAATACTTAGGGAATTGATCTTTGTTTTTTATCCATCTCATCGGGCATGGACCTTTTAATCTGTTATCAATTGGTCCACTGTCATATCTGAGAATATGAGAATCTCTGATCAAGAATATTGTCCAGGTTGTACAATCTAACGGTCTGAAAATGTGAAAAGAACTTCCTTTTTAAAATGCTACAAGGTATTTTGACTGGTGTATCAGTTTCCCAACTTCCCAATTAACAGCTGAAAATGTGAAGCATATTCTCTGGCCTTCCAGGAGAAACTCACTGCTAGTAATTACTATCTGAGCCACACAGTCTCATTATTGTATTGGAATATCAAACTGGATTAGGTGCTCCCAAGCACGCATGGGGCTTGAGTGGTCAGCCTTCACACCGAGTTAATTTTGCACTTAATTAGTGTAACAGAATGAAAGCAGATTTTGAGGATTCAGACCTGTGCTGGAGAGAGAACACGTCAATGATATAAAATTACATGTACTATGTTTATTAAAATATTTTTTAAAAACAAAGAGTTTCTAAAATATTAATAAAGCAGTGAGCTTTGTGTCCTTCCGATTGCTGGGAACTTTGGAGATATGACAAGAGCGATGGATTGGAGAGCTCAAAGGTCCTGGAATCATTCATGATCCCAGTCTGAGGGAAAGTCAATTGAGCTCACTTATAGCTCACTCTTACATAGTTAAAATATTTGTGATTCATACACGCATCTATCAATTATATTACATGAATGGTACCACATATTCTCCCAAACACAAAACCAGTTACTGCACTTGGTATCAAGCTACTCTTAATTGCCTTCTTACCATAAACAAGCTTGCCTTATTTCACTACATCATGACACGTTTACGAGCTATGTGACCCTTATGCTTTACTTGTTTTCTAAGTAAGCCTGCTTGCTCAACCTAAGTGTTGTTAGACGAAAATTCACTTTCAATTGCAGACATTCAGTATTTTTAATCCTTGTACTACAAGTAGACCCCACATGAAATTTTGAAAGAAATTGGAAGGGGCATGAACCTACTGGCAACTGCCTGGACTATTGAACTAACTGAAGCAGAAGAGCAGTGGTAAAGAGGCTGGCTTCTCCATTGTATTTATTAATGAATGATGCATACGGGATGGGCTTCTTTAGAAAGAAGGTAATTAAATAAGAAGAAGGAGTCATCTGGATCACACAAGTTCTGGCAAAAACATCTCCACAAAAAAGATTCCAAGTTCTTCCTCTAGTCTTAACCATATTCAAATCTTTTATCATTCGCACTGTATTAACTAGAAAGCTATTTGGAATATCATTCCCAATTTTAACCAATGGAAACATATAGATGTTTGTAAGAGAATGATCAGGTTATTTGGAGTTAATGTGTCTGTAGAGTCATAGTTATGGAGTAATCCAACCTTTTAACCCAGATTGCCCATGCCAACCATGGTGCCCACCAAGGAGGTTCCATTTGCCCACTTTTGACTCATATGCCTCTCATATGCTCTCCATGTACAGTAGTTACCCAAATGCCTTTATTGTACCTGTCTCAATTACTTTCTCTGCTAACTCATTCCATACACACATGATCCTCTGCATTAAGTAATTGCCCCTCAGGTCCCTTTTACAATTTTCCACCTTTGACCTTAAATCTCATTTTTAGTTTTCTTTCCTGTGAAAAAGACAATATTCATCCTATCTATACCTTCCAAGATTTTATTTACCTCTATAAGGTCTCCCCTAAAACGCCTATGTTCTAAGGAATGAAGTCTTAGTCTACCCATGCTCTCCCTATGACTTGAGACCTGACAGCATCCTCATAAATACTCTCTGCCTTCTTTGCAATTTAGTGATGTCCTTCTTATAACAGGGCCACCCAAACTGTACACAAATACCCCAAATGTGTTCTTACCAACATCTTGTACAACCATAACCATAGAACATATAACCTGTATATCTACCTCACTTAAGCAATGTACCAACACAGGTTGTGAACAATAATTGCAAATATAAGATCACAATCAGTTTGAGAATAATATCACATGAGTCATTCTGTATTCTGAGATGCAAGAATATGTAACAGGAAGTTACAGAGAAAGTGTGTGTGTGTGTGTGTGTGTGTGTGTGTGTGTGTGTGTGTGTGTGTGTGTGTGTGTGTGTGTGTGTGTGTGTGTGTGTGTGTGTGTGCGTGCGCGCGCGCACGCGCCGTATACTTGGACATTCCTTTTGTCTCATTAAGTGCACGTATTTTAAAGAAGGTATTCCAGTAACTTAATGACTTTTCACAAACAAGAGAGAATCTGCAGATGCTGGAAGTCCAAACAACCGAACAACACACACAAAATGCTGGAGGAACTCAGCAGGCCTGGCAGCATCTATGGAAAAGAGTACAGTTGACTTTCTTGGGCCGACACCCTTAGGCAAGACGCAATGACTTTTTTTCACTTTGTTAATTTACTTAACATTGGTAAAATATGAAAAAATAGTAAGAAGTTTGAAGTGAGAAACAATGTACTTGCACATGATCAAAAGAGTGTTGTGTTCCTCTGTTAACTTTTAACTCTATCATAGCCATCCTTGGAGCAACAAGCTCTCTATCTTCAGCCAGTAAGTATGAAAAAATGGCTGTATTGGTTGGAATGGTGATTGCTAAGAAGTTAATCCTGCAAATGTGGAAAGTGGACTCTGTGCCTACGTACGATCTGTGGCTGAGAGAACTGGCAAATTCTTTACATTTGGAGAGACTGAGACTATGTAATGAGGGGACATCTTTGAAAGGATATGGGGCCCTGTATTGGTCTTTCTTACGGGGTGAGGACTGAGGTTTTTTGGTGCGGTGTACCTCTGCTGTGTATGTTTAGTTTTGCCTTTATATTTTTCTCCCTTTGCTGCTCAATATTTAATTTGATTTTGTTAAGGTTGTGGTTTTTGTGGATGTGCTGTAATTTTTTTGTTTGTTGTAGAAAAAAAAGAATAAAAAATTATTTTAAAAATTCTTCTAACTCTATATCGTCCAATAGTTCTAAAGAATTTTTGAGGGAGTTAAACAATTTTACTCCTGGCAACAATATCGTTGGGTTGCTTTTAAGAGGATTTATTTTTAATATTTTTCTTTGAACGTAGAACATAGAAATCTACAGCAGATTACAGGCCTTTTGGCCCACAATGTTGTACTACCGTGTCATCTATTCTAGAAACTGCCTAGAAATTCCCAACCACCTAGTCCTCTATTTTTCAAAGCTCCTGTACCTATCAAAGATTCTCTTAAAAGACCCTATTGTATCTGACTCTACCGTCGTCGCTTGCAGTGCAAACCACACACTGACCACTCTCTGTGAAAAACATGTCTCTGATATCCTCCTCTGTACCTACTTACAAGCACTTTAAAACTATACACCCTCACATTAGCCATTTCAAGCCTGGAAATAACCTCTGGCTATCCATGCAATCAATGCCTCTCATCATCTTATGCACCTTGATCAGGTCACCTCTCATCCTCCGTCGCTCCAAGGAGAAAAGGCCATGTTCACACAACCTATTCTCATAAGGCACACTCTCCAATCCAGGCAACATCCTTGTAAATCTCCTTTGCACTCTTTCTATAGTATCCACGTCCTTCCTGTAATGAACTGAACATAGTCCTCCAAGTGGGATCTAACTAAAGGCTTATATAGTTGCTCTTGAACTCAATCCCACTGCTGATGAAGGCCAACACATCATATGCCTTCTTAACAATACTGTTAACCTGCGCAGCAGCTTTGAGTATCCTATGGACGTGGACCCCAAGACCCCTCTGATCCTCCACACTGCCAAGTGTCTTACCATTAATATTATATTCTGTCTTTAAATTTGACCTACTGAAATGGACCACTTCACACCCATCTGGACAGAACTCCATCTGCAATTTCTCAGTCCAGATATGCATTCTATTGATGTCTCATTGTAACCTCTGACAACCCTCCAGACTATACACAACACCCCCAACTTTTGTGTCATAAGCAAATTTACTAACTCAAATTTCTACTTCCTCATCCAGGTCATTTATAAAAATCACAGAGGAGGAGGTCTCAGAATAGATCCCTGCAGAATTCCACTGGTCCCCAGCCTCCACGCAGAATACAAACCATCTACAACCACTCTGTGCCTCTGTGGGCAAGCCAATTCTGGATCCACAAAAAAAGGTCTCCTTGGATCCCAAACCTCTTTATCTTCTGAATGAGCCTTGCATGGGGAACATTATCAAATGCCTTACTGAAATCCATATACATTACATCCACTTCTCTGCCTTCATCAATGTGTTGTGTTTCATGTGTTACATCCTCAAAGAATTCAGTCTGGCTTGTAAGGCATCACCTGCCCTTGACAAAGCCATGTCTTTGACAAAGATTATGTCTCTCCAAATGCTCATAAATCCTGCCTCTCAGGATCTTCTCCAACAACCTGCCCACCACTGAAGTAAGACTAATGGACTATAATTTCCTGGGTTACCTCTACTCCCTTTCTTGAACAAGGGAACATTTGCAACCTTCCAATCCACTGTTACTTCTCCCATCCCTATTGATCATGCAAATGTCATCACCAGAGGCTCAGCAATCTCCTCCCTCACTTCCCACAGTTGTCTGGGTATTCCTCATCCAGATCTGGTGATTTATCTAATTTAATGCTTTTCAAAAGCTCCAGCACATCCTCTTTCTTTATGTCTATATGCCCAAGCGTTTTAGTCCACTGTAAGTCATCCCCACAATTGCTAGTGTCCTTTCCCCTGATGAATACTGAAGCAAAGTATTCATTAAGTACCTCTGCTATCTCCTCCAACTCCATGTACACATTTCCAATTTTGCACCTGATTGGTCCTCTTCTCACACAGTTCATCTTCTTGCTCTTCACATACTTCTAGAATGCCTTGGGATTTTCCTTAATCCTGCTCACCAAGGCTTTCTCATCACCCCTTCTAGTTCTCCTAATTTCATTCTTAAGTTTCTTCCTGGCAACCTTCTCTAGAGCTCTAAAAGTATCCAGTTTCTTGAATCTTTCATAAACATTTATTTTCTTCTTAACTAGATTTTCTACATCCTTTGTACACATGGTTCCTTAACCTTACCATCCATTCCCTGCCTCAATAGCACATACCTAAGCAGAATGTCATGCAAATATTCCCTGAACATTTGCCACATTTCTGTCATGCATTTCCCTGAGAACATCTGCTCCCAGTTTATGCTCCAAAGTTCCTGCCTAATAGCATCATATTTCCCCCAACCCCAATTGAATGTTTTCCCAGATTGTCTGCTCCTATCCCTCTCAAGTCCTATGGTAAAGGAGATAGAGTTGTGATCACTACCTCCAAAATGCTCTCTCATTGAGAGATCTGACACCTGACCAGGTTAATTTCCCAATACCAGATCAAGTACAGCCTCTCTGCTAATTGGCTTATCTACATATTGTGTCAGGAAACAATCCTGAACACTCCACCCCATCCAAACCTCTTGCTATTTAAGGAGATGCCAGAAGTTCAGCACAGCTTTGCGGGCCGAAGAGCCTGTATCGTGCTGTAGATTTTCTATGTTTCTATGTAATATTAGGAAAGTTAGAATCACCCATCACAACAACCCTATAATTATTGCACTGTTCCAGAATTTGCCTCCCTATCTGAGCTTGATGTCTCTGTTATTATTGGGAGTCAATAAAAAACACCCTGTAGACTTTTTGCCCCCTTCCTGTTTCTGACTTCCACCCACACTGACTCAGTAGACAACACCTCCATGACTTCCTCCTTTTCTACACCTGTGATACTATCCCTGATTAGCAACGTCATGCCCCATTTCTTTTGCCTCCCTTCCTGCCCTTTTTGAAACATCTTCTGAGTGCCCAGTACACTCGGCAGCCATTCCTGCCATGAGACACCCAAGTCTCTGTAATGGTCGCAACATCATAGTTCCACATATTGATCCATGCTCTAAGTCCATCTGCCTTGTTATGATACTCTTTGATTAATATATACAGATCTCAAACCATCAGGCTGAGTGCATCTTTGTTATATCATCTGACTATCCTTCCTCACAAACTCCCTACAAGTGGTCTCTACTTGTGCGCCAACCATCCCTTCTTCTGCCTCTTCACTGGTTCCCACCACACCCCCAAGCAAATCTAGTTTAAACCCACCAAAATTGCATTAGCAAACCTTCCCCCTGGATATTGGTTCCCCTCCAGTTCAGGTGCAATCTCTCCCATTTGTACAGGTCACCCCTTCCCCAGAAAAGGTCTCAATGATCCAACAATTTGAAACCTTGCCCCTTGCACCATCTCATTAGCCACTCATTTTTCTGCACTATCTTCCTCTTCTCACCTTCCCTAGCTCATGGCACCAGGAATAATCCAAACATTACCATCTTGGAGGTCCTGCTCTTCAGCCTCCTTTCTAACTCCCTAAACTTAGGACTTCTACCCCTTTCCTGCCTATGTCATTGGTACCAATATGTACCACGACCTCTGGCTGCTCACCCTTCCCTTCAAGAATATTCTGCAACTGCTCAGAGATATTGTGGACCCTAGAACCCGGGAGGCAACACACTATCCTAGCAGGTCTTTTGCTGCTGCAGGATCTCCTATCTGTCCCCTAACCATTGAGTACCCTATGACTATTGCCCTACCTGGACTCACCCTTCTCTTCTGAGGCGCAGAGCCAACCACAGAGCTATTTGTCTGGCTGCTGCTGCCTTGCTCAGAGAGGTCATCCCCCTCATCAGTATCCAAAGGGGTCTACCTGTTGCTGAGGGGAATAGCCACAGGGGAACCCTGCACTGACTTATTTTTCCCTTTACCTCCCTCAGTGTTCAACCATCTACCTCCTGAATTCTACACTCTGAGTGTAACCACTTTCTCAAAGGTCTTAGCTATCAATTGCTCTGCCTCCTGAATGATCCTAAGTTCATCCAACTCTAGGCTATAGCTACTTAAAGCCCTCTTTCAGGGGCTGGAGTTGGCTGCATTCCTCACAGGTGTAGACATCAGGTTCCATGAGTTCCACAATCAAACAGGAGGAGCATTCCACTGCCATATCTGTTGTTCTGCCCGCACTGTACTATGGTCAACCCAGACCAAATCAGCAATAACAAAAGGAAAAACCTACCCTTCTTACCTGTTTCTTTGGCCTCAGCCTCTTCTCATCGAAGCCTCTTGAGTCAAAGCCTCCAAGTTCCTACTCTGACTCTAGCCCCCACTCCAATGATGGCCACTCTGCTCAACACTTTCACTCTCTTTTATGGTTTAAAAAATAAGCAAAACCCCTACACAAGGAGAAAGAACACACTGCGTTTGGTGGTGCTCCCCCTTCCTTCCGCTGCCACCAATGCCTCTGACACTTACCGCGCCTGCGCACTGGCTACGGTGTTTAAGACGAACCCCCATGCAGGGAGAGAGAACTCACCACCTTTGGTGGTGCTCCCCCTGCCTTCCACTGCCACTGACGCCTCTGATGCTTCCTGCACCTGTTTCAAACAATGCCTTAATGTACCATTAACTGGAAAATACATATCAGGTAATTTATTTGGACAATTAGCAGACCATACTGAATCACACACAAGTAATTAAAATCCATTTATTAAGTACATCTTAGGACAACAGACCACTAATATATTGTTTGTAGCAGGCTTTTAACAATAATTATGCTACATATAATAGTTTTATTTTTGTAAGCTATGACTTGTGTTTTACAGGTAGACTACTTTAGAATGATATCTGACGTGTTCCTATTAAAGTCTAAGCATCATGCCATGTGTCTGAAATCAGTTTGAGAATAATGTGAGAAATAGGAAAAGACTGTACAGTTATTCAGAACTATAAACGCATCCTGTGATCAGAATCTCATCTGATTATTTAAAGCACAGGATCTTGAATTTTCTAATGAACTGTGTTGTTATTGCAAGAATGAATGGGGGAATCTGCATTGTTATAAGCACACATACCACTTATCAAGCACTATATGTAGAAATCACACATTACATCTCTCAGCAGCTCATAACCTGAAAATTAGCACTGTAATCCAAAGATGTGAGCCACAAACTGTGGCCTACAAGCAGATATCTGACAAGTTTAATCTACACCAAAGTGTTTCTATAGTGCAGTGGGCTTTTTATCTCTGAGATGAAGATGCCCCTGACTCAATCAAGTACTGTAGTTACACGTATTAGCATGATGGTGGTATTTCACTGTGTTAAGGCATATATAAGTGCTAGTAAACAGAGAGCTGCTGATTAAAACAAATGATAGAGACCATCTTTTGCCTTGTGATTTGTCCATCTCAACATTTCAACATTTATGGCACAGCCCGTCTTGGCTGGCATTTTGCTCCAGTCCTTTCTGATGTTTCTTAACACTGGATTTCGGAGAAAGCAACAGGGAATGTGGAGGAGTTTCCTGCATATTATAATAATTTGTATTCTTCCTCCCACATATGCAGAGGCATAACATTGAGCTGGGCTGTCACATTGAAGGAAGGCAGAGTCTCCATGAAGCACATACTGATGCAGATTCACCCAAATATGATGCAGTTAAGCCAGAAAATTTACCAGCTGATAAAATGTAGTGAGGAGTCAAATATATTTGGCAACTAGCAGGTAATTAGCAATTTGGAAAAGGGATGGTTGATGCATTCTCTCCCATATCCAATTATCTTTAGATTCATTCCCAAACTAGACGTTATTGATATTGAGAGGGTGGTGCACTGGTATTCTGAATGGTATGTGGATAGATCATGTGCTCAAAGGAGATAGTGATGCCATGCACATTTAAAGTATCACATGGAAGAATTCTATGCTATTAGAATCAATGCACTATAATCTACTCCTCACATTCTTGTGCCTCTCCCCCCCCCCCCACAACTATTTGCAGCTCCATTTTTAATCCCCTAGTTTCATCCAGTTTTTACCTACACATTTACCTACATATCTCATCTGGTTCCATCTGCAACTGCTGCCATAAGTGACTCCGAGTATCATCTTCCTTGCTTATTAGATTCTAGTATGTGTAGCCTTTGTGATTCCTGTATGACCCACTACCGTCAAGTTCTACTTTCACCCTCCTCCCTGCTTCTGGCACTATCTGTTCCTTTTTCTTAATTTTTCCTTGACTGATTCCATCCACCACCTACCTACCTCTGTCTCTCCCAAATCCAACCCTTCCATCTGGCTCCTTCTGCTCATCCCTAACCCTTATCCTGACCCTGTCTCTGTCCACCTGCCAGCCCCGTCTCACTGCTTCCTCTCCCCCTCTCCTCCCACAGCTGTTGCTTGGCCCTCTGAGTTCCTTCTGCAGATCGAGTTTTGTTCCATGTCCCAGAATCTGCTGCCTTCAATTAAAACCCCTTCTGTCTTGCAGGAATCATTATCAGCAGAATTTGCCAGATTCCTAGTAGTATTCAAGGACCCCATTTAGATACATTACTGTAACACCAACAAAATCCCATCAATTCTCATCCTTGTGTCACAGTACACAGATTTAGACCTGGATGAACTGTACAAATTGTACAATGTTTTGATTGCTGTGTCACTTTCTCTTCTCCAAGAGATTATAGTAAATACACTTAACCTGAGGCAGCTCTAATGGAGGAAGTGCATTAAAAGGAGAAAGGTCCTGACTGAGAGTGAGTGTTACTAATTTAATGTAACCCAAGAACAAGACTGGGTCTCCATTCTCAAGATTTTATAGTGATTTTGCTTTCCATGATACCATAAGACATAGGAGCAGTATTAGACCATTTGGCCCATCGAGTCTGCTCCACTATTTAATCATGGCTGGGTTTTTTTCTCCTCCTCAACCCCATTTCCCAAACTTTGATACCATGTCCAATCAAGAACCAATAAATGTCTGCCTTAAATACACCCAACGACCTAGTCTCTACAGCTTCATGTGGCAACAAATTCAACAAATTCACCACCATCTGGCTAAAGATATTTCTCCATATCTCTGTTTTGAATGGAGACCACTCTACCCTGAGGTTGTGCCCTTTTGTCCTAGACTCTCCCACCATGGGAAACCTGATTTCCACGTCTACTTTGTCTAATCTTTTCAACATTTGAAAGGTTTCAATGAGATCCCATCCCCCACCCATCCTTCTAAATTCCAGCAAGTACAGACCCAGAGCCATCAAAAATTCCTCATATGATAACCCTTTTATTCCTGGAATCATCCTTGTGAACCTCCTCTGGACCCTCTCCAATGCCAGCACATCTTTTCCAAGATGAGGAGCCCCAAACCTATTCACAATATCCAAGGTGAGGCCTCACCAGTGCCTTATAAAGTCTCAGCATCACGTCCTTGCTCTTGTATTCTAGACCTCTTGAAATGGATGGAGATGGATGCTAACATTTGCCTTCCTCACCACCAACTCAACCTGCAAGTTAACCATCAGTGTGTTCTGCACAAGGACTCCTAAGTCCCTTTGCATCTCAGATTTTTGATTTTCTCCTCATTTAGAAAATAGTCTGCACATTTATTTCTACTACCAAAGTACATTACCATGCATTTTCCAACATTATATTTCATTTGCCACTTTCTTGCCCAACCTCCTAAACTGTCTAAGACCTTCTGCAGCCTATCTGTTTCCTCAAAACTACCTGCCCCTCCACCAAACTTTGTATCATCTGCAAACTTGGCAACAAAGCCATCTATTCCATCATCTAAATCATTTATATACAGCATTAAAAGCAGTTGTCCTATCACCGACCCCTGCAGAACACTACTAGGCACTGGCATTCATTCAGACAAGGATCCATTTATACCCACTCGCTGCCTCCTACTAATCAGCCAATGCTCTAACCATATTAGTAAGCTTCCTGTAATACCATGGGCTCTTAACTTGGTAAGCAGCCTCATGTGTGGCACCTTGTCAAAGGCCTTCTGAAAGTCCAAATATCTAACATCCACTACATCCCCTTTATCTATCCTATTTGTAATTTCCACAAAGAATTCCAACAGGTTCGTCAGACAGGGTTTTCCCTGAAAGAAACCATGCTGTCTTCAAGTACTCCATCACCTCATCCTTAACAATTGATTCTACTTCTTCCCAACCACTGAGGTCAGACTAAATAATCTATAATTTCCTTCCTGCTGCCTTCCTCTTTTCTGAAAGAGTGGAGTGACATTTGCAATTTTCCAGTCCTCTGGCACCATGCCAGAGCCCAATGATTTTTGAAAGATCATTTCTAATGTTGTTACAATCTCTAACGCTATCTCTTTCAGAACCCTAGGGTGCAGTTCATCTGGTCTGGGTAATTTATGTTCTTTTAGGTCTTTTAGCTCTTTGAGCACCTTCACCCATGTAATAGTGACTCACCCACTTCTCTTCCTTCACACACTACAACCTCAGGCATACTGCTAGTGTCTTCCACAGTGAAGACTGATGCAAAATACTCATTTAGTTCATCAGCCATCTCCTTGTTTCCCATTATTATTTCTCCTGCCTCATTTTCTAGTGGTCCTATATCCAGTCTCAACTCTCTTTTACTTTTTACATATTTGAAAAAGCTTTTACTTTCCACTTTGATATTATTTCCTAGCTTGCTTTCATATTTCATCTTTTCCCTTCTAATGATTCATTTAGTTGCTCTCTGTAGGTTTTTGAAAACTTCCCAATCCTCTATCTTCTCACTAATTTTTGCTTTGTTGTATTCCCTATCTTTTGTTTTTACAATAGATTTAAACTCCCTTGTCAGCCAAGGTTGTACTATTTTACTATTTGAATATTTCTTCACTTTTGGTATACACATTTCCTTCACCTTCCTCATTTTTTCCAGAAATGCACCTCATTGCTGCTCTGCTGTCATCCCTGCCAGCAGCTCCGTCCAATTTACTTTGGCCCACTCCTTCCTCATACCACTGTAATGTCCCTTATTCCACTGAAATACTGCGATGTCAGACTTTACTCTCTCCCTATCAAGTTTCAAGTTCAACTCAATCATATTGTGATCACTGGATCCTAAAGGTTCTTGTACCTTGAGCTCCCTAATCGCCTCCGGTTCATTATATAACACTGTGGTGAACTGCATATACCTGTCTGGACACGCCCCCTGCTGACTGCTCCTGTGGCTCCTCCCACAGACCCCGTTATAAAGGCGATTGGAGACACAGCCCCAGCCTCAGTCTCCAGGATGTAGTGTGGTGGTCAATTGCTGATTGCTCTTTCTTCCAGCCAATAAAAGCCTAAATCTCGCCTCACGTCTTCGAGAGTTATTGATGGTGCATCAAACACCCAATCCAGTATAGCTGATCCCCTAGCAGGCTCAATGACAAACTACTCTGAAAAGCTATCTCTTAGGTATTCAACAAACTCACTCTCTTGAGATCCATTACCAACCTGATTTTCCCCAATCGACCTACATGTTAAAATCTCCCATGACTATCATAACATTGCCCTTTTGACTCGCCTTTTCTATTTCCCATTGTAATCTGTGGTCCACCTCCCAGTTATTTTTTGGAGGCCTGTATATAACTGCCATCAGGGTCTTTTTTCAAATCTTCCAGACTGAGATAGTATGCTTGAATGACATACTGTGCCTCCAGCACAAAGTGGTCTACTCCTTTTGTGTGTGGTATGTAGCTGTTCTGAGCTTGGGTTGCCTAGCAACAAATCTGGCACAAAAGGAATGGAAGTTAACTATAGAATTAAATAAATGCTGTAGGACAGAGCAGCATAGATCAGAATTAGCAGAATTTACATTTGCTTGGCATATGTATTAAAATAGCGAACTTTCTCGTGTGCTTTACAGGTACCCTTTCAAGCTGAGCAACCCAGGTAAATATGAGGGCAGATGACCGAAAGTTTGAAGAAAGATTTAAAGGAGAAAATTGGAGTAGAGCCTTGAAGTGTTTTACCATAGAACCATAGAACACTACAGCACAGTACAGGCCCTTCAGCCCTCCATGTTGTGCCGACACATATAATCCTTTAAAAAGAAGTACTAAACCCACACTACCCCGTAACCTTCCATTTCCCTTTCAAAGTTTTATAGAGAAAATTCCAGACCTAGTGTCTTGGAAGCTGAAGGCATGGCTGCCAATGCTGGAGAGATGAAATATGGGAAATGATCATGAGGGTAGAAGTGAAAATTGAAGACTGGTGGTAGGTGGAGGAGATTATGGAAATAGGGAGAGGCGAGACTATGTTAAAGAGGATGCACCCTGCGGATCTGTGACAGATATGCATGCCACAGTACCCACAAATGGGCTTGTCCCAATGCAGAAGATCGAAGAATCTATGCCGGGCAGAGAAAGTCTTGAGGGGTGCTAGTGTCAAAGGTTTTTGAAATGTTCTTTATTATGAGAATGTACCTCACAGCCTGGGGCAGTTCAGGTGTATTTAAGTAATAAATTATTATTTTAAATCATTTAAAAATGTACTATAACATCAGAAAATCTAAAAATGAATTACAACTAATAAATTAAGAAATTGAAAGAACTCAAGCACTTACTGGAACTTACTTTTTGTCCAGTCAAAATGAATGCAGTTGCTATTTATACCCACGCTATCTCTGGTGTTAAACTGAGGGTCAGAAGCAAATTACTAATTAAAACCTACCGAATGTTGAAAGGACTAGATAAGGTGGATGTGGAGAGGGTGTTTACTATGGTGGGTGTATCCAGAATTAGAGGGCACAGCCTCAAAATTGAGGAGTGACCTTTTAGAACAGAGGGAAGGAGAACTTTTTTTCGGCCAGACAGCAGTAAATCTGTGGAATGTTCTGCCACCGACTGCGGTGGAGGCCAAGTCTGTGGGTACATTTAAAGCGGAAGTTGATATTTTCCTGATTGGTTAGTGCATCAAAGGATATGGCAAGTAGGTAGGTGTATGGGACTGAGTGGGATCCAGGATCGGCCATGATGAAATGGCGGAGCAAGCTCAATGGGCTGAATGGCCTAATTCTGCTCCTATGTCTTATGGTCTTATAGGATTACACCTGAACCCTTGCTCTGCCAAAGAGCTCAATGGAAAGTCCTGCACTGGCATCTGAGCTTCAAGTCCTACTGAATTCTTTGTTCAAGAATGCCTGAAAAACCCTGAACGGCTTGAGCCATGAGTGATCAGCAACCAGTTCAATTCAGTCCAATGGACTGCAGGCTACAGGTGAACTGAGAACAGAATATTTGTATTTTTTTTTGCAATCAAGAAGAATGTTATTACTGAATATTTAAGAAAAATGCAGGTGCTGAAAATCTGAAATTAAAACAGAAAATGCTGGAAATACTTCCTAGGTCAGGCAGCATCTGTGGAAAATGACACAAAAAAGAAAGAACCTCTCCCTCACTGTCACATTAACAAAGGAGCTGGTGGTGAACTACAGGAGGAATGGAGACAAGCTAACCCCTATAGACATCAATGGATCTGGGGCTCAGAGGGTGAACAGCTTTAAGTTCCTCGACATACATAACACCAAGGATCTTAATGTACTGGCTGTGTGGTGACAAAAGCACTAAAGTGCTTCATTCACCTTAGATGGTTGAGGAAGCTTAGCATGTGTCCCTAAATCCTAAGAACTTCCTAAAGGGGCAGAATTGAGAGCATCCTGACTGGCTGCATTGCTGCCTGGTATGGGAATTGTACGTCCCTCAATTGCAGGACTCTGCAGAGAGTGGTGTGGATAGCCCAGCACATCTGTAGATGTGAACTTCCCACTATTCAGGACATTTACAGAAACAGGTGTGTAATAAGGGCCCGAAGGATCATTGGGGACCCGAGTCAACCCAAGCACACACCATTCCAGCTGCTACCATCTAGGAAACAGTACCGCAGCAAAAAAGCCAGGACCAACAGATTCCGGGAAAACTTCTTCCACCAGGCCAACAGACTGATTAATTCATGCTGGTACAATTGCATATTGCCCATTTAGACAGAGACGTAATGAAAAGATTTTGGCTGTTCATGTATGTGAAGAATGTAAGAAATAAGTGAATTCAATTCAAAAATTCTAGATGTTTGTCAGTAATGTTAGAATGTTTGCATTGATAAAGAGGCATTTGAACCCTTTGCAAATGGCAGAACTTTAATCAAGATGCTTCTGCAATTCTTTTGAAGAGAAATGTGATTTTCTAATTACAAATAAATTAATTTTTCTTCTTTTAACAGGGTAGAACTTGTTCCTCAATTACTTACGTTAAATAACGAAAACACATTGTACTGATGCAAATTGCATTCCACACCTAATATTCAATACCATGGAATTCAACAAAACCTAATTCACAAAGTTAACAATGGAATTGATTGTTAAGTCCAAATGGCAAAGGAACTATTTTTCCTTCTTTATTTAATATATACAGTTTCATTCTTCAACAACTTCCTGTTACAACAGAACTTGTCACAGCATAAGCTCATATTTTATAATGCTCCTTTGAGGGTTTAACAACTATATATATATATATATATATATATATATATATATATATATATATATATATATACACACACACATCAGGGCAACAGTATTGGCCTAGGATCACCTATAGAAAGGCCACTGCAAAAAAAAGCATTGTTATGCTTATTAAGTATAAAGTTTATTAAAACTGAAGTAATCTCATAACTTGAAACCTACTATAATATTACTGAGAGTATGGATGAATTTTGCATTGTTGAGAAATAAGAAATTTCAATATGGCAGGTTTTTTTTCCTGCCAGTTCTGTCTGTCTGTAGCTGATTGACTATTGCTAAAGGATGGAGACCAAGGAAATATCTTGGAACCATTACCGGAATGCCTACAGTTGACTGCACTAAAATGCCTGAGATTTGGAATGTTCCTCTGCTTGCTTTTATCAAGGCATGCATTTTGGAGAACACTAGATGTCGAGAAAATCAACCTTGGGAATAATTCTTTCACGTTTTCTAAGATGGAGGGATGACTTTTATTTCAAATCCAATTAATAGGCTTGTTTTAAAGGACTTACAGTGTAAAACAAGAGATAATGAATTTGGCACTATAATCAAGACAGGTGGCTTTTAATAAATATTAAAACCAGAAGATTTGATGTTGATTTTTATTGTTGTCAGTGATCATAGTTCACTTCAGCACAAGCAAGGTTACAGTCATTCCAATAGATGCAAGTGGTTGTCAATAGAACAATTTCTATTGAGTATATCTCCCTGTTATATGCTCAATAGAATCCTGTGGTCTTCAGGCTGAATTTCTGCTTTGTGGTTGGAGCAGTTCAGTCTTCACCTGAGATCTGAACTCTCATGCTTGGAAGATTACTTCTGATGGTCCCAATTTGATGCAAAGAATATGAAATTCTGCCAAACCAATGAATAATTTATCCCCAGCCTCTTGTCAATTAGTTATAGAAAGGACATAATGCAAAGCAAGCTCTACCTGCCTAGAGTCTTGCCTTTGAGCAACTTCTCATGCATTCTTTTGCCCAAATATTAAGATTCTATTGCATGGATATTCACTGCAAAAGAATGATTCTTCTGGGCTAGAGAAATATGACATCCTTAATGTTTAATGGCCATGTGAACCAACATTTATCTGTTTATGACATTGCAACAGAACTTGCCAGACCTTGATACCAGGTACAAGGAATATAGCTTCATTAATTTATCCTAGTTTTCCCATAACTCCTGCTTCACAATCTGCATATCACACAAGCAGAACTGCAAAACTCTTCCCATATATTAATTCAATAATATTGTTTTAATAGTAATATTTTATGAGAACCTCTAAGCATTGAAGAAAATATCAGGTACTTCAAAGGGAAGGATGTCTGTTGGGGTGCTGATCCAATATCGATTGTTTTAAATTACTAATCTGGATCAAAATTTTAACTTTTTCCTCTCTTTCTTTGAATTGTTGTTAGATACTGAAAGCAGTTGTTAAACAATTTATTATTTTTTTAACAAGTTCATTTATGAAATGGTTAAAATCTTATTATCAAGTTTGTTTTAACATATGAAATGTTTCTGGTGGAAGAAATTAGTAATCAATGCCTCAACATATTGCTTTTTGACAATAATACCATTTCAAATTTGGAATTCTACAATTTATCACTCTATTGTATGAGGATATCCTGGTTATTTTATCTCACTTCTTTAGAAACTACAGACACAAACTAAAGATGTTCTCAAGCAACTGTTTGCCAGTATAGCTCATCAGATCAATCTGCTGCTGTGCTTTAATTTTCTTCAGTCCAGCCTTTACAATTGTGCTTCCAGTGTTCACTTTGCAGAGTAAATGTGAGGTTGTGGATAAATGTGAGGTTATCCACTTTGGTTGCAAGAATAGGAAAACAGATTATTATCTGAATGGTGGCCGATTAGGAAAAGCAGAGGTGCAACGAGACCTGGGTGTCATTGTACACCAGTCATTGAAAGTGGGCATGCAGATACAGCAGGCGGTGAAAAAGTCAAATGGTATGTTGGCATTCATAGCAAGAGGATTGGAGTACAGGATCAGGGAGATTCTACTGTAGTTGTTCAAGGCCTTGGTGAGACCACAGCTGGAGTATTGTGTGCAGTTTTGGTCCCCTAATCTGAGCAAAGACATTCTTGCCATAGAAGGAGTACAAAGAAGGTTCACCAGATTGATTCCTGGGATGGCAGGACTTTCGTATGAAGAAAGACTGGATCGACTAGGCTTATACTCACTGGAATTTAGAAGATTGAGGGGGGATCTTATTGAAACGTATAAAATTCTAAAGGGATTGGACAGGCTAAATGCAGGAAGATTGTTTCCGATGTTGGGGGAGTCCAAAACGAGGGGTCACAGTTTAAGGATAAAGGGGAAGCCTTTCAGGACCAAGATGAGGAAAAACTTCTTCACTCAGAGAGTGGTGAATCTGTGGAATTCGCTGCCACAGGAAACAGTTGAGGCCAGTTCATTGGCTATATTTAAGAGGGAGTTAGATATGGCCCTTGTGGCTAAAGGGATCAAGGGGTATGGAGAGAAAGCAGGTACAGGTTTCTGAGTTGGATGATCAGCCATGATCATACTGAATGGCGGTGCAGGCTTGAAGGGCCAAATGGCCTACTCCTGCACCTATTTTCTATGTTTCTATGTAAAAGCGGATTCAAGTACATCTAATCTTATTAGCATTCCAAACCAAAAATCTAGAGATGTTTATCCTATTATCCATGGAATAAAAACTTCCAGTTAATTTGGGTAATATAGTCTTAATATTGCTAATAAATCATACCTTCAATGTTTATTCATTTTGTTCCATCTAGCAGTAATATTATGCAGTATGTTAACTCATGGGGAATTAGGCTCTGGAAGGATTTGTCTGGGACAGAATGCAATTAGGTTTTCCACCATTGTGTTTATAATAAAATAACTTGCCAGGTTTGTCTGAGCTCTAAGCAAATTGGACTAATGATTCCTAAGTATAACTTTGTATGTTCCCTAAAAGTAAAATCAAAGAAAAATAGGAAAAGTGAAGAGAAAAGAAACACGATCACTGAGGTGCTTAAGATCACTTAGGAAAGAAGAACATACATTAGAAATATAATTTATCTTTGTTGGCTTTGTTCTATTGTATTTGGTATGCAAATCCTGAAGAGCTCCAAGGCTGTAAAAATAAGAACCTTCAGAGCTTACTGCAGGGTAATCGAAGGGATCTCATTATCTCTGTGTATATTCTGCAAACTAGAAAATCTGAAATCAATTGCGAGTGCTTTAAATGTTGACATTTAAATAATTGAGTTCAAGCTACAGAGATTAATCCTCTTTTTTCTTTTATCACAAAGCTACCTCATGAAAGTCGATAAACCATTCCAGAAATTCTAAGTTCAAAATCAAAAAGTAACGTGACTGATGCAGGATCTTGGTCTGGGGGAACAATTCCAGATTTTAAGTGAATTTCACCAATGAAATATGTAAGCTCTTTGTGCCATGGTAACACATTGATATCTTTGAACTAAAACCTTCTGACTTATCCTGGCATAAGCACATCTACCCGATATTCATGTCATTCATCCCCAAATAATCTTGTGAACCCAGGGATGGAAAAAGGGATGGGAAATAGGCTATAGTGCTCTGCAAGTTACCAGAATTCAGGTTTTATTATCTGGAGAGCATCATTGTGAAAAGTTATACCATTTTTTCCAAAGGTTGACTTCCAGAATGTACACGCATCCCATGCACCAAGAGAATGAGCTTCAGGTGCCCTTATACTAACTGTAATGTAATTGCTTTGAGGAAAAGAAGAGCTGGCTATCAAACTTTAAGAAATTAGGGTCGCAATCTCATGCCTTTCATCTTTTAGTGACTGGTTACCCTTCACCCTTGTTTGGAAGTTAACAATGGTTTTATTTGGCAAATTCCAATAACTTCAATATTGGTGAAAGTGCCATTTGCTTTTTATAGGTCCCATTTGAGTTCTGGAAGGTTTTTTTTGGATGGAATATTCTAAAACGGCCATAGAGCGAGGAATAAGCCAATGTTTGACCATTGCTGATGCACACTTGGAGCTGATTTGAAGTGACAGATCCGAGGTGAAATGAGCTGGGGTTAAGCAGATTCAAAGCGGTGGGGCTAGGACCCAAGAGTGAGGAATGAGCCGACGTTTAACCAATTTAAGCACTGGGATAGGTTCGAAAGGTTAGGTATGGGCCAATTTGGGGCAGTGGGGCCTGGACCCAAGAGCACATCGAAGAGACAAGGCACGGGTCAGAGAGCTGGGACCCATGCGAGTGCCCATGACTACCCGTTTTGTTTGAAGGAAGTGTGACGAGCCGAAGGAGAAATTATTTAGAGTGAGAGCAAGTTCTGATGGGTGGAAGAGAGTGCTGATGGTGGGGAACTGGTTGCGTCTGGTGTCCAGAAAGAAACAGAGAGCTTTGAGGCCTTCCTGGTGGGGGATGGAGGTGTACAGGGACTGGACATCTATAATAAAAATAAGATGATGGGGGCCAGGGAATCTGAAATCATTGAAAAGATCCAGAGCATGTGAAGAGGCATGGATGTAGATAGGAAATGACTGAATTGGGGGGATAAAACACAGTCGAGATATGCAGATATGAGTTCAGTGGGGCAGGAACAAGCTAAAACAATGGGTCTACCTGGACAAGCTGGTTTGTGGATTTTGGGTAGGAGGTAGAAACGAGAGGTGTGTGGTGTGGGAACAATGAGGTTGGTGGCAGTGGATGGGAGATACCACCTGATGTCATGAACATTGATTTCTCAAACTTCCAGTAATGCCTTCCCCTATCCCCCCTTTGCCATTTCCCATCACCTTGTCCCTCCCTCATGTCATCACCTCCCACTGGTGCTCCCCCACCCCCCCCCTTTTCTTTTTTCCATGGTCTTCTTTATCTTTCACCAATCAACTTCCTAGCTCTTTGCTTCATCCCTCCCCCTCCGGATTTCACCTGTCGCCTGCCGTTTCTCTCTCCCCTCCCCCACCCTTCAAATCTGCTCCTCAGCTTTTTTTCTCCAGTCCTGCCGAAGGATTACGGCCCGAAACGTTGACTGTGCTTTTTCCCATAGACGCTGCCTGGCCTGCTGAGTTCCTCCAGCATTTTGTGTGTTTTGCTCAGTTTCTAGCAACTGCAGATTTTCTCTCATTTATGAACTGGTAGTATGTGATGCCAGTGAACATGGAACCAATCACAGGAGCGAAGACATAAATCAACAATGAATTGAGTCGGGATGCCTCATATTCATCAGTTCAATGCCTTACATTAGGGACCTTAGTGCTTAGCCCACTGCTCTACTCACTCTACCCGCGTGACTGTGTAAATAGGCAGAGCTCAAATGCCATCTATAAATTTGCTATTGATACAGCCATTGTTGGCAGAATTTCAGATGGTGATGAGAGGGTGTACAGGAGCGAGATATATCAGCTGATTGAGTAGTGTCACAACAGAAACCTTACACACAACATCAAAAAGACCAAAGAACTGATTCTGAACTTCAGAAAGAGTAAGATGAGGGAACAGACACCAGACTTCACAGAGGGAACAAAAGTAGAAAGACTTAGCAATTTCAAGTTCCTGGGTGTCAATATCTCTGAGGACCTACCCTGGACCCATATATCAATGCCGCTACAAAGAAAGCATGGTAGTAGCTATATTTCTGTAGGGTAGAGGGAGACACGCTGGCAGAGGGGGCAGAGTCCCCTGAAGAGGATGGACATTCTCACATGGACACACGGACCCCTCTCATGTCCCCAACAGTAGATCCACCCAAAACATCCTGTCCAATGGTGCCTGCTGGGTTACCGGGGGTAGTGCACAGATCGCAGCGCCCTTGCAAACCTCCTGACAGACTGAATCTTTGATTGGATAGTTTCTTTTGTTGTTAGATTGAATGTTGAACTTGCCACATTTTTTAGGTGTTTTTGTATTGGTAACCTGTTGCTAATGATACCACTGTTTCTATTTCCCAGTTCTATATTTGGGGAATGTTGATTTTAAAGGGGGAGAAGTATTGTAATGTGAGTATTATTAAAAGTAAATTAATACGAATCAGAAGCAGTTGGTAGCAAGAGGCAGGATCTGGGGTTGATGGGGTTTTACTTCTGGTGTGTGTTGTATATAGTTCCACCGCCCATGCTGCACGAGGTACCAGAAAGCCTCTGTATAGTAAGTATCATTTGCCGTCCTTGATAAAGATGTTCTTTTGGCCATAAAATTGTGGAGTTGTCCTTTTGTAAAATAGGAGTTACCACCCATGTAATGCCTTCTCATTGTCACCGTCAGGAGGCACACACTTAGAGTTTCAGGAGCAGCTGCTTCCCTTCTGCCATCTGATTTCTGAATGGACATTGAACCCATGGACACTACCTCACTACTTTTTTATTTCTATTTTTTTCACTACTTATTTAATATTGTGGTGTTCACGGAGCTTGGCAATTAGCTCAAAGACATTTCATCGCTAGGCGAGGCGACATCGTCAGTGCGCAGTTGTTGGTATTTCTCTCTGTAAATATAGAAAGATGGATTTAATGGTGTAAAAGTGTGTAGAGAAAAACATACAGTATGGTCATTAACAATCTTTGGTAAAGAATTAATTGTGAAGTTCCTAGTGTCTCCTAGAATGTCATTCATGCAGTACTTCACCAGCTCTGCAATTGTGGTTAAGTTCCTTTTGCCTTTGGCTGAAGTTTCACTGACATTCAGGTATTGAAATAGTGAACCAAGAGGTGTTATTATTCTATAATTCTTCTTAGATCACTGATTTACGATGGCCACCTACCTTATTTCCCTTGGGCTACGAAGAGTTTCATTAACATTTTCAAATTTGTCCATCACATTTTTTGCAATTACTTCATGACCCCTAACAATGCTAAAGTGCCCTTAATGACATTCAACTTCTGGCACTATCAGGATGATAGCTTAACTCGCAACAGACCCATAACCACAGAGGTAGCTGCCTCAGGTTGGCTCATGAAAGTCCAGCACAGAGGTTAATGGTGGAAACTGATATTGAGGCCACAGTAACAGATGATTTGAAGTCGCTCAGCCAATGAAAGATGCAGCCTGCTAATTTACAGGCCCAGAGAACATTCCCCATCTAGTCCAGGCTCTAGAGCAGGGGTTCCTAACCTGGGGTCCATGGACCCCTTGGTTAATGGTAATGGAGCATGGCATAAAAAAAGGTTGGGAACCCACGCTCTAGGCTAATGAATTGAAAATCTGCTCCTCACCAATTGCTTTAAGGGTAACTTTTCAATGTTCTTATTGTTCAAGCATTCTCTTTCATTCATAAGATCAAGCACCAATTCTGATGTTGCTTTTCCTTTCAGTCAAGCAGCTTTAATTATACAAATAGTATTCATGTCTGATGTGTGACGTCACACATGGAAGGGCATTGTCCTTTTGCCCTGAGGATGCTTTTAATTTTATCATTTTGAAATGGGGGTCACCTTAAGATCATAAGACCATTCAGACCATCGAGTCTGCTCCGCCATTCCATCATGGCTAATTCATTATCTTTCTCAATTCAATTCTCCTCTCTTTTCCCCAAAACCTTGGCTGCACTGATTAATCAAGAACCTATCAACCTCAGCTTTAAATATACTCAATGACTTGGCCTCCACAGACATCAATAGAAATGAGTTCTGCAGATTCACTACCCTAAACCTAAAGAAATTCCACCTCATTTCTGTTCTAAATAGGCATTTCTCTATTCTAAGCTGTTTCCTCTGGTCCTAGACTTCCGTACTATAGAAAACATCATCTCCACATTGACTCTAGGCATTTCAGTATTCTGTAGGTTTCAATTAGATTCCCCCTCATTCTTCTAAACTCCTCTGTGTACAGGCCAAGAGCCATCAAACATATTTTTATTCTTGGAATCATTTTCATGAACCTCCTCTGGACCTTTTCAATGTCAGCACATCTTTTCTCAGAATAGAAACCACTCACAATACTCCAAAAGTGCTGTCTGACCAATGCTTTATTAGGCTCAGTATTACATGCTTTCTTTTATATTCTGTTCTATATTATATTCTTGATATAAATGTTAACATTGCATTTGCATTCCTCACCACTGACTCAACTGCATGTTTACCTTTAGAGAATCCTGCACAAGGACTTCCAAGTCCCTTTGCACCTCTGATTTTTGAATTTTCTCCCTATTTAGAAGATAGTCTACACCTTTATTCCTTCTACCAAAGTGCATGATCATACACTTCCCGACATGATATTTCAGCTCAGGCACTTCACAGCCATCTGACTAACTGCAACTAAACTTCTTCAAAAATTTTCAAGTTTCTCAGCATAAAAGCCATCGATTATCCTCTCCTGCCTTCCCTGGTCTCTTTTTTTCATTCCCCATTTTAGTTACTCTGGCACTCCTTTTCTTCTCCTCACCTGCCCCTCACTTCCCTCAGATTGCCCTACTCCTCCCCCTTCTTCCATAGCCTGCACCCAATAGATTCCTTCTTCTTTACTCCTTTACCTCTTCCACCTGTCAGTTGTCAGTTTCTTACTTCACCACCCCCCATCCACATACCTATGTTCCCTTCACATGATCTTATCTATCATCTGCCAGATTATACCCTTCCTCTTTCCTACCTTCTTATTCTCACCTGCTTCTTTCCTTTCCAGTCTTGATGAAGGGTCTCAGTGCAAAATGTCCACTGTTTATTCCCCTCCATAGATGTTGCCTAATTTACTGAGATCCTTCAGCATTTTGTGGGAATTACTCAGGATTTCCAGCAACTTCAGTATCTCGTGATTATCCTCTCTCTAAGGTTTCTGATGATTTGTAAGACATCTGGCAAATATTTGTGGAATTCTACACACAGAGCTTGTTTGCCATAAAGCCACCTTGCTTAAATGCCCCAGGGCAGAATTTCTCTTCAGCCATGACACTGCAACAATGCCAAATGAAGCCCAAGCTCAGTCCTCATAGATCTGGCTATGTCCTGCATCCAAATTTGTTGACCATACACGTAGCCCTGTTCTTCCTTGCCTTTTGAAGTCCTACTCCATCATCTTCCAAATCGGTACAAACTCCCTTCCTACTGATCACCCTTCTCAACTTCTAGATGTTATTGTCAGTATTTCTACACACTTTCAGCTCCAACATCAGGCCTTTAACAAAACACAAAAAATGCCTGAGGAACTCAGCAAGTCAGGAGGTATCTATGGAGAGGATTAAGCAATCAATGTTTGAAGCCGAGATCCTTTATCAGGTCGAGAAGGGAATGGGGCAGGAACCTGAATAAGAAGGTGGAGGGAAGGGGAGAAGTGCAAGATGGTAGGTGATAAGTGAGACCAGCTGAGGGGGAAGGTGGAAAGTGGCATTTTTTCACAAACAAGAGAAAATCTGCAGATGCCAGAAATCCGAGCAACACACACAAAATGCTGGAGGAACTCAGAAGACAACATCTAAGGAAAAAACTACAGTCAACGTTTCCTGCTGAAATCCTTCAACAGGACTGGAGAAAAAAAGCTGAGGAGTAGGTTGGTAAAGAGAGGGGGAGGGGAGAGAGAAACACTGGGTGATAGGTGAAACTTGGAGGGGGAGGGATGAAGCAAAGAGCTGGGAAGTTGATTGGTGAAAGAGACAGAAGGCCATGGAAGAAAGAAAAAAAGTGGGGGGAGCACCAGAGGGAGGTGATGGGTGGGTAAGGAGATAACATGAGAGGGGAACAAGGGGATGGGAAATGAAGAGGGGAGGTGGGGACGAGTCATTACTGGAAGTTTGAGAAATCAATGTTCATGCCATCAGGTTGGAGGCTACCCAGATGGAATATAAGGTGCTGTTTCCCACCTAAGTGTGGCCTTATCCCAGCAGTGGATGCAGCTATGGTTGGACATGTCAGAATGGAAATGGGAAGTGGAATTATAGTGGGTGGCCACTGGGAGATCTCGCTTGTTTTGGCAGATGGGGCATAGGTGCTTGGCAAAGCAGCCACCTAGTCTATGTCGGGTCTCACCGATATACAGGAGGCTGAACACAGTATATGACCCCAACAGACTCACAGGTGAAGTGTCACCTCACCTGGAAGGACTGTTTAGGGCCCTGAATGGTAGTGAGGGAGGAGGTGTAGGGGCAGGTGAAGTACTTGTACTGCTTGCAAGGATAAGTGCCAGGAGGGTGATCAGTGCAGAGGGACAAATGGACAAGGGAATCATAGTGAGTGAATCCTATCTGCATCTGCTCTCAAGATGAGGCTTTTCATTTTAGAACAAAGGAGATGTCCTCCTTTTCCAAAGAAAGAGGCTTCCCTTCCTTCACCATCAACGCTGCCCACAACTGCATCTCTTCCATTTCATGCATGTCTACTCTTACCCCATCCTCCTGCCACCTTACCAGGGATAGGGTTCCTCTTGTCCTCACCTACCACTCCATCAGCCTCCGCATCCAGCACATAATTCCCCAAAACTTCCACCACCTCCAACTACAGCCCTCCACCAAACTCATTTCCCTGCCCCCCCCCAGTTCCTGCTTTCCGCTGAGATCGCTCCCTACGTGACTCCTTTGTTTATTTGAACCTCCTCACTGATCTCCCTCCTGGCACTTATCCTTGCAAGCAGAACTAGTGCTTCACCTGCCCCTACACCTCCTCCCTCCCTACCAGTCAGGGCCCCAAACAGTCCTTCCAGGTGAGGCGACACCTCACCTGTGAGTCTGTTGGGGTCAAATACTGTGTTCAGTGCTCTCAGTGTGGCCTCCTGTATATCACTAAGACCCGAGATAGATTGGGAGACTGCTTCACCAGCCCATTGCCTCCCTCTGTTGCTACACCCCCCCACCTCCCTTTTCTTCCTTTCTTCCATGGCCTTCTGTCTCTTTCACCAATCCACCTCTCAGCTCTTAGCTTCATCCCTCCTCCTCCTCCAAGTTCCACCTATCACTTGGCATTTGTCACTCCCCTTCCCCCACCTTTCCAATCTACTCCTCAGCTTTTCTCTCCAGTCCTGCTGAAGGGTTTCAGCCAAAACTTTGACTGAACTTTTTTCCACAGATTTTGCCTGGCCTGCTGATTTCCTCCAGCATTTTGTGTGTGGTGGCCTTTAATGCTACCTTGGGCCAGAAATGTGCAAATTGTTCTTTTCTCTTCACAGCTTTGCTTCAGAAAATGCAATGGCTGATTTGCTAGCTTTAGCAAAATACAGAGGTTTAATTGCATTATACTCATAGGAGTTGACATATTATTCAACATGCCCATAGGCTGCTAGTTACACAAGGAAATGTCATCTTACACAATAAGTAATAAAGAAATCTTGAAAGAAAAGTAACCCCAGTATGTACAAGACAAATTTTTGAACAGAGTGAAAGAAAGTAAAAACAAATGTAGCTTGCAAGCAAACTATAGACATTACAGTCTTTAGCTAATGGATTATTTAATATTGTCTAAAGCTGAAATCTATATTATTGGCATAGATGTGGGAAATAAAGTAAAATGTTAATGATAATATTTTATTTCACAAATCATGACAAAAGGTAGATGAGGAATACAATAACCATTAAACTGAACTGTGAATAATTTAATTTATTTCATATTAAATTGGAATTTATTTTAAGCCTATCACATTGGCAGTGGTATTACCAATACTATTGAAATCTATTCAGTCATTTTATTAGCTATTTATTCAACGCAGTCCTTTAATTGTTACCAGTTATGAGAGCAGATACATTTTTAAACTGGTGATAATGTTTTCTTTTATTCTCTTCCCAGGCACACTGCAGCAATCATTAAGAATGGCTTTCATTTAATTTCAGTTGTTGTTCCTTCCTGCAGCAGTTTATGGGTAATAAACAGCTTCAAATATCTATGTGCACAAGAACAAAAACATCAATTTGATACCTTCTTCATTTACAAGTTGCTAAAGCTTGCAGTTAAAGTGGTTTTAAAAATGCTGCAATAATTAAGTATATTTTCAATGAGGTTTCAGTTTTGTAGTTTAACAATAGCTGGAAACTTCCTGAGAAGCTACACATACAACGGGGCGATGGATTTAAAATGGAATATATATACTCTGTTCACTCTAGCCATTATTTTAACAGCTTGTTGGTTGAGTTATCTGCCAGTAACAAAGGGCCTTGTACACTTACACAAGTTATTGTTTCACAAAGTTAACCAAACCTTAGCTGGACTTTAATTCAGGTATGAATGAGGAGGTCTGACCATACTTTAGGGTTAAAATTGCCCACATTGTTTTTCATCTCATACATCAAGCAGATCACCTGAAGGTGGTAGTTAGCAGGATGTTTGGCGAAGTGCAACCACAAATCTGTAGCAACCTGCAAGAGGTACAAATGAACTGGGCCAAATGAGATCCAACCCATTATATTTGTCTGATACATACTTAATTTATTAATCTCTGACCACATCCCCTCTCAAGGATAAATGTTTGGACCTGAACCAGACTGTTCACTACCAAGGGTCTGTTCTGAGATATTTCCCAGACCATATATCAGTATTGCTTCCTATTTCCACCACAGCAACTTCACTCAATTCCACACATGGAGAACTTATTTGCTGTTCAAACCCCTCATTTACACATATACCACCTCCAGAGATGACAATTCTAAAGCTATCCTAGGAAGTCTCATTTAAAACACAAACTCAGTTTAAGTCTCATTCACCTTGGCTGAACAATGGAAAACCTCATTCCTTCTTTCTGAGTTCCTTCCTGGCCTCTATTGCTATAATTTCTGTCACCTCATCCATCTGTTTTCTTTCCTTTCTGGCCTATTGATTAATCGCACATTTAGTCTTTCTACCTTTGGTAACCATGCTTACAGATGCTAAAGTCTTAAACTCTGGATTTCAAACCTTTTCTACATGTCTATCTTTCTTCCCTTTTTTAAGATATTCAGAACATAACTCCATTAACTGTTCTCTTCATATCACCTTATCTGGCTGTGAGTCAAACGTTGCTGAATATCTCACCTATTGAAAACCTTCAGGTGGTAACTAAATTACAAAGACAATACAAATAAGATTATTCCTGATCTTCTTTTTCCTTCTCTTATTTTAATATGAAGAATAACACAAAATGGCATTAGTTCTTCCCAGTGACTTTTATCCATGATGTTACTGCAGTTTTTTTCTAAGTACTGTATTAGGTCAGCTACCCAGTGAACCATTGAGATCATTGGAAGTCTTCCGAAGATTTCCCACTGACAACAAATCAAAGGAAGCCACAATTGTCAGAAATATTCAAAAATAAAAAATAACTGTATTGAAGATCACTATGTTAGGATGTTATGTAAGAGTGTGCTTCATCTGAGCTATATGCTGTGCTGACCTGCAAAACAGACAAAAAAGAAATTGAAGTCCTCTGGGGTTTACAACACTTTCTTGAGTATGAGCCATAAAATAAATTGAAATGTTGTTAGCCTTCTGGGATGGACAGATGCTCAGATCATTGTGTATACTGAAGAAGCCTGGTGCTGAAAGATGTCGATAGCTTCATGTTTTTCATAAGGCACAATTCCAGTGTTATTCCCATTTACCAAAGTGATAACCACTATTCTTCAGCACCTAACTGTTCTGGTTAACTTTGGCTATGATGTACACCATGGTTGATTATCTTTGGCTAAAATGTCCCACCACTCACGTAGCTTGAGCAAACACAAGTGTAAATGGATTCCAAAAAAACTTCCATCAATTGTATTTCCTGGCTTTGTTTGATACTGACTCATTTCTATCATGGCAACTGTATTAGAGAATGGTGGAAGGATTACTGAAGAAATGGCTCCTCCTTCAACACAAGAACTGATACTATTACCATAACCCAGCTATGACAGATCATTCTTTGCACACTCTCATATTGTTGAAATGTTGCTAACGTCGTCAAGGAAAATACTTAAAATATCAGTTGTTTTAATCAGCTTTATTTTTGGTGCAATCATAAAAAATAGTGGCCTTGAAATCAATTGGCCACAAAGAGGAATGCTAAGCTGCCTTTTAATTAATCTGCACTCATTCACGTTGAAGCAGCAATGTGTTATTCAGTTAAGGTCCTTGTGAAATAGCTTTGTATGCTCTGCATGCACATCGACTGGCATTGTACACAGTGCATGGTGTTGCTATGTCTTACAAAAGGAATCATGGAGTCATAGAACATTACAACACAGAAGCAGGCCCTTCAGCCCATCTATCCTGTGCTGAACTATTCTTCTGCCTAGTCCCATCGACCTGCAACTGTACCAAAGACTTTTATATCCTTTCCATTCATGTGCTTATCCAAACTTGTTGAAGTTTGTTGAAGTAATGTTAAGTCAAACCTGGATTCACCACTTCCACTGGCAACTTGTTCCACATTTTCCACACACCCTGAGTGAAGATGTTCTCCCTCATGTTCTCTTGAAACATTTCACCTTTTACTCTTAACCATTAACTCTAGTTTTTGTCTCACCCAAACTCAGCAGAAAAGCCTGCTTGCATTTACCTATTTCTACACCTCATAATTGTATATATCTCTGTCAAATGTCCCCTCATTTTCCTATGTTCTGGGGAATAAAGGCTTAACCTGTTCAATCTTTGCTTATAACTCAGGTCCTCAAGTTCTGACAACATCCTTGTAAATTTTTTCTATAATTTTTCAATCTTATTGAAATCTTTCCTTTAGGTAGGTCAACAGAACTGCTCACAATACTCCAAATTAGGCCTCTCCAATGTCCTAGACAATTTCAACCTGACATCCCAACTCCTGAACTCAATACATTGATTTTTGAGGGCCAGTGTGCCTTTACAACTCTGTCTACCAGGGCTCTTGGCCCAAAATCTTTCTATAGATGTTGCCTGGCCTGCTGAGTTCCTCCAGCATTTTGTGTGTGATACTTCGGATTTCCACTATCTGCATATTTTCCCATACCTGTGATGCTACTCTAATGGAATTATAGATCTGTATTCTTAGATATTTCTGTTCTATCACACTCCTCGGTGCCCTACCATTCTCTGTGTAAGTCCTATCTTAGTTTGTCATTGCAAAGAGCAACACCTTTCACTTGGCTGTATGAAATCCCATCTGTCATGTTTCCAGCTGATCTGGAACATGCTGTAGGCTTTGATAGCCTTCCTCACTCTCCATTGCACCCCCAATCTTAGTGTCATTTGCAAACTTGCTGATCCAGTTTACCACAATATCATCCAAATAGTTGTTCTTGATGACAAACCTCAAGCCAGCACTGATCCCGAAGACAAACTACTAGCCATAAGCTTCCAGTCGAGAGGCAACCATTTACTTCCGACTTACCGACTTATCCCAAGAAACCAATGTAGAAAGCTAGTTATGACCTCATCCTGAATACCAAGTGTCTGAACCTTCTGGACCAAGCTCCCACACAGAACTTTGTCAAAGGCCTAGCTAAAGTCCATGTAGTATGCCTTTCCTTCATCAATTTTCCTGGTAACCACTGCAAAAAAACTCTACAAGATAAGTAGGTCTACGTGTTTCAAGCTTTGCTGCCTTGACAATAGGGGAACAGCCAAATATGCTTTGATAGTTCTAGTGGAGGCTGTTATACTTTAATCATAGTGCTTCTTGATATTGAAGTGCAACGAAACAAGTTCATTTCCCATTCCATCTGCACATTAAAGCTATTTCTCTGAATGTCATGCTCCGTATTCTGGAAGAATAAATTGTCAGCATGCCTAGGTGGTAACATATTGACATGGTAGAGCAGTGTTGGTGCATTAAATGACTTTCTACTGGCTGATGACTGGCCCAAGCAAAAAAATAAAATAAATTAAAGGAATGTAAACAAAAGTTGCATATGCAGTCTCAGGTCATGGAAGGCATCCAGTCAACAATCAGGTGCTTCTATTTCAGGTAATAATTGGCTTTAGTCCATTGGTCCTGGAATGCAACATATGCCACTGCAAAAGGCATAGCACTAATAACACCAGGGAAGAAATTGTTCTCAAAATAGATTCAACATGATTAAACTTACTGTGAAGAACTCCTTTTTTAGAAAAAAAAAGCCAGTTTAGGTAAGACTATTATTTTTTAACTTCAGGTTTTGAAGTCTTTTTTGAGTCAGAGTGGAATCCATTTTTAATATTATTGTCATATTTTCATTGCGCTGCTTTCTCCTGAGTAAACAAAATAAGCTCATTGATGGGCTCCAGTCAGGGATGACAAGTCCACACAACTTTATTACGGAATTGATTGGAAAATTATGTTTCTCCTTAATTGATCTGAGAAACAATGTATTTGTTGGTAAGTGTTTTTTGAGGTAGCAATACAGCTAGCTGAACATCTATAATGAGTAATAAAAATTAAAATTAAGCAGATCATAAGGGCATTTTTACAAAAATTATGTTCCTAGAAGGGAGCTTTGCCCATTAAGGGAGCAATGTCATGAGGGTAAGCAAGTACGAATACTGCCAGCTCTTTGCCCTTGCCTCATGTAACAGGGTTTACCCATTCCCAAGTAGATATAGACATATTGCTACTTAAACAGAATGAAACATTATATTAAATCTTTCCTTTGTGCTTCTCTTTGATATATATTCAGCTTTGGTCATTGTTAATTGGTATATTATTGGCAAATGCATCAAGACACAATGAAAAACTATGCCATCTATGTAGATCATTCCAAAACATAAGTACCAAGGGAGAAGGAATAACAGAATGCAGAATATGGTGTTGTAGTTACCATTACAGACTCAGTGCAATGATGGGAGAAAAATAAGGTCATGTGATATGATGAGGTAGATAGTGAGATGAAGAGTTCACCTTTATTGTTCAAGAGTCTTCTCACAGCAATACAGCAATATAGAAACTGTCCTTGAGCCTGATGGTATATGTTTTTAAGCTTAAGCATCCTGCCCTGTGGAAGCTGGGGAGAGAAGAGAGAATGACCTGGATGGAGTCTGATAATTTTGGCTGCTTTCCCGAGGCAACGGGAGGTTGAGGTCATTTGAGGGGAGGTTGATTTTCATGATGAACTGAGCTTCTTGCAGAAAAAGATGTATAGACTTGGGTGCAATATACTAGAATGGTAGTGGATTGGTTAACCAGTTGTGATGAAGTGTTGGTAGTCAATAGTGAGTGAAGTGTCACAAGGATCGATACTGGACCTGCAACTGTTCACAATATACAGAAAGATATAAATAGGTTCATTGAATGGGCAAGGCTCTAGCCAATGGAGTACAATGACTTCAAATGTGAGGTTTTCCATTTTGGAAGGAAAAGGGTGAAAGGACTCCTAAGTCCCCCAGGTGTACAGTAGGCCTTGTGAGTGCTTGTGCATGAATTCTGAAATATTGGTTTGCAGGTGCAACGAGCTATCAAGAAGGTAAATGGAATGTTGGCCTTCATTATTAAAAGGATTGAATTTAAGAGAAGGGATGTTATTCTGCAAATGTACAGGGTTTCAGCTGTGAAGCCCCACCTAGAGTACTCATGTATTTCTGGTCTCCTTATTTGAGAAAAGATGTACTGGCTTTGGAGGCAGTGCAGAGGAGGCTCATGATGTTGGTTCCAGAGAAGAGGGGATTACTCTATGAGGAGAAGCTGAGTTGCTTGGGACTATACACACTAAAATTCAGAAGAAAAAGAGATGATCTTATCATCATCATCAGGTGCCATGCCCAGTTTGAGCTTTGACTGCCATGGCCACACATTTCTGTTTTGGATCAAGTGGATCAATTCATTGGTATTCATTTCCAGTTCTCTGGCTGCCAGCTCCATCATCATTTGTCTTTGCTTTCATCTTGCTTTCTTCCCTTCAATGTTTCCCATAATTACCATGCATTCTAACTCCTCTTTCCTAATCACATGTCCAATGAAGTTACATTGCCTTTTCATGCTCTCATACATTATTTCTCTTTTAGTGCTTGCTCTATTCATGACATTCTTGTTAGATATTCGTTTCGTCCATGATACTGTTTGCATCCTCCTCAAAAACCACATCTCTGCTGCTTCAATTCATTTCCTCATGTTACTAGATATTGTCCAACATTCAGAGCCACATAACATGACTGGATAAATGTAACATTTCAGTACTCTGAGGCGGGTTGTCATGCCTAGTTTAGTGTTGACCAGTATATTCTTCATTCTCCTAAAGGTGTCTTGCCACACCTGCCATCTGATGTCACCCTGCTTCCTAAGTAGCAAAAGTTCTGTACTTGTTTTATGTCTTTCCTGTTTATTTTCAGCCTGCAGCTAGGATTCTCCTTCTTTTTGGATATCACCATACATTCTGTTGTTTTGCAATTGATAGATAGACCCATTTTTGCACTTTCTTCAACAACAATTATCAATTAAGTTTTGTAGTTTGTCCTCCATACTTGCAATTAACACAGTATCATCCACGTATCTGAAATTATTGATGTTATTACCACCAACTTTGATTCCCAAGATGTCTGTTATATTTTGTAATATTGTTTCACTGTACACATTAGACGATTCAGGGGAGAAAACACATGCCTCTTGTCTAATGCCTCTC
Source organism: Hypanus sabinus (assembly GCF_030144855.1). Taxonomy (NCBI): domain Eukaryota; kingdom Metazoa; phylum Chordata; class Chondrichthyes; order Myliobatiformes; family Dasyatidae; genus Hypanus; species Hypanus sabinus. The sequence continues at coordinate 51,367,478 of NC_082715.1, forward strand.
TGGATTTTCGTAAATTAATTCACTTCTCCATCTATTCTTACAGCGGCAAATTGTTCACAGTACAGAATTCTGATTAGGCGGAGGTCTTTCGAATCTAGATCTAGAGTTTCCTGTAATATTTCAAATAACTTATTGTGCTTCACTTCATCAAATGCTTTTGTGTAGTCGATAAAACAAACAAGCAAATCTTTCTTCATTTAAATAGCTCATTCTGATAGTATCCTTAACATAAATATTGTGTTTCATGTACTTCTGTCTTTCAAAAAAAACACATTGTTCTTTAACTATTTCAGCTTGCATCTTACTTTTAGCTCTTGTCATCAAAATTCTTAGAAGTATCTTGGTGATATGACTCATTAAACTTATGGTCCTATGTAATTCATATTCTATTGCTCAAGGTTTCTAAGGAAGAGTGAAGGATACTGATTTTTTTCATCTCTTCTAGTGTTATTCCAGTCTCCTAAATGTCATTGATTAAACCAGTAAGTTTTTCAATTCCATAACCTTCAAGGGCGATAATTTGTTCTATTACTAATTCATCAGGGCCTGCTGCCTTTCCTTTCTTCATCTTATTTATTGCATTAGGAACTTCATATTTTAAAATACTTGGACCTTCAATGTTCTTCTTAATTTCTGTTTTTTCACCTCGATCATCTTCACACAATTCCTGAATATACTCTGTCCATCTGTTCATAATCTCATCTTTTTCCATGATAGTGGAACCGTCCTTTGCTTTCAAACATCCACCTGAAGAACAGAGGAGCTTTTTACCAGTGATATTCTTGACTTGTTGATGTAACCTTTTTGGATCAGTAATAGGGATTCTTTCTAGTTGCTCACATTTCTGGTTTAACCATTCTTTTTTGGCTTTTTAACATAAGCTTTTAACTTTTTTATCGAAGGACTTTTACTCTATAGGATTTGCTTTCTTCCATCTCCTTTCTGCCATTAGATTTTTGATTTCATCTGTCATCCATTTATTCTTTGTGATTTTTTTGTTTTTTAGGAATCACTGATTTTGCTGATTCTGCCAAGGCATCCTTTAGAGAGTTAAACTTCATTTCTAATGATTGCTATCATCTTCAACTGATTCTATTTCTAGACTTTGAAATCTATTCATTACTTCAATTGTAAATTTTTGACTTAAGTTTTCTTCTTTAATTAATTGCAAGTAGTTCAGGTTTTTGCTTCTTTAGTTTTTTTAAGTTTTACCTTTACATGACATAGGGTTATGGTCACTATTGCATTGAGTCACTGAGTTTCTAAAGCTTTGGTCTACAGTAATAAAGTCAATTTGATTTCTGGTGTTATCACCTGGACTTTTCCAGGTCCACAAGGGTCTTGGGTGGTTTTTAAAGTAAGTATAGAATTCTATAAAATTATAAAATGAGTAGATTAGATAGTGGCAGAAAAGTTGTTTCTGTTGCTAGGGTCAACTAGAATTAGGTGACATAGCCTCCAAGATCTAGAGTGTAAATTTAGAATGGAGAGGAGGAGGAACTGCTTTTCCCAGAATACTGAATCTGTTAAATCCTCTGTTCAGGAAAGCAGCAGAGGCGACCTCGTTAAATATGTTTAAGACAGTTAGATAGATTCTTGCATAACAGGGGATTAAGCATTATGGAGGAAAAAACAGGTTGGTGGAACTGAGTCCATGGCCAAATCACCCATAGTCGTATTGAATAGCAAAGACGTCTCGTGGGTCAGATGGCCTACTCCTACTCCTGCTTTTTTATGTTCTTATTATTGATGCACCATCAATAACTCTCGGAGACTGGAAGTGAACGATAGGCTTTTATTAGCAGCAAAAAGGGAGCACGGCATCTTGGAGACTGAGGGAGGAGCAGTGCCCCAATCGCCTTTATACAGGGGTCTGTGGGAGGAGCCACAGGAGCAGTCAGCAGAGGGCATGTCCAGACAGTTATACATAGTTTACCACAATTATGTTCTTGAAACTTTGGGCAAAGCAATTACCATACCAAGTGTGATTCATCCAGATAGGATGTTTTCTATGGCGCACGTACACAATGCTACTACATCTCAGAGCATCAGAGTTCAATTCTGGCACTGTCTGTATGGAGTTTGTATGTTCTGCACATGAACACATGGGTTTCCACATGGTGCTTCCATTTGCAAAGTTGTACCAGTTAGTAAGTTAATTGATAATTGTAAATTTTCATGTGATTACGCTAGAGTTAAATATGTGGGCTGCTGTGTGGTGTGGCTTGTGGTCTGGAAGGACCTATTGTGCACTGTATCAATAAATAAATAAAATTTTAAAAAATAAATAAACAAATGTGAGGATCAACAGGGAAATAATAAATTTCCTTAGCCGAATAAGGAGGTTGAGGTACTAGTGTACGTTCTGGGCCAAAGCATCTACGTGGTTAGTTCAGGACAAGCTATTTGAGATATTTCCACTGTCAAGTATCTCCACCTCAATTAATCATCTACTGGTGGATGTATGGGTGTATTTTTAATGGGCTACTTTGTTACTCTACACAGCAACCCAGAGCCACATATGGTACTGCTGCTTCTCCAGCTTGCCAGGTCCAACTCGAGCCTGTGTGAAGCCTGCATGTGCTTCCTGTGAGTGCATAGTCCATATTCCTTACACCTCAGTTTACTCCCACATCTCAAAAACACACACGCTCAGAGGTGAAGTGGTACTGTGCATTGCCTCTAGTATGAAGGTGAATGCTAGTTATTAGAAACTTAGTGAGAATAAACTGGGTTTAGTGCAATCTGTTAAGTCGGTGTTTGGTGGTTAGTACAGATAACTGAGTCAAAGTCCCTGTTTCCAACCTGTGTATCTCTATGACACTACATGACTATGGCCTACCCATAACCATGCATGAATCCCATTTTATTCTTCCCACGTCCCTTTCAAACTCTCCCAGATTTTTCTATTCACCCACATAATATCATGGGGCATGGGAGTTGAATTCCGATACTGTCGGTAAGAAGTTGTATGTTCGCCCTGTGACCACGTGGGTTTCTTCTAGATGCTCTGGTTTCCTTCCCAGGCCAAAGACGTACTGGTTAGTAAGTTAACTGGTTATTATAAGTTGTCCTGTGATTAGCCTAAGGTTAAGTAGGTGGGTTGCTAGGCAGTGCGGTTCATTGGGCTGGGTGGGCCTGTAGGGTGCTGTATCGCTAAATAATGAGGCAGTTTACAGTAAACCAACTAATTATGTAGTCTGCAACCAAAAAGCAGCATCTTGAAACCAATGAATTGCTGATACCCTTCAGTGAAGATAATCCTTCATCATTATTTAGTCTGGCTTACATCAACATGGCAGTTTTTAATTTCCCTCTAAAGGTGGTGAAAAGTGCCAGCAGTGTATAATACCCACATCATATGTATGAATAAATGAATTTTAATAAACCTGAAAATAGATAAGGCTGATTCAAAGTAACACACAAAAGATGCTGCAGGATCTCAGCAGGTCAGGCAACATCTATGGAAATGAATAAAGAGTTGACGTTTCGGATTAAGACTCTTCATCAGGGCTGAATTATGTGGCAAGTTTCCCTGGTGTGATTTCCTTTGCAGATAGACAGAGCTGTTTGTTCAAAACTACTCTTTGAAATCAGCACAATATAGCTGATAATAAATTAATAGAAATGTACGCAACAAATTCTACTTCAAAACAATTTTTAACCTTGTGGAAGTGATCGGAATATCAAAATTAATAAGCTTATTAACATTTCCTATAACCATATAACCATATAACAATCACAGCACAGAAACAGGCCATCTTGGCCCTCCTATAAGTCACCTTTTTGTACCGACACATTTGCACTTTTTTCAAAGCCGTCGTAGTTAGCAGTCACATAAAAAGCTTTCTAAAGTTGCTATCTGCAGTTGTGTTTGTTGTTTTTGAAGAGCAGGCTTGAAACTATTTCCGATGCAAAATAGCATGTTCATGTTTGTTACTAAGTATATCTTAAATTATTGTTAAGGATGCAAAAAAAATTATCTGAGGGAAGTTTGGAGTACTAAGCCTCTCAATATATACTTGGAGTTGCATTATTATGGAAATAAAGCACTTGCAAAGACTTGTACAATAGATCAAAAATGTTTTTCCCACAAGAATTCTATTGAGAATGTGCAAATTGAAAACATGCAGATCTATACTAAAGCAAACTGGAAACCTGAAATAAAAACAGAAATACTCAATAGATTAGGCTATGGAGGACAGGAGAGGCAGCTTGATTTTCCTGATTAAGGGATTTTCAGCCAAAATAGAGAGGAAATTAAGGAGGGTGGGATTTTTGTTAAAGAAACAATCAATCACAGTTGTGTGGAGGGATTATCAAATGATGATGCTTGAGGTAAATTTGAAAACCAGAAAGAGATAAGTGCATGGCTGAGTGTGTACTAAGAGCTATCAGCATATATTAGGTATATTGAAATATTAGGTATCAGGTATATTGAAAAGCCCAGAAAGAGTGAATGTGGAGTAAATGTTTCCCAGATTTGGGGAGTCTAGGACCAGAGGCACATCCTCTGAATAGAGAGACATCCCTTTGGATCACAGATGAGGAGGAATTTCTTTAGCAAGAGGGTCTTGAATCAGTGAAATTAATTGCCTCAGATGACTGTGGAGGCCAAGCCATTGGGTATATATAAAGCGGAGGTTGATAGGTTAGAACATTAGAACATTAGAAGGTTTTTGACAAAACAGGCCATTCAGACCAACAAAGCTGGCCAAATTCCTATTCACAAAGTGTGTTGAAAAAGCTATTGAGTTTAGATTTGAACGTCTCTAAGGTACTACACTCAAATAAACATCTAGGTAGTTTGTTCCATGTGTCCACAACTCGCTGTGTAAAGAAATGTTTCCTGATGCTAGTCTGAAATCTTACTTTAACCAGTCTCCACCTATGGCCCCATGTCCTCATTGTTGGAGTAATTTTGAAGTAGCAGGTGGCATCCACCTAACTTCTACCCTTAATGATTCTGAACGCTTCTATCATGCCTCCTCTCATCCTACATCTACTTAGGCTAAAGAGATTCAATTCTTTCATTCTTTTTTCATAGCTCATACCCGGTAGACCAGGAATGAGTCTAGACATCCTTCTCTGGACTCTCTCGTGACCTCACCTCCCTCACACATTATAGAGACCAAAATTGTACACAGTATTCACCTTGTGACGTGTGGCCTCACAAGCTCATTATACATCTTAAAGAGAACGCCTCTACACTTGAAATCTACTGAGCATATTATACAGCCCAACGTTCTATTAGCCTTCCTAATCGCTTCTGTACATTGTCTGGATGTTGATAGTGAAGAGTCTACCAGCATGCCCAAATCCTTCTCATACAGTGCACCTTCTAACTCAAGATCCCCCATTGTATATTTATATCTAATATTTCTACTTCCTTTATGTAATACTTTTCATTTACTTACATTAAATTTTATCTGCCATTTATCTGCCTACATCTGGATTTTGTTTAGTTCAAACTGTATCTGTATTGATTCTGCTGCCTGAATGTTATCAACCTGTCCCCTAACTTTGTGTCATCGGCAAATCATTATTGTAAATTAAAAGCAACAGTGGCCTTGAAACCTATCCCCGTGGAATCCCACTTCTAATATCTTCAAGGTGTGAAAATGTTCCCCTCAACATAACTTGCTTGTTTTCTGTTTTTGAGCCAATTCTGCTCCAATTTGCATACCTTACTCTGAATCCCTACCTCCTGTAATTTTATTATCAACTTCTCATGGGATACCTTGTCAAAAGCCTTCTGAAAGTCCAAATATATAATATCAACTGCTCTGGTGTTATCATAAATTTTAGTTGCCTCTTCTTAGAACTCCAGCATATTAGTAAAACATGATTCCCCCTTTCTGAACCCATGATGGCTTTCTGCTAACATGCCTGTTCTTATCAGCTGCTTTTGCACCTCATTAATGTTTCCATTATCTTGCCTGTGATACACATTGAGCTTACTGGTCTATATACCAGGACAACATTAGCCCATTACCAGTCCTTAGGGATTTCACCTGTTTTCACTAACTTTTGAAAAATACATGTTATAAGTTTGTATATATAATCACAGACCTCTTTAAGTACTCTTGGATATATGTTGTCTGGCCCTGGAGATTTATTAACTTCCAGCCTTTTCAGCTGAAGATGTCTAAGTCCCTTAAAACAACCTTGTTTTTCTCTACACCTACTAGCAATATTACTAACATCTTCATAGGTGAATACTTTAGCAAAATATGAATGAAGGATATGCATTACGTCCTTCCCTGCATGATTTATCACCCCACTATTATTCTTAATACACTAAACTTTCTCCTTGACTTTTCTTTTCCTAGAAAAGTATTGAAAAAATCTCTTGTGGTCAGTCTTAGTACTATCAGCAATGTCCTCCTCAACCTGCTTTTATGCAATCTGAATTTCCCTCTTGACTATAGCCCTTATATTTTCATATGCCTTATGATTAACGTCATTACTATTTTCCCCTCTATTCCTTATATACTGTAGATGTTTTTCTTCAATAATTTTTATGTATGTTTGTATTCATCCTTGTAATTGATCTATTATTTTTATTGCTTCTCCAAACCTTGGGTATAAACATTTCCTGCACTACATATATTACCTCTTTAACTCAACCCCATTGTTCCTCAACTATGTCAACATCAAGCAGTTACTTTCAGTTTATCTTCTAAAGTGTTTGCTGCATCTGCACAAACTTTACCTTTCTGAAATTCAATTTAATTGCTTTGCTTCTTAATTAGTAGAGTCAACGAAAGTTGCCAGGAGAAGGCGGGCAAATAGGATTGAGAGGGATAATAAATCCACCATAGTTCAACTGTAGAGAAGACTCAGTGGGCTGAATGGCCTCATTCTTCTCCCATGTGAAATATAGAAGTAGCTTTTTGAGAAGTGCCAAAACAGAGAGTAGGAATTGTATGAGATATTATCTGCCCAAATAACAGCTAAAATAGAAACAGGGCAAGTATAGATAGCAAAGAGCTAGAGTATAGATGGAGGGTTAAATTCTTGAAGTATATTCAGGACAACTTTTTACAACCAATAACTAACAAGACCTAAAAACAGGGGTTGTTCATAATTTTATTTTAGGAATTCGAGGTAGATTGTTTTAGTGAGAGAGAATTAAAAACAAAATGCTGGAAATACTCAGCAGGCTAGTTTCAATGAATGGTTTGTAACCCAGGACTCCGTTTCTATTTCCACAGATGATGGCTGACTTGCTGAACAATTCCAGCATTTTCTGTTTCTTGCAATGACAATAGTAAGTCAGCACAGTTCTGAAAAGTGACAAGAGGACACAGAAATAAAAAAATATATAATTTTGGAAAGAATCTTGCATAATTTTTCAAAAGTTGGCAGGAAGCAGCTGCTTGAAGGTGATTCTGTGTTCTTGCCATGAGGAGGGTTTAAAATGATGCAAGGGAAACACTATTGCAAGAAAATGGCAAACTTTTCAAATGTTGAAGACTAGGATAGATAAAAACTGGGAAACATATGCATGCATGCTGAGCTTGTCAATTTCTTCAACTTTGCTTCCAACTTCCACCCTTCCCTTAAATTCGCTTAGTCCATTTCTGACACCTTTCTCCCCTTGCTTGATCTTTCTGTGTATCAAATTGTCTACCGTTTTCTTTTCTAAACATGCTGACTCCCACAAGTATGTGGACTGTACCTTCTCCCACCCTGTTCCTATAAGAAATACTATTCCCTTTTCTCATTTCCTTTGTCTTCACCAGATCCGTTCCAGGATGAGGCTTTCCTTTCCAGAACATCAGAAATCTCCTCATTCTTCAAAGAATGGAGCTTCTCTTCTTCCACCATTGATGCTGCCTTCACCCACATCTCCTCTATTTCCTGGACATCCACTCTCAGCCCTCTTCCCACCACCTTAATGTCCTCTTGTCTTCTCCTACCACCACAGGAGACTTCGCATCTAACACGTGATTCTCTGCAACCTCCACCATCTTCAACAGAGTCCTATCATAGACATATATTTACCTACCCACAACCCAAACCACTCTCAGCTTTTCACATGGATCGCACCATCTGTGATTTCCTTGTCCATTCGTCCTTCCCCATTAATTTCCCTCCTGGCACTTATCCCTGCAATTGGAAGTGCTACACCTGCCCACTCACCTCCTCCCTCACCACCATTCAGGATCCCAAACAGTCCTACTTGGTGAGGTAATACTTCACCTATTGGGATCATCTACAACCTTCCCTACATTGGTGAGACCCGACGTAGATTGGGGTTCTGCTTTGTCAAGCACCTTTGCTCCATCCGCAAGAACCAAGATTTTCCAGCGGTCAGCATGATAATTCCAATCCCTATTGCCATTCTGACATATCTGTCCATGGTCTCCTCTACTGCCACAATGAGGACTCTCTCAGGTTGGAAGAGCAACATCTCATATTTCATCTGGGTAGTTTCCAACCTGATGGCATGAACATAAATTTCTCTAACTTCCTGCCATTTTCCCCCCTTCCCTTTCCTCTTCTTCCATTCCCTACTCTGGCCTCCCTCTTCCCTTTCCTCTTCTCCTCACCTGCCTATCAGCTCCCCCTAGTATCCCTCCTCCTTACCTTTCTTCCATGATCTGCTCTCCTCTCCCATCAGATTCCTTCTTCAGTTCCTTACTTTTTCCATCCATCACCTCCCATCTTCTTATTTCATCCCCATCCCCCACTGACCTGGCTTCACCTTTCACCTTCAAAATTTCCCCCCTTCCCTTCCCATGATCTTCCTATTCTGGGTTCTTCCCCCTTCCTCTCCAGTCTGGATGTAGGGTCTCAGCATGAAATATTGACTATTTATTCAATTCCATAGATGCTGTCTGACTTGCTGAGTTCCTCCAGCGTTTTGTGTGTGTTATTCTGGTGACAGAAAAAAGTTAAGGAGAATGTGGAAAAAAGGGGAAGGAACATGAACTGAGATGAACACAGTAATGGAGGAAATGTAATGGCATTAGCACCTTGAACAGGTATCAACTTAGATCAATTTGTCAAAACACAGCAAAGTAGGAAACTACATAGCATCTCCCATCCATTTTCTAATTCTCTCTGACTGCAAGCAGAGACAGTGACTGGGGACTGGAGAAATGCTTACATTGAGTTAGTAAGATGAGTTTTGTTTGTAGAAAAGTAATGCAAGACTGTCAAAGTGATTCTGAAAGGCACAAGTAAATCAATCCAGCATTGATTTTTAAGGGAATACCATGACTTGCTAAGATGACTGAATATTTCAAGTTTACAAAAGGGACAATAGATGAGAATAACTCATTTACATGGATCTTTGCAAGCTGGTTGACAAGGCAAGCTAATTAGAAATGTAAAATTCCATGGGATTGAAAAGAAACTGCGGTAGGATCCAAAACTGGTTCTGCTGCAGGAAATAATGAATTAAGACCATTAGATGTTTGGTAGCTGGAACACGCTTTCCAATGGATTCTTAAGATTCATCGCTAGTGCTTTGGTTGTTTATGATAGATATCATAGGCCCAGCCCTGCAGCCTTTGTCTGCTGTATAAACTCGGGTGGCTTATATACACTGTTGTCAGAGAACGTGGAAGACTATGATGATCATGACTGTGCAAGAACAATCACATGCCAGAAAGATGCAAATTATCACAAAGAAGTGCCTTTGTTGAACTCAGATCTGGCTCTGCACACTGATGACTCCTCAATTATTGAGGGAGGAATTCAAATAGCCGGTGGGCTGTTGTTATAGAAAAAGAAGTGATGGCCTGAGGAAACAAGGCTCCTGGCACCTGGACACATCAGGCAGAACTGAAAGCTTTGATTTTAAGTCTGTAAGTGAGCAGAAGGAAGATCAGCTAATACCTACATGGATTGTCAATATGCTTTCAGAACAATTCATGACTTCGGAAATTTTTGGAGGCAAAGAGGATTTCTTCCAGCCAGGGGAACTCCAATCATGAATGGTGAACTAGTACAAGAGCACATGGAAGTCATGCAAATACCATCAGATGTTGTAGTATTAAAATGTAAAATGACAGTATAGAAAACATCTAAAATGACAGTATAGAAAGCCATGGAAATGTATTTGCAAACAAAATTACAGAACAGGCAGTGTGTGAAGGAATAAAGAAAATAGAGGAAATGGAAGAAAGCACGGGTCTGAAACCAAGTTTGACACTGTGTCACAAACAAACATGCAAGATCAGTACTTGCATGAAGATAAGTGGTACTGGATGGAAAAATGAAGGGTTATTAAACAACAGTGGAGTATGGAGATACAGCATTACCCATAGACAGGTAGCCTCAGCTGAGCTGTTTCCTCACCTGGCACAGCAAGTATTCTTATTATCATAATCAACATTTTTTGTGTTTATTTAAAGTGATTCTGTCAGGGTCCCTCATAGAATCAAAGTGGGGGACTGTTGGAAATCCCTTTCTAAATAATACTTTTTAACAATCTCATGTATTTTTCACACTAACTGGCAGGAAGTGGTATAGCAGCTAAACTAACAGTTTATCACCTTTCTCATTTATTCATTGGCTAAGTATTAGCACTTTATCCATGTGATGTAATTGTTTAACTATGTAGCCTATTAGCTAGTTCATCTTCTAACAAAGAAATGTTTCTTATCTCATCAATAAAAGTGATAGGGTTGTCAGAACTGTCATCTTTTTTTTCTTTTGTTTTAGTATTAATTTCCCTCCTAGCATAATTTCTCAGCTCTTTATTTGCTTAGGGCTTTATTCCCTGGAGTGTAGAAGAATGAGGGGAGATTTGATAGAGGTATATAACATTATGATGGGTATAGATAGAGTGAATGCAAGCAGGCTTTTTCCACTGAGGTTAGGGGAGAAAAAAACCAGAGGTCATGGGTTAATGGTGATGGGGGAAAAGTTTAAAGGGAACATTAGGGGGGGCTTCTTCACACAGAGAGTGGTGGGAGTGTGGAATGAGCTGCAAGATGAAGTGGTAAAAGTGAGCTCACTTTTAACATTGAAGAGAAACTTGGACAGGTACATGGATGAAAGGGGTATGGAGGGATATGGGCCAGGTGCAGGTCAGTGGGACTAGGCAGAAAAATGGTTTGACACAGCCAAGAAGGGCCAAAAGGCCTGTTTCTGTGCTGTAATGTTCTATGGTTCCAGTATTTGTATATTTGTTTTTTTACTAAAATAAACTGAAATCTTGGAATTAAGACTACTTGTAATTCCTGACTCCTGGAAGAAACCTGAGGATCAGAAAGTAAACAGAGACCCAACAACACGAACTCTGATAATCACCTGGGCAAGACTTTCGTAAAAAAAATTCTGAGTAAATGAGACCATAGTAATTGGGCTCCAAAATTCAACGTTTTGCAATTTATCTAAATCCTTGGACTTTGGTAGAAGTACTGCTTGAAGTTCCTTAATATTATATGTACCCTGCCAAAGCAAATCCAAATAGAGAAAAAAAGTACCTGTGAATTAATATCAACATTTATCTCTTTCTTGAGATATATTTCACCTGGATGAGCAGTCATAACTTTATTTGAACTATTTTCTGCATCATCTACTTCTGTCTCAACAGGTTTCATCAATTCCTTTTGAAAACATAGATACATAGAAAACCTACAGCTTAATACTGGCCCTTCAGCCCACATTCTATGCCAAACATGTACTTAACTAGAAATTACTTAAGGTTACCAATAGCCCTCTAATTTTCTAAGCTCATGTACTTATCCAGGAGTCTCTTAAAGGACCCTATCGTATCCTGACGAAGGGTCTCAGCCTGAAACGTCAACAGTGCTTCTCCTTATAGGTACTGCCTGGCCTGCTGTGTTCCACCAGTATTTTGTGTGTGTTGCTATCGTATCTGCCTCCACCACCATTGCCGGCAGCCCATTCCATGCACTCACCACTCTCTGTGTAAAACCTTTACCCCTGGCATCACCTCTGTACCTCCTTCCAAGCACCTTAAAACTATGCCCTTTCATATTAGCCATTTCAGCCCTGGGAAAAAGCCTCTGACTATCCACACGATCAATGTCTCTCATCATTTTATACACCTCTATCAGGTCACCTCTCATCCACCACTGCTCCAAGGAGAAAAGGTTGAGTTCACTCAATCTATTCTCATAAGACATGCTCCCCAATCCAGGCAACATCCTTGTAAGTGTCTTCTCCACCCTTTCTATAGTTTCCACATCCTTCTTGTAGTGAGGTGACCAGAACTGAGCACAGTACTCCAAGTGGGGCCTATATAGCTGTAACATTACCTCTCAGCTTTTAAACTTAATCCCACGGTTGATGAAGGTCAATGCACCATATGCCTTTTTAAACACAGAGTCAACCTACGCGACAGCTTTGAGTGTCCTATGGACTCGGAGCCCAAGATGCCTCTGATCTTCCACATTGCCAAGTGTCTTACCTTTAATATTATATTCTGCTATCATATTTCACCTACCAAAATATAACCATATAACCATATAACAATCACAGCATGGAAACAGGCCATCTCGGCCCTCCTAGTTCGTGCCGAACTCTTAATCTCACCTAGTCCCACCTACCCGCACTCAGCCCATAACCCTCCACTCCTTTCCTGTCCATATACCTATCCAATTTTACCTTAAATGACACAACTGAACTGGCCTCTACCACTTCTACAGGAAGCTCATTCCACACAGCTATCACTCTCTGAGTAAAGAAATACCCCCTCGTGTTTCCCTTAAACTTTTGCCCCCTAACTCTCAAATCATGTCCTCTTGTTTGAAAAAATGAACCACTTCAAACTTATCTGGGTTGAACTCCACTTGCCACTTCTCAGCCAAGTTTTGCAACCTACCGATATCCCATTGTAATCTCTGACAGCTCTCCACACTATCCACAACACCCCCAACTATTGTGTCATCAGCAAATTTACTAACCCATCCCTCCACTTCCTCATCCAGGTCATTTATAAAAATCACGAAGAGAAGGGGTCCCAGAACAGATCCTTGAGGCTCACCACTTTTAATGGCCTTCCCTCAACAAACAATAAATTTTATCATGCCTACTAATGAAAGATAAGGTTTGATAAAAATCCTTTAAGGCATTAATTTTTTAAACCTTTAATATACAAGCTAGTTCAGCATCTCCCCATTAAAAGCTCTTTGTTCCACAGAAGATAACAGCTATATCTTTACACATTGACTTTTTTTCCTAAGCACCAGTATTCGCATCTTTAGTAAATGTTTATTAGCTGTAGCAATTATTACATTAGAAACTACAGGCATAAGTTCGCCACATCAATTCCTTAACATTGAACAGCAGAAATGTTATCCTAAGTCCTACTGCCAGGTGACAACATATCTTGAGAGATCTCATTAAACAGAGTGACATCCATGCTTTCAATAATCCCTGTCACATCCACATCAACCAGTGCCAACTCATCACCACTATCTACTTTGCTAACAACACTCTTGTCATTCATGTCCTTGTTTCCTTTGCCTCAAGAACCTGTGGAACAGACAACTTTTATTCAGCACCCATCCATTTTGACAGCACGTCTCTTATCAGAAGTCTGATTATTTGCTTTAGACATTAGTTCTCCAACAACTAATGTGTTGATATTCCTTGCATCTGCCATTTATTCTAGAATTCTAACAACATCACAACTACTTTGTCAGAAATACCAAGGAAGATCTATTATTTTACCCACATTGTTAACACTACTAGAGTGGCCTCTTATCTTATAATGTAAGAAATAGCTAAATGCTTTCACCTACTGTGCTGGCCCAAATCAGTCTTGGAAATAACAGTTGATACTGCCATCACTAGCAGTTCCTCCATTTCCCGAACAACCGTGCTCACTCCACCTTCTGGCTAACTTAACAGTGATAGCGCTCCCCTTGTCCTTAACTCCCATCCATGAGCCTCTGCATCCATTACATCATTCTCTGCAATTCCCACCATTCCACCAACTCCAAAGGAAGCCTAGCACCAAAAATATCTTTAACATCTTTAATTTCATCACCCCACCTCTTTGCTTTCTGCAAGGATCACTCCCTCAGTGATTCCCTTGTTCATATATCCCTCCCCACTCATTTCCCTCCTGGCACTCCTCCTTGCAAGTGGTCCAAATGCTACACCTGCCCATCCACCTCCGCCATCACTCGCATTCAGGTCCCAAAGCAGGTCCTTTCAGGTGAGGCAACACCTCACCAGCAAAACTGCTGGAGTTGACCTATTGTGTCTGACGCTCTTGATGCAACCTCCTCTACATTGGTGAGATCCATCGTAAATTGGGGGACTGCTTCGTCGAGCACCTTCACTGCATCCTTCCTGATGGCCAAGCATTTTAATTCCGATTCCCATTCTCTTTCCAACATATCGGTCCATGGCCTCTTTCGTCATGCTGAGGCCACCCTCAGGGATGGAGCAGCAACAATTTGTATTCTGCCTGGGTAGACTCAAACTTGATGGCATGAATATCAATTTCTCCTTCTGGTAAAAAAAAATATTCACTCCCCTCCTCTCTTATTCTATTCCCCACTCTGGCCTTTCAGTTCTACTCATCTCCCTGGCTGCTCTCTTCCTTCCCTTTTTCATACAGACAGTCTCCATAAGACTCTAAGACCATAAGACATAGGACTAGAATTAGGCCATTAGGCCCATCGAGTCTGCTCCACTATTTGGTCATGTCTGATTCTTTTTTGTCACTCCCTTTCTCTCCAGCCCTTTATGTTTCCGACCCACCTGGCTTCACGTATCACCTTCTAGCTACCCTCCTTCCTGTCACCCCACATATTTTATTCTGGCCTCTTCCCCTTTCCTTTCCAGTCCTAAATAGGATCTCAGCCCAAAACACTGACTGTTTATTCATTTCCACAGATGCTACCTGATCTGCCGAGTTCGTCTAGCATTTTGTGTGTATTGCCTAGGAAGTAAATGTCATTTTGCAATGCTCAGGGGAAAGAATCCTGCCTTACAGATGACCCAATGATGTCATTTTTTTCTGTCCCATCCACTTCAAGTTTCGATGTGCTGTGAGTTCAGAGATGTTCATCTGCACAACACTGTTAGAACGTGTGGTTATTTAAGTTATTGTCATCTTCCTTTCTGCTTGAACTAGTCTAGCCAATTTCCTCTGACGTTTCTTATTAACGAAGTGCTTTCATCCAAAGAATTACCATTGCCATGAAAATCCCAGGATTTCAGCAGCTTCTGAGATATTCAAACCACCCTGCCCAGCACTATCTTTTCACAGTTGAAGTCACCTAGATCACATTTTTTCCTCATTCTGACATTTGGCCTGAACAACAACTGAACCTCCTGACCATGACTGCATGCTTTTATGCATTGAGCTGCTGCAACAATGATTGGCTGATTAGAAATTTGAATTAACGAACAGATGTACAGGTGTGCCTAATAAAATGGCCACTAGGTGTATTTTGCATCTAGGATATCTTAAACAACATAAAATTTTCTCTCCACAAGCTTTGAAAATGCATTTAAGGCCAAGAAGAAGACATCTCTTAAGACAACAGCTGACAGGGTTTAATAACCCTCATCTCAGGCATTGAAAGAAGCACCATTAGGATATTCCCCCACCCACACCCCCTCCCCACCAAATGCTCTTAATCTAATCAGTTCTTCCAGCAGATGTTTGTTGCTCCAAATTCTGCAATCTTTTGTGTCTCCTCTCTAGGATATTTCTTGTGCTGACTGAGGCCATTGAATTCACCTTCATGCTGAGTTTACCAGCACAAGTATCGCAGCGGACAGGATTTTAATGGATCCTGCGCTCACGCGGAAAGCAGGTCCAATGGGGCACAGAGCCACATCACACAATGTTTGCATACGCTAGCTTCCTGAAATTTTGCTTGTTCCAATGCTTGATTCTGAAGATGCTGGAAGCCGCACCCACCACGATGCCTTGGCACATACAGCCAACAGCTAGCGACCACTTCAGAATCAGAGGCAACAGTTGCTGTGGGCCATACTGAGGGACAAGAAGACATTTGTGCATCATCTGTAATGTCTTTATTTTATTATTAACAACGTGCACAATGATTGCAAAGGGCTTCCTTCTGAAATTGTAAAAATGTTTAAAATTTGAAGTTGTGATGTTGAATCACTTGGTGGCACCATAAGAGTTGCTGTTTCACTTCTCCAGGGACCCTGGCTTTATCTTGACCTTTGTCTAAACTTTGAATATTCTGTCTATGACCATGCGTGTGTAGCATGCTGTAGTCTCACTGCTGTGTAACATGCTGTAGGGTTTCACTGATAATGTAATGGTTTCTCTGTTGCAGCAATGTTTGTGTTATGACCAGAGATAACAGGGTTTGGAACGTTGTTGTTCTTTCTTAAGAGCTGGAGAAGAGATTTCTGTGGTCTTTTGTCGGGGAGAAATGAGGAGAGAAGTCACGAATGGAGGGAGCTGGTAGACTGCTGGACAGGGTGGACTTGGAGCGAGGGTCCGAAGGTCAGCAACGTTCAAAGGAGGTTGATGGTGAACGATCGGCTTATCAGTGAGCTCCAACATTGTGTAACAGACTGCTTCATAAGATAGGGCCCTTATATTCTGTTTTTTTTTGTTTCTTTACTAACCACATAGTCAAAGTAAGAATTATAAAGAGTAATCGGTTAATCACATATTGTGTCCTGTTTGTAATTTTGTGGTACTGATTTGTAACAGGGGTCACATTGCACAGCATCCACCCAAACGAGATTTCTTAAGCTTGGCCGGGCTGGGGGGCTATCACCTCCTATATTAAGCTGCTAGCCGAAGCGAGAGTTACATGTGCTTCTGCCAGGTTCTCTGTTTTCCTCCTGAATTCCAAAAATGTGCCAGTCATTTCAGTGGTTTTCAGTAGACTAACCCCTAAATGACAAAAGGGGTTGATGATCATGTAAGAATAAATAAATTGTAAAGTTCCAAGGAAGTGATGAGGGAATACAATGATGAGATTGTTCGGCTATAGTCAGGAATTAAGTTTCTGGGTTAAGTGGCATCTTTCCATCTCATAACAAATAATCAATCAGGACCTTATTGCAGACATTTAGGTTTCTTGGGGGGTGGAATATCTAGGTCCCCAGTGTTTCCCCTGTTGGTCTCCTCGACCTATGCTAAATGGAGCTCTGTGAAGTATCTAATTCTTAATGAATTCTAATTCTAGCACCATGGCAAAACATGAATCCATCTTCAGTATAGTCTGCTTCCTCTTTCCTGCCTTTGAGCAAATCACCACATGCATAGTGGCTTTAGCTCTGATGAACTTATTGGTGAAATAACTTTGACATTTCTAAAATGCTACCACTAGTTTTTAAAATCAGGAATTGACATTCATTGACATTTACCTCAAAATGGTACTGTGGCAGAGATTTTAAAGTTTTATTTGCAGTGCCCTAAATCTGTCAAAATTTTTGCGGAACTATATATTGTCCATTGGTTATTTGAAATATCCCACAATTTTCCAAGAATGAATAAAAACTATCTTCTTACTGGAAGCTGCTGCCTGCTAAATAATAGTGGAGCACTAAGGCTCTGACCTCAATATGCATTAAATGTCATTTATGACTATTTACTGCCTTTTGTAATTTTGCTGTGTCCTTGAGTGATATACACTAAAAAAGGCTGAATCAAAAATATATGTAATTATTGAGAAATCAAACTAGAAATGTGACATTGTGTCCATCCTCTGATTTGTCTAAAGTTTTTTTTTCACTTTTGAAGTTGTCCTTTTTTGGATATTTTGGACTTCAATTGAAAATGATTATGCAGGCATATGAGATAACATTGCATGAAGATGGTGCTGCCGAGACACATTGATGCTTTGCAGGCAGCTAACAATTCTACTAAAAATTCTTTATCAGGGCTGTGATCACTGCAGTACGCAGCCTGTAATTTCCTGCCGGGGGATATGCTTTTGAATTATATGTATGACCTGGCATTCTTGCGGTATCCTGAAGGACTGTCAAAAAAATGCAGGCAAGGCTGTGGCAGCCAATGAATCTTTAGGCTGGATTGAAACAGTGGGACACAGGCTCAAACGCAGATAGCCAACTGCCAACTTGGCCAATCTAAGCACTGAGCCAGATTAAGTCAATGAGGCTGAGGTTAAAGGACAAATCAGTGTTCTGGACACTACTCTGAGAGGCTTTTCTTGCCTCAGAGCCAAACTGATGCTGCAGCTGTGGCCTGCAACCATCTGCACGCACAACAATGCAGAACGGGCTCTGTGGCTGTGCACTCACTTGCAGGGACTCTGCAGGTCATGTTCTGTGCATCATTTGTTTGCTTTCTTATTATTTGCATGATTTGTTCTTTATTTTTCACATGTCAAAAGTATGACTGTCTTTGTAGTGAGGTTTTTTTGGTGAATTCTATTGTGTTCCATTGTTTTGTGTCTGGCCTGCAGGAAGACCAATCTCAAGGCTGTATATGGTATACATAGTTTGATAATAAATGTACTTTGAACAGCTGATATTCATACAATGAATATTATTAAGTTCAGACCTGCTCTTCACTGCATCATGAAATTAAAGGCAGTATTTGGCAGAAATGAAAGAGGGCTCATTTCATTGTGTAAAAGAAGGGAACAAATGAAAATTATCGTTCAACTGTACTGTACTTCCACAAATTTTACATATATAATAAGCATGCTTGCTCTCAGTGAACATACTCATTAATTGTTCACTTATTTAATGATAACGGCAACTTTTTAATAACAACAATTTGGGAGAGGTAAAGACAGGATATATCTACAAGTAGACTATTTCAAAAAACTTGTTTTTGGAAGTTGACTGGAATTGCCAAAACATAAATCCATTATGAGAATGTATTTTGAATGCCAAAGAGCAGATTAATTAACTTAACTTGCAAGACCTTCAGTATATAGGGGAATAAAATCCAGACGCTGCCCCATTTTCCCAGTCTGGAAATTGAGACTGGGGTCTCTTACATTAATAATTGCAAAATTCAAAAATAATAACAATTTTGTTTTGAAATACTTAGTGTATTTAATGAATTTGTGAACATTGTTAGAATTGATCCAGCTGATTGCTGAATTGGTTCTTGCTGTTCACATATTTTATTTCATAAAAGAAGCAAGATGGTCGAAATTTGGAGAGGGGGGGTTTAATTTGTCGATGTGCACCTAATGAATAATGTAGTAGTGTCTCATTTAGTTTATTTTGACTTGAATGGAATTTCCAAGACAGGATATACACCTGAGCCCAGCCCAGGACCTATGTGGCTTCTTCACCGTTAGCCAGTTTACCGAAGGAATTTCCAGTGTGCTTCTCTGACTCTGCCGCATTTTCCAGGATCCCCATTAATGCACAGCTTTCTGCACAAACCATTTTTGCGTGGCTAATGAGATTTGCAAAGTAATTGCAGTAGGCAGAATGAAAAATCTCCAGTGTCTACAGATGGGAAAACCTGCCACAAACCCTTATGGCCCCATTCATGCTCCGGTTGTTTCTCTGAATTAACTTCTACTTTAGTCAACACACTGGTAGGAAAGTAGGTACAGACAGTCTCAGGGTTCTGCTGCTGAGAGTTATTCATAACCCAAGCTGCTTGTAAGTCAGAAACGTACAAATCAGTGGGTGGGAGTGGGTCACAGACTCTGTGGTGATGAGAGAGTGAGCAGGAGTGGAAAGAGTTAGCCTCACTGACTCAGTGAGTGAGTGAATGATTGCATCTACCTTGTGCTCCTAGCAGTACTTGGTTCAACCCAGTCACTGATGACTGTAGTTTGGTTGGGGAGGGGAGGAGTTGGAGGGGGTCTGGCACATGGAACTGTCCCATTCCCAGTCATCATAAACTGCCAGCTACCCTGCAACACTAGCAGCAATCGTAAGTAAAAGATGTCCACAAAGTCATGTGTTCATAACCTGGGCAGAACTTACTTCACCTTCTTAAATCAATGCTCACTCCACACCTAATGCCATGTGTACATCTACAAAATGTACCTTAGTTATTCACCCTGCTGTCTCTGATAGCAGCTCCCAGAACTATAGTTCTAACTTGAAGAATGATGTGGGCAACAGGAACAACCTTTAGATTCCCCTCGACCATCCCGGTGCGGAAATATATTACTGCTCATTAATCACTGCTGGCTTGAGATACTGGAACTCCCCAGCTACACTGGAGGAGTGTTTTCAGCAGGTGGCTTCCAGCAGCTCAAGAAGGGGCCTTCTGAAATAAATTATGGATGAGTAGTAAGTCCTCGCTATGATCCTCAAGACCAATCACCAAAAATGAGAAATTCATAAGCAATTCACCTCGACAGAGCGATCAGTTAGTTGATCCTAGTTGATCCTAGGCATAATCTAATCAAGAAACAATGATTGAAAGCAGCTTCTGTGAAATACTGCAAATCTAAGTCACTTTACTCAGATGCAAATTTCTAAAATGTGTTTGTTGGCTTGTGAGATCACAACAGCACAGGGACTGGCAGGTACACCTTTAGTTAATATCAGGAATGCATATTGACTGTTTGGAAACTGTAAAACACTAGATATGAGACAGGAATAATAAGTTGAAACCATTTCATACCAAATGTTTTCTATCTTGTTTTTGTTTATATTAATAATTTCCATTCTGATCCTGCAACAGAATAATATTAGCGAGGTGATTAAATTGGGCTGATCTGAAGTGGTCAAAATGAGTAGTTTAATTCTTTAAAGTATTCTTTGAAGTGGCATGGTAGTATGATGGTTAGCAAAGTGATTCACAGCACCAACGAGATTTTTGTGCATTCTCCCTGTGACTGCGTGGGTTTCCTCCGGGTGGTCTGGTTTACTCCCACAGTCCAAAGACGTACCGGTTGGTAGGTTAGTTGGACATTGTAAATTGCCCCATGATGAGGCGAGAGTTAAATCCAAAATTGCTGGGTGGTGTGTCTCGTATGGCCTGAAGGGTAAATTCCACAGTGTGTTACAGTGCATCCTTCATTTTCATGAGAGGCTAAGCAGTTCTAATTAATCAGATACTGGATTTAAACTACTTCAGACTCTTTGCCAATAACATGACCATAAACTGGGGTGATAGAGTGGCACTGGAATCTCATAGGCTGCCTGAGACTGCTGTCAGTGTCCCTGCAGCTGCAACTGCAGCTCAAGACACTAGCTCCATCTTTTCTGAATCACCACAACGATAATTTTACACCATCACACATTCAATCAAGCATGCTAAATCTTACTCTTTCAAGCATGCAATGATAATACAATGCAAGGAATATTTAAATAAATGATTTACTTCATGATGTTTCCAAAATGCATTGTTCAGGGTGTCGAAACCCAAAGCTAGATCAAAGTAAGGGGATTTAAGAAGTAAATTAGAAGGATTGCATTCTGAATGGTCTAAGAGCAGTGAGCTGAAAACCATAATGCTGCTGTTTAAAGTCAGTTTGATCCTTCAATATGCCTCTTCATAGAAATATAATAGAAAATGCTGGGAACACTGGGAAAGGTCTTCTGCGTGAAACATTAGCTTTATTTCTTCTAGATTTTGCCTGACCTGCTGAGGCGTTCCTAGCAATTTCTGTTTATGTTTCTGATTTCCAGCACTGAATTTTCAATTATGGCAGAAAAATAGCATCACCCTGAATATCAGAAACAATGCTTATATTTCCAGCAGGAAGACTCTGAGGAACTGAACTCTGAAGATCCCTAGCTCTCTGGATCAGATGCACTATCTTCCCTTTATTTTAGTGCCAAATCCAACACCTGAATGGCCTTCATCTGAAGTGAGGTGTATCCTTTGTCAGTGGCCTGGTTATAAGCTGTTGTACATGAATTGCAATAGATTTATCAGGCAGATACAGAAGGTTGTGAGGAAAGCGAAAGATATATTGGGCTTAATTGAAGGAGTGTTAGGAAGAGCAGCAGATCAAGTTGTCAGGTGTAAATCTCTGACTTACATTCAGTCTATCTTTTATGCTTAATGTTAAGCAGATGGTCCACTAGGATTTGTTTCAGGACAGCTACTTTGTGCATGAAACTTAAAGTAATCAAAAACAACCTCTAGCTTCAGCCAGCCAGTCTTAAAGATATTTGAATCTTTTAACCATATGTGTGGACATCGTAATAGCACAGCAGAAAGTGCCAGTCCTGGTTTGTTCCTGGTCTCCGGTGCAGTACCAATGGAATTTACCTGTTGTCACTATGACTGTGTGTGGTTTCGTTGAAGTCCTCCTCTTGCAATTCAATAATGTTCAGCTAAATTTTTATGTGAATTTGTGTTGGTAGGACAATCAGGGTGGACCAGATGGGCATACAAGAAAAAATTTGGTTGCAGGGTAGTATGCGGAGGAATGCATTCAATAGGATTGCTCTCAGAGCTGACACTGACTTGATGGGCCGATAAGCCTCCTATACTTATGAAGCCTCATGACTTCTATGAGGTACCTGTTCTGTATTCGGTTCCTTTGTATCATTACCTGGGAAGCTGAAATTATGATGTTTAAGTTAATCGTGCATTAATCATACACAAATGTAAGCAGAATATATTGATACTGGGCATTTAAGCTCAATTTGTTAATAGAACGTATCTAGTGGCATGCATTTAATTCTGTGTCTTTTGATGCCATGCATTTATTGGTGTATATTCTCAGCAGGCACTTGCTTTCTTCCAGATGACTTTGTGGTGATTTATATATCATTTGCAGCTCGATGATTCCTTAGCTTGATCAATAAACATTTCTATTGCAGTCAGTAAAAGGCCAACAGGACAATATAATGCAACATTGTGGGGTGTAAAACACTCTCTAACATCAATTAAAAGCTGTCATGCAGCTTGGACGGTGAAAAAAGAACAGGCAGATCTGATGGGCCTGCCATAAGAAAGAATGAGTTATAAATAGGAGAATAGAATTGACGGGATTGCTTTAACAGCCAGCACAGACTCAATGTGTCAAATAGCTTTCTCTTATTCCACACAAAGCAATGTTCAATGTAAGTAATCCAGTAATTGAATTTATAATCCTATTAAACAGTTTTAGTGGGATGAGGACAGGAACCTCATAGTTCCCATGGAAGTAAGTATTACATTACAGACCCCAATTTCACTTTATTTCTGAGTCAGGCCCTCATTATTTCCCTCATACTTCTCTAGTTTTTTATAGTGTCCCTCCGGCAGGCAGATATAATTTTTTATTTCATATTTGCACAATAAGTCTCATTAGACAATATAAAACTTTCACATCAGGTAAAATTATTAATACAATGATATGGCACACCAGAAATCTATTTTGCTAAGATTGAAGATTGAAACTTCAGGGCCATTACGGAGGAGAGTGAGTGGTTCTCGGAAAGGATGCAGGTTTGTGTCATTGCCTTTGGTGTGGCCACTGGTTCATGTTGCTTCTCTGGGAATGGCCACTGGTTCAACCCGCTGCTGTTGGAGGAACTGATGGGTTTGAGGTGCTCTCTCAGAGGGGCCTCTGGGTCATGTCCCTGCCCTCAAATGGCTGCTGGTTTATGTTGCTGCCCTTGGAGGGACTGTTGGTTTGTATTGCTACCCTTGGAGAGGCCACTGTTTTATGTCGCTACCTTCAGAGGGGCTGTTGGGTCCTGATGCTTTCAAAGATATTATCAAAATTCTGAGAGTTATGGATTGGACTGTAGATCATATTGGCCTCTTTTAGTTCTATGCTTTTTTCGTGTTCTTGCCCATCTTTTCTTGTTGCCTATTGGTGGGCTGGGGGTCTGGGGTCTGATGTTCTTGCTGTTGTTTCTCCATGTGGGTGATCTGTTAGTTTTTGTGTGGGGGAGGGTTTGGGGTTTATGAGTTTTTGCTCTTTCTCTTTTCATGAGGGGGGGACTGATGTGTTTCTTTCAACTACCTCTTTGGTTTTCTATATGTTATGGCTATCTGGAGGAGACAAATCTCTGAGTTGAATTCTGCATACATACTTTGATCATAAAAGGAACCTTTGAACCTTTGCTAGTGCTTAACAATTAATACTTGTTATATTGAAATATTTCCACATTATTTATGGTATATGACTCTCGGTGATAACAGCACAGTGAAGCTCTTTATGTATGCTAATACAGAAGATTTCAAAAACTGGTTGCAAAAATTATCATTGCTACAAAATAATTTCTTACTTCTGCCTGTAGCATTCAATGTTCAGTTAGACTCTCTAGCAATTATGATAATATCATTTTCTGTTGATCTATGGTAATTTCTCCCATATTTTCTGCCTTCCGAATAAATTGAAAATCACGCTACAGCATTTATTTTGTGACCACATGACACGGAATGTCTTTTAAAGGTCTTCAGTGCCACACACAAAATAAAAGATTTATTAAATTGTGTAATAGGAAATCTAAAACAAATAGCAAGAGACAAAACTGATAATGAACCAGAACCTGTGCATTCTGTTCTATGAAGCAAGGACTTCAATTAACATATGTCTGAATCCTGGACACCTGTGTGTGGAAAAAGATAGCACATTTTAAAATCAGGTACAGTTGTTTCTATCATGTGCAATTTATTATAAAATTTAATTTTTAGGGATGTTCTGTTTAGAAATACAACATGACACACGTTACAGACTTCACTCTGCTTTATATGGATCGACTGTGTCAAGGTACCAGGGAATCTTGCAGAAGCTAAATTATTTCATCTACTGCCATTCTGATGAGAAATTCATTTCATTCTTGCTGTCCTGAAGATGAATATCTTAACTACCTGCTGTCATATTTTCAATTCTTTGCTAAACATGCTGTCACTAAGTGACTTCAACGTTATCAGTGAGGAGATATCTATAGGATGTGTATGCACTGGACCACATGCATCAGGTTTAAGTACATACATAACCATAGCACCTACTCTCACCTTTTTTATATCAAATCCCAGACATTGGGAAGTTCTGGCTTCCATTAATCTTGGCATCTCACGTATGTAATGACATTTATCAATGTGCAAACTTCATTTTAAATGTTTAACAGAAGACAGATTAAACATGAAGTACAGTCTTTATCTCTGACTTAGCATAACTACCTAAAATGATACCCAAGACTTAGAGGCAAATGAAAAGATATACCATTGATAGTAGGGGTACTTGTAGCTGCAGTGAGCTGAGGGTAGATGAATCTGGTGAAATTAATGGACAGATATACCAAGAAGGAAGTGAACATTCTTTCTGGAATGTTGCAGTATTGGCCTCCCTAAGCTGGGGAATGGTAGGAAAGCTAATACTATGGAGTGGCACAGAAGGTAAAACCTCTACATTTGGTGGGTGCATGGAATGCACTGCCGGCGACAGTGGTGGAGGCGGATACAATAGCGTCCTTTAAGAGACTCTTAGATGGGTACATGGAGCCTAGAAAACTAGAGGGCTGTGCGATAGGGTAATTCTAGGCAGTTTCTAGAGTAGATTACATGGTCGGCACAATATTATGGGCCAAAGGGCCTGTAATATGCAGTAGATTTCTATATTCTATATTTATGAAATCACCTGGTTTACCATAGGCATCGAGCTGCTGGACTATCAACTCCTTTCCTGCAATCTTATAACCAGATCTTGTCTATCAGCTTTCAGCTTCCACTCCCCCAATCCTGTTGGTTTGTTTTGAAGGTTACTCTGCTCAAAGAATGAGATGCCCTTTAAGTCTCATGACAAATTTAAAATATTTCTCTGTTGTGAAAGCCTCTTTGAATGGGTCTCAGTGGAGACATAAACAATCTGATGGGTTATCCTTTTCTGTGCTACAATTCCTGAATAGTTGAGAAGGTAAATTGAGCATGCAGGGCAAAGTTTAAATGCCATAAATAGAAACATACACCACAATTTGTAAACTCGTGGGAATTTACCAGTCAGGTTGCATTCTGCTACTGTTTCAGCTTATTTGGTGTCGAGACTCACTCCTTCATCTTTGCTGCTTCCAGATTAACTATTCTAGCTCACGTTTTTTTCACACTTCCAACTTCAACACACATATACATGAGGTATTCCAAATTCAGCTGTCCATACTTTAATCTGTATGAAATACCATTCACTCATCACCATTACCGCTCTTCTCTCTGACATATACTAGCTCCCATGAAAGTAACATTACAACCTTAATATTCTCATCTTTATTTTAAATCCCTTCATCCCTATCTTTACACTTAGCAACTCTCTGCTCCTACAAGACTTGGGTTGTTCCCTGTCATAATAGTTCCATTGGCAATAATATTCTCAAATACCTGGGTACAATACCACAATGAAATTAACTATTGCCACTGAAGGCAATAAGAGCAAATCCTTTGGTTATTTGCCTAAAAGGGTATGTAAAGTTCAAAGTTCAATGCTCAAATTGAATTTATTATCAAACTGCATATATGTCCCTATATACCATCGTGAGATTCATATGGTTACAGGCATTCACAGTAACTACAAAGAAACACAATAGAATTAATGAAAAACTGAACCAAATGAAGACAGAAAACAACCAATGTGTAAATGGCAAAAAATGTACAAATACAAGAAGAGAATAATAATATAAATAAATATGCAATAAACATTGAGAGCACAAGTTGTAGAGTTCTTGAAAGTGAGTTCATAGGTTGTGGAATCAGTTCAGTGTTGGGATGAGTGAAGTTATCTCCTTTGGTTCAACAGCCTGATGGCTGATGAGTAATAACTGCTCCACAACCTGGTGGTAAGTGACTTGAAGCTCTGGTACCTCATTCCTAATGGCAACAACGAGAAGAGAGCATGACCTGGGTGGTGGGGATCCTTGAACGATGGACGCTGCCTTCCTGCAACACCACTGTAAATGTTCTTAGTTGTGATGGTCTGGTTTTATATCCATTGTTTTCTGTAAGTTTTTCTGCATTGGTGTTTCCATACCAGGCCATGATGCAACCAGTCACTATGCAATCTACTCCGTATCTATAAAGGTTAGTCAAAACTTCAGATGACATGCCAAATCTTCCCAAACTTTTCAGAAAGTAGATACACTGTTGAGCCTTCTTTGTAATGACACTTATGTGATGCACCCAGGGCAGATCTTCTGAAATGATAATAACACTGAGAAATATTAAGCTGCTGACCCACTCCATCTCTGATGCCTTGAAGAGGAGTGGCTCATGGATCTCTGGTTTTCTCCTCCTGCAGTCAGTAAACTGTTCTTTGCTTTTGCTGACCTTGAGTGAGAGGATGTTGCTGTGGCACCATTCAGCCAGATTTCCATTCTCTCTCCTACATGCTGACTTGTCACCACTTTTGACTTGGTCAGTAACAGCGGTGTCATCAGCAAATCTAAATATGGCATTGGAGCCATATTAGCTTCACAGATACAGTGTAAAGCAAGTAGAGCAGGGGCTAAGCACACAGCTTTGTGGTGTACTTGTGCAGATGACGATTGTGGAGGAGATGTTTCTGCCAATCGGAACTGACTGGGGTCTGCAAGCAAGGAAATCGTGGATCCAGTTGCTCAAGGAGATAATGAGTCCTAGGTCTTGGAACTTATTGATTAGTTTTGAGGGGATGATAGTGTTAAATGCAGAGTCGTAGTCAATGAAGAGCATCCTATCATCTCCACTGTCGAGGTGTTCCAGGATAGAGTGAAGAAACAATGAAATAGCATCTGCTGTTGATCTGTTGTGATGGTAGACAAATTCGATAAGATCCAAGTCACTCCTCAGGCAGGAGCTGATATGCTTGGTCATCAACCTCTTAAAACAATTCATCACAGTGGATGTAAGTGTTACTGACTGATGTCATTGAAGCAGGTCACCACATTCTTCTTGGGTTCTGGTATAATTGAAGCCTGCTTGAAGAAGGTGAGTACCTCATACTGCCAAAGTGAGACATTAAAGATCTCATTGAACACTCTAGCCAATTGATCAACACTGGTCTTTAGTAATCAGCCAGGTGCAGTATCTGGGCCAAATGCATTCCATGGTTTCACCCTCCAGAACAATGCTTTCATGTTGGCCTCAGAGACTGACATCACAGTCATTAGGAGATGTGAGAGTTCATGAAGGTGGCTCTATGTTTTGATGGTGAAAGTGAGCATAAAATGCATTGAGCTCTTATAGAAGCAAAATCTTGTCAACACATACTTTTAGGTCACTTTTAGGAAAGACTCTACAGCCTACACCGATGATTCCTTCTCCCATCTTCAACCCTTCTCCTCTTCTTGGACACCCCGCTTTAGCCTTCTGCCTGTTCTGGATCTTTTTATCTCTAACTCCCAACGAAACATTAACTGGCTCGACTTTAACACCCTTCTCTCTAATTCAGACCTCAATCCCTCTGAATGCAACGCTCTCCACTTCTCCACATCCCAACACTACCATCAAACCCGCAGATAAGGGGGATGCTGTAGTAGTCTGGCGGACTGGTCTCTACCTTGCTGGTGTCAGATGGCAAGCCTCAGTCACCTCCATTTACCCCTTGAACAGGAGCTCACTAAGGAGCATCTGATCATTGTCTCCTGTACCATCAATGACCTCATTGACTCTGGGGATCTCTCATCCACTGCCACCAATCTCATTGTTCCCTTACTTCCTACCTCCTACCTATGTTTCACAACCCGGACTGTACTGGTAGACACATTGTTTTCACCTGCTCCTGCACCTCTGAACTCATGCCTGCATATCTCGACTCTACTTTATCCCCCTTGGTTCAGTCCCTTCCCACCTACATCCATGACAGTTCACATGCTCTCAATCGTCTTATTCGATTGTGGATGCTCAGTCCCAATATACCTAAAAAAAATAAAGTTGATGTTCCGGGCCAAGACCTTTCAGCAAGACTGTTACTTCTTTCTGACCAACAGCCCCAACCAGTTACCCTCCACCACCACCATCCTCTGTCTGGCAGAACTGGTCCTCGCACTCTAAACATTTTCCTTTGGCTCTTCCCACTCCCTTCAATCACAAAATGTAGCCATGGGCACTCATATGGGTCCCAGGTATGCCTACCTTTTTGTCGGCTAAGTGGAATAGTCCATTTTCTAAGCTTACACTGGCATTGCTCCCCAACTGCCTACACTGCATTGATGACTGCATTGGTGTTGATTCCTGCACCCACGCTGAGCTCATTCATTTCATCAACTTTGCCTTCAACTTGCACCCGATCTTCATGTTTACATGGTTCATTTCTGACACCTCCCCTTCCTTTCTTGCTATCTGGAGACAGTCTATCTACAGATATCTTTTATAAACCCAATGAAGAAGAATCTTATCCATCATCACCTCTCTGCATTCTTAACTCCTTTAAGAGCTTCCTTACCAAGCCTTTAGTTCAATATTTTCTTACGAGGTTTGGTATTACATTTTACTATATTAAATGCATCATATCATTGGACATTGGCTTTGTTTAATGGACATTTAATGTGGCATTTCTACTCCCCCTCAAAAATTGTTTAACAGTTGCAAGTGATTGAGAACGCAGTCAAGTTCCTGATTTAAGTGGTATCATCGATCACTCCCTAGTCTTTCTTAGTGAAATTACATTGTTTCAGACTGGAAACCCTATCTAACTCCATTATGGAAGATTATCATGAATGTGTAGACTGCTGTAATGTAAGTAAATGCAGGAATATTGTCAGAGAAACAATATGAAACTTTAAGAAACCTTTGACAGTATCAGCTTCTTCCTGAAAAGTTGTAGTTAATTACAGAGTCAGAGTATATTAAATGGTTTCATATGATCTGTAATTGATTTCAGGTGACAGACTAATAGTTTATTTGGGAGGAAAACTTTCTATTAGGTGACTCATATTGAACATCATTGTGTGCAGGATCTAATATGTAATTATATGCAGTAATTATATTTTTGCTTATATACATTCAAGATCTGTATATCTCCTTTAAACTGTCTTTTTTGAGTTCAGATTACTGCTTTATCTAGACCTGCAGCAGTGAGTACATAGTGTTCTATAAGATCAGCCTTAGAAAAGCAAGAGAGTCTATTTTCATCTCAGAGCCTGAATTGGGAACCAATACTGGACAAGCAGGGTGGAATGAGTAACAAATGGGTGGGGCCAACTCAGAACACGGGATGATCATTGAATGAACAAGATGACAGTGGAGTGCATTACTGGTAGTCGTGGGATAACTGGGACGGTGGGTTGAGAGGATTGAGAAGGGATGGGGAGTTTGGGGAACAGAATGGGGCTGAAATGTTTAAAACATAAACCAGTGTAGCTGTACAACACTCCACTATTAGCATTCAGACTGGAGTCACCAGAACCTAAACTATCTAAGGTAGGCTCAGGTAGACAATAAATGATATCCTCTTAAAGAAAATTGGATGGGTATATGGACAGGAAAGGAATGGAGGGTTATGGGCTGAGTGCAGGTAGGTGGGACTAGGTGAGAGTAAGCATTCGGCATGGACTAGAAGGACTGAGATGGCCTGTTTCTGTGCTGTAATTGTTATATGGTTATAGGCTCAATTGATTAAACCTGATTGGAGTCTGAAATGTAAATGGAAGCTAACTTCCTCCCATCTTTGTAGCAATCAGAACTGACTTAGGCATCTAATAAATATTTCACTTCAGCCTGCCTTAATTTCTGCACAACACACTTCCCTCAGTATGAATTTAATTGAGTAGGCCGCTTTGATATTTTCCTGAGAAATGTCAGCGTGACTGCTGTTTCCTCAATAGAACCCCATTTAATGTTTGGATAATTTTGAATGACTTGGATTCTTCCTACACTCAAAATAGGAAGAGGAATGTAAATCCTGTTATTTTCAGCCCCCAAGTGCCCCATTAAGACAATCTGAAGCAAGTGAAAATCAGCATCAGCTTCCTTTGAGGCAAAGTGCTTTTCTGAAAAGATCAGAATATATTATTAAACATGCAGTTGTCAACAGCCAGAAGCTGGCATGCTGCCATGGTTACCGCACTCTTATTGTAAATGACATTAATGTCATGAGAGGGAGCCTCACAATCAAAGGACATTTGTAATCCAACCAGGTGAAAAAACAGGAAGAATATGAAAACAAAAATGTAACGACCACATCAAGCTTTACAAGGCTCATCAAAACCAGCAGCAAACTGAAATTGTTCCACAAGAAGGGGACATTACTAGATGGTTGTAGTATGCTATTGAAAAGTGTTAATATTTACAATATGTAAAACAATTATTTATGATGTAAAATAATGTCAATACAGTGCCAATTGAAGGGAAAGTTATAAATGCAGATGTAATCTTGTGTTGCATGAGACTTAGATTTTGCCACACAGTGAAAAAATGTTTATAGTCCACAATATCTTTTGATAACTAGTAAATTTTTAAATCATTATGCCAACTATGTAAACTGTTCTCATTATATACAATGGCCAATCTGCTTTGTTACATAATAATTAATTTTCATTCACACTGTTCCCCTCAGATACTCTGGATGTGGTCCATGGCCAGTGAATTGTTTTCGAAGCACTGTCATAACCAGCAATGAGATAATATAGAGGTTCCACAGACAACAGATATGTTAAATCTTCAATGAATTTCATTTGCTATTTCCGATTAAGGAATGGATGTTGTGCAGGGAACTGAGAGAAGCTCCTTAACTGTTCTGCAAACAATACCAAGGAATGGGTCTGTTCAAATGAGCAAAGAAACAAAATGTCTTTGTTTAAGATTTGCTCTGAATTGCAACAACCAGCAGCAATGAATTCCTTCCTCATTAATACACTGAGGTGTCAGCCCAGTTCTTGTGCTTAAATCCAGCCTTAAGCTAAAACCTTGCGAGGTAGAGACAGGGACCCATACATTGCTAGTAAGATCAGCAGACACTCAGTTAAAAAAAATCATGTAGGATTTCAAAATAACATTCCTAAATCAAGCTCCAGTCCATAATCCTAGATAGGCACCGATCACCCCATAGTAATTATTGGAGAAGAAAAGACACATTTCCTTAGTAACTCTGCCAATCCACAGCTTCTCCAACATCATTAAAGTATAAATTTACTTAAACTGGTGCTTCAGAAGAACATGGTAACCTACCTCACTGACTATCATCTAGAAGCACTTACATCCACAGTGATGAAGTGTTTTGAGAGGTTGGTGATAAAACATATCAACTCCTTCCTGAGGAGTGACTTGGCACTACCAGAGCAACAGGTCCACAGCAGATGCCATCTCATTGGCTCTTCACTTAATCCTGGAACAGCTGGAAGCAAAGATACATATATTAGGATTCTCTTCATCGGCTACAGTTGACATTCAAAAACCATCAAACCCTCAAAACTAATCAATAAGCTTCAAGACCTGGGCCTCAACACCTCCTTGTGCAATTGGATCCTCGATTTCCTCACTTGCAGACCCCAGTGAGTACCTTTTGGCAAGAATATCTCCTCCACAACCTCCATCACGTTTGTTGCACCACAAGGCTATGTGCTTAGCCCATGCTCTACTCTCCTTATACTTATGAATGTGTGGCTAAGCACAGCTCCAATGTCAAATTCAAACTTGCTGACAACATCACTGTTTTAGGCTGAATCAAAGCTGCTGATGTATCAACATATAGGAGGGAGATTGAAAATATGGCTGAGTGGTGCCATATCAACAACCTCTCACTCAATGTCAGCAAGACCAAGGAGCTGATTATTGACTTCAGGAGGAGGAAACCAGAGGTCCATTATCAGTCCTCATCAGAAGATCAGAGGTGGAGAGGATCAGCAACTTTAATTTATCTCAGTGTTATCATTTCGGAAGACCTGTCCTGAGCCCAACAAGTGCAATTATGAAGAAGACACAGCAGTGCCTCTACTTCCTGAGGAGCTTGCGATGATTCAGAATGATATTTAATACTATGACAAACTTCTATACATATGCGTTGGACAGTATATTGACTGACTGCATTTCAGCCCAGTATAGTAACACCAATGCCCCAAATGGAAAATCCTACAAAAAGTAATGGATACAGCCTGGTCAATCACAAGAAATGTCCTCCACAGTGATGAGTATATCCACATGTCACATCGTTACAGGAAAGCAGCATCCATTATCAGGATCACCCCTCCCCCACTTATATACGGAGATCATGCTCTCTTTTCACTGCTGCCATCAGGAAGAAGGTACAGGAGCCTTAGTTCAGGAGCATTTATTATCCCTCAAATATCAGGCTCTTGAACCAAAGAAGATAACTTCACTTGCACTTTTATGTGCTTTTATAATAAATCTACTTTGAACTTTGAACTAGTTAATCCCAATCAAATCATTTATCTGAAATAGTGTCATTTCCCAGTATTTGGCCCATATTTTTCTCAACTTTTTCTTTCTGTGTACACGCATAAAAGTTTTAGATGTCGTACCTGTACCATCCTCTGCCACTTCCACCACT
Source organism: Hypanus sabinus (assembly GCF_030144855.1). Taxonomy (NCBI): domain Eukaryota; kingdom Metazoa; phylum Chordata; class Chondrichthyes; order Myliobatiformes; family Dasyatidae; genus Hypanus; species Hypanus sabinus. The sequence goes on from NC_082715.1 coordinate 51,400,732, forward strand.
CTCTGTATGTATGTCCCCTTTAAATCTTTCCTCTCTCACCTTACTTCTACGCGCTCTAGCTTTAGTTTCTACTCTCCAAGGAAAAAGACAATTCCCATGTTTACCTTATGATATTAGTCAGGTTGAATTTATTGTTATATAGACAAGTACGGTGAAGAACAGGTACTATAAAATAACATGCTCACAGCAGCATCACAGACTTGCGGATTCAGACAACACACGGAACATAAATTATGGAAAACAAGAGAAGACAAAAACACAAAAACAAAATCCATAATCAGAGACAAGTCCCTGGTACTGCAAGAGTTGGTTCATAGTGCTCAGTTGCTGAAGTAACATTAGGGCAGTTGAATACCATCCTCGAGGTAATTAATAAAGGGCAGGAAATGCTTGTCTTGAAACTGATGCCCACGATCTGTTTATGAATAAAAATCGAATGGAATGAAAGCATAAAAACCAATTGGATGTCTTGTCAAAAACATTTGGGAGAAATTACTTTTCTGCAGTAGATTGTTGGAAGTTAAGTATTTTGACATGAGTAGCCAAGTCGTCTGTTACCTGTTCTTGGGAAACTGAATGTCCATTCGAAGTTACTCAAAGAGACATTCAGATAAATAAAAAGAACTTTAACACACTTTGGATGGGCTGGTGAGGACAGACCACTGAAGGAAAAACGGATTAAGAAAGATGAATGAGCTCTCAGTTTTCAAAGGTGACAGAGCAACTCGAGACTTAAAAAATTGACAACCAACAGATCTAAGATTTTAAAGATGAGAAATTCTGCAGATGATGGAAATCCAATGCAACGCATGCAAAATGCTGGTGAAACTCAGCAGGACCGGCAGCATTTACGGAAATGAAATGTAAGTCAACATTTTGGATTAAGACCCTTCTTCAGGACTGGAAAGGAAGGGGAAAGACAACAGAAACATCTATAAATTTTAAAAAAAGTAATATATTAGGCAAACATTAGAAATTGAGTCTAAATTTATCTCAATTGGTAGTGTTAACTGAAGCATATATCAGAAAAATAGTCTGTTTCTTAAAATCAATACTGTGTCATGTTTAGTACTACTGGTAATTTTAAGTCCTTAAGAGCAGAATTAGGCCATTTGGATCATCAAGTGTACTCCACCATTTCATCATGGCTGATCCGATTTTCCTCACAGCCCCGATGTCCTGTCTTCTCCCCGCATCACCTCATGCCCTGACCAATCACAAATCTATCATCCTCTGTTTCAAATATACATAAAAACTGGGCCTCTGCAGCTGCCAGTGGCAAATAATTCCTCAGATTCACCACTCTCTGGCTAAAGAAATACCTCCTCATTTCCATTCTAAAAAAACGCCCCTCTATTCTGAATCAGTGCCCCCTGATCTTAGACTCTTCCACCATAGGAAACATCCTCTACACATCCACACTATCAAGGCCTTTCTCAAGTTGATAAATTTCAATTAAGTCACCCATCATTCTTCTAAATTCTGGTGAATACAAGCCCAGAGTCATCAAATGCTCGTCATGTGACAAGCCATTCAAGTCCGGGCTATATACCATGAAGCTTAGGTTTCACTAACATAGTCAGACTCAAGAGCCTGTTTCTCTTAATATGGCTCAACATGTAGTTATGTATTTAGGACATTCTATCATTTTTATTTCTTTCAGTGTTAATAATTTTCTCTGACATAAACTTATTATGGTTTATCTTTTATACCAGATAGTATTTTGGTCTGAAATATAGGAAATAATCAGCAAATCAGGTGGATTTCCAGCTGTGCAAACTTTTAGAATTTTATTTATTGATCACAACTAAACACTGATATTTCAAATCCTTACTCAGTTCCATGGCTGAAGATTTGAAAGTTTAGGTCTTTGTCTTCTAAGACTGTGGGCAGCATCCCTTGAGAATTCAACATGGAAAATATGTTCAAGACAAGTAGCAGGGGAGTTGACTAGACAGTTATATTTTCTGTAAAAAGTTCTAGTGCTTTCCCAGCACATATGACACATAAACTCTTTTTGGGCTTCCAGCTGGGTACAGGAGTCAGTTTAACTGACACCTCAGAAGGAAGATGAAAGAAAAAGGCTCATCTCTTTATGCAATGATTCAAAGCGATGAATATTACAGTGTACCCCCTCCCAGTAGAGGTAAGTTGAAAAGGATTTAGGGCTTTCCTGGCACATATGATGCATAAACTCTTCTTGGGCTTCCGCAATATTTGTCGCTTTGAATCACTGTGGAAAGAGAAGGTGAGGCTTCTTTATTCTTTAGCCTTCCTTCTGAGAATTTGGTTAGAATAGACATTTGTACCTGGCTGGAAACCCAAGAAGAGCTTATAGGTTATATTTTCTGTTATACAGAAAGTTTTGTGCCAAATGGAGGGCTAAGTATTTTTTATATTATGTGAATCTTCATAATCTTCAATTATGTGAAGAACAAAAGGATGACAGGAGTAACGGTAGGACCGATTAGAGATAAAAGTGGGAAGATGTGCCTGGAGGCTGTGGAGTGAGCAAGGTCCTCAATGAATACTTCTCTTCCATATTTACCAATGAGAGGGAACTTGATGATGGTGAGGACAATATGAGTGAGATTAATGTTCTGGAGCATGTTGATATTAAGGGAGAGGAGGTGTTGGAGTTGTTAAAATACATTAGGACAATTAAGTCCCCGGGGCCTGATGGAATATTCCCCAGGCTGCTCCACGAGGCGAGGGAAGAGATTGCTGAGCCTTTGGCTAGGATCTTTATGTCCTTGTTGTCCACCGGAATGGTACCGGAGGATTGGAGGGAGGCGAATGTTGTCCCCTTGTTCAAAAAAGGTAGTAGGGATAGTTCGGGTAATTATAGACCAGTGAGCCTTGCATTTGTGGTGGGAAAGCTGTTGGAAAAGATTTTTAGAGATAGGATCTATGGCCATTTAGAGAATCATGGTCTGATCAGGGACAGTCAGCATGGCTAACAAGCCTGATAGAGTTCTTTGAGGAGGTGACGAGGCACATAGATTAGGGTAGTGCAGTGGATGTGATCTACATGGAGTTTAGTAAGGCATTTGACAAGGTTCCACATGGTAGGCTTATTCAGAAAGTCAGAAGGCATGGGATCCAGGGAAGTTTGGCCAGGTGGATACAGAATTGGCTTGCCTGCAGAAGGCAGTGGGTTGTGGTGGAGGGAGTACATTCAGATTGGAGGGTTGTGTCTAGTGGTGTCCCACAAGGATCTGTTCTGGGACCTCTACATTTCGTGTTTTTTATCAACAACCTGGATGTGGGGGTAGAAGGGTGGGTTGGCAAATTTGCAGATGACACAAAGGTTGGTGGTGCTGTAGATAGTGTAGAGGATTGTCGAAAATTGCTGAGAGACATTGCTAGGATGCAGAAGTGGGCTGAGAAGTGGCAGATGGAGTTCAACCTGGAGAAGTGTGAGGTGGTACACTTTGGAAGGACAAACTCCAAGGCAGAGTACAAAGTAAATGGCAGGATACTTGGTAGTGTGGAGGAGCAGAAGGATCTGGGGGCACATGTCCACAGATCCCTGAAAGTTGCCTCACAGGTAGATAGGGTAGTTAAGAAAGCTTATGGGGTGTTAGCTTTCATAAGTCGAGGGATAGAATTTAAGAGATGCGATGTAATGATGTAGCTCTATAAAACTCTAGTTAGGCCACGCTTGGAGTAATGTGTCCAGTTCTGGTCGCCTCACTATAGGAAGGATGTGGAAGCATTGGAAAGGGTACAGAGGAGATTTACCAGGATGCTGCCTGGTTTAGAGAGTATGGATTATGATCAGAGATTAAGGGAGCTAGGACTTTAACCTTTGGAGAGAAGGAGGATGAGAGGAGACATGATAGAGGTGTACAAGATATTAAGAGGAATAGACAGAGTGGACAGCCATTGCTTCTTCCCCAGGGCACCACTGCTCAGTACAAGAGGACATGGCTTTAAGTTAAGGGGAGGGAAGTTCAAGGGGGATATTAGAGGAAGGTTTTTCACTCAGAGAGTGGTTGGTGCGTGGAATGCACTGCCTGAGTCAGTGGTGGAGGCAGACATACTAGTGAAGTTTAAGAGACTACTGGGCAGGTATTTGGAGGAATTTAAGGTGGGGGGTTATATGTGAGGCAGGGGTTAAGAGTCATCACAACATTATGGGCCGAAGGGCCTGTACTGTACTGTACTATTCTATGTTCTATGTTCTATATGAAACACACCATATACACTGAGTGGCTGCTTTATTAGGTACATTTGTCAATGCAAATATCTAATCGACCAATCATTTGGATAAAATAATGTAGGCATGGTCAAGAAGTCTAGTTGTTCAGTCCAAATATCAGAATGGAAAAGAAATGTCATCTAAGTGATTTTGACCATGAAGTGATTGTCAGTGCCATGTGGGGTAGTCTGAGTATCTCAACATCCTCAGACCTTCTGGCATCTCCAGAGATGTCAGAGAATGGTGTTAAAAACAAAAATCATCCAGGGAATGGCATTCTGTGGAGCAAAATTACTTGTTAATGAAGAAAAATCAGAGGAGAATAGCCAGACTGGTTCAAACTGACAGGAAGATGACAGTGATTCAAGTAACCACAAGTTACAACAGTGGTGTACTAAAAGCATTTTTGAATCAGGAGTGAGAGTGGAAACATGTGCATGGAGCCAGAGGAAGTAGCGGAGGTACTTACTGAATGCTTTGCTTCAGTATTCACCAGTGAAAAAGACCTTGGCAACTGTGGGGATGACTTAAAGTGGACTGAAACACTTGAATGTATAGACATTAAGAAAGAGGATGTGTTGGAGCTTTTGAAAGGTATTAAGTTAGATAGGTCACTGGGACTGGACGAGATATACCCCAGATTATTGTGGGAAGTGAGAGAGGTTATTGCTGAGCCTCTGGCGATGATCTTTGCATCATCAATAAGAATAGGAGAATTATGAGAGGACTGGAAGGTGGTAAACATTATTCCCTTGTTCAAGAAAAGGAGTAGAGATAACCCAGGAAACTATAGACCATTGAGTTTTACTTCAGTGGTGGGCAAGTTGTTGGGGAAAACCTTGAAAGGCAGGATTTATGAGCGTTTGGAGAGATATAATCTGATTATGGGTAGTCAGTATAACGTTGTAAGGGGCAGGTCATGCCTTACAAAGCTGATTGAATTCTTTGAGGATGTAACAAAACACCTTGATGAAGGTAGAGCAGTGGATGCAGTGTATATGGATTTCAGTAAGGCATTTGATAAGGTTCCCCATGTGATGCTCATTCAGAAAGTAATGAGGCATGGGATCCAAGGAGACCTTGCTTTGTGGATCCAGAAATGGCTTGCAGAAGGCAAAGGGTGGTTTTGGATGGTTCACATTCTGCATTGAGGACGGTGATCAGAGGTGATCTGCAGGAATCTGTTCAGGGACCCCTCCTCTTTGTGATTTTTATAAATGACCTGGATGAGGAAGTAGGAGCGTGGGTTAGTAAGTTTGCTGCTGATACAAAAGTTGGGGCTGTTGTGGGTAGTCTAGAGAGTTGTCAGAGGTTACAATGGAACATCAATAGGATGTAGAACTTAGGAGATTTACAACAATGTTGCCTGGATTGGGGAACATGCCTTTTGAAGATAGGTTGAATGAACTTGTCCTTTTCTCCTTGGAGCAACGGAGGTTGAGAGGTGTACAAGATGATGAGAGGCATTGATCGTGTGGATAGTCAGAGTCTTCTTCCCAGGGTTGAAATGACTAGCACAAGAGGGCACAGTTTTAAGATGCTTAGAAGAAGGTACAGAGGAGATATCAGGGGTAAGTTTTTTACTTAGAGAGTGGTGAGTGCATGGAATGGGCTGCCAGCGGCGGTGGTGGTGGCGGAAACGATAGAGTCTTTTAAGAGACTCCTGGACAGGTACATGGAGCTTAGAAAAATAGAGGGTAAGCCTAGGTAAGGACATATTTATAAGGGCATGTAAGGACAGCTTTATGCGCCAAAAGGTCTGTATTGTGCTGTAGGTTTTCTATGTTTCCATGTTTCTAACTGAGCTGAGAAGTGGCAGGTGGACTACATCCCAGGTAAGTGAGAAGTGGTTCATTTCAGCAGGTCAAATTTGAAAACAGAATATAATATTAATGGTAAGACTCTTGGCAGTGTGAAGTATCAGCGAGATCTTAGGGTCCATGTCCATAGGACAATCAAAGCTGCTGCGCAGATTGACAGTGTTGTTAGGAAGACGTATTGTGTTTTGGCCTTCATCAACTGTGGGATTGAGTTCAAGAGCTGTGAGGTAATATTACAGATATGCAAGACCTTGGTGAACCCCACTTGAAGTGCTGTGTTCAATTCTGGTCACCTCATTACAGGAAAGATCTGGATGTGGATGCTATGGAGAGAGTGTAGAGGAGATTTACAAGGATGTTGCCTGGACTGGAGAGCATGCTTTATGAGAATAGGTTGAGTGAACTTGGCCTTTTCTCCTTGGAGCGATGGAGGATGAGAGGTGACCTGATCAAGGTGTATAAGATGATGAGAGGCATCGCTCATGTGGATAGCCAGAGGCTTTTTCCTAGGGCTGAAATGGCTAATGGGGGGGGGGGGTATAGTTTTAAGGTGCTCAGAAGTAGGTACAGAGGGGGATGTCAGGGGTAAGTTTTTCGCACAGAGAGTGGTGGGTGCATGGAATGCACTGCCAGTGAAGGTGGTACAGTCAGATACAAGAGGGTCTTTTAAGAGACTCTTAGGTAGGTGCATGGAGCTTAGAAAAATGGAGGTCTATGTGTTAGGGGAATTCTAGGTAGGTAATATGGTCAGGACAACATTGTGGTCTGAAAGGCCTATAGTGTGCTGTAGATTTTCCACGTTCTATGTTCCATGAACGCACATCAATGTTGAACTTGAAGTGGGTAGGCTACAGCAGCAGAAGACCACGAGGGGTTCCACTCCTATATTTAATAAAGTGACTGCTGAGTGCAGGAATGGAGGAATACCACTCAGACTGGCAGATAAAGGTCTAATTTACAGTTCCCCAGGGGCATCTTTTCTAATGGAAACAAATAGTGCCAGGCAATTGATGCAAGGAGTAATGTCACCTAATCTACTGGAATAGAAACCATTCTCCACATTGTATTTTTAAAAAATTACCATGTCAGGTGCTTCAGCTGTCATGAAGATATAAAATTGATTAAACACGTTCCAAATGATGGCTTGAATTACAGAAATACAGAATGCAAAAACACAGAAGTTGGTCCTTCAGGTAAATTTTACTGATGACTGTTGTTTGAAAGTGCTACCCTAATGGATTTATTGCTTTATTCTTTCCTCATTGCCCTGCAAGTAATACATTTTCGAAGTTTTATTCAATTCCCTTTGAAAAATTACAATTGAGTCTGCAGGGCACAGTGTTCCAAGTAAGAGCTTGTAGTGTCAGAGGAAGAATACTTTCTGACACTGTCTCTGAAGCACAGGATTTATACTCTCATTGTTGTTCTGTCAGTTTGCTGACCAACCAGCTCAGACTGACGTACCCATGCTGAGATGATAGAATCTGCATGCAGACTTGCAAAACACTGAACTGCTGTAGATCATTCCCCAAACCCAAACACAACCTCTTCCACTGGAAAATCAACAGTCTTCCCAAGGACATTACCTACTGATACTGTGGCTTTTAATACCCAAAGACTAGGATTATTAATCTCCAGAAGCTAATGTAAATCCCAACATGGCAGCTAGGGAATTCAAATTCAATTAGCTATATAAAACATGGAATGAAAAGACAGTATCATAAATAGTATCATTAAAGAAAACATTCAGTCCACAAATGCCCTTCACATCTGGAAATCTGCTATTCTTATCTAGTCTGGTTTATGTACGACTCTGGACACACCATTGTGGTTGATCTTCATTGTCCTCTGAAACAGCTTGACAAGCCACTTAGTTCAGTTGGACAGCAAAGGCTGGCTTGGCATGGAAGGGTGAAAGCTGGTCTGCTGAGTTGTAGCCATGTCCTGTGAAGAAATACATGGTAAACATTCTACCACTGATATACATGTTCGATCTGCACAGAAGCACTAACTTGTACACAGCTATATTAACTAAGATAATTTACTCTCTATATTAAACTTGAAATGTTTATTTTGTGTTGCTTTTTATTTTTGTGAGAAAGAAAATATGGTAAACAATAACTGAAGGAAGAGAAGGTTTGAGAACTGTTGATGAACAGAAAACTGCGGTTGTAATTTTTCATTCTCCTTTGGGTATGACTTTTGTTCACAGCCTATTCACAGAGCCATTCAAATTTTCTCCTCCTTACTTCTTCCAATTCATCATCATGTCCCCCCTCGAGTGTGAACCCTCACAAGGCGGAAGGTCCAGATGGAGTACCTGGTAAGGCTCTGAAAACCTGTACCAACCAACTAGCAGGTGTCTTCAAGGACATTTTCAACCCCTCAGAGCTTTTGGCAGTGCTTCAAAAAGGCAACAATATTACCAGTGCCTAAGAAGAATAATGTGAGCTGCCTTAATCACTATCGCCTAGTAGCACCCATATTTACAATGATGAAATGCTTTGAGAGGTTGGTCATGACTAGACTGAACTCCTGCCTCAGCAAGGACCTGGACCCATTGCAATTTGTCTATTGCCACAATAGGTCAACGGCAGATGCAATCTCAGTGGCTCTCCACACAGCTTTAGACCACCTAGACAACACAAACACCTATGTCAGGATTCTGTTTATCGACTATAGCTCAGCACTTAATACCATCATTCCCACAATCCTGACTGAGAAATTGTAGAACCTGGACAATTGGATCCTTGGCTTCCTAACTGGAAAACCACAATCTGTGCGGATTGGTGATAACATATCTTCCTCGCTGATGATCAACACTGGCGCACCTCAGGCCCAATGTTCTACTCTCTATATACACACGACTGTGTGGCTAGGCATAGCTCAAATATTATCTATAAATTTGCTGATGATATAACCATTGTTGGTAGAATCTCAGGGAGTACAGGAGTGAGATATGCCAACTAGTGGAGTGGTGCTGCAGCAACAACCTGGCACTCAACGTCAGTAAGACGAAAGAGCTGATTGTGGACTTCAGGAAGGGTAAGATGAAGAAACACATACCAATCCTCATAGAGGGATCAGGAGTGGAGAGAGTGAGCAGTTTCAAGTTCCTGGGTGTCAAGATCTCTGAGGATCTAACCTGGTCCCAACATATCGATGTAGTCATAAAGAAGGCAAGACAGCGACTGTACTTTATTAGGTGTATGAAGAGATTTGGCATGTCAACAAATACGCTCAAAAGCTCCTATAGATGTACAGTGGAGAGTATTCTGACAGGCTGCATCTCTGTCTGGTATGGGGGGGTGCTGCTGCACAGAACTGAAAGAAGCTGTAGAATGTTCCTAATCTAGTCATCTTCATCAGGGAGTGGTGTCTCAGAAAGACAGCGTCCATTATTAAGGGCCTCCAGCACCCAGGGCATGCCCTTTTCTCACTGTTACCTTCAGGTAGGAGGAACAGAAGCCTGAAGGCACACACTCAGTGATTCAGGAACAGCTTCTTCCCCTCTGCCATCCGATTCCTAAAAGGACATTGAACCCTTGGATCCATTATTAATATACAGTATTTCTGTTTTTTGCCTATTTTTAATCTTTTCAACATACATATACTGTAATTAGTTTACTTACTTATTTCTTATTGTTTTTATTTTTTCTCTCTCTTTCTATACTATGTATTGCATTGAACTGCTGCTGCTAAGTTAACAAATTTCATATCACATGCCGGTGATAATAAACCTGATTCTGTTTCTCCTACTCTTCAGCTGCTATCCATATACAGCATTGTGCAATGGTCTTAGGCACATATACTGTATTTAGCTAGGGTGCCTAAGGCTTTTGCACTGTATTTCTCAACATGGAGCAGAGAGCAAGTTCATAAATTTGGCGGGAGCAGAAGATGCTGGGATTAGTGAGGGGTGTGCAACAGTGGCAGAGAAGGAGAGATGCCGGGATTAGTGAGGGGTGTGCAACAGTGGCAGAGAAAGAGAGATGCCGGGATTAGTGAGGGGTGTGCAACAGTGGCAGAGAAGGAGAGATGCCGGGATTAGTGAGGGGTGTGCAACAGTGGCAGAGAAGGAGAGATGCCGGGATTAGTGAGGGGTGTGCAACAGTGGCAGAGAAGGAGAGATGCCGGGATTAGTGAGGGGTGTGCAACAGTGGCAGAGAAGGAGAGATGCCGGGATTAGTGAGGGGTGTGCAACAGTGGCAGAGAAGGAGAGATGTTGGGATTAGTAAGGGGTGTGCAACAGTGACAGAGAAGGAGAGCCGGTGGGGGGGGGGGCAGGGATTGGGTGCAGAGACACCAAACAAGGTCCTTTGATTCCAAACAATTGGTTCAGTAATCATTACAGAACATCTCCCTGACGCTCTGCTCCCTCCATTCTCCCTTCCCTTTTTCCAACAATGATTCCCCTCTGTCTGTCCTCTTCCCACTTCCGGTCCATGATAGAGACTCATATCAGAATCAGGTTTATCACATATGTCATGAAAAGTGTTTCTTTTTGTGTGGTAGCAGTACAGTGCAATACATAAAATAACTATAGCACAGTGCAAAAGTCTGAAGCTCCCTAGCTATATACAGTATATGTACCTAAGGCTTTTGCACAATCACAATCCTGTAGCTGGGCACAGGGGTTTTTCCCTTACCATGACAGAGTGGGGCAGCATGCAGAACACCAATGGGAATCTCAGCACCCATTCTACTCAGCACTGCAGTGTTTATCCAGAATAGTCCAGTCGGCAGAAGCATTATTTCAGTATGTAAATATAGTGCCTTATCACAGCTGTGTAGGAGAGTGGTTTTCATTGTGATCATTGCATCAAATGGATGCACAAATCACTGGGATTTTGTGCTGTCATACAAAGGTCAACTTTTGGTATGCCATTGCAATTGAAATACGTTTGATACAGTGGGCTGCCACAAACTGAAGGCATGCTAGAGACATGCATAATTTAAACAAAAGGTGAACATTGGGAAAATGGAATTCCTTTCAAAGCTTGTATGGAGTTGAGATGTAGTACCAAAAATCTGATGTTGCTGTGGGAAAGGACAGCAACCTTGTAGATCTGTGTACGCCTCCTGCCTGCTGGTTTCTGATAGAAACGAGTGAAATTGAGTCCGTGATCTGTAGACAAATAGCTTCATTGATCACTGCATTGATCATCATTAGTAACATACTATGGATTCCTGCAAATATTACTGGCTTCAAATTTTAAGGACTTAAGGATCTTTTATCATGATCTTACTTTCTCAGATGCTAGCACCATAATCATGAGCAAAGACCAGAATTTTGTCAAAGAGATAGAACATTTTATTCTGTCATAGCATGAGACCACTGCTGGATTTTGCCTCATTTATAGTAATAGCATATCTCCAAGTAAGGGCAGCGTGGGCCTCGTAACTGGTGATGAATCCTTGCCAGTGCCAATTTTTTTAAGTTAGGTGTTACAGTTGGTTTTGGAGATGATATTGAGATACTGTGGGCACCATAGTAGCATAACAGTTAGCGCGATGCTACTACAGCTCGGGGCATCAGAGTTCAGAATTCAATCCTGGTGTCTACTGTAAGGAGTCTTGGACATCCTTCCCATGGAATGCATGTGTTTGTTCCAGGTGTTCTGGTTACCTCCTACAGTCCAAAGACGTATCGAGTAGGTTAATTGGTCATTGTGCTGTGTAAATTGTCCCGTAATGAGGTCAGGGTGAAGTTGGAGTTGCTTGTGTGGCACTGCTTGTAGAGCAGGAAGGACCTACACTGCACTGTGTTGCAAAATAAACTGAATGCAAGAGGTGGTAGATGAGAGCTCAATCACAGAGGATGACCAATGGTCTGCATTATTCCAATGGGGATTCTGAGCAAAACAATGTTAATTTCCCCACTGTATAACTCCAAAGTATACAAAGCACCCAAATAAAACATCATATCAGATCAAATTTTGTCTTCCCTGACTTTGGAGCAACTATACCCTCTGATCTCTGAGCATCAAATAATAAATTTAGAATAAACACTCATTTTCCTGCTTACTTCTTTATCTTGTAGCTTTTTCACACCTGCAGTATCACTATTGCTAATATAGATATGCAGGAATGTAAAGCAAGCTCACTCTTTTCCAAACCCTGCATTGTCCAACTTTGCCATTATTACATTAAAATATTACGAATAGCCATCATTATTCTATAATGTTAGCAAAAATTGTCCAAGTAATAAAAAGAAATTTACTGTATATTAATGTGTTTCTTTGTCATTTGACTGTAATGGCTCACAATACGTATAGGGAAGTCAAAATTGATTCTGTTTGGTGGGTCATAATGTAGTCTATTATATAAATTGACAATTTGATGAGAATAACACAGACTGATGTAAAGATGCTCCCTTGTGTGCAATCAGAACAGGAAATTTCTGACTCCAGTGACATGCTCTCTTCTTGTAACTATCATCAAAGAAGAGGTACAGGAGCCCAAAGACCTATATTTAATAATTTAGGAACAGCTTATCCTGTCAACCATCACATTTATAAATGACCCATGAACCCGTGAACACCTCCTCAGTATTGCTTTTTTTGCACTGTTTCTTTATCGTTTGTAATTCTTAGATTTTTATGGTTTTGCATTGTACTGCTGCTGAAAAACAAATATCATGTCATATGTCAGTGACAATAAATATGATTCTGAATGTGCATAAATCTGCCTTTACGGCACCCTTTGGGTTTTCTCTTTCTGTGCAAAAACAGCTCAGAAATGTCAGTTCTCCTAATCATACAATCCTTATCTTCTAATGGAGTTCTTTTTTAATTAAAAAGATTGCAGCTTGTCACATCCCAAGGTTTGAGTATTATCTGGAGGATATTATGGTCCAACATATACTGTTGCTATGATACTTTTCTAATACCTGGCTGTTCAGTGGAATCTGGAATTATAATGTTTCGTTCCATATTTATTACATTTCTTTGTACCATTCCTCCCCTAAAGAATGTTGCATTGAGTCACATATATATAAAAATGTCCACCTCTGCTCCTTCATCCAAGCAGTCATCACAGTTTTTGTCCAATCATAGAAAGGATGAGAGGCAAAACTACTCAATCAGATATGACCTTTAACTCACAGCTGTGCATGTGAATGTTCCAGCCAAGATCAACAGAGACATAAATCTTGCTCAGTTGTTCTGTTAGGACTGAAATGATGAGAGATATTTCCAGCTTTGATGCTGGGTTTCTGATAGAAATGTCAACTGTTTATTCCCCTCTGTAGATGCTGCCTGACCTGCTGAGTTCCTCCATCACTTTGTGTGCGAATCTCGAGATTTCCAGTATCTGCAGAGTCTCTTGTGTTCAGATCTTTTCACTCTCTCGCTGCAGGGCACCAAGTCAGCATTGCACCATCCTGGTAAGTTCAATGCTTATATCACACATTAAAGACGCAAGTCTGGAAATTAAATCCATTAGCACCTTCTTGTTTTACATGCAAAATGTGCATAAGAACAACTTAACCCAAGTTAGGATGCTGCAGTAATAATTTCTGAGTGAATTTCTGAGAAACCGAAAAGTGAAAATATCACTGTGATGATTGTACACTCTAGTATCAATTGTTTGGCGATAATAAAGTGTTCCAGACATTTTAGTGTGCAACTTAACTCAGCACGTTAGATACTTATGTAGTGTAGGTTGCATACCTCATGACGTGGAAAGTTATGTGCCACACATCTCTTCCTTTTCCAAAATAGGATGTTTCTGGCTGCACTCATGAAAAAAGCCTTACAATCTACCGGATTAGCCTTGCATTTTATTGTCTGCCTGCACTATACTTACAGAATCCGAAATAGGTTTAGTATCTCTGACATGCATCATGAAATGTATTGTTTTGCAACAGTAGTACAGTGCAATACATAAAATATACTGGAAAATACAGTAAGAAATATATATATAAAATCAATTAGCAGTGTAAAAAGAAAACAATAATGTGAGGTCGTGTCATTGTCCATTCAGAAATTTGATGGTGGCAGGGAAGAAGTTAAAAAGCTGAGTGTGTGGCTTCAGGCTCCTGTACCTCCTCTTTGATAGTAGTAATGAGAAGAAGACTTGTCCTGGGTTGTGGGGTCTTTATTGATACACGATGTCCTTCTGAGGCATCCCCTTTTGAAGATGTCCTCAATTTTGGGAAGCTGTAACGAAGGTGGCTGAACTTATAACCCTTTGTAGCTTTTTCCAATCTACCTTCATAGCAAATGGTGCTATGAATATTCTTTGTGACACATCTGTAGAAATTTATAGAGTCTTTGGTCAGCGGACACAATAGGGTCTTTTAAGAGCCTCTTAGATAGGTACACGGAACTTATAAAAATAAAGGGTTATGCGCTAGGAAAACTCTAGGCAGTCTGTGGAAAGGTTACATGGTCGGCACAACATTGTGGGCCGAAGGGCCTGTTATGTGCTGTAATGTTCTTTCACAATTCTCCCCAGATTCCTAATGACATATAACGGTTAGCATGACTTCTTCATAATTGCATCAGTATGTTGGGCCCAGGAAATATCTTCAGAGATATTGACACCCAGGAACTTGAAGATGCTCACCATTTCGACTGCTGATCCCTCAGTGAGGAATGGTGTGAGTTCCCTAGGCATCTGCTTCCTCAGGTCTACAATCAATACTTTGGTCTTACTGATGTTGAGTGCAAGGTTGTTGCTTTGGCACTACTCATCCAGCTGATCTATCTCTCTTGTACGCCTCCTCGTCACCATCAGAAATTCTGCCAACAATAGTTGTATCATCAGTGAATTTATAGATGATATTGTGGCGACCCACTTTCTGCGCAGGCGAACCGGCTAACAAATAGCCAGTGTGTGGGAAGAGACTTTGGTAATGCACCTCTGATGTCATTTCCGCCCGGAGAGGGCGGGCGCTAGGGATTAAATGCCAGCGCCGCCAAGTTTGAATAAACTAGTCTCAAAACGACTTTCCGACTGCGTGTCATTGTCTCTAGCTCTGTATGCAGTACATCACTACAGTATGGTGTTTCAGCTGAGGGTGTAGACAGAGAAGAGCAGCAGACTATGCATATACTTCTGAAACGCCCTGGTGATGATTGTCAATGAGGAGGAGATGTTATTTCTGATGCACGCAGACTGTGATCTGACGGTGAAGAAGTCAATGATCCAGTTGCAGAAGGAGGTACAGAGGCTCATGTTTTGAAGCCTATTGATTAGAATTGAGGTGAAGATGGTGTTGAACATTGAGCTATGATCAACAAACAGCAGTCTGACATCAGGATTCCTACATCATGAAGACCCTGGAGGGACTTGTTCTGGAGCAGCTCTGGCCTATGGTTAGGCCACACTTAGATCCCCTCCAGTTCGCCTATCAGCCCTGACTAGGAGTTGAGGATGCCATCGGCTACCTGCTGAACCGTGTCTACACACACCTGGACAAGCCGGCGAGCACTGTGAGGGTCATGTTTTTTGACTTCTCCAATGCGTTCAACACCATCCGCCCTGCTCTGCTGGGTGAGAAGCTGACAGTGATGCAGGTGGATGTTTCCCTGGTGTCATGGATTATTGATTACCTGACTGGCAGACCACAGTACGTGCGCTTGCAACACTGTGTGTCAGACAGAGTGGTCAGCAGCACTTGGGCTCCACAGGGGACTGTCCTGTCTCCCTTTCTCTTCACCATCTACACCTCGGACTTCAACTACAACACAGGGTCTTGCCATCTTCAAAAGTTTTCTGATGACTCTGCTATAGTTGGATGCATCAGCAAGGGAGATGAGGCTGAGTACAAGGCTACGGTGGGAAGCTTTGTCACGTGGTGTGAGCAGAATCATCTGCAGCTTCATTTGAAAAAGACTAAGGAGCTGGTGGTGGACCTGAGGAGGGCTAAGGCACCAGTGACCCCTGTTTCCATCCAAGGGGTCAGTGTGGACATGGTGGAGGATTACAGATACCCGGGGATACGAATGGATGATAAACTGGACTGGTCAAAGAATACTGAGGCTGTCTACAAGAAGGGTCAGAGCCATCTCTATTTCCTGAGAAGACTGAGGTCCTTTAACATCTGCTGGACGATGCTGAGGATGTTCTACGAGACTGTGGTGGTCAGTGCTATCATGTTTGCTGTTGTGTGCTGGGGCAGCAGGCTGAGGGTAGCAGACACCAACAGAATCAACAAACTTATTCATAAGGCCAGTGATGTTGTGGGGGTGGAACTGGACTCTCTGACGGTGGTGTCTGAAAAGAGGATGCTGTCCAAGTTTCATGCCATCTTGGACAATGACTCCCATCCGCTCCATAATGTACTGGTTACGCACAGGAGTACATTCAGCCAGAGACTCATTCCACCGAGATGTAACACTGAGCATCATAGGAAGTCATTCCTGCCTGTGGCCATCAAACTTTACAACTCCTCCCTCAGAGTGTCAGACACCCTGAGCCAATAGGCTGGTCCTGGACTTATTTCCACCTGGCATGATTAACTTATTATTTAATTATTTATGGTTCTATATTGCCATGTTTCTTCACTATTCTTGGTTGGTGCAGCTATAATGAAACCCAATTTCCTTCGGGATCAATAAAGTATATCTGTCTGTCTGGATTGTTGTTCTGCAGGTGGTCAAAGGCTGAGTAGAGAGCCAGTGACATTGCATCCATTGTAGATCCATTGTCGCAGCAGACAAATTTTAGCACATCCACATCTTTGCTTAGGCAGGAGTTAATTCTAGCACTTCATCCCAGTCAACATGCGTGCAACTGGGCAATGCCCGTGAGGCAGCTCACCCTGCTTTTCTTGGGCACCAGTATGATTGTTGACTGAAGCAGTAAGAAATTGAAGATGCCCAGCCAATTGGTCAGCACAGGTTTTCAGTGACCTACCAGGCACACCATCAGGCCTAATGCCTTGCAGGTGTTCACCTTCTTTGAAGGTGATCTGATATTGGCCTCCGAGACAAGTAACACAAAGTTGCCAGAGGGATTAATTAATACTTTATTCTGCCTTGTACTACCTGAATATACTGATGTGATGAAATAATCTGTATGGATGGCATGCAAACTGAAGGTTTTCATTGTACCTCAGTTCATACGACAATAATAATCCAATTTACATCACACTGACATTACCAATAACATGTCAATGCAAGGGTTTCTCTTTTGACTTTGAAGTTTTGAACACAGAATTTGGCAACTATAGTTTTCGATGTGCAATCCTTATCTCTGTCTACAAATCGGGGTGGTACAGTTGTGTAGTGGTTAGTGCAATATTCATCAGTGCACCAGCTGTAAGATCGGGATTCAATTTCAGTTGCTATCTGTTAGGATTATGTATGTTCTCCCTGACTACATGGGTTCCTCTGGGTTCTCTGGTTTCTTCCAACATTCCAATGACTCAGTTAATATTAGTGCATTCTGAGCATGCTATGTTGGCACTGGAAGAGTGGCGACACCTAATGAGGGCCCAGCACAAACCTTGCTAGTTTGATTTAATGCAATTAATGTATTTCCATAAGACGATAAGATATTGGAGCAGAAGTAGGCTATTCGGCTATTCGGCCATTCGGCCATTCAAGTCTGCTCTGTCATTCAATCATGAGCTGATCCAATTTTTCCAGTCATTCCCACTCCCCTGTCTTCTCCCCATATCCTTAAATGCCCTGACTAATCATG
This sequence comes from Hypanus sabinus, assembly GCF_030144855.1. Taxonomy (NCBI): domain Eukaryota; kingdom Metazoa; phylum Chordata; class Chondrichthyes; order Myliobatiformes; family Dasyatidae; genus Hypanus; species Hypanus sabinus. Next base: position 51,418,411 of record NC_082715.1, read on the forward strand.
AGCCTATCTATCTCTGCCTTAAATGCACCAAACAACTTGGCCTCCACAACTCCCCGACCATGGGAAATAACTTTGCCATATCTGAACTGTTCAGGCCTTTTAACATTTCAGATGTTTCTTTTTCCCCAATGTCAGTATATCCTTTCTAAAATAATGAGCCCAAAACTACGCATAATACTCCAAGTGTGGTCTCACGAGTGTCTTATACAACCTCATCATCACATCCCTACTCTTATATTCTATACCTCTAGAAATGAATGGCAACATTGCATTTGCCTTCTTCACCATCGACTCAACCTGAAGGTTTACCTTTAGGGTATCCTGCACAAGGACTCCCAGGTCCCTTTGCATCTCTGCATTTTGAATTCTCTCCCCATCTAAATAATAGTCTGCCCTTTTATTTCTTCCACTAAAATGTACCTTCCAACATTGTATTTCATTTGCCACTTCTTTACCCATTCCCCTAAACTATCTAAGTCTCTCTGCAAACTCTCAACACTACCCGCTCCTCCACATATCTTTGCATCATCAGCAAACTTAGCCACAAATCCATTAATCCCATAGTCCAAATCATTGACATACATCGTAAAAAGCATCGGTCCCAACATCGACCCCTCTGGAACTGCACTGGTAACAGGCAGCCAACCAGAATAGGATCCCTTTATTCCCATTCTCTGTTTTCTGCTGATCACCCAATGGTCCACCCATGCCAGTAACTTCCCTGTAATTCCATGGGCTCTTACCTTGCTAAGCAGCAACATGTGCGACACCTTATCAAAGGCCTTCTGAAAATCTAAGTACACCATTTCTACTGCATCTCCTTTGTCTACCCTGCTTGCAATTTCCTCAAAAAATTACAGTAGGTTTGTCAGGCAGGATTTTCCTTTCAGGAAACCATTGACGTTGGCCTATCTTGTCATGTGCCTCCAGGTATTCCGAAATCTCATCCCTAACAATCGATTCCAACAACTTCCCAAACACTGATGTCGGGCTAACAGGTCTATAGTTTCCTTTCTGCTGCCTCCCACCCTTCTTAAATAGCAGAGTAACATTTGCAGTTTTCCAGTCATCTGATTCACTGTATGTTTTAATGTACATGCGACAAATAAAGCTAAGCATTAATCTCTGACTCAATTTCAGAGCGCACACAGCGTGTATTCAATTTCCACACTACAACCTCTGCCTCTAGAATCATCCTCACCCTGTAACTCAGAGCAGTGCAGGCCACTCATGGCTCAAACTTCAATTCAGACAACAGGTCGCATGAGAGGTGTTCACACTGAGTGTGTCCTTTCTGCGCCCTCACTTCCCATATTTTCCTTCAGCTCTATGGTAGCTTTTTATACAGTCCAACTGTTCTGTGGCTTTAAATTCTGGTGCCCTTCCCACTGATCACCAACCTCACAAGAAGCTCTCGTTGGGAGCAACACAGGTTCTATTTTACTTCATAGTTCAGGATACAAACCCCCAGAGTGCTGTTCTAATAACTTCTCCGCCAACTTCATAGAAAAGGAGCAATTCAATGTCAGGTCATCATTGTTATTTAGTTCCTTTCAAAGATTCAAAGTATATTTGTTATCAAAAATATGTACGCAGTATACAACTCTGTGATTTGTCTTCCCCACAGACAGCCATAAAACAAAAAAAACAGAATGCATTCAAAGAAAACTATCAAACCCCAACATGCAGAAAAGAACACATGACAAAACAAACAAGTGACAAACACAGAATATAAACCACCAACCTACAAAGTCATCAAAGTACAGGCATATTTAGTTGATCTCATTTCATTTCAGTCTAGCACTGTGACGCACCTTAACTACAGGCCACAGAACCAGTCTGCCAGAAAACAGAAACACATTATAAAGTGATCCGCACAATGTTCATTAACTGTATCATCTGAGAAAGCCACAAAAAGTACCTCATCTACAATTTGACACAAGAGATATTCTAAAAATAAACTCCATGCATTTAATTTAATTCCATGGAGCTTCTGGAGAAGTAAAGATAACTAAAGTTTCCAGCATTCCTCAGACTTAACACAGGGCAAACTTAGAAATCTTAAGTGTCTTACAAAGAGAAATGCAGTTAATTAGATCAACTGCATAGCTTAATTTGGCTGATCAATTTGGTTAATTAGCCTTTGCACAGTGATAATACATCCCTAGGTCAAAAAAGATAAAATTGGATTCTAATTCTATCAATTCGAGAAGCACAGCAAGTGTAGTGCTGAGATAATGTAACCCTATCAGGTGTCGTCTTTGAGATCGGATTTTTAACTCAGATGAGCCCTTTCAGATGCAATTAAAACATCAGGGTATCTCTTAACACCCAAATAGTATTTATCCTTAACTCATGAAATTAGAATTGGTGTTTAGTGATGAACCTTACTGCTGAATTTGGGATATATTAAATGGTTCCTGTGTTCCCCTGCATTTTAGCAATGACCTCTACCCAGAACTGCTCAGCTGCTCGGGAGCTCCTTACATTATATAATTCAAGCTCTTCCCTCACTCAGTGCACACATCATTACCACAAGGGAAGTGTCAAAGTGCACAAATGACTGATATGAACAATTCTGCGTAACTAATATTTTTCTGAGGAATCGAAGTGCAAAAATGCTTCATTGTATTTTGGCACAGCTTCAGTTTTTAAGAAAAAAATGTAGCTATAAATATCCTAATTTAAGGGTCTGAAACAGTTTTTGGAGTTGCTGTTTATGCGTGGCAGAATTTCTGAAACAATACTTTAATTCTGATTTCCATACTTTACATTCAATCATTAAAATATGAAAGAAACATGAATCAGGTGGAATCAGGGGATCATTTCAGAAATACTACAAACATATTGCTTTTCGGAAGCACAAGCTCATTTTTACCTTGTCATTTGGGGACAAGACCAATTTAACCACAAAGGAAGCTAAACAAAATCAATGTCCAAGTATTAACAAATGATTAATGGAGTACTTTGGATTAATTTCTGCTCTGCAATCACTGTTCTTATATAAGAAGACAAATCAGCCTATTCATGTACAATAAAGTTACACAGATAGTACACGATTGAATGTCTGATGGTGATAGTTCACAGACAAATTTTAGTCGTGATAACGATAAAGCTTTTCTCCTTTGTTCCTGGGGTTTACAGCAAGCAAGCCTTGGATTTTCAAAGAACGTACTTCAAATTAAGGTGAATAACCAAGGATTTAACCAAGGTTAGATTTCAACAAGAAACCTCAGCTCTGGGAAACACTTCTCAGGCAATATATAGGAAACCAGGCACACTTACAGAATCCCTGGTGGTCATGTGCACAGGCAGTGCGCAGCTCCTGGTTGATTGTGAATGAACTCACTAAGGTGCATCCATAACCTTGAGGACATCAGACGGCTCATTAACTGAGCTGGTCAAGTTGTACGGAATGGCTTTGTAAGCTGGAAGATGATGATGGGACATTATTCAGCAGAGTATTAGCACAGATAGGCAGTGCAGGAGCTCCTGTGCCTTCCCCCCAAACCAACCCCACCATCCCTCCACTTCCCACCATTGCAAGGAACAGCAACAGCTCAATTTGTGACATTATGTCTCCTGCTGCTGCACTGGAGAGGAGAGATATGTCCAACTGAGCTCCAGTAATAGAAGATCTAGTTGTAAGGGGAGCAGGCAGCACAAAAGAGAATCTTAAATGAAATGTTGTTTCCATATTGCCAGGGACAGGAACTACTGGAGCCGCTGTAGAGTGTTCTGAAAGGGGTAGAAGAGAAACCAGTGGACATAGAAAAGGGAGTAATACCCTGCAACAAGAACTTAGGGAGTGTTACGAACCCCGTAACTGGGTCACTTACCAGCAAAGATAGAGACGTCTGTTGAAGTATGATGATACTATTTTTAACAGTATTTATTAGTAAAGATACACAAAAATAATATCAATGCAAACATACAGATAATATATGTTGTCAATACTAAATCTAAAAGTGCGGGTATAATAATAATCAATAAGAAATAAGCTCTATCATTGTCTAGGGGATAATGTATTGTCCGATGGAAATATAAAGTTCACTGCAGTTCCACAAGCTGCCGTCTTTTGGTTTTCACTGTGTAGTAATTGTTGGCGAGAGACAGAAATAGGAATAGAATGGGAACAGTTACCGCTACAGGTTTTTCCAACCTTCCTTTATGATTTCGATCCGTCGGTGTCTCGTTGGTGTGGCCGTTCAAGTGTGACCTTTCCTTTAGCTAAACTGTTCTTCTGTGGTGAGCTTGCCACCCAGGCAAGAGAGGACGCACACGAGCCCCCACCAGCTTTTGCTATAAAACGCTGTCCCTGGATCTCTAGCGTTTCTCCTGGTGCATCTGAGGGGTGTTCCCCAGACCCGACTTTTATCCTTACTCACGGGGTCTCAGATGTCAATCAGGTTGGGATGATGCAATCCCTCAACCAGCCCACTCTGGTCATCCCCTGAGGGGTTTCAATGAATAGTACAGTACTCAATACACAATTCCATCTCCAAGAGACAATAGCCGTTATCAGTGGTTCCATTCCGCTGATGTCAGGACACATTCCAAACCTTGTGTATTCTGGATGTCTCTGTCTCATTTCCTGGGTCTCAGACCCAAAATAATAGCGATCTTGTGATTCTCAAAAAGGAGGGGGCGACTTTGTACCCTTCAGCCCCTCAGATTTGCTTCACCTTCGTAACACCCCCTTCCTTCTAGGACTTTTGCCACAGGTAAAAATTAATTAATACAGAGTCTTACAGGATTACAGAATCTAACACAATACAAAAGAGTTATTTTTCACTACAGAGTAATACAGTTATACGTTCAATTCAGCATCTAACAGTTAGCGATTACATTGTCTTCCTTTAATATCTTAATATCTTGTACCTTAATATTCTTGTAGCATCAGACTCCAATTTAATAACCACCTGTTTTTTTCTTTTTCTTCAGCAAAACAAAACTAAAGAGTTGTGATCTTAGCTTATGTGTATCCTACGAATGTTTATGCAAATACTAATCTTTATTTTACTTTCAAACTTAACAGTCAATCATCCATGGGGTTGTCTTTATTATTCACATGCTTTGTCGAAATCCCTTAAAACCGGATCCTTTTAATTAAAGTGGCATCCCGTCAACCCTCGCCCCTTTTCCAGTTAACTCCCACAGGGTTAGCTGACGTACCAGTGTGGAATAGGCTTTTGAATGCTCCTTTCATAGGAGTTATTTTATCAACAATGTTTTCCAAACATAGCCCATTTGCTGAATTTCCACACAATTCTTTATTTTTAAGCAAGTCATTAGTTTTATCTTTAGAACCCTTCATTCTATTGGTTTTCAGTTTAAAATCTGCAAGCGATCCCTCTTTGTCCAAACAGCATTTCAAATTCTGCCTCTTCACAGCACACCCTTGAATAACATTAGCGCGTGGGGCACCTTTACATTCCAAATCAACCTGTAATTGATTCGCAGGCACCGTGTTAACAAGCCATTGTCCCTTCAGCCTGGTTATAGCTACGGACACCCATCCAGACTTTAAATTTTCTTCATTCAATTTAGGAACTACACTTTTCCCTTCTCCTTCAATAATAACATTCACCTCACCACCTTTTATCTCCTCACTAAGTTTTAACACACCTTTGAACACAAGCAACTGGGAACTCTCACTTCCCACTAGTACCAAGATTAACCCTTTCTTCACTGAACCAGGTCCATCTGACCCACAAGGACTGCATTCCTTTTTAACTGAATGAAATACCTCAGACTTTTCCCGAGTTTCATTACATGGTTCAGTTCCACATGCATCCACATCTTGAACACACTCAAACAGGACATCTGCCTCTTCCAGGCTTTCAATACCCATCCCCTTTTCAAATTCTAAGTTCCCCTGATCCTCCCAGTTAATCTCTGGGCAACTCCCTTCTGGAATAAACTCAACCCCACGGGCTGAAACAACCTCATCTGCCAACCCAGCAGACTTCTTCAAGGTAATGGCATCCTTTTCATCTAGGACTGCCCTCATTTCATTATCAGGAACACCTTTAAAATGTGTCTTTAAAAGTGTCTCCAGGGGTGTTCCCCGACCCCTCTTTTATCCTTACTCACGGGGTCTCAGATGTCAATCAGTTTGGGATGATGCAATCCCTCAACCAGCCCACTCTGGTTGTCCCCTGAGGGGTTTCAATGAATAGTACAGTACTCAATACACAATTCCGTCTCCAAGAGACAATAGCCATTATCAGTGGTTCCATTCTGCTGATGTCAGGACACATTCCAAACCTTGTGTATTCTGGATGTCTCTGTCTCATTTCCTGGGTCTCAGACCTGAATTAATAGCGATCTTGTGATTCTCAAAAAGGAGGGGGCGACTTTGTACCCTTCGGCCCCTCAGAGTTGCTTCACCTTCGTAACAGGGAGTTAGGTAGCAAATTAAAGAGCAGAATCCCCAATGGTATGATCTGTAGATTACTTCCAGTGTCACTTGTGTGATGGATAGGTATTTCCTAGGCTTCTTTCTCATGTCTTAAAAGGCTCGCTTTTTAAACAGAGCAGCTGCCACTTGTAAGAACACAAACAGTTGTAAGTAAACTTCCAACTAATATTTTCTTTTGTTTAGTTTCTGGTCATAAATGGGAGTCAGTCTGTCAGAAAATGGAGTGGAGACTTAACCCCAAACCTAGAGCAGCTGTATCAGTCCTTGCCCTTCCCTTGGACAAAATCGGTGGTGTGGAGAGGGGAGACCTGCTGCTTGGGCAACTGCCCGTCTTCCATACAACCTTGTCCAGGCCTGTACCCTGGAGTGGACACTCCAGACTGAAGCATGACTTTCCAGGCACAGATCCATGGTCTCGTGATACTAATGGGATGCCATCAGAGCAGCTGAGATGATAAAGCAGTTAGCTGTAACTTTAATAATAAACTGTAAACTAGCAAGCCATGAGGGGCCCCAAAACAAGTGAGAACAAGTACTGAACATAACAAGGCAACAAGGTAATTGAAGGCTAGGATCAACTGGTTGAGGCTCGCTGGTTTATTGGGTGAACAAGGCCTGTGGATGAGAGTTGGGTTTTAAATAGGTTGCAAACAAAAAAAGAAATTCAGGATGTGTATTGTATACATTTCTCTGACATTAAATGTACCTGTTGAAACATCTGGTGATGAATTAGAAAGAAATGGCAGGTGACTTCTGTTAGCTATATGGAGAATGGAAGGATCCTGCATGTGCAGACCTGACAGGACTCCCACCACCCTTTGGCTGGCCCTTACCCAGGGCAAATTGAGATGTAACTGGATGGGTCCAGTGAAGCTCCTCAACGAACGACGAACACACTAAATACTGGAAGGCTTGGAGAGAGTGATAATGGAGAGGATGTTTCCAATAATGGGAGAGTCAAGGACCAGAGGGCACAGCCTCAGAATAGAAGGATGTCGTTTTAGAACAGCGATGAGGAGGAGCTTCTTTAGCCTGATGTGTTCCTCCAGCTTTTCAAACGTATTGATTACTATTTTGGAGAGTTCGATCATCACTGGAACACTATTGTGAGATGATTATTATTTCTGACATGCAATGTTAGAGTTTAAAAAAAAACAAGGGACCTGCAATTCCTGGACTCTTAATCCTGCAAACTACCACCACAAGACAGAAGTTCTTCGAAACTGAAATAATGTCAACAGGCCAGGAGTATGAGGACAAATACCTTTGAGGCTTGAGGGTTTTACATGAAGTATTTTAAAGGGCTAACCCTAGATATAAATGGGTTCAAGTTTTAAATAGACTCTTTCAGGAGGGTTTGTATAAATTGAATAAATTCAATTATGGCTACTATTAACTAACAGCTAATGAGGATCTAACTTGATCATTATTCCACCTCCTCAGTTACAATTCAGAAGACAGCAGTATGCAATAAAAGTAGCAGAAAGTTAGCAGAGAAAAAATTGGAGCTATTCTTGTCACAATCTGTGAGCCACAGGTCCCAAAAATTTAGTATCCGACACCCATGGGTAAGAAAACATTGGCTCTGATTTTACTTAAGTAAAAAACCTGGATCCATTAATCATATTTTCCTCAATGTCTCCTTCTCTAAATCTAATATAATAGTTTCCTGGTCAAACCTATTCTGCTCGTTTTGGTGGCATTTTTTCATAACCAATGCTATCTATTGAAGTCATCACTGATGAAAAATCCTGATTATTTTTTCACAATTTGACAGAAATCCATAAATGCAAAACTGGACAAAATTCTATTCAAGCTTAAGTGTAACTCTTGCTCCTGTATGGTCTGTTCAATTCAATTTCAAATTGTTCTTAGCAGATATATCAGTGTAGACTTGTAGATTGGACAAAGCAAAAAGAGTGAAAGGGACATTGTTACAAATTGCAAAAGCACTGCACAAATCATAAAGGAGCCTAATGTTTGCTGAAGGGACTGATACAGTCAGAAATAGGTGATGTTAGGAAGTGGAGAGGACAGAAAGTAACTGCCAGCATACAAACACAGCAGGGGAAGAATGAGAGAATGAGTTTGACAAAGTTTTAATAAAACTATTATGAGGAATGCAGAGATTGTGCAATATTCATTTGGGACGTCATTAGAAACTATAAATTCTCACTCACCAATAGCCTCTACCAATTGGGATATGGTTAACATTCATACATTATTCACAGTGCTCCTATTCACTTATCATTAATGAAAGCTTCACATTCATTATACCTACTTTACAAACGCTGCTAGAAACTTAACCATAAAAATCTGTTGTTGGAAATCTGAAGCAAAAAGCAGAGCAAGTTGGAAAGAAAGCATCTATGGAACAATGTTTAATGATGTCATCAGAATTGTGAAGGAGGGAAAGCACTCCCTTTCCTTCCCAGAGGCAGTTTATCCAAGGTAATGGAGCTAATCTGAAGGAAAAGGGGCACTTGCCTGCAGTATGGAAAGTCACAGTGGTCGGGTCTCTGGCACTGAGTTTGCCTCAGAAGGGAAGGGGAGGAGAAGGTGCACGCTGTGTTGATAGGGGATTTGTTAGTTAGGGGAACAGACAGCAGGTTCTGTGGGGGAGAGTGAGATTCCCAGATGGTACGTTGCCTTCAGGGTGCCAGGATCCGGGATATCTCAGATTGAGTCCTCAGCATTCCTAAGTGGAAGGGTGAACAGATAGAAGTCACATGTAGGTACCAATAACATGGGTAGGATGAGTGATGAGGTTCTGCATAGAGAATTCAGGGAGTTAGGTGTTAACTTAAAGGGCAGGGCCTCCCGGGTTGTGATTTCAAGATTGCTGCCTGCGCCCCGTGCTAGTGTGGCCAGAACTAGGAAGATTATACTGTTTAATACGCGGTTAAGGAGTTGGTGTAGGAGGGAAGGCAGAAGATTTTTGGACTATTGGGCTCTCTTCCACAGAAGGTGGGGCCTGTGTCATAGAAATGGATTGATCCTGAACAGGAGGGGAATTAATATCCCATTGAGAAGGTTTGTTAACGCTGAATGGTTGGGGCTAAACTAGAGTTGCAGGGGAATGGGAAACAGAGTGCCAGAACTGTCAGTGGAGAGGTGGTGGAGGCCAATATTGATAAGACCTCAGACAATGTTAGGAATCGAAAGGATGAGCATAGAGTGACAAATTCAAAAAGCATGAATACAGGGCTGAAGGTGCTGTATCTGAATGCGTAGAATATGGCAGATGAACTTGCAGCACAGTTGCAAATTGGCAGGCATGATGTTGTAGGTATCATTGCAAGATGGCTGAAAGATTATAGCTGAGAACTCAGTGTCCAAGTATACCCATTATATCGAAAGGATAGGCGAGAAAGGTAGCATTGCTCTGTTGGTAAAAAAAATTAAGTCAAATCATTAGAAAGACATAGGGTCAGAAGGTGTTGAATCATTGAGGATAGAGCTAAGGAAATATGAGGATGAAAAGATTCTGAATTGAGTTTGTATACAGATCTCCAAACAGTAGTAAGGATGTGGCCTACAAATTACAATGGGAGATAGTAAATGCTTGCCAAAGGGCAATGTTACAATAGTCAAGGGGACTTCTATAAGCAGGTAGTTTGGGAAAGTGAGGTTCAAGCTGGATTACAGGAGGCGAATTTCTACAGTGTCTATGAGATGGTGTTTTAGAACAGCTGCTGGTTGAGCCCATTAAGAACTGGGTGTTGTGTAATGAACCAGAATTGATTACAGATCTTAAGGTTAAAAAAAACCCTAAGGGTCAAGTGATCATAATAGGATCAAATTCACCCTGAAATTTGAGAAGCAGCTAAAGTCAGATATATCAGTATTACAGTGAAGTAAAGGAAATTAGAGAGAAATGAGAGAGGAATTGACCAGAATTGTTTGGAATAGAACACTGGCAAGGAGCAGCAATGGCTGGAATTTCTGGGAGCAATTCAGAAGGCACAGGATATGTACATCCCAAAGAGGAAGAAGTAAAATAAATGACACAACGGTGGCTAACAAGAGAAGTCAAAGCTAACATAAAAGCCAAAGAGGTGAGCATACAATAGAGCAAAAATTAGTGGGATGATAGAGTACTGGGAAGCTTTTAAAGACAAACAAAATGGCAACTAAAAAAGTCATAAAGTAGGTAAAGATGGAATACGAAAGTATGCTAGCCAATAGTATCAAAGTGGACATCAAATGTTTCTTCAGATACATGAAAGTGTGAAAGAGAGGGAAGAGGGCATATTAGACCACAGGAAAACAATGCTGAAGATTTAGTAATGGGGGACAATGAAACAGTTCATGAACTTACTAAGCATTTTGCATCAGTCTTCACTGTGGAAGACACTAACATTCCTGGTTTATTGAAACTATTAAATGATTTTGGAAAGTTTTCGGGATATAAACTAATCCTTTATAAAAATGAATTATTTCCCCTGCTTCTATATATGATGACATTCCTTTTAGAGTTACAGATTCATTTAAATATTTAGGTGTTCTTATTACTAAAAATCATTACGTAATAAAGCTAATTTGGTTCCTTTAGTGGATTTTATGAAGCAATTATTTTGTAGATGGATCCACTTACACTTTTGTTAGTCGGCTGAATTCATGCAGTTAAAATGATGATTTTATCAAAATTTTTATATGTATTTCAAAATATCCCTTTTTTAACTATAAGTTTTTCGATCAGGTTGACTCTATTATTTCATCTTTTGTTTCAAATAATAAAAGACCAAGGATTGGTAAATATTATTTACAAAAATTAAAAAAAGATGGAGGTCTTGCTTTGCCTAATTTAAGAATGTATTATTGGGATGTTAATATACGTTATATGTGTTTTTAGTTATATTGAGCTGATAGAAATGAACCACCGCATTGGGCTGATTTGAAATTGAATGCTATGAAACAGTTACACTTAACCTCATTATTAGGAGCTTCTCTACCTGTACAACTGGCCCAGAATTACTAATTTAAATTTATATCCTGTGATTAAGCAGTTGTTATGAATTTGGTTCCAGTTTTGTAATTTTTTTAATCTCAAAAAATTTAAACTTTTTAGTTTAATTTATTGAAATTATTTATTTAAACCTTCATTAAGTGATCCTACTTTTCCTTTTTGGAGGAATAAAGGAGTTTATTCCTTCACGGATCTGTTTCAAGATGGTCAATTGATGTCTTTTGAGAAATTAGTAACTAAATACTCTCTCATATTCACATTTCCTACAATATCAGGTCAGACACTTTTTAAAAATTTACTTAAGTAATTTTCCATATATACAAGACTCTGACCTGTTAGATATTATTTTAAAAATGAATCCTTTAGTGGAGGGTTTTATTGGGAAAATTTATAATCTATTGTTACAACAACATAATTACTCTTCACTTAAGACTAAGCAGGATTGGGAGAGAGAGCTTAACATGACCCTGATAACAGAAGATTGGTTGCAGATTTTGAAATTGGTTAACTCTTCTTCGATTTGTGCCAATCACTCTTTAATTCAATTTAAAATTGTACATAATTACTATTTGACAAAGGAGAGATTGTCTAAAATGTTTCCTAGTGTGACAGAGGTAAAACTGAGACAGCCACATTGACACATATGTTTTGGTCGTGTTCTGTACTGAAACATTTTTGGAAGTCTATTTTCTCTACAATTTCTAAAGTTTTAAAAATTAATTTACAACCTAATAAATTGACAGGTTAATTTGGTATAGTCCCTCAATATACTTATGGTATTTCTCCATCAGACCAACATGTAATTGCATTTGTTACATTATTGGCCAGAAGGGCTATTTTGTTGAAATGGAAAGATGCTTCTGCTCCTACTTTGATACAATGGTTCTCTCAGATGATGTTATGTGTCAGTCTGGAGAAAATCAGAAGTCGAACTTTTGATCCTTGATTTGATTTTGCGATAAGGTCAGGTTCATTCGCTTGCTACTATCATTTGATTTGAGTTAATTAATATGGTTTCTTTCCGATTTTTTTTAAGTGGATTTGAGTTGGCGGATTGATTTTTTTTTATATGGAAGCTTGTATGATGTATAGATTTGGGGTTGTGCTCCCAATGGGTTTTTTTTTAGGTTTTTTTCAGTTAGTAGGGGCTTTTTTTTAGTTAATGGTGGTTCTTATTTTTTCCTTCTTTTACTTTCAAAAAAAAATTCTTAACACTTTATTTTCTCTTATTATTATTGATATATTGTTTAGCTTGGTTAATCAATTATTTGCTAATCTAGTTCCTTATTGTACATAATGATATATTGACTTAATGTATCTTTATTTTGTTAATCTTCAATAATAATTAATAAAAAGAATTTAAAATGAAATGAAAATGACACTAGCAGTATGGTGGAAGTTCCAGGTGTCAGGAGGCATGAAGTGTGTGAAGTTACCATAACAAGAGAGAAGATTCTTTGGAAACTGAATGGTCTGAAGTTTGCTAAGTCACCTGGACCAGATTGTGTACACTCCAGAGTTCTGAAAGAGGTGACTGAAGAGATTGTGGAGACATATTAGTGATGATCCTTCAAGAATCACTTGATTCTGGATTGGTTCTGGAAGACAGGAAAATTACAGATGTCACTCCAGGAAGGCAGAAGAAAGGAAACTATAGGCCAGTTAGCCTAGCCTTGCAGGTTGGGAAGATATTGGAGTTGATTATTAAGAATAAGCCATCAGGATACTTGGAGGCAAATGATAAAATAGGCCATATTCTGCATCGTTTCCTCAAGAGACAATCTGACCTGACAAATCCAGTGGAATTCTTTGAAGAAATAACAAACAGCATAGACAAAAAAGAATTGGTTGTTATGGTGGACCTGGATTTTCAAAAGACATTTGACAAAGTTTACACACATGAAGTTGCTTAAAAGGTTTCAAACCCATGGTACTACAGGAAAGATTCTAGCATGGATAAAACAGTCTTTGATTGGCAAGAGGCAAATACTGGGAATAAAGGAAGCCTTTTCTACCTGGCTGCCAATAAATTGTGGTGTTCCAGGGAGTCTGTGTTGGAAGCAATTCTTTATACATTATATATTAATGATTTGGATGATGGAATTGACGGCTTTGTTGCAAATTTTGCAGATGATATGAAGATAGGTGAAGGAGCAGGTAGTTTTGAGGAAGTAGCGAGGCTACTGAAGGACTGAGGCATATTAAGAGAATGGGTGAAGTAATAGCAGATGGAATACAATGTTGGGATGCGTCTGGCCACGCACTTTGGTAGAAGAAGTTAAAGGGTTGACTATTTTCAAAATAGAGAAAAATTACAAAAAAATATTGAGCAGCAAAGGGACTTGGGAGTCCTTGTGCAGGATTCCCTAAAGGTTGATTTTCAGGTTGAGTCTGTGGTAAGAAAGACAAATGTAATGTTAGTATTTGTTTCAAGAGGACTGGAATATAAAAAACAAGGACGTGATGTTCAGACTTTATAAAGCACTAGAGAAGTATTACTTGGAATATCATGAGCAGGTTTGGCCCCCTTATCTTCAAAAGGATGTGTTGAGACTGGAGAGGGTTCAGAGGTGGTTCACAAAAATTATTCCAGGATTGAGCGGCTTTTTATGAAGAACGTTTGTTGGCTCTGAGCCTATGCTCACGAGAATTCAGAAGAATGAGTGGTGTCTTCTTGAAACCTATCGAATTGATTGGATGTTGAGAAGATGTTTCCTATGGTGGGAGAGTCCAAGACCAGAGGACACAGCCTCAGGATAAAGGGGTGTCCTTTTAAAATGGAGATGAGGAGAATTTTCTTTAGCCAGAGAGTGCTGAATCTGTGGTATTCTTTGCCATAGGCAGTCTTTATGTATTTTGATTCTTTATTGGTCAGGGTGTGAGGGGATATGGAGAGAAGGCAGGAGATTGGGATTGAGTGGAAAATTGCATCAGCCATGATGAAAAGGCAGTGCAGATGCAATGGGCCAAATGGCCTAATTCTGCTGCTAAATCTTATGGTCTAACCTGTATGGATGAAATGTTAAGTTCTTGTTCTGGCCATTGCTGGTGATCGCTGGCTGGTGGCATAGTGACATCAGCACTGGACTTCAGAGTGATGGCTCCCGAGTTCAAATCTATCCGGTTCACTTGCACGCTTTCCATCCGTGCTGGGTTGAGTGTCAAGCTAGCATCTCGGCCTCGTAAGAATAAGAAAGCCTGCTGAAAAGATGCCGTCACGACAGCATCCGGATGACTCCACTCGGAGTTAAAGGATTTCTTTTTCTTCATTGCTGGTGATCAGCAGAGCAGTTCATTCAGCCAAAAATAACTGTAGTTTATCGTTTTTGCATCCCAGGATCTTCCATCCTGCAAGCCACTGATGGTGTAAGCATCCATCTTTTACTTTCCCTTGCCACCTTGATGTAACTATACCCTTGTGGCCTGATCCTGTTCAACTGCGGGAGAATGTGGTAGAAAAGTCCAGTCAATGGGATCATTGTTTCACCACACCAATGGCTTTCTCTAACACTTTCTTTGAGACAGTGTGGCTCTATAAGTAGCATATCGTGTACCTACTCAAGTTCCAAAGTAGAGATATATACAATATTTTGAGAACTCTTGTCATTCATTGGCACTCTTCCCTTTTTTCACTGATGGTGAAATATAAATGGCTTAGTGGCCAACTGAAGAATAAAGACTTTTGCCATCACCCTGAGTACTAAGCCTCATGATGGTCATAACACACCAAATGTTGACTGGCCAAGTTCAAATGCGGCAACCTTAAATACTTCTAAGCTGTTTCTGGCACAGTGTTTTCAGTAACACTGAACAAAATCCCATTCTCACTGTGTCTGCTTGCTTCCTTAAGATGGCACTACTGAAGGTGAGCGACTATTTTCTGGTGGTTCCCAAAGCAAGAAGTACAACTAAATACTTTATTAATAACACTTGTTCTGTAAAAATAAACTGTAGTAAACTATCACCTCAAACAATGAAGAGGTGGACAAAGGTGTGGGGGTGATGCAAAGTCAGAGTGAGGTTAAGGCATGTTCAAGGAGAACTGGCCAAGGTGGGGCCGAGATGGAGTCAGGCCACATAAAGTGGAGAAAATTGGAGAGGAAGAGTTTTGAAACCCATCCACCTAAACCGAGACCGAAGTCTAATGGATCTAAACTCAGGCTAAATTGGAAAGCTTGGGTGTAAGCCAAAACATGGCGAAGGTGTCCAGGCCCAGAGCATATTGACGCAACACGGCCCAGGTTTAAGAGAGAGCAATGACCTGATGTTTGGATGATTTCATCATCAGGCTGGATGTATTGAAAAGGCAGGGTATTGGGACTGGAGGAGAGGGTCGGCCTAGTTCTGCTCCTTTGCGTTTGCTCTGCTCTTCGCTGCACTATGACTGAAGCTGTGGGCCTAATCAGGGCTTCATGTCTACCAGCTTCACAATGTTTTGCTCTGTTGGAGGTTGGGGTTGTGGACCTGTTCTGGCTGCTCTGGGTGTTGTGTCTATGGATTCACTTTCATTCTGAATGCTGTTACCTCCTTTTTGTGTTTTTTTTTTGTGTTTGTGTTTGTTTTTCTCTCTCTGTGCATTCAGTGTTTGTAGGTCTTTTTATATGGGTTCTTTTGGCTTTCTTATTTTGTGGCTGCCTGTAAGATGAATCTCAAGGTTGTATAATGTATACATACTTTGCTAATAAATGTACTCTGAAATTTGAATTCTTCCAGGAGGGAATGTAATAGTCAGCTCCCTGTCAATAAGTGAGCTGATTTCTCTCATGTAACAATGAATGGTAAACAGTAAGACATTGCAATTATTTCCTGTGTAGCCTGGAAGAAGCACAGGCATTGTCATGGCCAATTGCACAGACATTAACAATCTGATCCTTCTCCTCTGAGGTTGGAGCTTTGGCTACACTATATGGGAGATTTCTGTGACAATCCTTATTAAAACTCAATGAGCTGGTGCATGTTTCCTCAAGGAGCTTTCTGAACAAGCTAGTGCATATGGCTTCCTGCTGAGAGACTTTCATACCATTCTCCTACTTCTTCTTGCTGTAGCGTACACTGCTCTGTCTGACTGCCTTCCTCTCTGACTACTGCACTTTCTTACTGCTGCTCATTCTCTCTATACTAAGTCAGCATCCTATAGTGATAGTTATGGGTTGTATTGTAGTATCTTCAAACTGAAATCATCACAGAAGGCAGTAATCACTAGCACAATTGCAGGAACAGCCAAAGCTTGACTTTTAAATAATTAATGTTCCTTTAAGAAGCAGTACTGGAGGGTTGGCCATGTGAATTTAAGGAAGAGTGCTCACTGTGGTTTTGAGCTGCAAACTGACATGGCATTTTCCACCACACCATTAAACATTAATCTGTCTGCTTTGCATACTTTCAACAACGTGTGCTCTAACCTTCTCTCAAAGGTGAGAACAGAATGGTATGAATCACTCCACAACTGTGTGCACTTTGGTTACTGAACTGAGCCCATAGGACCCAAACAGCAATGCTGAGCAACCTAGTTATGCAAGTGCACAATTTTAATGTCTTCAGATGTAAACAAAATATAAAACCTTTCACAAAGATAATATCAGATTATTATAACACAGAAGCATGCCCATTGTCTCACCAAGTGAGTGCCGACCATCAAACATGTACTCATACAAATCCTAAGCTAATTCCACTTTATTCTCTTCACATTCCCATCAACTCCATAACTCATGTTGTCTGTTTGGTTTTATAGCTTATTTACTTATTTTTTGTGCATTTGCACAATTTGCATTTTGCACATTGTGTGTCAGACTGTTTGTGTATAGATTTTCACAATTCTAACAATAATGATCCTATTGTATATCTTTGTTCTATTGTGAACCCCTGCAAGAAAATGAATCTTGGGGTATCTTATGGTGATATTTGATAATAAATTTACTTTGAACTTTCCCAACTTCTTCTACCTACCTAAGATGAAGAGCAGTTTACAGTGGCCAATTAGTCCACCAACCTGCACACCGTTATGGGCTTTCAGGTTTCTTTTGAAGACCCTGGGCTGCAGTTACGCACTGATTTCGATTCTTTGTGTGTGTCGTGGGAGATAGAACATCGAAAGCAGCAAACCGGCTGCTGGCTGTGTGCCCAGAGACCCAAGTTCTTTGGGCACAGAGCTTGGTAAAAGCCCATCAATGAAAACTGGTGAGAGTCAAAGGGGATATACCAATTTTCTTTAGCCTGCTGAGGATGTAGAGGCACTGGTGAATTTTCTTGGCTGAGACATCTACCCTTTCAACCATCTCAATATCGGCACCACTGATGTAAACCAGAACATGTGCACCTGCTCCTTTCCTGTAATCAGCGACCAACTCTTTTGTTTCAGGGACTTGAGGGAAATGTTATCATGACACCACATCTCTAGGTTATCTCCTTCCTGTAGTCTAACTTATTATTATTTGAGATACAGCGCACTACAGTGGTACCATCTGCAAATTTGTTGATGGAATTAGAGCAGGATTTGGCCACACAGTCATGAGCGTACAGGAGTAGGGAGCTGTGGACACAGTCTTGTGAGGTATCAGTGTTGAGAATAATTGTGGTGGATGTGCCTACCCTTACTGATCATGGCCAGCAAGTCGAGGATCCAGTTGCAGAGAGAGGTGCTGAGTCCCAGGTCTAGGAAGTTGGATATGAATTTGCTTGGAATTATAATATTGAAGGCACAGCTATAGTCAATAAACAATAGACTAATTTGGATATTATTTTTGTCCAGAAGCTCCAAGGGTGAGCGTATGGTCAAGGAGATGGCATCTACTGTAGACCTGCTTCAGGGCAAGGCAAATTACAGTGCCTGAGGTTTGTCTGGGAGGCTGGTATTAATGCATGGCATGACTAACCTCTAGAGAAGTACTTCACATGGCGGAAGTCATAGCCACTGGGCGGAAGTTACTAAGGCATATTACTTTGTTTTTCTCAGATTCTGGGACGGTAGTGGTCTTCCTAAAAGAGTCAAGAAGCTGAGGTTGAAGCAGGGGAAGGTTAAAAATGTCTGCAGATGCTCCCACCAGCTGACATACATAGGATCTAAGGGCACGGCGAGAGACTCCATCTGGACCAGATGCTTTCCATTACTTCAATCTCCGGTAGACTGATTCAACATCTGAACAATGGTTTAGGTGTATGGGAAGCTGTCAGGGTGGGAGGCGATATTCCAATCCCCTTCTGTTCGAAGTGTTTATAGAATACAGTTAGTGCTATTGTCAGCAATGCTGTTTGACTCCAAACCATCTCTAACAGAGAGGGTCTGGACCCTCTCTCTGACACTTAATAGCAATATAATTGCTAAGACAGCCAAGCCAGTGTGATTGCAGGAGTTCTGGCACCCTGTGGTGAGTAACTCATTTGTTGATGGCCCACATCATTCAACCATCCAAGTGACCATTGGGCATATTATGGAATATTATCCATTTGTCTGGACGAGTGCAGCTCCAACAATAGTAGCAAGGGTCAACACCATCCAATGCAAAACAATTTGTCCAATGTGTTTCTGATGCTACTGCAAGCAAGCTTTTCATTACACCTGTACCTCAACCTACTTGTACTACTCTAAACACCCCCTCCCCTCAACATTAATAGTTCTGGTGGTAGCATATTTTATTTCAGCAATGTGCCATGTCTTCTCCGATAGTACCTCTGCACCCATCACTCCCTCAACATCAGCAGATTCATGTTTCCTTTGAAGTCACACATCATCTTCACTTAGGCATCTGATATTCTTCTCCTATCATTGCAAGGCCAAAATAATTTCTTCACAAAAATATAATGGCAGAAAATATTTTAGGGGCTGACAAATAGTTTTTGCTGAGAGCCTTTCAAATCAGGGCTCTGAAGAACTCTTTGAAGCACAAATGTACTGGAAAATTAACTTTGCTCTGGCACAAGATCTAATCTTCCTTACATCCACTTATGAGTGATAGATTGCATCAAAAGTTGAAATGTAATTGTAAGACTTTTTAAGATTAGTTAACTTATTTATAAGCAGTTGATGAATAGTCTAGTGTAAGCACATAAGAGAGTAAACAGCATTCAGTAAGCAATTACGAGTTAAGCCCATTGCATTAGTGATTTCTTTTCACTGGTGCATTTAGCAGTGCAGAGATGCAGAGAGACATTTTTTGAATTTTTATTCACGTTGGCTATTAATATGCAGGAAAGTGTAGTTATAGAATTGATAGGAAAAATTTGGGTTGCATTGGGTTGTTAGACTAATGTGCAGAAAATGATGTGCATTATATTTATATTGTTGAGCGTTTCAAAATATCTGCTTAGCTTACTGTTGGTTTTGCATATTTAAATCATGCAATTTCTGTTTGTTTATATGGCGGTTTATTTTGCATTAGCACAGCACAATCATCCACAACTGTTCCTTTTGTATGCTCAGTGCAAACACTGAAAAGGTTGAATAAGCAGCACTATCCTCTCTGATGAATGGTTTAGTGTGTCTTTATTTTTCCTGCAATGCAGTAAAAAATATTATGGAGATATCAAAGAGATGGGTACACATGGGGAATGTGGCATAATTACTTGTTATGCAGCATAACAAAGAAGAATGTGATGAGAATAACTGATGTGTGTGATGCCACTGAGGGAAGGCAGAACCTATGCTTAAATTCTAGATCTAAGTATGACGCAGATCTATCTTATAATGAAATTTAAGGACATGAATAAAATTATATTTTACATCAATATTAACTTTGTTGATAAAAGAATTTGACATAAGTGTCACACCATGTTTACCATAGTGTGGCCAAGGAGGAAAGCAAGAAAGGGGAGTAGGTCATAGAATAACAGAGGCATATAATATGTAAAGAAGCCCTTAAACCTACTGAGTCCAAAACACTCTTCATGCGAATTTTGCACTAATCCCAGTTTATTATTCCCATATTCCTCTCATCTCTTCCCCAGATACTACCATATCAGAACCAATTCATAGTTCCAGCATCCTGGATTAAAATATAACCTCCAATGTTGTCGGTTTGGAGTTTGTACATTCTCCCTGTCGGTGAATGTGCAGATTCAAGGAATTCAAGAATGTGGAACTCCACTGGAGCTCTGGTTTCAAAGGTTTCAAGGTTTCAAAGGTACATTCAATGTCAGAGAAATGTATGCAATATACATTTCTCTTTGCAACCATCCACGAAAACAGAGGAGTGCCCCAAAGAATGAATGACCTGACTTTTGTGTTGAATTTGAGAGTACACTGCTCAGAGAACTCCTCCAGTTATATGCTGAGAAATTATCCCCTTTTTTTTATAATGTATGACTATGGTCAGGGGAAAGTTTGCCCTTAAGTTAATTGTTTATAACTATAAATAACCATGTTTTCAATTGGCCTTTGAAGATGTACAATGATAATGCTGATGCATTTGTTAATTACCTAATCATTAAATAATGAAATTTGTGAGTTCAAATCTAATCATTGCAATTGTAGGAAATTCAGTCAATAATTTATAAAAGCTGGTTTATGTACTAGTGATAATGAAACAACAGAACTGCAGAAATGAAAATATCTAACTCCAACTTCCACCCTTTTCACTTTTTCTATTCACCATTGCAACTATTCTCTTCTCATCTCCTCACATACCTATCACCTCCCTCTGGTGCCCCTTCCCTTTCCCTTTCTCCCATGGTCCTCTGTCCTCTCCTATCAGATTATTTCTTCTTTAATCCTTTGTCTTTTCCACTGGTCATCTCTCACCTTCTCACTTCATCCACTCCGTCCCCCACTTGGCTTCACCTATCTCCTTACAGTGTGTATTTCTTCCCTTCTCCCTACCTTCTTATTCTGGCTTCTTCCACCTTTCCTTCCAGTCCTGATGAACTGGTCAGCTGGTGGTGCAGTGACATCAGCACCGGATTCCGGAACGGAGGTTCCCGGGATCTAATCCAGTCGGGCCGTTCCCGAGTACACTTTCCATTCGTGCTGGGTTGAGTGTTGAGCTTGGAACTTGACCTCATAAAATAGAGAAAAAATACTGCGAAATGTCTGTGTGAGGAGTGGCGCGCCGCACAGTCTTTCGTTTCACGCCTTGTAAGGCATGAAAATGCCCGATGCTGGCTTCTCAGGGCTGAGTCGATGTCATCATCATCCTAATGAAGGTTTTCAGCCCTAAATGTCGACTCATTTCCATAGATGTTGTCTGACCTGCAGAGCTCCTCCAGTATCATGTGTGTGTTACTCTGGAATTCCAGCATCTGCAGATTATCCTGTGTTTGTGCTTGTAAAACTCTTCCTGGTTCATAATGTCCTATGGGAGAGGAAATTTGATATCACTTCATGATCTGGGCCTGTCAGATTCTGAGATCAGAGCACTGGGATTGCTATTTACCCTCTGAAATGCCACACTCAAATAAAGAAAAGATAGGCACCACATTTAGATATAGTGAATGTATTCCTATTCCATTCAAGAACGTTTGCCACATAGGTATCTGAGACAGGGTGACTAAACTGGGAGATGTCCCACAGACCACAGAAGCAACAGCGTAACATAGGTATCCCCACTGAATCAGATACTATAGACAATATAGCAACACACACAAAATGCTGGTGGAACACAGCAGGCCAGGCAGCATCTATAGAGAGAAACGCTGTCGACGTCTCGGCCTGAAACATCGACAGTGCTTCTCCCTATAGATGCTGCCTGGCCTGCTGTGTTCCACCAGCATTTTGTGTGTGTTGTTGTTTGAATTTCCAGCATCTGCAGATTTCCTCGCATTTGCACTGTAGACAATATGCCTGACTGCACAATTACCATTCCAGCAGCAGGCCAGACCCACTGGGGATGGCAGTACAGTAGTATACCAGAGGAAAGGAGTACTGGGATGCCTTGCCATTGATTCAAGAATCTAAATGGACAGGGGATCTTCCTCTTAGTTATGACCTACTCTCCTCCTTCATCTGATGTTATTTCATGTGACAGCACAACAGTTGTTGCAGAGAAGAAGTGCCTGCTCCATGAACAGAAATTAATGTGGTATCATCATTATTGACATGCCTGACCCATGGCACAAAGACTTCTTTTGCTATTACAGTACCTCTTCCTAGTGTTTTTAACATGAAGGTGCAATGATTCACCGAATGAGGTCATAATCATAATAAAAAGTAGGTGCACGTGTTAGTTGAGATGGATCAAAACTGGTACAACAGATTGAAACTGGGTTTCATGTGGTGCTCCAGACCATCACAGCAAGGAACAATGATACAATTTGTAGTCTCATAGCCAGCACTATATTATAAATACAAAGCTAGAGGATTTAAAGATTTTAGTAAAGCTTTATTAGTCAAATATACATAGAAAACATCAAAACATACAGTGTAATGCACCATGTACATCACACCCAAAGCAGCATAAATGACAATGATCAACCTTGTTTAACCATGAGGTCCAGAAGGAGATGCCAGAGCAGCACCAAGAGTATCTAAAGTTGAGGTGTTAACTCTTAGGCCCTTAAACATGGTCTCATGAATGCCAATCAAGGCTGGTGTAGATTCCATGGGTTGAATAGTCTCTTCTCATATTGTATGGGAAAGGGAGAATAATACACAACAGAAATAGCATGCCATGACAGATAGATCAGAGCTCTGCAGCTCTGACCCACCTGATTATGAGCAGTCGTGAGACGAGCCAACTGCTAAAGAGTAATCTCCAAGAACATCTCCTTCCTCAATGATAGCCCAGCATGGGAATGTTGAAGGCATGGCTGAAATCTTCACAACCACATTCATCTAGAATTGTCAAGTTGATGATACGCATCAGTTTCCTTCTGAGATGCCCACTATCACAAATAGTGGTCTTTTGCCAATTTTACTCAATTAATGTCTTATCAAGAAAGAACTAAGTGTACTCGACAGAGTAAAGGCTATGAAACCAGGCAAATAGCCCAGCTACTGACGATCTGCACTCCAGAACTAGCCATAAATGCAGCCAAACTGTTCCAGTACAGTTACAACACTGACATCTACCTGGCACTATGAAATTTTGCTCTGTTCATAAAATGTAAGACATACCTAACTTAGCTAATAAATATCAGAACAGACAACACTCAATCATCTTCAAAGGGGGGGGATTCTGTTATTAAAGTACTATTATTTTGTTTATTAATGTTCGGTTTCAGCATTACCTGGACCACTCAACTCCAGACCTCAACACAGCCTTGCCTTAAGCAGGAGAGGAGAGGTGAGGGTGAATGCTTTTGATGGGTAAGGCATGGCAGATCAATGAAGGTAAATGGGCATCAAGGGATACAACCCATCAAATTTCATTGCACAAAGGAAGACAGCAGCTGTTCTTTGAAGAAGGATATCAGTACTGGAGTGTTTCAGGAGAATGCACTGGGCCCAACCACCTGAAGTGTGGACGTTTGATGATAATTACTTTCCATTTGCAGACCATGAAGCCAACCTTGCAGTAAGACCTGCCATGGGCTTATTCAGGCATAGGCTGATAAGTGGAAAGTAACATTTGTGCTATAAAAACACTAGGCTATGACCACCTCCATTAAGAGAGGGCTTGATATCCAATGGAATCCCCATTGCTGAGCGCACCATACTCCAGAAGCTGAACTGGGCCAGAGTCATAAAACAATATGACTACTTGAGCAGGTCAGAAGCCAGGTATCCTGTGTGTGATCCACATCCTGACATCAAAGAAACTTTATACTATCCTAACTCCAACAATACTCAAAAAGTTTAACACCATCCAGGACAAAGCAGTCCATCCACCACCCTGAGCATTCATTCCTTGCAACAACGGCATGCTGTGGAAAACCACGTACAATTGCATTGCTGTTCTTCTCACAAGTCCTCTGACAACACCTCCCAAAATGTTCTTCTGCTGATCTGATAAGGACAGGACACCAGGTGATTGTGAGCACCAAACTAATAAGTTTGCATACAAGCCACACGCCATCTTGACTTGGAAATACAGTACCGTGAAAAAGTTTTTGGGCACATATAAAAAAATTCTGTAAAGCAAAGGTGTTTCAAAAATAATGAAATACAAACATTCTAAACATCAAAAAATTACTATAAACAGAAAAAACTAAATTAAATCAATATTTGGTGTAACCACCCTTTCCCATTAAAACTGCAACAATTCTTCTAGATACACAGTTGTACTATTTTATGAGAAAAAATAGTTTGGCAGATTGCTCCAGGCACCATGGAGAACTTGACACACTTCTTCTGCAGACTTTGGCTGTCTCTCCTGCTTCTGTCTCTCCAGGTAATCCCAGACTGCCTCGATGAAGTTGCGATCAGGGCTCTGTGGAGGTCATACCATCTAAAACGGTGCCTAAGACTTTTGAAGAGTGCTGTATATTGCTATAGAATCATTGTCATTGTGTATAAATAAGCTTCATGGGAGCAAATCCAAGTAACTGAAAGTAGAAGACCACCCACCATCACCTTATCTAAGGCAATTAGGGATGGACAATAAAGCAATGTCCTCATATCAAAAATTATTAAATTAATAAATATTAATTTACCCTAACAACAACACAAAGGCTCATTTTCCTTCACAGACACTATTTTCACCTAATTTGCAATATGCAGATCAAACAAGAAACAATATCAGACCAACTCAGAGTACTCAAAGGTCATATTGGCAAAGTCAATAATCGTTGATCTTAGAGACCTTCATCTATTCAACTAGAAGCAGATTACCCTGAAATCAGTGAAAAAAATAGACCATAAAATCCTAAAACATAGGAGCAGGATTAGGCCATTCAGACCATTGAATATGTGCCACCATTTCATCATGACTAATCTACTATTTTTCTCATCCCCATTCTCCTGTCCTCCCCCCTATAACTATTGATGCTCTTACTAACCAAGAACTATCAATCGCTACTTTGAATGATTTCAATGATTTGGCTTCCGCAACTGCCTGCAGCAATTAATTCCACAAATTTACCACCCACTGACAAAAGAAATTCCTCATCTCTCTTCTAAAGGGACATTCTTGTATTCTGAGCATATGCCCTCTCCTTCTAGGCTCCTGCACTATTGGAAACATCCTCTCCATATCCACTCAATCTATGACTTACAATATTCAATAGCTTTCATTGAGATTCCCTAATTCTTCTAAACTGCAGCAACTAAAAGCCCAGAGCTACCAAACAGGCACCATATGTTAACCCGTTCATTCCCAGGCTCATTCTCATGAACCTCTCCTGGACCCTTCCCAATGTCGGCATATTGTTTCTTAGAGAAGGAGCCTAAAACTGGTCTGAGCAATGTCTAATAAAGCCTTGGCATTACATCATTGCTTTTATATCTTATGATCTGAGTGGATATAGTTAGAGTGATAATCTTAAGGCTTTCGCTCTTTGAGGATTCAGCTAGGATACTGGGTGATAGTTAGGAAGGGGAAAAGGGGTTAAGGAGCCAGTGCAGACTGCTCCTGTGGCCACTGTCCTCAACAACAAGTATATCACTTTGGATATTATTGTGGGGATGACCTAACAGAAAAAAGTCATAGTGGTCAGGTCTCTGCCTCTGTGACTCAGAGGGGAAGAGGGAAGTAGAGACATGTTGTGGTGATAGGGGATTCATTAGTTAGGGGAAGGGACAGCAGGTCTTGTGAGCGAGAATGAGATTCCCGGATGGTGTGTTGCCTCCTGGGTGCCAGGGTCTGGGATATCTTGGATCAAGTCCTCAACATTCTTAAGCAAGAGGGTGAACAGACGGAAGTCATGGTCCATGAAGGTACCGATGACATGGGTAGGATGAGTGAAGACGTTCTGTCGAGAATTCAGGGAGTTAAGTTAAAGGACAGGAACTCAGGATTGCTACCCATGCCACATGCAAGTGAGGGGAGAACTAGGAAGATTCTACAGTTTAGTACATGGCTAAGGAGTTTATGTAGATGGGAGGACATAGTATTTTTGGATATTTGCCTCTCATGCAGAGAAGGTGGGAACAGTGCAGAACGAATGGATTACACTTGAACCAAAGGGAGACTAATTTCCCTTCCCTGATTATACAACAGGTATGATGTTGTAGGCGTGGCTGAAAGATTATAGCTGGGAGTTAATATCCAAGGATACACATTGCATTAAAAGGATAGGCAGGAAGATAGAAGGGGCAGTGTTGCTCCGTTAGTAGTTCCAGGTGTCAGGGGGCAGGAAGTGTGTGAAGTTGCCATAGATAGAGAGAAGATTCTTTGGAAACTGAATGGTCTGAAGGTAGATCAGTCACCTGGACCAGATGGTGTACACTCCAGAGTTCTGAAAGAGGTGGCTCAAGAGATTGTGGAGGCATTAGTAATGATCTTTCAAGAATCACTAGATTTTGGAATGGGTCCAGAAGACTGGAAAATTGCAAATGTCACTCCACTCTTCAAAATGGGAGAGAGGCAGAAGGAAGGAAACTATAGGCCAGTTAGTCTAACCTTAGTGTTTGGGAAGATGTTGGCGTTGATTATTAAGAATAAGTTTCAGGATACTTGGAACCACATGATAAAATAGGCCCTAGTCAGCATGGTTTCCTCAAGGAAGCTACAAGCCCATGATATTACAGGAAAGATTCTAGCATGGATAAAGTAGTGGTCGATTGGCAGGGGGCAAAGAGTGGGAATAAAGGGAACGTTTTCTGACTGGCTGCTGGTGACTAGTGGTGTTCCACTGGGGTCTGTGTTGGAACCGATTATTTTTATGTCATATGTCAATAATTTGGATGATGGAATTGATGGTTTTGTTGCAAGGTTTGCAGATGATATGAAGATAGGTGGAGGGGCAAGTAGTTCTGAGGAAGTAGAGAAGCTATAGAAAGACTTAGATGAATTAGGAGAATGGACAAAGAAATGGCAGATGTAATAAAGTTTTTGCAATCATATAGCCATGCACTTTGATAACAGAAATTAAAGGGTTAATTATTTTCTAAATGGAGAGGAAATACAAAAAAAACTGAGGCACAAGGGGACTTGGGCATCCTTGTGCAGGATTCCCTAAAGGTTAATTTG
The DNA here is from genome assembly GCF_030144855.1 of Hypanus sabinus. Taxonomy (NCBI): domain Eukaryota; kingdom Metazoa; phylum Chordata; class Chondrichthyes; order Myliobatiformes; family Dasyatidae; genus Hypanus; species Hypanus sabinus. The sequence continues at coordinate 51,445,802 of NC_082715.1, forward strand.
CAGGTTGAGTCTGTGGTGAGGAAGACAAATGTAATTTTAGCATTCATTTCAAGAGGATTCCAGTATTGAAAAGCTTATCATATGAAGAGTGTCTGATGACTCTGGGACTGTATTCACTAGAATTCAGAAGATTGAAGAATGACCTCAATGAAACCTATCAAATGTGAAAGACCTTGATAGAGTAGATGTGGAGGAAAAGTTTCCTATGGTGGGAGAATCTAAGACCAGAGGACACAACCTCAGAATAGAGGGGCATCCTTTTAAAATGGAAATAAGGAAGAATTTTGTTAGCCAAAGAGTGGTGAATCTGTGCAATTCTTTGTCATGTGCACCTGTAGAGGCCAAAACTTTATATTTAAAGCAGAGGTTGATAGATTTTTGATAGGTCAGGGCATGAAGGGATATGGGGAGAAGGCAGGAGGTTAGATTTGAGAGGAAAATTGGATCAGCCATGATGTCATGGTGGCTATATTTCATTAGAAATTTGAAGAGGTTTGGTCTGTCAGTTGAAACACTTGAAAACATCTGTAGATGTTCTGCTGAGAGCATTCTGACAGGCAGCATCACTGTCTAGTATGGGGATGGGTACCGCACAGGACCAAAAGAAGCTACAGAAAGTTGTAAAATTAGTCAGTTCCATCTTAGGTGCTAGCCTCCGTAGTACCGAAGTTATCTTCAAGGAGTGGTGCCTCAGAAAGATGGCGTCATTATTAAAGATTCCCATCACCCAGGACATGCACTCTTCTCATTACTACCATCAGGAAGGAAGTACAGAAGCCTAAATGCACACACTCAGCGATTCAGGAACAACCTCTACCCCGCTGTCATACAATTCCTAAACTGACACAAACCCATGAACATAGACCTCACTTTTCTTAATATATGTTATTTCTGTTTTTGCCTATTTGTAATCTATTCAATTACACACACACATATATATATATACATACAGTAATTGATTTACTTATTTATCTTTATTCTCTTGTTATATTATCATGTATTACATTGAACTGCTGCTGCATTAACAAATTTCACGACCCACACCAGTGTTAATAAACTTGATTTTGATTCTGATTTCTTCAAAGAATTCCAACAGATTTGTCAGAATCCTGCTTCTTCAACACTACCTGCCCCTCCACCTACATTTGTATTATCTACAAACTTGGCCACAAAGCCATCAATTCCATCATCCAATTTATTCCCATATAACGTGAAAAGAAGCAGTCTCAATATCGACCCCTTTATTTCCTGTCTTTGCCTCGTGCCAGTCAGCCAACTTCCTATCCATAGTAGTATTACAGGTGCCCTGTCTAAAGCATTCTGAAAGACCAAGAAAACAATATCCACTAACTCTCCTTTGTCTATCCTGCCTGGACCCATTACAATTTACCTATCACTACAATAGGTCTACGGCAGATGCAATCTCAATGTCTCTTCAAATGGCTTTGGATCACCTGGACAATACAAACACCTATGTCAGGATACTGTTCATTGACGATAGCTCAGTGTTTAACACGATCATTCCCACAATGTTGATCAATAAGTTTCAGGACTTGAGTCTCTGTACCTCTCACTGCAATTGGATCTTCGACTCCCTGACCAGAAGGTCACAATCTGTGCAGATTGGTGATAACATCTCCTCCTTGTTGACAATCAACACTGGTGCACCTCAGGTGTGTGCTTAGTGTGGTGAACTACGTGTGCCTGTCTGGACACACCCGCTGCTGACTGCTCCTGTGGCTCCTCCCACAGGCCCCTGTATAAAGGCGATCTGAGGCCTATGCTCGGCCTCAGTCTCCACTTAGCCCACTGCTCTACTCTCTATATACCCATGACTGTGTGGCTCTGTATAGCTCAAATACCATCTATAAATTTGTTGATGATACAACCATTGTGGTAAAATCACAGATGGAGATGAGAGGGTGTACAGAAACAAAATATACCAGCTAGCTGAGTGGTGTAGCAGCAACAACCTTGCACAATGTCAGTAAAATGAAAGAGCTGATTGTAAACTTCAGGGAAGGGTAAGGTAAGGGAGCACATTCCAATCCTCATAGAGGGATCAGAAGTAGAGAGAGTGAGCAATATCAAGTTCCTGGGTGTCAAAATCTAGGATTTATTTCATTACAAATTTGAAGAGGTTTGGTTGTCAATTGAAACACTCAGAAACTTTTATATATGTACTGTGGAGAGCATTCTGACAGGCTGCATTACTGTCTGGTGGTCGTGGAGTACTGTGCAGTACCGAATGAAGCTACAGACAATTGTAAAATTAGTCAGCTCCTTCTTAGGTACTAGCCTCTATAGTATCCAAGACATCTTCAAGAAGCAGTGCTTCAGATAAGCAACGTCCATTATTAAGGACCTCCAGCAGCCAGGACATCCCCTCTTCTCATTACCATCAGGAAGGAGGTACAGAAGCCTGAAGACACACACTCAATGTTTCAGGAACAGCTTCTATCCCTCTGCTATAAAATTCCTAAATTGACGTTGAACCCATGAACATGACCTCATTTTTCTTACTATATGTTATTTCTGCTTTTTGATTATTTTTAATCTATTCAATATACATATATACACATACTGTATTTGATTTACTTATGTTTTTCTTTCTATATTATCATGCATTGCATTGTGCTGCTGCAGCTAAGTTAACAAATTCCACGACACTTGTCAGTGATAATGAACCTGAACCTGATTCTGATTCTAATTTCCTCAAAGAATTCCAACAGATTTGTCAGGCAAGTTTTCCCCTTAAGGAAACCATGCCAACTTCAGCCGATTTTATTATATGTCTCCAAGTACTCCAAAGCTTTATCCTTAATAATGGACTCCAATATCTTCCCAAACACTGAAGTCAGATTAACTGGCCTATGATTTCTTTTTTTTTGCTGATATATACAGTAGATGCTGACTCATTGTTTGCCTTCCATTTAGCTCTCCAGCTGAAGAAAGTATGAAGATTTATTTTCTTTCATTCCACAGCTGTTTCGCAGTGCTTCTAATGATGGAACTCCAACCATTTCACACTAACCCCACTCCCCCTTCCTGCCAACACAACTGTCTCCTCTCCTCCACTAAGAAGCTATGTCCTTTTGAAGTCTCATTGTTAGGTTGGCTCTTTCTCAAACAAACTGTTTCAGATGCTCAGCCATGAAGATTTTACAACATGTCATGCTGCAGGCAAGTGCGAGTGATACACATCTAATGACACCATAGCGAAGAATTCTTAATATTAAACATCAATTTCTCTAATTTTCTTTGTCAGATTCTATTAGGACTGCAGCAATTTGCACCTGGTTTCTCTATCCTAGTAATTTCATGACTATTTATAAAATGATCTACTTATTTATAAAAACTATGGGTATGAACAACAGACGTCATTGCATAGTTTTCAGGGTGACACTGTTAATGAAAATGTTATTAAATATTGTGACAAGCTGTGAAGTGCGTTGGATTAAACAGACTAAATGTAATAAGCTTGGGTCAGGTCATTTGCAGCTTTGCTCCTGGAATTAAACCTACCCAATTTTGGAAATTGTTCTTAAAATTATTTACATATTTGTTAAATTTAAGACATTAAGGACAAGAGCCTAATGTTAGTCTTAGCATTATGTTCAATTGGGAATCCCTAATGTTTTCTGAGAATTCCAAAAGCTGGTTTACATTTTCCTTTTCCAGTGTGCCAATGCCTGAAAGTTTTCTTTTTGTACTGACTACTGTTTAGTTGGATTAGTTCATGACTGCAGTCCGTGCACACAACCTGGTAACATGAGTGTGCACTTTCCAATCAGAATACAAGTCTGACTGACAGTCTGAGTGGGAATACGAATGATATCTGATGGATCCATTACTTTGGCCCCAAGTATAAACCAGGAACAAACCAACATCACTTCAAATAAAACAGCATTTTGCAGAAGCATTATCAAAACAAATTCTTATTTTATGTCGCATAGGAAGATTTAAAGAGAAATTGGTAACCCAGGTGAGGTTTAAAAAGAAAAGCATGGCCGATAAATGGGATAAATTCCAGAGGTTGGCAAACGTAGTCAACAATGATAAAATGAGGGACATCGGAGATCAGAGATCAGAGTTAGAGAAATGAACTTACCTCAGATCTTCAACAACAGAGAGGAGCAAGGGAAAGAATGAATTAGAGAACAATGTTGGTTTTAAAATGGACACAAGCTGAGTCAGAAATAAGAAGGATGATGGGTTAACAATATTTGTGGTGACATCGATGGCTCCTGTTGGCAATCAAAGGTAATAAGTTTGAGCTTCCTAATAGTTAGGACATTTTGTTTTTCCAGTCCTGGGCATCAACCAAGAAGCTGGAAAAGTTAGGTTACTGTATTTGGAAGGATTGGGGAAAGACAATGATGGTAAATAGTTCTGGTTGGAGATTCTGTACTCAAAGATCAGCTGCTTGATGAGAAATAATGAGGCCAAGTTCAGGTTCTAATTTGTTGTTGCCAGAGGCTTCCATGTAGAAGGTATAAATGCATTGAAAATTATCTTTTTAAAGCAGTAGCATTGTAAATTATACAAGAGCAAACATAAGTTAACATGCACTTATATTATCATAAATTATTATAAACTATATGTAACTTTCACATGTGCAAAATAAACAACACTAATGCAGGACTGAGGGACAAAAATATATAGTCCAAGGCTTCTCAGATCACTTCAAGCACCCAATGGCAGTGTGGAAGAAGTTGTCATTGAATCTTTAGTCTTCTGTACGTGCTGCTGTTACGTACCCGTGGGTATCTTGTACCTGTCACGTAACCATGATGTAATTGAGGCTATGCTGGACATGAGGTAATGGTCTTGTGATGGTGGAGTGACGTCATTTTCCCGCCAGTGAGAAGTCATGTGATAGTTTTTTTCAGAAGGGTATAAAAGGAGAACCCCTCCCTGTGTTGGGGGGCAGTCCATGGTTGAATTCGCCAGGCACTCCCGTTTTGCTACATATTCTATGTTATGACACAATTTTATTTTAAAGTGGAGTTTTACTTTCTGCCTTAAGTCAAAGTTTATTGCCGGCAGTTTTGCTACGATACCGCCAGGAAAGTCCAGTCGGAGAGTGAAGATTCATCGAAGTTCGGGAAGTTAAAGGATCGAGGAAAGTTGACTTCAATGGTGTGTAACCCCCTGGGTCACCTCAGGCTCGCTCAGCTCGTTCTCGTCTAGGGGGAGCAGCCTTCAGCCCCACCAAACTGGGTAATCAGCTGGTGTGGATGCTGTGTGATGTCCCCGCCTCGCCCAAAAACAGACAGTACACCATAAGCGATTAAATGAGTACAATTTATAAAGGTTACTATAACTAAGTGATTAATAACGATACAGTATACATGAAGAGAAAAAATAAAGAAAAGGCGCCAAACTTATCAAAGTCCAAACCACTTCATGCACAACCATTGGAGCTCAATTACTGAAGTCTTCTGGCCACCATTCGATCCCCTCTGAACTCCTCGACTCGCAGCTCAGGACTCTCCAAGTGGTCAACCAAGCACGTCTAGCTTCATCCCCCCTCCTCGGAGTACCTCCTGGCCTCGGACCCCCGCTTGGGGTCCGTTCCTCACCCAGCTTACAGCATTGCGTCCTCTCTCTCTCACCCCCTTGCGCCGATCTCCCCAAAAGACCGTCAACAAAAGCTTACAGAGTCAGAAGAAAGAACATTAATCCCCATTTGGTTTACAAAGGAATACAATTCTCGTTATCAGTAAATTTTAACCCAAACAAGCTTCCAGCACTCTCTCGCAACAAAGAAGCATTCCTGCTAGTCAACAAAACAAAAAAAAACCCTTTTGATTACATACACAGTAACAAAGAAAAAAGAAGAAACCCCCTTTACAGGTGAAACAGGTTCGACCTTGTTTGACCCTCATTCAGAAGGAATTCGTCAGCTGTGCACATGTTAGTCCCTGCTGTAAGAACGGAAAGGGCTGGGTGCAGATTTTCTCCAAGGAAAGGTCAGTGCCTTTAAGCCTTTTCATTTTCTTCATCGTAAATCCTCCGGGAAAAGCATACTTTGGCTGGGATCAGCAGTAACACCACGAAAGAGAATTTAAAATATTTCAAGGAAAATCTCTCCTAAGTGACTGTAAATCATTTTGGACTTTTTGCAATACTACTTTAAAGAACTGTGTTCGCATTTCTCGCTTTAAGAACTGTTCGAGCTGCCGTATCGCAGCTGACTTCTGGTTAAGTTAGTCGTTTGTTTACTTTTGGGGTTTTTTTTAGCAGTGTTTGATAAATGTTTTATTTGTTATAAAACAACCTGTCTCAATTATATATTCATTGTTGCTGGATCATAACACTGCTGAATGGCAACATGGAGAAGGCATGGTGGAGGTTCCTGCTGAAGAATGCCACCTTCCAGTGCTGTTGCCTCTATTAGATGCCTTGAAGGTGGAAAGAGTTGTACCCATGATGGGCAGACTGAGATCCTTGAGAAGATCAGAGATAACATTGGACGAGTGAGAAGAAGGTGCATCATAAGATTTTTTTTTTGGCTGTAGCTACTGAGGTGGGACTAACCAAGCACAGAACTGCCAGCCGGAGAAAGGACTGCAGGAACATAGTGTCAATGCTAATTTCACCACTACACACTGATTGAGACAAATGAAGTCATATAGTTAACACTGTTACAGTCTTGTTGGACATTATTTTTGAGCTTGTTAGTAGACCAGTGGGGTACAGTGACATGATAAAAACCCATCTATAGGGATAGAATATGGAGTTAGCTCATGGAATAATTCCACGGGAAAGATGTGGGATCAGTGATTGGTGGATGGATGACGTAGTTTGGAGAGCAGTGTGCATGAGGGGGTATGTTTATTGATTACTGTGTTATTCTTCCAGGCTCACAAGTGATGCTGATAAAGCATATTCACTATTGAACAAACCATACTCTCTTTTACCCTCTCTCCAGCAGCTGGCAGAAATCTTCTTCCTACCTTGACTTTACCCTCTTTGCTTAGTCCAGTCCCTTCCCACTTGCGTTCAGGACACCTCTGACACCTTCTACCATTTTAAGTTTTCAGTCCCATCTGCTTTATCTTTACCAATCCTTCCACCCTTCCATCCGGGATGAATATGGTCTAAATACTCTGAATTTCTTCCTTAAACAGAACTAGATCCTCTCCATCAGCACACATATTCAGTTCCTCGAACAACTTTTCTTTCAACTCCACTTTTAAATTGGAACATGCACGAGCCAAATCTGTGCTTGTCTTTTTGTAGGATACGTGGAACAGATTTTGTTTTAGTCTTGCTCTGTCATCCTCCCTCTGCTCCTTTTGTACTGCGCTGATGGCTGTTCTGCAGCTGATTTTTGTACTCATGTAAAATTCAGCTCTCATGATTTTTGTTGCCAATTTGCATCCTGCTCTCATTTTAACATAGTCCATGTTTGCACTTTTCAGCATCTGCAGATTTTCTCTTGTTTGCACTTTCCTTTCCTTTCAGAACATTTCTGTCTCTATTTTAGGAAATCAATGAGTATTTCTGAATTATAAATCATGCTTTAACTTGTCTTAATGGTGTGATGTTTAGTGCACATGTTTAATGAAGATAAATTTTGGGAGGAGCGCCATCTAACAGTAAGCCTCTGCACAAAAATTATCCTCTGCACTGCCACATAGTACCTCAGAGATCGCAAAGTATGTCTATGTCACAGTGCACTACTTTGGGATTCATTTCCTTGCAAGACATAAACAATAGAACAAAGAAAGAAGATTGAAACATCGAGATGAATGTGGAGGGGTTAGCAACCAGATCAGCGTGTTCGGCTCAGTGACATTTGGAGAAGATCAGCACTCTCAGACCCAGGTTGGCAGTCACTCTTTATGAAAGGATTGAATTTGTGCAGTTGCTCTTGTTGCCTGAAGACAAGAAGACATTTTCCATACTCTGAGATTTATGTGATTATTGGACTGTACTTTCTTATTTGTTTCCTTCAGTTTGATTGGTGTTTTCTTTGTTGCAATTGATTGGTGGGTGGGTAATCTGTTAATTTTTATGTGTGGAGAGTGGGGGTTTGGTGCTTTTCTATGAATGAGCAGGTTGGGGATTTTTATGTCAGAATCAGAATCAGGTTTATTATCACTGGCATGTGACATGAAATTTGTTAACTTAGCAGCAGCAGTTTAATGCAATACATAATCTAGAAGAAGAAAAACAAAATAAAATAATAATAATAATAATTAATAAATAGGTAAATCAGTTACCAGAGGAACTGCACCCTAGGGATCTGAAAGAGGTAGCATTAGAGATTGTGGTGGCATTAGAAATGATCTTTCAAAAATAATTGGACTCTGACATGGTGTCAGAAGAATGGAACATTGCAAATGTCACTCCACTCTAAGAAAGGAGGAAGCAGCAGAAAGGAAATTATAAAGCACTTAGCCTGACCTCAGAGGTTGGGAAGATGTTGGAGTCAAATGTAAAGAATGAGGTGATGGAGTACTTGGTGACACAGGACAAGGTAGGACAAAGTCAGCATGGTTTCCGTCAGGGAAAATCCTGCCTGTCAAACCTGTTGGAATTCTTTGAGGAGATTACAAGTAGGATGGATAAAAGTGGTGCAGTGGATGTTGTATATTTGGACTTTCAGAAGGCCTTTGACAAGGTGCCACACATGAGGCTGCTTAGCAAGATAAGAGCCCACGTTATTACAGGAAAGTTACTAATATGGTTAGGGTATTGGCTGATTGGTAGGAGGCAACAAGTGCGAATAAAAGTATCTTTTTCTGGTTGGTTGCCATTGACTAGTGGTGTTCCGCAGGGGCCGGTGTTGGGACCACTTTTCTGTATGCTGTAAATAAATGATTTAAACAATTAAGTAGGTAGCATTGTTGCCAGATTTGCAGATGATACAATGATTGGTGGAGGTGCAGGTAGTGTTGAGGAAACAGATAGGATGCAGAAGTACTTAGACAGAGTAGGAGAATGGGAAAGAAAGTGGCAAATGAGATACAATGTTGAAAAATGCCACTTTGGTAGTAGAAATAAATGTGCAGACTATTTTTTAAACGGGGTGAAAATCCAGGAATCTGAGATGCAGAGAGACTTGGGAGCCCTTGTGCAGAACACCCTGAAAGTTAATTTGCAGGTGGAGTCGGTGGTGAGGAAGGCAAATGCCATGTTAGCATTCATTTCAAAAGCTCTAGAATACAAGAGCAAGGGTGTAATACTGAGGCTTTATAAGGCACTAATGAGGTCTCACCTTGAGTATTGTGAACAGTTCTGGGCCCCTCATCTTGGAAAAGATGTGCTGGCATTGGAGAGGGTCCAGAGGAGGTTCACAAGGATGATTTCAGGAAAGAAAAGGTTATCATAGGAGGAATGTTTGATGGCTTTGGGTCTGTACTCATTGAAATTCAGAAAGATGAGGGGGGATCTTAGTGAAACCTTTCGTATGTTGTAAGGCCCAGAGAGAGTAGATGTGGAAAGGATGTTTCCCATGGTGGGAGAGTCTAGGGCAAGAGGGCATAGCCTCGGGGTGGAGGCAAAGATATTTTTTTAGCCAGAGGGTGGTGTATTTGTGGAATTTGTTGCCACGTGCAGCTGTGGAGGCCAGGTCGTTGGGTGTATCTAAGGCAGAGATTGATAGGTTCTTGATTGGACATGGCGTCAAAGGTTACGCGGAGAAGGTCTGGAGATGGGGTTGAGGAGGAGAAACAAAAAAGGATCAGCCATGATTCAATGGTGGAGAAGACCCAATGGGCCAAATGGCCTCAGTCTGCTCCAATATATTATTTTATTACAGTATGCTTATATAGAATGGATTAAAAATCATGCAAAAAAACAGAAATGCAGCCTATCCTTATTATATGCAGGAGATACGTTCCTCACAGTCGACAAATAATGTGAATAATTATTTAAATTCAGAAAATAAGGATGCGTTCTGGAGGGCTTCCTAAATATGTTTTATCTGTAATTTATTCACATTTTCATACCAATACGACACAAAAGCAGTACCACAGGCAACATTCGTATTATATTTCATCAAATTAAGGTAATATTCAACGTAATAAATCATAGAAAGTTAACATACTAGGGTGTACAGTACTCAAACCCTTAAGAGCATGGGGGTTTAGTGAATGGTAAACTAAGAGAGGCTTCATCTTACAGTCTCCTTCGGCATTGGAACACATAGGCGAAGTCAATCTATCCTTTGCTGCCTTGAAACCTGACACAGTTTTTTCATCCTTACTTATGTAAGTGCATTTCGGCATACGCTTCCAAAGAAACCCAGTCTCGTCTGCATTAAACACCTGCTTTGGTGTGATGCCTAACTCAGCTATCTTAGCCCGCAGCTGCACGGGGCAGCATTCAGCAGCTTCATGGTCAGCACTAGCTTGCTCACCACGCACAGCTAAGTTGTGAAGCCTGTGACGATTAACAAACTTAGAAAACCATCCCCTACTTGCATTAAAGCTAACAATATCACTTGACACTTCCTCACTAGCCTCTGAACAAAGGCGACATAAATTTCCAAAGCTTTCAAAGATGAACGTAACTGAGTGTTGATTTTTTTCTTTGTTTCATGCTCAATGTACAAACTCAACACTTTCTCCACTTTCGTCATAATCTGGTTACGCACTTTGGTGACAATCTTTGAAGACACTTGTGGTGAATCAATCACTGCACTTTTTATTTTCTCAGCATTTTTCTTTATGTTTCTGATCGTGGACTCACCCAGGCCGAAGTAGCATCCCAGAACTGTGGTACCTTCATCTGACACCACCCTGTTTATAATTTTCAACTTTTTTTCAAGTGTTGAAGCGGTTCTCTGCCACTTGGCTGATGGCCCAGGACTTGACATTGGGCGCTTAGGAGGAAGAGTTAAATATTTCAAGCACAAAATCACTGCACCGTAGGTAAAAACAATAAAAAATTAAGAGCGCAAGATCACTCATCCACACCCCGCCAAAACCAATGTGAGACTGGCGGGAATGAGATTGTGAGGTGTGCGCATGTGACTTGCATTGGCGGGAAAGCAGCGTTTCTCGCATAATTGTGAGTTTTGGGCACACATAAGGAGAAGTTGGTAGAAATAGGTTCCTCGCATAACTGTGAATCCGTATTGTCTGAAGATGCATATAACGAGAATAGGGTGTACTATATATTTAAAAAGTGAGGTAGTGTCCAAGGGTTCAATGTCTTTTTAGGAATTGGATGGCAGAGGGGAAGAAGCTGTTCCTGAATCGCTGAGTGTATGCCTTCAGGCTTCTGTACCTCCTTCCTGATGGTAAAAGTGAAAAAAGGGCATGCCCTGGGTGCTGGAGGTCCTTATTAATGGACGCTGCCTTTCTGAGACACCACTCCCTAAAGATGTCCTGGGTACTTTGTAGGCTAGTACCAAGATGGAGCTGACTAAATTTACAACCCTCTGCAGCTTCCTTCGGTCCCGTGCAGTAGCCCCTCCATACCAGACAGTGATACAGCCTCTCAGAATGCTCTCCACGGTGCATCTATGGAAGTTTTGAGTGTATTTGTTGACATACAAAATCTCTTCAAACTCCTAATAAAGTACAGTTGCTGTCTAGCCCATTTTATAACTGTTTCAATATGTTGGGACCAGGTTAGATCCTCAGAGATCTTGACACCCAGGAACTTGAAACTGCACACTCTCTCCACTTCTGATCCCTCTACGAGGATTTTTCATCTTACTGACATTGAAGGCAAGGTTATTGCTGCAGCACCACTCCACTAGTTGGCACATCTAGGGGGTCAGTGATCGGTATTATGGCTGTTTTTTCAGCTGTGGAAGAGAAGGGATTTTGGGGCCTGTGAGTTTTGTTTTTTTTCTTTTTCATGCTGCGGGGTAGGAGTTGATGTCTTTTCTTTCATCAACATTCATGGTCTTTCTGTATTTAATGCCTATCTGGAGTAGACATGTATCAGATTTGTTTTGTGCATGCCTACTTTGACACTAAAATGAACCTTTGAACCCCTTAACCTTTGAATACAATAGAATCTGTGAAAAAACTACACACAAAGACTTGACAAACAACCAATGTGCAAAAGAAGATAAACTGAGAAAATACAAAAGAATAAATAATAATAAGTAAATGAATGAATAAATAATATTGAAACATGAGTTATAAAATTGTTGAAAGTGATTTCACTGGTTATAGAAACAGTTCAGTGTTGAAGTGAGTGAAGTTATCCATGCTAGATCAGGGGCCTGAAGGATGAATGATAATAACTGTTCTTGAACTTGGTTTTGAGGAACCTAAGGCTCCTGTACCTCTCTCCTGATGTGAGCAGAGTGATGGTGGGGTTCCTGGATGCTGTTTTCTTGGGGCAGTGCTCCTTGTAGATGTATGCAGTGGTGGGGAGAACTTTTCCTGTGATGGACTGGCCTGTGTCCACAATTTTTTGCAGGCTTCTCTTGGGCATTGGTTGTTTTCATACCAGGCCGTCATCCAGTCAGGATACTCTCCACTTTGCATCTATAGAAGTTTGTCAAAGGTTTAGATGACAGCCAAATTTGTGCAAATTTCAAAGAAAGTAGAGGTAGTGTTGTGCCTTCTTTGCAATGGCATATAAGTGGTGGCCCCAGGTTCTCTAAAATGATAATGCCAAGAAACCTAAAGCCTCTGATCCTCTTCACTTCTGGTCCCCTAAAGAGGACTGGCTCATGCTTCCTCCTCCTGTAGTCAATAATCAGCTCTCTCAACTCATGTTCCAGATTCCTGGTTTTTGCATTTAGCATGCAGCCTTAACATTCCCAATCGATACCTATCTACTTTATTAATTTATATGTTGAAAAATCTTTGGTGACACACCACTTAAGATCCGTGATGGATAAATTGAACAGAAGCAATTATTTGTGCCTTATTATTTAACTTACACCAGATTTGTAAGAAATTAGTCTGTCAATAGCAATTCCTTAAAATGTGCTCATGACCCCGATGTATTGATGTAATCAGCATTGTACGCGAGGTGCAATACAGCTATCTGATGAATATAGCACTAACCAGATTTGTGGCCTGTATAAATTAAGATAAATTCTGTGCAGCCTAATAACATGAAGATTATCTTCCTTTTCATTTGATGTGTAGTTCAAAATTGGTCCAATATTTTTGCAGATTAATCATCTAATTAAAATATATTGTCTTCAAAGTTCTCCTTTCAGAACTACTTATTTCCTTTGGCATTTTATATAAAATTGTCTCATTTTATCTAACGTCATTGATATACCAACAGAATAAGGAAACAGTACAGGGATTTATTTAGCCAGCCAATGATATGGAGACAATCACACTGGACTTCGAGGATAGTCCTGGGTTCGAATCCAGCCAGCTGCTTGCACACTTTCCATCCGTGCTGTGTTAAGCATCAAGCTAGCAACTCGGCTTCATAAAGAAATGCAAAGGAAATGGCAAAGGTTCCTGCCTGATACACCACAAGTTGTGGAGTAGAACAACAGGGATTTATTGCAGGAATATTTCAAAGCTGGAGAATCCTATTTGGCATTTTTGAAGAATGCACATACACTTAATACAATACACATACAAGAATAGATCTGGATAAATAGATCTGTAACTGGTTCTTATTCGTAACTTTTTACACATGGATCAGTCACTTATGTTTGTTTTCGATTTCTCGAGTTGAACCTGTGGGCAGCTGGTATTCTGACTGAAGTGTCGTTGTTTTTCTATTATCTGTGGGGTGGAATGTCAGATTGCTCAACCACAAAGTCTTAGTCCCACAATGAGAAAACTACATAGGTGAATTCAAAGTCTGTTGAGAGTCAGAATAGTTAAAGTCAGGAGTTTAACACTACTTGAAGAACCTTGGGACCTCTCTTTATTTGAAGACTTTGTTTGAGATGAAATGACCCATCAGGAGATACAATTAGAAACATGCCATTTGTACCAATCAACCCATACTGGTCTTTCCTGCTTATATAAATATTAGTGCTTGAGTTGTGCTGCGCTGATGAAGGTAAACTCACAAAACTGTTGGGTTGGGAGTTCCAGGATTATGAATGAAATTAAGATATATTAATTCTGTTAATTATCCCTCTGACATGTCTTCCTTTAAACATCGATCAAACCATTCCTCAGAGTTGCTTTGAACCAAAAATTTGGTTAAGCTTCTTCCACGCAACCATCAAGACTTACAATGGGTAACTGATGACATTGGAGTTGTGACTTGGTGTCCACTTCTGTCGTTAAAAGTAGCATTACATTACAGAGTCCCACAAACCTTAATTTAGAGAAAAAGTGTCCTGTATTCCACTGTAAGACCTAGGATGCTGGCCATGTCAAGTACGTAATTTGAGAAGGCTTGTAGTCCAAAATGGCAAGACCATGTACAAGCTTCTCCCACACCTGAAGTGCACAAACCATCCTGGTAGATCGGCTATTTTGTTGCTATTGATGTGGTGCGTTTGGAAATTAAAAAGAACAGGTAAATAGAAACAGATTGTCTTTGAACTACAGGTGTCCAGAAGGCATAACATTTAAATGAATTTACCCTCCCCCCCCCCAATCAGGCCAGCTGAAAAAGTAAGCCTATTATAGTCTTATTTTTCCTATTTTGCTCAGAGTTCTCTTCTGCCATTTAATGACATTTGTTCATATTCAATTCCATCTTGCTTAGATGAATTCATCCATGTGCTTAATCATTCCTTAGGTATGCTGAACAAAATAATGCTTTAATTCTCTTCTCACCACCTCCAAACTTTCTAATATTCACAACTAACCTTTGTTTGGTCTTATTTTGCTCTTTCTAAAGTTTGTCTGGGATGGTTGTTGTGTCAAATTTTATTCAAAGGGAGTTGAAGAAGAATGAACTTGACTTAACTGTCTCTAACAATAAGAACTTCAATCACAATAGCAAATTACCATGGATTCAGTAACTCTGAAAAGCATATCACATTTGCAGACCTTTAATCACATTAAACCACAAGCTGAAAATGAGGACTGCTAACATACAAATGCTGTTGGTAACCAAGGGCAAGTCTTGGGTTGCTATGGAATCAGAAAAATAGAGTATTAGTACCCTGAATTAACACACTAGCAAAAAGCAATAAGCAGAAACTGTAACGATAAACATTTACGTTTGAATCAGCTGAACCAATGAAAGCTGTAGGCAGAACAGAGGGAAATAAAATCATAAAGATACGCACATGAGAATCACAAAGAAATTACAATCTTAGCAATTTAATATCTATAATAACTGGAACTGGAGCTGGCTGACCTTCAGCTCATATGGGTGAATGAGGAGGTGATGGATAGAAGCTACAGGGAGGTAGTCACTCCTAACTTGCAGGAGGCAGATAGGAGAAGAATCGGAGTGCCCCTGTGACTGTTCCCGTCAGTAATTACTATACTGCTTTGGATCTTGTCAGGGGGTGTAGGGGGAAAACAATCTACCATGGGAAAGCTGCAGCAACCAGGACTCTGGGACTGAGTCTGTCTCTGGATCAGAAGGGAAGTGGGGGGAGAAGAGGTGCAGTTGTGATAGGGGATTCCATAATTAGTAGTGCAGACAGGAGACTCGGTGGAAATGAAAGAGACACCTGGTAGGTATGTTGCCTTTCAAGGCACATCTTGCATTGGGTCCACGGAATTCTAAAGGGCAAGGGTGAACAACCAGAAGTCGTGGTAAATACAATATCGGTACTGAAGACATAGGTAGGAAAAGCGATGAGTTGTGAAGAGAGAACATAAGGAGTTAGGTAAAAAGCAGGACCTCCAGGGTGGCAAGCTCTGAACTGCTACCTGTGAGGGTAAGATAGGTATGATAGGACAGAGGATGCAGGGGTAGGCTTGCAGATTTCCAGCTCTCCTCTGGAGAAGTTACGACCTGCAAGAGCAAGCAACATGCTTGCAGGTAGATTTGCTCAAGCTGTCGGGAATACTTAAACTAATTTGCCAGGGGGTGGGAACTGGATTGATAAGGCGGAGGATGTGGTAGCTGGTACACAAGTAGATGCAACGTGTAGTGAGACTCTGAGGAAGAATAGGCAGAGCTTAGGAAAAAATTGCAGTCAGTAGAATGGGTTGAAGTGTATCTTTAAATTAAATAGTAGATTCAACAGCTCAACGGTTTGAAAACGTGAGGATAAAACAAAAGGAAAGGAGAATGCAGGAAAGATTAGAGAAGTCTCCCGAATAAATTAAAAGACAAAAAGAAGACATCAACCAGAATTTCAAGAGTGTCAGAGGGCTGAAGTGCGTGGAGTTGCTGTTACTGAGGAGAAGGTGCTTGGGAAGCTGAAAGGACTGAAGTTAGATAAGTCACCTGGACCAGATGGACTACACCCAAGGGTTCTGAAAGAGACCATAAGACCATAGGATCATAAGATATAGGAGCAGAATTAGGCCATTTGGCCCATCAAGTCTGTTCTGGCATTTCATCACGCTGATCCAATTTTCCTCTCAGCACCAATCTCTTGCCTTCCATCTGTATCACTTCAGGCCCTGACCAATCAAAGATCTATCAGGCTCTGCCTTAAATATACATAAAGACTTGGTCTCCACAGCTGCCTGTGGCAACAAATTCCATAGATTTGCCACTCTATGGCTAAAGAAATTCTTCCTCATCTCCATTCAAAACTCTATTCTGAGACTGGAAAATTGCAAATGTCACACCATTCTTTGGAATGGGTGGGTTTTCATCTAAGGAAAAGTTGAACAGATTAGGCTTGTTTCTGAAATGTGTTAATTTATTGATGATGAATAAATAAATAAGGGTTGATGTGACATTGAATTCCAGCGTTTCAGAATTACATCTTGATCCCAAGAAATAGGTCAGATAGAAGGCAGAACTGCCACATTAATCTGGCTTGAACTCAGAATAATAGTTTACACTGTGCACGAGTGTAAAAAGGAGAATAACATTGTTGGGGTGTGAGGGAGGAAGAGGGAGCTCATGCTTCAAATATTTTCAGGACATTTTGCCTGTTAAGGGACAAAACGGACCTAGAGTTTGGAATCATATTCATATTCAGATTCAAATTCAAAGTTATTTATCACATGTGCATAGAAACATGCAGTGAGCTATGTCATCTGTGTTAACAGCTAACACTCCTAAGGACGTTCCGGCGACCACCTGCAAGTGCCGCCACACATTCCAGTGCCAACACCACATGCCCACCATGTGGCAGAGCAGAGCAGAACACAACAGAACAGAACCTGCCAAGGGACAAAGCAACAACAATGAAACAAGCCCTGTTTCACAGTCTAACTCCAGGAAAGGCCACCTTCTTCAGCCTCCAGCAGGATTCACAGACTTTGTGCCTTCAGCTTCCGCAGTAAACTCGCAGGGATTCACAGACTTGGGTTAAACAGCAGATGTAATTCTGGAATATCGGATTCCATGGTATTCGATTTGAACTTTGCTCTCCATATATGTTCATAAGGTTTTAATTCTGATACTTTTCACTCATCATATTTCTGGGTATCACCTGCAACAATTTTTAATGGCTGGGTGAGAATGGATGCGTTCTGATGCAATGAGGGCTGCTATGTTGCCAATTTCCTTTCATTGTTTTCAATTTATATTTAATAAGAATCTAGAACTGGGGGCAATTTTTCCCCATCAATATTTCTCAACATTGCCACTTTCTTAGCACAGTAGCAGATATTAATTTTGTATCAGAACTATATTCCCGAAGGAGCTCAACTCAGCATTTGCCCTTTGTGTTTGAACTTTTTGTGCATGTGTGCGTGGCATTTCTGATTTTAAGATAACTATGTGCAACAACAAAACAAAATAAAATGTTCTTCTTGGTGCCCTGGATATATACGAATCTCTGCAAAACCTAGTGGATTGTGAATGGGCTCAAGTGAACAAATGAGCATTGGATATTCAGTCTCTACAGGCACTTGAGCATGAAAACTATGTTAGAGTATCAGTAGGCAATTGAACTGGATAGAGAATCTGCTTTCTGCGCTTATAGACCTCAGCCAACTGGTCCATCTGTTTCAGGTAGTGTTCCCCCACTCCACTAATGACCCTCCTCACTGACATCATAAAAATCTGGAGAAAATGGCTAGATATAAATGTAGCATTGTGCATTTTTAGAAGTTCCACCTCAGAAAGCAAATTGCTTCTAAGGAAGTAATACCACTCATCCCAAAAATATCAGCAAGCCTTCAGTTTTGGGATTGTTGACCTTGCTGCATTTTGCGTGTGGGAGGGGGATATGGGGGTTGATGTTCTGATGTTTTCTGCAGGGGGAGGAGGGTGACTGGAATGGCACTTTATTGTGCAGGGGGGCTGTGATTGCTGTTTCTCTTCTGAATGACTTTCATGTTCTTTCTTTGTTTCGTGGCTATCTGAAGAAGAAGGACCTCAGAGTTGTACACTGCATACGTACTTTAATAATAAATGAACCTTTGAACCTTTTGAAGCTTTGAGTTTGATTTTACCCAATAACCTTCTGCTTCAGACACACAAGGGCTCCCACTTCAATCAACTGATGCTTAGAATGCAACCAGAGACAATATTCCAACAATTATATTGCAAGAATAAGGGATGTCAACAAATATTGAAATATGTGAAGGTGGGTGGCTGCCGTGAACAATGAACAAATTTATTGCTGGTGTGGATCTGTCAGCATGTCATTAGGAAATGTCGACTTCCGACACTGTTAATTTTTTGGCAATTTGAAGCCTACTGCCTGTACAACTATAGAAATTAAAGGTAGAGGCTGTGGATATTTTTTATTTTAAAATATTGAGCAACTATTGGAAGTAATAGTTAATGAAAAAAGTATTTTAATATGCCCCCTTAAATACAAATGTCAAACCAAAAACATGATCAATGATGTCCCTGTTACACTCACTACTAATACAATGCATTAGGGGGTAAAGGCCATTCTGAGCACAATTTTCAATGATGTTGTTTACTGGCTACAAGATTGGTTAGAAATTTTTCTCTGAATAAAACTTACAATGTTTATCACATTGACCAAAACCTGCAGGAAAAG
This sequence comes from Hypanus sabinus, assembly GCF_030144855.1. Classification (NCBI taxonomy): domain Eukaryota; kingdom Metazoa; phylum Chordata; class Chondrichthyes; order Myliobatiformes; family Dasyatidae; genus Hypanus; species Hypanus sabinus. Next base: position 51,464,766 of record NC_082715.1, read on the forward strand.
TAATATCAAGTTCTAAACAAATGTATTTAATAATGCACAAATTGGATAACAAGTTCAGAGGAAGAGTTATCCAAGAGACTGCAAATCTCGATAATTTACTTATTACTACACTGCTCTCTCATTAGTCTGCACAAATGATACATTTTCCTCAGGTCTTTCTGTAAATTTGAAGAACTTGCACATTAAACTCATACCAGAAATATACTGCAGTTTGTTAACTCATTGGCATAAGTAGCCCTTTAATGTTTTTTCAATGTACTTCTGATTAATCTCTCTTTTCCAGAAAATGAATAATTTATGCTGTTAAATTGTGTAATGCACATTATTAATTTTGCATGACTCAAACTTTAAGCAAACCTGTTTTCTTATTTTTCATTTTTGTCTTGCATGCAACCTTTACATGCTTCTGGTTCCCTTCCTACATCTCCACGTTTGGGGTTTATTTTTCAGTGTTTGACTAAGAGTTCCTTCATAGGGATCCTAGATTCCCTATTGTCTCACAATGACACATCCCGAAATGCCCACAGCAACAAGAGTTAAGCCTTTATTGCCTTTGAGTCTTTTCTTGAATCATCGCCACGTGTGGATCAATTGCTAGCCATCACTATTGACTGGTGGCAAATGGATCAGGGTACTTTAATTTCAAGGACTCTTTGTCCAGCAGGTCGTCCAACTGAACATCATTATACTGTGTTCTGCACACCATTTCAATCTTTGATTGTTCCTTAGGGTTACACTTCAGTGTTTTCATTCCTAACTTACACCCTTGATTTGCACAAGCATTTGAAGCAAGCTCACAGCATCCAAAAATCTTTTCCATCATCATCATTGAGAACCCTAATGCCACAATCTAAAAATCTGTCTTCTTTCCTTAGCAAACAAACTTCACTCTGCATATTGAATTGAATTAAATTGGATTTATTTATTACATCCTTCACATACATGAGGAGTAAAAGTCCTTACGTCTCCATCTAAATGTGCAATGTGCAGTCATAGTAACTTATAATAAATAGAACAATCAATGTAGCATAAAAACACATTCAAATCAGTGTGAGGTCATCAGTCTGATGGCCTGGTGTAAGAAGCTGTCCCAGAGCCTGTTGGTCCTGGCTTTTATGCTACTGAACCCTTTTCTTGGATGGTAGCAGCTGGAAAAGATTATGGTTGGGGTGTCTCAGGTCCCCAATGATCCTTTGGGCCCTTTTTACACACCTGTCTTTGTAAATGCCCTGAATCATGGGAAGTTCACAACTACAGATGCACTGGGCTGTCCGCACCACTCTCTGCGGAAACCTGCAAATAAGGGAAGTATAGTTCCCATACCAGGCAGTGATGCAGCCAGTCAGGATGCTCTCAATTGTGCCCCTGTAGAAAGTTCTTAGGATTTGGAGGCCCATACCGAACTTCCTCAACTGTCTGCTAACAACCAAGAGACATGGACAAGAGTGGGTCTGAGGGTGATCTTCCTCAGGTGACCAACTTACAGTTATGATACCTGGCTAGTAGAATACCCAAGTATTCATCATTCCAGTAAAGTGCATGTGACCATTTTCTGTTGTATCCAGATTCTAGATTACCACAGTTACCAGAAACAATTTCATCACTGGTCACTGATTGAATGTTAGTTCCTTGGGCATATGTGTGTATGACATGTCCTGCTCTGCTCTGCTAACCAAATGAGATTAGTAGAGCAGCCAAGAAGAATGGCAAGTGTAAACTTTGGTAGCTTTTGTTGTCAATTTATGGAAGCTCAGAAATATTGTGATTGAGAGTTCGCACACATTTGGTTCTTGTGATAAGCACATAGAAAACTAGTTCAATGAATCAAAATGACTCAATGTTTCCTAAATGTCCAACCAATACAACACGAGCATATGACATAATATTTTTTAACACTGGGGAAGCATGTTATTAAAAGTCAAGTACTGCCTACTGGGTGTTAAATTTGATGAAATTATGAACATTTTTTGAGCAATCTTATCTTTTATTTGAGTCATTTTGACTGAGTAAATTAGTTTACTTTGATTTTATTACTAGAACTGAATATCTGTTAATTAATTTTTCAGAATATCACCACTTAAACCTGTTCTCATTTTAAAATATTCACTTGGTGACCATATGTCTTCCTGTGCAACACACAGAAAATGCTAGAGGAACTCAGCAGGCCAGGCAGCATCTATGGGAAAGAGAAAACAGTCACTGTTTCAGGCCAAGACCCTTCATCAGGACTGGAAAGAAAGAGGAGAAGAACAAGCCCAAAATGTCGACAGCTTACTCCTTTCCATAGATTCTGCCTGGACTGCTGGCTGCGTTTCCAGAATCAGAATTGGGTTTATTATCACTGGTATGTGCCGTGATATTTTCGTGTGCTCTTTTGGATTTCCAGCATGTGCAGGTTTTCTCACGTTTGTGATACACTTTCCTGTTACAGCTTATCCAGATTTTGTGACCTGTTGTTACCTATTTGCCCTCTTCTCATTAATGTAAGGATGCTCCTCCATTGATAATTATCGTTGTTCAGCAGAAAGTGATGTGAAGGCTTGAGGTAGATACCAAACATTACAGCCTGCATTGTAACATTCATTTAATTGCCTTCTTGAATTCAGCCACACACATTCAGAGATTACATTTACCACAGCAACTATCTATTCTCAATCCCGATGTGCCACTTCCTTGTGGAGTAGATTCATTCCTTTGGGGTAATGAACTATGCAGATGATTAAGTGCACAATCTTCAACAGACCTGAAACGAACACAAACTTCCCAGCAAAACAGCAGTCTGATTAATTCTCTTGCAACCTCAGAAACATAGAAAGCCTACAGCACAATACAGGCCCTTCCCCCACAACGCTGAGCTGAACATGTACTTACTTAGAAATTATCAAAGGTTAACCATAGCCCTCTATTTTTCCAAGCTCCATGTACCTATCCATGAATCCCTTAAATCCCTATCGTATCCGCTTCCACCACCACCGCCGCCAGCAGCCCATTCCACGCACTCACCACTCTGCGTAAAAAATTTACCCCTGACATCTCCTCTGTGCCTGCTTCCAAGCACCTTAAAACAGTGCCTCTCGTGTTAGCCACTTCAGCCCTGGGAAAAAGCCTCTGACTATCCACACGATCAATGCCTCTCATCATCTTATACACCTCTATCAGGTCACCTCTCATCCTCCGCAGCTCCAAGGAGAAAAGACCAAGTTCACACAACCTATTCTCATAAGGTATGCTCCCCAATCCAAGCAACATTCCTTGTAAATCTCAAACACGAGGAAATCTGCAGTTGCTGGAAATTCAAGCAACACACACAAAATGCTGATGGAACGCAGCAGGCCAGGCAGCATCTATAGGAAGAAGCATTGTCGACGTTTCAGGCCTGACAGTGGGTCTCGGCCCGAAATGTCCACAGTACTTCTTCCTATAGATGCTGCCTGGCCTGCTGCGTTCCGCCAGCATGTTGTTGTGATCCTTGTAAATCTCCTCTGCACCCTCTCTATAGTTTCCACATCCTTCCTGTAGTGAGGTGACCAGAACTGAGCACAGTACTCCAAGTGGGGCCTGACAAGGGTACTATATAGCTGTAACATTACCTGTTGGCTTTAAATTCAATCCCACAGTTGCTGAAGGCCAATGCACCACAGACTCAACCTGTGCAGCATCTTTGATTGTCCTATGGACTCGGACCCCAAGATCGCTCTGATCTGCCACACTGCCAAGAATCTTACAATTAATACTGTATTTTGCCATCATAGTTGACCTACCAAAATGAACCATTTCACACTTATCCGGGTTGAACTCCATCTGCCACTTTTCAGCCAGTTTTGCATCCTATCGAGATCCCATTGTAACCTCTGAAACTTTGGTGATTTAAATTTTGCTCTACTACAACTATCAGCTTCTCTCCTTTAGGATTACATTTGTGATCCCATTGATTAATTTTTATGTGCTTTCAGAGAAAAATGAAATAGAGTAATGTGAAGATTCATGGCAGGACCACATTATCTCAGCATATCTTTGCAAAATTACACCAAATACATCTACCTCGCCAGATGAATTAATAAGTAGTGCCAAGGAAACTCTTAACTTTGCAGAGATAGCTAGAGTTTACTGTTGTATATGGATCTCCAGGAAGGATCGCCATTTTGCTGGTCTATATTTGGTGCTAAGCTGCTGAGCTGGCATTAACTAATGAATGTGTCAGCAAACTGTTTGATATAAAATCCTGTGGCTCAGCACTTTTTCCATTCAGGCTGTTATTGACCAGATGCCCAAGATGAAAATCTTCAGAATTAGCCAAATTCTAAGCAGATGGCATACAATATGTTGCTAATATTCTGCAGTGCCTATACTCCTATTTGCTTTTCAATGCTGTTTAGTGTATAAAAAGCTAAGTCTTATAATAATTTACTGAAGATGAGTCTATTTATATTTGGCAAATTACTTCAGGCCACCATGTAAAAAAGTGGAATAAGAGTAGAAAATGCAAAAAATACTCAGTATTTTGTAGGTTCTATGAAGTGTGAAACAAAATTAATTTCCAGTTAATGGCTGTAGCTAGGAACAGATCAAACATCATATATAAGTTTACCAATGACTGCATCTGCTGTTAGCAGAATTTCAGATGGTGATGAAGAGGCATACAGGAGCAAAATAGATAGACGGGTTGAATAGTGTAACAATAACAACGTCAACAAGACAAAGGAACCAGTTGTGTTCTTCAGGACTTCAGGAAGCAGAGTTCAGGACTAAACACACCAGATCTCATTGAAGGGTTTGCATTTGAAAGAGTGAGCAGTTTCAAGTTCCTGGGCATCAGTATCTCAGAGGATCTATTCTGGACCAACCATATTGATGCAATCATGGCCAAGGAATGTCATTGGCTGTACTTCATTACACATTTGAAGAGATCACCAAAGACTAGCAAATGTCTACAGATGTACTATGGCTATGTCTTGGCTGGTTGCATCACCATCAGGCTTACAGATTGTAAGTGGAAATGTCTGGACATGGTAAGAGCAGAATCATAAAACCATAAGATATAGGAGCAGATTTAGCAGATAAAGGAGTCATTCAGCCCATCAAATATGCTCTACCATTCAATCATGGCTGATTTTCTTTTCACGACCTCATTCTCCAACCTTCCACCCTAACCACTGACCCCAATGGAAATTAAGAACTGATTAACCCAGGCATGGGCAAACTACGGCCCGGGGGCCATATGCGGCCCGTTAAGTTTTTTAATCTGGCCCGCAGAACTTGATGAAATTCTATTAATAAACCTTGTTAACATTTTTTCCCCGCAATTCTGGTGTTTTCCCAATAGATGACGCACTCTATATACATTTGTGGCGACCCATTTCCTGGCACATCTGAACCGGCTCACAATTAGCCAGCGTTCCGGTGAAGGGAGATAGCCTGCGGGGATTTGCGAGCACAGAGCTTTGGAGCCTCTGCGCCACGGGGGGTAGGTTGAGGGAGGCTTATAAGTGAGGCTGGGGATTTCGAATAAAGTTTTTTTCTTCGACTGCAGTTACCGACTCCGTGTCATAATTTTAGCGCTGCATGTAGCACACCGCTACACATTGACCTTTGTTGAGGTGCAGCGTATTACTCCACATTTGCGCTTTACTCTTTGTTCGGCTCGACCTATTTGTGTGAGCAGGCGTTCAGCGTCATGAACATCAACAAAGCCAGCCACAGATCCAAGTTAACTGGCCAACACCTCAGATCCATCCTGAGAATCGCCACAACAAAACTAAATCCAGACTTTGATGCCTGGCTAAAAAGGGAGACCAACAACACTGTTCCCACTGAAATTAAAAATAAGTTTTTTCGTTGTGTTATGTAAAAAATGCATTTGAAAATATTTTTTTTCAATAAGCCTTACATGTTACATGTCATTTCTGTTAAGTGATGGACATGAGTAGTGCGCAGGTGCATGTACGTTCTCAAAATAAAAAATGCGCTCCAGATCAAATAACGCGCTCCGCATACTGGTGCTCTCACTGTTCTGTCCTTGTGCTGGTCGTTGTTGAGTTTTGGCACAGGGGACAGTTGAATAAGAAGGAGCAGGACAAGTAGACCTGCATCTCCTACCGTTTTTGAAATAAAGACAGGCAGGAGGAGAGTGATGATGATAATATCTTGAAGGATAACAGAATTTTCAGTGCTTTAAAATAATAACTGTTACTATTAAAAAAAGCTGTATTTTATTCATTTAATTTTCAGTGTTTTAAAAGTCATTTCAATAAATAGCTAAATACCATGGGACTTCAAAGACAGATATTTTGTTGTAATGCATTTGTTCATTTTCAATTGAAATTAAAGCACATGTTTTCTACATATCCCATGATATTTTATTTTCTCTTATGAGGTGTATTACCAAAACACTCCGTCCATCTGCTCCTGGTCCGGCCCCCCTGTCAAATTTTAGAACCCTTTGTGGCCCACAAGTCAAAAAGTTTGCCCACCCCTGGATTAACCTCTGCCTTAAATACACCCAATGACTTGGTCTCTGTGGCCTTCTGGGATAACAAATTCCACAGATTCACCACCCTCTCAAACATAGTGGCGAGTCAAGAACAACACACACAAAATGCTGGTGGAACACAGCAGGCCAGGCAGCATCTATAAGGAGAAGCACTGTCGGCATTTCGGGCCGAAACCCTTCATCAGGACTAACTGAAAGGAAAGTAAGAGATTTAAAAGTAGGAGGGGGAGGGGAAAATGTGAAATGATAGGAGAAGACCGGAGGGGGTGGGGTGAAGCTGAGAGCTGGAAAGGTGAATGGCAAAAGGGATACAGAGCTGGAGAAGGAAAAGGATCATGGGACGGGAGGCCTAGGGAGAAAAAAAGGGGGAGGGGAGCACCAGAGGGAGATGGAGAACAGGCAGAGTGATGGACAGAAAAAGAGAGAAAGAAAAAAAAAGGGGAGAGAAAAACTAAATATATCAGGGATGGAGTAAGAAGGGGAGGAGGGGAATGATGGCATGAACATTGACTTCTCTAACTTCCGTTAGAAACTTCTCAGCTTCACCCCACCCCCTCTGGTCTTCTCCTATCATTTCTCATTTTCCCCTCCCCTTCCTACTTTCAAATCTCTTACTATCTTTCCTTTCAGTTAGTCCTGACGAAGGGTCTTGGCCTGAAATGTCAACAGTGCTTCCTCCCTATAGATGCTGCCTGTCCTGCTGCATTCCACCAGCATTTTGTGTATGTTGCTTGAATTTCCAGCATCTGCAGATTTCCTCGAGTCAAGAACAATTTTGTGTGCCTAGGCAAATCAACAATTTGAGACTACATCAAGCTCTTTAAACATTGTCAGTGCCTGATAAAACAGACCTCAAATTCAAGTGGGACTCATGATGAAGGTAATGGGTGATTAGAATCTGATTCCATTGCTAATCGTTAGCACGATGTTGTTACAGCTCAGAGTGTCGAAGTTTGCTGTGCTGTGCTGTTTGTAAGGAGTTTGAATATTGTTCCCGTGACTGTTTGGGTTTGCTCCAACAGTCCAAAGACCTAACGCTTAGTTGGTCAATTGGTCATCGTAAATTGGCCTATGATTGTTCTGGGGTTATACAGGTGGGACGCTGAGTGGCATGGCTCGTTGGGCCAGAAGGGCCTGTTACGAGCTATATCTCTAAGTAAAATAATATTCTTTAACTTTAGCAGAGCAAATACTCTTCAGTATTTTTTTAAAATTCCTGTTGACTTCCAACCTCTATCAAATTTCTCTTTTGTTTCTCACTTCTTCTCTTTCCCTTCATACCACAGGTGAAGCTAGCCTGTTGATTAAACAGCATTTTCTTCTATCATTTTAGATTTTGAGCATCTGCAGCATTTTACTTTTAAATTAACTTTTTGAAGTATTTTCTCCCCTGATGGGTTACCAGAATAGGCTAGCCCAGAAGCCTGTGAGGGTGATCATAGGCAGAATTTCCACCTTTTGTGTGGTTAATTAAATAAATACAGAATAACAGAAAACACAGCTTGGTCACATAAAATTCAGTGTACAGTTTTAATATGTACACATAATTAAAACTTGCCATTCCTGAGCAATTTGGAGTAGGAACAGATGGGGCCATAGAAGGTTTTAAACACTCTTCTAATGCTGCAGTGTGCAACAATTCTATTTTTAAAAAAATCCTTTAACTGCTTTATTTTGTGCAACTACTGTCAAGAAGGAACTTTAATTTTACATAACACGAGGCTGAGGCATTTCTAAAAGCATTTTCTTTTTTGGCTTATACATTTGCATATCATTTGCTTCACATTTTATCTTCCTGTGTTTTGGAAGTGACTGCTGCAATGCAGCAAAACGGACAAGTTATGTGCTTCTTGTCATTATAGGAACACACTTAATGCTCAAACTGAATGAAGTCTCAATAGCAATTCTTGAAACATCAATATTCAGTATTATTTTAATCAAGAGGATGCAAAGGTAAATATTAACAAATCAGCTGATTGAGGTTCCATTCCTTGGGTAAAGGCACATTCAATAAAACAATATCAAGAGCTTCACTGCTCTATTATATGGGAAATGCAATTTCATGGTTAGTTTGCAGGATAAATATATCAAGGGAAGCTCCCCTTCTAATGTGTTTGTGGTGTATGAGGGACACATGAAAATGATACCTCAGGGTTTCATTTGGTCCTGGCAGAAATTTCCCAACACAATGGTAATTTGAAGTGAGTAAGCATTTCTTACCCTTCACAAAAGATAAAATAATATGCTTATCTTCCCATCATTGGCATCATTCTCCAACATTGCCTTCCACTCTCATCACATCCTGTAGTCCCATCACAACCATTCCTCCACTTCCACCTTCCCGTCATCCCATCTTTCCCAGCCAGCTTCTGCTCCTCCTCTTCACTCCCATTTCCTCTTTCATTCCCTCAACTTCAAGTGCACAATGTCCCTTCTTCTCATCCATCATTTTGCCCTACTCCTCCTCCTGCATCCCTCACCAATATATGCATAACCTTGGTTCTGCCTCTTCTTCCAACTGCCTATTCTTCTGCTCCAATATTACCTTCTCCCTACTATTTCCATCTCATTCTCCACAATACCATGTTCTCCATTGATGTTCTCTTCTTTTTCCCCATAAATTCCACCTCCTCCTCCTTCTCCTCTCACCCCAACTCCCCCACCGCTTCTATCACCCCCTCAAATATCCTGCCCCAGTCAAACTGTGTGAGAAAGGACCAGATAATTAATAACAGTACTCTGTTCATCAGTATTGTGAGCTGTGTGTTGTTGAATATAAGTTTGGTTGCAGGACAAATTAAAAATAAAAATAGCGCAGTTGAAAAGTTTCATCACTGGAGCATGAATTTACTGCAATTGTGCCAAATGAAAAGACTCATGTCAGTAAATCAGCAGGTGCCATATCTAGACTGCTTGTGCTTCCCACCCACCAACCACATCTGTGGGCACTGGCAAATAGTCTTTGTAATGACTGTAGGTAATTGGCTTCAAAGACTCTAAGTGTACGGGGGGAGTATGTTGTACATCTATGCCATCTGCTGCAAGAACATTTCTAACTGGGAACTCCAGTCAAGGTCAACAACATATTTGTTAAAGAAAATATGTTCCCAGTACAGTAATAGTCTAAATACCATGCCTAGTGCAGTCCTCTGTCATCACACAAGTTCATTTTTTTATCTCTCTTTAGAGTAGTCTGCCCCTGTAAAATTGTTAACTTAAATATAAATAGCATCTGTAAAAAACAAACTGTGCTTTCTGCTCCACCTACGAATATATACTCAATGGCTACTTTATTAGGGAGATCTTGTAAATAATAAAGTGGCCCTAAATATTTTTTCTCCTTATGTAGCACACCCACTTCAAGGTTCGACACGTTGTGCATTCAGAGATGTCTTCCGCATACCACTGGTGTAACTTGAGGTATTTGAGTTGCTGTTGCTTTCTATAAGACCAGAAGACATAGGGGCAGCATTAGATCATGTGGCCATTGAGTAAGCTCTGCTATTCCATCGTGGCTGATTTATTATCCCTCTCAATGCCATTCTCCTGCCTTTTCCCCATAACCTTTGATGCCCTGATTAATCAAGAACGTATCCATAAATATACCCAGTGACTTGGTCTCCGCAGCGGTCTGTGGAAATAAATACCACATTCACCACCCTCAGGCTAAAGAAATTCTTCCTCATATCTGTTCTATATGGATGTCCCTCAAATCTGATGTTGTGCCCTTTGGTTCTAAACTCCACCAGTGTAGGAAACATCCTCTCCACATCCACTTTATCTAAAACTTCCAATATTCAATAAGTTGAATTGAGATTCCCTCTCACTCTTCTAAACTCCCGTGAGTACAGGCCCAGAACTGTCAAAAGCTCCTCATATGTTAATCCTTTCATTCCTGAGTTCATTCTCCTTAACCTCCTCTGGTCCAATACCAACACATTTTTCTTAGATAAGGGGTCCAAAACTATTTACAACACTCTAACTGCGGTCTGGCCAATGCCTTATAAAGCCCCAGTGTTACTTCCTTGCTATTGTGTTCTAGTCCTCTTGAAATGAATGCTATCATTGCATTTGTCTTCCTTGCTACCAACTCAGCCCACAAGATAACCTTTAGGAATCCTGCATGTTGAATCCCAAGTCCCTCTGCAACTCAGATTTCTAAATTTTCTCCCCATTCAGAAACCAGTCTAAGCTTTACGTCTTCTGCAAAAGTACATGTCCATCCACTTCCCTACTTTATATTCCATCTGCCACTTCCTTGCCTGTGTCCCCAATCTGCTTAAGCCCTTTGCAGACACTCTGCTTCCTCAACACTACCTTCCCTTCTGCCTATCTTTTTATAGTTCACAAATTTGTCCACAAAGCCATTAATTCCTTCATCCAACACACACAAGATGCTCACAAAATGCTGGTGGAATGCAACAGGCCAGGCAACATCTATAAGGAGAAGCACTGTCGACGTTTTGGGCCAAGACCCTTCATCAGGACTAACTGAAAGGAAAGGTTGTAAGAGATTTGAAAGTAGGAGAGGGAGGGGAAAATGCGAAATGATAGAAGACCGGAGGGGGTGGGGTGAAGCTGAGAGCTGGAAAGGTGATTGGCAAAGGGGATACAGAGCTGGAGAAGGGAAAGGATCATGGGATGGGAGGCCTAGGGAGAAAGAAAGGGGAAGGGGAGCACCAGAGGGAGATGGAGAACAGGAAGAGTGATGGGCAGAGAGAGAAAGAAAAAAAAGGAAAGGGGAAAAATACAACTAAATATATCAGGGATGGGGTAAGAAGGGGAGGAGGGGCATTAACGGAAGTTAGAGAGGTCAATGTTCATGCCATCAGGTTGGAGGCTACCCAGCCGGTATATAAGGTGTTGTTCCTCCAACCTGAGTGTGGCTTCATCTTGACAGTAGAGGAGGCCATGGATAGACATATCAGAATGGGAATGGGACATGGAATTAAAATGCGTGGCCACTGGGAGATCTGCCATGGATAGACATATCAGAATGGGAATGGGACATGGAATTAAAATGTGTGGCCACTGGGAGATCCACTGTGTCACTGGGCACTGGCCACTGGGTTTCGGCCAGAAACGTCAACAGTGCTTCTCCCTATAGATGCTGCCTGGCCCGTTGCATTCCACCAGCATTTTGTGTGTTTTGCTTGAATTTCCAGCATCTGCAGATTTCCTCGTGTTTGCCACACAAAATGCTGATGGAATGCAACGGGCCAGGCAGTATCTATAGGAAAAAGTACAGTCGACGTTTGGGGTCAAAACCCTTCGTCAGGACCCTTCGCCTCGACCTGAAACATCGACTGTACTTTTTCCTATAGATGCTGCCTGAACCATTGCGTTCCACCAGCATTTTGTGTGTGTTGCTTGAATTTCCAGCATCTGCAGATTTCCTTGTGTTTGCGAATTCCTCCATCCAAATCATTGACATATAACGTAAAAAGCAGTGGTCCCACACTGACCCATACAGCACAGCACTAGTCACAAGCAACCGACCAGAAAAGGACCTCTTTATTCCCACTCTTTAACTGCTGCTAGTCAGCCAACCTTCTATCCTTGCTAGTACTTTTCCAGTATTACTATGGGCTCTTATCTTGTTAAGCAGCCTCATATGCGGAACCTTGTCAAAGGCCTTCGGAAAATCCAAATAAACAACATCCACTGCCTCAAACATGGGAAAATCTGCAGATGCTGGAAATCCAAAGCAACACACACAAAATTCTGGAGAAACTCAGCAGGTCAGGCAGTGTCTATAGAAAACAGTAAGTTGTCAATATTTCAGGCTGAGCCCCTTCATCAGGACCAGAAGAGAAGATGAGAAGTCGGAACAAACTGTTAGAGGAGGGGAAGAAGAAATACATGGTGGTAGGTGACCAGTGAAACCAGCAGAGGGGAGGGGTGAAGAAAAGAGCTAGGAAGTTGATTGGTGAAAGAGATAGAGTGCTGGAGAAGGGGGAACTTGGTAGGAAAGGACAGAAGGAAAGGGGGAGGAGCACCAGAGGGAGGTGATGCAAGGGTTACGTAATAGGGTGAGAGAGGGAAAGGGGAATGCAGAATGGTGAAGGAGGGAGTGTGGGGCATTACCGGAAGTTTGAGAAATCGATGTTCACACCATTAGGTTGGAGTCTACCCAAAGGGAATATAAGGTGTTGTTCCTTCAACCTGAGTGTGGCCTTATTGCAGCAGTAGTGGAGGTCATGCACTGGCATGTTGGATGGGAATGGGAAGTAGGATTGAAATGAGTGGCCATCAGAAGATTCTGCTTTTTCTGGTGGATGGAGTGTAGGTGCTCAGAGAACTGGTCTTCTGAGCTACATGAAGTCTTACTGATTTACAGGAGTCCACACTAGGAGCACTGGATACAGTCGATAACCCCATCAGACTCAGAGGTGCCTCACCTGAAAGAACTGTTTGAGGCCCTGAATGGTTGTGAGGGAGGAGGTGTAGGGGAAGATATGACATTTGTACGGCAACATCTATTGCCTCTCCTTTGTCTATACTGCTGGCATTTCCTCAAAGAATTTCAACAGATTTGTCAGTGAAGATTTCCCCTTTAGAAAACCATGCCAAGTTTGGCCTATTTTATCATGTGTCCAAAGCCCCTCAAAGCTCATCCTTAATAATAGACTCCAACATCTTTCCAACCACTAAAGTCAGGCATACCGGCCTAGAACTTCCTTTCTTCTGCCTCCCTCATCTGACATCTTGAACTAGTCTGGCCATTCTTCTCTGACCTCCCTTATTAACAAAATGTTTTTGCCCACAGAACTGCTTCCGACTAGGTGTATGCTGTTACTTGCGACAATCTCTGTAAACTCTAGAAACTGTTGTGTGTGAATATCTCAAGAGATCAGCAGTTTCTGAACTGAGATATTCAAATCAGCAATCATTCCACAGTCAAAGTCACTTAGATCACATTTCTTCCCCATTCCGATGTTTGGTCAGAACAACAGTTGAACCTTCTGCCCATGTCTGCATGCTTTTACATATGTTCAGGCTGAGGATCCTATGTATAAACAACTCCAGATTGTCTGAAGTGAGTTTATGACGGCATACCAGAGAGGTGAGATGCAGGTGAGTAGACACTGTCTATGTTGTGAGAAGGACTCTGCAGAGACTCAAGCTCCATAAGGCTGCAGACCCAGCCAACATCCTATGCCGAGTATTCAGGGAGGGTGTAACACTAGTTCATTGACGTCTTCATGGAGATTCTCAACACTTCACTTATCTAGGCTGTTGAGCACACGTGCTTCAAATCAGTTTTCAAAAAACTACAGCTTCAAAACAAAATGACTACTGTCTGGTAGCATTGACACCAGTCATCATGAAGTGCTTTGAATGGCTGGTAGGAGTACACCACAAAAACATGATTCCTGCCCCACTGGACACGCACCAACATGCTTATCAATAGAACAGCTCTCTGACAGATGCCATAGCATCTGTTATGCACCTGGCCGTGACACACAAAGAAAACCGGAGATCATACAAATCTCTGCTACTTTTTGTCAAATTCACTCCAAGATCTGTTTGCTCATCACCTGCAGCTCCCTGAATTACATTGGCTCTCAGTTCATACCTCAAATACATCTTATAGCTGTTAAATGAAATGGAAGCATCTCCCTCTCTCTCTCTTTCACACACGCCACAGTGAAGAGAGACTGAGGAGGGAAAGTAACTAGACAACCTACAAACCCACGCCAACATGATGAGAATATATCGTCTACAGACCGCATGTGAGCGTAGGATCAAACTTGGGTCTTGGAGCTAAGAGGCAAATTCCTGCAGTTGTCTCTGATAATAATCCGGTGAAATACCTTGTTTTGTTCTATCAGAGACCCGATATGTACCAATTATCATTATATCATGCCTCTCGGGCTTCCAGAGACTCTGCACCTTGTCCATCATCATTTTATCTGAACCTTTACTCCCTAATACTACATATTATATAATGATGCCTACTGGCACGCATCCTCCATGTCTTTGATGCTAGTATTTGAGTGGAAGCTTCACTAACCATAGAGTACTCTTTGAAATCTACTCTTAATTAGCATTTGATTGTTTCATATGCAATTTTCAATTTAACACCTCCAAGCATGTTCAAAATAATAGTCATTAGTAATTAGCCTCAAAACTATGGGCTGATTTCAAACTGATAAATACATGTGTCTTACAGCATAGTGAATACTTAACGTCTATTTTCAAATTTTCCACAAAATAAGACCACAAGACCGTAAGACATAGGAGCAGAATTAGGCTATTTGACCCATTGAGTCACTCTGCCATTCCATCATGGCTGATTTATTATCCCTCTCAATCCAATTCCCCAGCCTTCTCCCTTTAATCTTTCAGCTTTAAATATACCATATGATTTAGCCGTCATAGCCGTCTGTGGCAATGAATTCCACAGATCCATCACTCTCTGGCTAAAAAAAAAAATTGCTTGTCGTCTGTGTACAAAAGGGACATCCCTCTATTCTGACACTATGCCCTCCGGTCCTAGACTCCCCCACTAGAGCACAGATCCTCTCTATCCAGGCTTTTCATAGGTTGTTGATAGGTTTCAATGATATCCTTCCTCATTCTTCTAAACTCCTGTGAGTACAGGCCCAGAACCCTTAAACACTCTTCATACGTTAACCCTTTCAATCCTGGGATAACTCTCGTAAACTTCCTCTGGCTCCAATGTTGACACATCTTTTTTTGGATAAGGGGCCCAAAGCTGCCCACAATACTCCAAGTACAGTTTGACAAATGCTTTATAAAGCCTTTGCATTACATCCTTGATTTTATATTCTATTCATCTCAAAATAAATGATAACATTATATTTGTTTTCCTTACTAATAACTCAACATGCAAGTTAACCTTTAGGGAATCCTGCATGTGGACTCCCAAGTCCCTTTGTATCTCTGATTTCTGAATGCGATCCCCGTTTAGGATTGAATTGACTTTATTACTTCCATCCTTCATTTACATGAGGAGTAAAAATCTTCACGTTACGTCTTTGTTCAAATGTGCAATGTGCAATTATAGTAATTTATAATAAATATTATGTACAACAGGATAGTCAATATAACATAGAAATACAGTTCAGTCAATGTGAATTAAGCAGTCTGATGGCCTGGTGGAAGAAGCTGTCCCCACTTCCTGGATGGTAGCAGCTGGAGCAGTTTATGGTTGGGGTGACTTGTGCCTCCAATGATCCTTCGGGACCTTTTTACACACCTGTCTTTGTAAATGTCCTGAATAGTGGAAAGTTCACATCCACAGATGCGCTGGGCTGACCGCACCACTCTCTGCAGAATCCTGCGATTAAGAGACGTACATTTCCCTTTCCAGTCAGTGATGCAGCCAGTCAGGATGCTCTCAATTGTGCCCCTATAGAAAGTTCTTAGCAGTTGGGGGCCATGCCAAACTTTCTCAACCATCTGAGGTGAAAGAGGCGTTGTTGTGTCTTTCCACCACACAGCCAGTATGTACAGACCATGTGAGATCTTCAGTGATGTTTATGCCGAGAAACCTAAAGCTGTTCACCCCCTCAGCCCCAGATCCATTGATGTCAATAGGGGTTAGCCTGTCTCCATTCCTCCTGTAGTCCACAACCAGCTCCTTTGTTTTTGCGACTTTGAGGGAAAGGTTGTTTTCTTGTTTTCTTGACAACACTGTGTCAGGGTGATGACTTTCTCTTTGTAGGTTGCCTCATTATTATTTAAGATTAGTCCAATCAGTGTAGTGTTGTCAGCAAATTTAATTAGCTGTTTAAATTAGCAGGAAAAGGTCTATGCCTTTATGCCTTCTACCAGTGTGCATGACCATACACTACCCTATAATATATTCCACCTGCCTTTTCTTTGCCCATTCTCCTAATCTGTTTAAGTTCTTCTCCAGACTCCCTATCTTCCTCCACCTACAGTTCTTCCACCTACCTTCATATTATCTGCAAACTTGGCCACAACACCATCAAGTTCATCATCAAATTTATTGACATGGAAAGAGATGGTCTCAAAACCAATCCTTGGCAAATACCACTAGTCACCAGCAGCCAATCAGAAAAGGTCTCCTTTATTCCCACTCTTTATCTCTTGCCAATCAGCCAATCTTCTATCCATGTTAGTATCTTTCCTGTAATACTATAGGTTTTCATCTTGATGAGTAGCCTCAACTGGGACACCTTGGCAAAGTTCTTCAGAAAATCCCAATAAACAACCTCCACCTACTCTCCTTTGACTATCCTGCCCATTATTTCCTCAAAGAATTCCAACAGATTTGGCAGGCAAGGTTTTTCCTTAAGGAAACCATGCTGATTTCTGCTTATTTTATCATGTGTCTCCAAGCACCCCGCAACCTCACCCTTAACAAAGGACTTCAATATCTTTCCAACCACTGAACTCAGGCTAGCTGGCCCATAATTTACTTTCTTCTGCCTCCCTCCCTTCTTAAAGAGCGGAGTGACATTTGCAATTTTCCAGTCCTCTGGGGCCATTCCAGAACCTAGTGACTCTTGAGGGATCATTACTAATGCCTCCATAACCTCTTCTGTTACATCTTTCAGATGGGTTGTAGTCCATCTAGTTCAGGAGACTTATCTACCTTCAGACCTCTCATCTTCCCAAGCACCTTCTCCTCAGTAGTAGCAAAGAACATACACTTCTGTCCCCTAACACTGTTGAATTTCTGGCTCACTCTGGTCTCTTCCACAGTGAAGGCTGATGTAAAATACTTACTAAGTTCATCTGCCATTTCTTTGTTCCCCATTACTACCTCTCCAGTGATCCAAAATTACACTTTGTGTCTATTATCTCTATCTTCATGTTGTAATTTAGTGCTTAAAATATATACACCTAGTCTACATTGGCAACTTCACTGTTCCAGGAAGATCACCTGCTTCATATTTCACCTGCTGATAAAGATTAATCTGTTATAGATAAACTAAGGCTAAAATAAATAGGAATGTCTTCTGATGTGTGGCTTTTCAGTTAATGCTAATATTGAATGCATACACTTTTGCTATTTATCTACATTTCACATCACAAAAGGAAAGAGCTGAGCATGATCTCTTCAACATTTGTTTGCAGATGCAAAGCTATGGCCCTGCTCACTTCTTCCCAGTTTAGAAACATACTAGAATATATCAATATAGAGTAACACACACAAAATACTGGAGGAACTCAGCAGGCCAGGCAGCATCTATGGAAAAAAGTACAGTTAGTGTTTCAGCCCAAAATGTCAACTGTACTTTTTGCCATAGATGCTGCCTGGCCTCCTGCATTTTGTGTGTGCTGTGGGTTGGATTTCCAGCATCTGCAGATTTTTTCTTGTTTGTGATACAAATGTAGAGTTCCATTTCAACTAGATGTAAAGGAGAGAGAAGCAAACCTTCGCTGATCGGTCAGTAGCCTGTCTCTTTTAAGGTTGACTTAGATATTCTCAAAGCATACTTGGTCTTAATTCTAAAGCACATTTTAAAATTAGAAATGCTGGAAATACTCAGCAAGTCAGTCCATATCTGTAAGAAGAAAGGCAAAGTAAATATTTCAGGTCAAAGACTATTCAGAAGGAGACAAGCTTGCTGAGCTGCAGGGAAGGTTGGGAAGGTTGGGGGTAGTGGGGAGTGGGGGGGTCGGTGACGTGGATGTGTCCAATATGGTAAAACCTGAGTGACAATGGGGAAAAGCTGTAAAAAGGCTACTTGGTCAATGTTGGAAATATTAGTGTTGGTAAATGGAGTGTTTCAAGTTCAGAAGAAACTAGGTTAGAGCAAGCAAAGGTGGTTGATCAGTCAGGATGATTAATGTCACATCATTATTTAGCTGTGAACAGATCTGCAAAGCCCTAAGGTCTCTGTTACTCTCTAACTTTGAAATCTAGATCTCCACTATACTTTCTTTTGCCTTAACTTTCTGTAGTATATTCACATGTGCTTCCTCCTAACCAGACTCTTATGAAGAGCATATAGTGAAACAGGAACAGATGCAGGCAACCACTGGGATAGATGTGCCTGGTTTATTCAACTCAAACTGCAGCACATCTGAATATGTACCACAAATGTCAAAATTTATATAGGATGTGTACATGATAAAGTAAGTGTCGAATTTATATCAGTAACTCAGGTTTCCAATTTCTGAAGATTAGAATGATTTGTAGATTTACATTATTTATAGATATAATCTATTGAAAGGGTTTCCTGAGCTGATTTAAACTCCTTGAGGTAATTCATTTCTCTTTATCCACATCTAGAGTCGAAGAAGATATCACCTCATGACTTGGTATAGTAGAATCTAACAGCTCATACACAGTGTCCACCAGACACTTAATGAAGTATTCATTAAGTACCTCTGCTGTTTCCTTCAGTTCCATACACACTTCCCCACTGTCACACTTGATAGGTCCTATTCTTTCAGGTCTTATCCTCATGCTCTTAACATACTTGTAGAATGCCTTGGGGTTTTCCTTAATCCTGCCCTCCAAGGCCTTCTCATGGCCCCTTCTGGCTCTCCTAATTTCGTTCTTAAGCTTCTTTCTGTTAGCCTTATAATCTTCTAGATCTCTACCATTACCTAGCTCGCTGATCCTTTTGTAAGCTTTTCTTTCCTTCTTGACTAGATTTATTACAGCCTTTGTACACCATGGTTCCTGGACCCTACCATAAAATCCCTGTCTCATTGGAACGTACCTATACAGAAGTCCACACCAATATTCCCTGAATATTTGCCACATTCCTTCCATACTTCTCCCTGAGAACATCTGTTTCCAATTTCCTGTCTGTTAGCCTCATAATTCCCCTTACTCTAATTAAATGCTTTTCTAACTTGTCTGTTCCTATTTCTCTCCAATGCTACTGTAAAGGAGACATAATTATGATCACTATCTCTAAAATGCTCTCCCACTGAGAGATCTGACACCTGACCAGGTTCATTTCCCAATACCGGATCAAGTACAGCCTCTCCTCTAGCAAACACGAGGAAATCTGCAGATGCTGGAAATTCAAGCAACACACACAAAATGCTGGTGGAACACAGCAGGCCAGGCAACATCCACAAGGAGAAGAACTGTCGACGTTTCGGGCCGAGACCCTTCATCAGGACTAACTGAAAGGAAAGATAGTAAGAGATATGGAAATAGGAGGGGGAGGGGAAAATGTGAAATGATAGGAGAAGACCAGAGGGGGTGGGGTGAAGCTGAGCGCCAGAAAGGTGATTGGCAAAAGGGATACAGAGCTGGAGAAGGGAAAG
The DNA here is from genome assembly GCF_030144855.1 of Hypanus sabinus. Classification (NCBI taxonomy): domain Eukaryota; kingdom Metazoa; phylum Chordata; class Chondrichthyes; order Myliobatiformes; family Dasyatidae; genus Hypanus; species Hypanus sabinus. Next base: position 51,484,489 of record NC_082715.1, read on the forward strand.
GATCATGGGATGGGAGGCCTCAGGAGAAAGAAGTTGGGGGAGGGGAGCACCAGATGGAGATGGAGAACAGGCAGAGTGATGGGCAGAAAGAGAGGAAAAAAAGAAGGGGGAAAAAAACTAAATATATCAGGGATGGGGTAAGAAGGGGAGGAGGGGCATTAATGGAAGTTAGAGAAGTCAATGTTCATGCCATCAGGTTGGAGGCTACCCAGCCGGTATATAAGGTGTTGTTTCTCTAACCTGAGGGTGGCTTCATCTTGACAGTAAAGGAGACCATGGATAGACATATCAGAATGGGAATGGGACGTGGAATTAAAATGTGTGGCCACTGGGAGAGCCGGCTTTCTCTGGCGGACAGAGCATAGGCATTCAGCGAAACAGTCTCCCAGTTTGCATCGGGTCTCACCAATATATAAAAGGCCACACCGGGCCTTTTTTTGCCTACAACTTTCACCCTGCCCTCAAGTTTACCTGGTCCATTTCTGACACCTCCCTCCCCTTTCTTGATCTTTCTGTCTCCATCTGTGGAGCCGGCTTGTCAACTGAGATCTACTATAAGCCTACAGACTCTCACAGCTACCTGGACTATTCCTCTTCCCACCCTGTCTCTTGCAAAAATGCTATCCCCTTCTCACAATTCCTCCGTCTCCGCCGCATCTGCTCTCAGGATGAGGCTTTTCATTCCCGGACGAAGGAGATGTCTTCCTTCTTTAAACAAAGGGGCTTCCCTTCTTCCACCGTCAACTCTGCTCTCAAACACATCTCTCCCATTTTCCACACACCTGCCCTCACCTCATCCGCCCACCACCCCACTCAGGATAGGGTTCCCCTTGTCCTCACCTACCACCCCACCAGCCTCCAGGTCCAACGTATCATTCTCCGTAACTTCTGCCACCTCCAACAGGATCCCACTACTATGCACATCTTTCCCTCCCCCCCCCCTTCTGCTTTTTGCAGGGATCACTCCCTATACGACCCCCTTGTCCATTCATCTCCCCCATCCCTTCCCACCAATCTCCCTCCTGGCACTTATCCTTGTAAGCGGAACAAGTACTACACCTGCCCTTACACTTCCTCCCTCACCACCATTCAGGGTCCCAGACAGTCCTTCCAGGTGAGGCGACACTTCACCTGTGAGTCGGCTGGTGTGGTATACTGCGTCCGGTGCTCCTGGTGTGGCCTTTTATATATTGGTGAGACCCAACACAGACTGGGAGACCGTTTCGCTGAACACCTTCACTGTCTGCCAGAGAAAACAGGATCTCCCAGTGGCCACACATTTTAATTCCACGTCCCATTCCCATTCTGATATGTCTATCCATGGCCTCCTCTACTGTCAAGATGAAGCCACACTCAGGTTGGAGGAACAACACCTTATATACCGGCTGGGTAGCCTCCAACCTGATGGCATGAACATTGACATCTCTAACTTCTGTTAATGTCCCTCCTCCCCTTCTTACCCCATCTCTGATATATTTAGTTTTTTTTCCCCTTTTTTTTCCCTCTCTTTCAGCCCATCACTCTGCCTGTTCTCCATCTCCCTCTGGTGCTCCCCTCCCCCTTTCTTTCTCCCTAGGCCTCCCGTCCCATGATCCTTTCCCTTCTCCAGTTCTGTATCCCTTTTGCCAATCACCTTTCTGGCTCTCAGCTTCCCTCCACACCCTCTGGTCTTCTCCTATCATTTCACATTTTCTCTTCCCCCTCCTACTTTCAAATCTCTTACTATCTTTCCTTTCAGTTCGTCCTGACGAAGGGTCTTGGCCTGAAACGTTGACAGTGCTTCTCCTTATAGATGCTGCCTGGACTGCTGTGTTCCACCAGCATTTTGTCTGTGTGACAGCCTCTCCTCTTGTAAGCTTATCCACATGTTGTTTAAGAAACCTTCCTGAACACAGCTAACAAACTTCACCCCATCTAAACCCCTTGCTCTAGGGAGATGCCAATTGATATTTGCGGAATTAAAATCTCCCATCACGACAACTCTGTTATTATTACACCTTTCCAAGATCTGTTTCAGTATCTGCTCCTTGATATCCATGTTACTTTTTGGCAGTCTATAAAAATCACCCAGTAAAGTTATTGACCCCTTCTTGTTCCTTACCTCCACCCACAGAGATTCCGTAGACAATCCCTCCATGGCGTCCACCTTTTCTGCAGCCATGACACTATATTTGATCAACAGTGCCACGCCCCACCACTTTTGCCACCCTCCCTGTCCTTTCTGAAAAATCTAAAACCTGGCACTTGAAGTAACCATTCCTGTCCCTGAGCCATCCAAGTCTCTGTGAGGGCCACCATATCATACCTCCAATTACTGATCTCAAGCTCATCCACTTTGTTCCCAACACTCCTTGCATTAAAATAGACACATCTCAAACCTTCAGTCTAAGCGCATCCCTTCTCTATCACCTGCCTATCCTCCCTCTCACATGTCTACAAGCTTTCCCTGTTTGTGAGCTAACCTCCTCTTTCCCAGTCTCTTCAGTTCAGTTTGCACCCCCCAACAATTCTAGTTTAAGCTCTGCCCAGTAACCTTAGCAAACCTCCCCACCAGGATGTTGGTATATTTGAACACTCTCTCAAACATCCAGCTCTAATTCTCAGATTTCATTGATGGTGTTAACACACAAAATTTTGTCATGCTGCTTGAATTGTTTCTCATCACAACTCGAGCAACAAGTTTGTTTTTGTCCCAACTGCTTTTCTGTGATGCTTTCCACAAGATTTGGCAGAATTAAATGTTTTCTAAATTTTCAATGAATTCCCATTACACAATATAGTTCTGCTTCTGTATAGTTCAATTTAAAACCTGCAAATCAATGTGTCATTATTAAACTTGAGCACTGTGCAATATGTGGCTCTTCAGTACTATGGTAATTCTCACTGATTTCTCAGCTCCACAATTTGACCTTGGGTGACATAATAGAATAAGCATCAAATAACACTGATACTTAGTTTTAATAAAGTAGTCAAATAGACATGAATGGAACTGTAGAATAATTCCAACCAGAATTTCTGACTATTGCCATCAAACTCAAAATAACACAATGTTCACTTTCCTAAAATCTGTTTTCTCAGCACACCTGACTTAACCACTCCATCTTCCCATTGAACACACTTTGTTCCTGAACAACTTAGATTACCTCTATTGTAGTTTTAACTCAAGATATTTATCTCATTCAATCATCCATATTTTACGTAGACATTATCATGAGATATCTTTTTGATTATTCTTGACTTCTTTTATTGCTGCACTGGAAAATTATCATCCAACTCTTTTTTAATTGAAATTTATACTCACACTCCTTAGAATTGAATTCCTATATGGTAACCTTGATGATTTATCTCCAGTTGCATATTGTTTCAAGCATATATTTACACTGAGATAAGAGAATTGCTGACCTTTACATTGTTGATATCGAGTGAAGTATTTAGTATTTTTAACAAGACAGAGGAACACTGTCTTATTCAGTTGTATCGATGTATGGCTTGAGTGATAATTAAACTTGATTTGATTTGATTTTGAATTCATGAGGTATTTAGTGTGAAGGAATAAAAAATAAATAAAATTATTAATAGTTTCAACTAATACAGATGTCATTCATGAGCAATAATTGACTCAGGTAGCTGAAACTGGATCGGGAAAATGTATTCCAACAAGGTAACTTCAAAATCATGGGTAAACATGCAAAGGTGAAGAGAAATAGAAATGCTGAACGATGACTTTATGGGCATTGGAGATTAAAGCCTCCATATTTGTGCCAAACCAGGCACAAAGCCAAACCCACAAACCTCAACCTGCCCAATATTAGCTGAAGAACCAGCTTTGGGAAGAGTAAGATACGTTGGAATAAAATTAAAACAGAGACAACAAACAATATGCTGGAAGAACTCAACAGGGTTGAGCTGCATCTGTGGGGGAAATGGAATCAGATGTTTTGGACGAAACTTGCATCAGGTGTGGTGAATGAATTTATATGGGCATTAACAATTAAGGTTCTATCTAAATGGACAAGAATGTTTGCATGCATGATGACTACAAGGTGACATTCAACCAACCAGCTCAGATACCTCTTTCAGAGTTTATATACAGAACTGGAAGGAGCTAGGGCTTTCTTTAAGTAAATCTGCAATATTCATATGCTCAATTGTGTGTGGATGAGAAGAGCCAGCAAAATTTGATAATCAATACGTATGAGTCTTTACTCTTGCAACTGTAGCTTACGTGACTTTGATAATGATTTTGTGTGGTGTGAAATCATTATCAAGGTCTTTTAAGTTACAGTTGACAGGATATTACAAAGTATAAATCATTTTCTGTGCAACAAAATTCTAATGATGATAAGGGAGAAGAAATATCTTTTTAAAAACTACTTAAGGATCTTTGGAAAATCTTTAAATGCCCAGATTACAGTATGATTCCCTTTCTGAAGCTGGTAATGAACAAAATCATTGTTTGGGAGAGGATCACAGAAACAGGTATAATGGGAGACCAAGCAGGCACAAGAAGAGTGGCCACCAGTTGGCCCACTGACTCAATGAGTAAGTGAGTTTGCTCAATTCTTCCATCTGTTTGGCACTACCAGCAAGTCAGCAGGCTCTTGATGGTGGAGGGAGGTGGTGAGGCTGGGAGCTTGGAGGGGTTGGCGTTAGTGGTGTGTGCAGAGAAGGTACATGGAAATGTCCTACTCCCACCTAGCAGAAGATGCCTACAGTCCCGCAGCAGTCAGCAATTATCCTGCTGCTCTCCCAAATGTTCATTTGCATGTTTGTAACGTGGTGAGGGCATACAAAAGTTTCATGAACACAACATGCAAACTCAAATTTATACCAATTGGCACAATTTATTTTAGGCCTGAAATAGATGCAAATAGATTATGACCAAAGAGAAAATGAAAACTACTATCAGAGAACCCCAAAGAACCCCAAAACACTACAGAACCTTTGTCATTCTTAGACATAGTACAGAATAACACTATTGAAAAAAGACAACAAATGGATTTGAGGCAAAATATTATAAAATATATATATATGTCTTAATGCAAAAGAAACTGGGAAATAGTTCTTTGTTAGTACACTGTGATACCACAGCTACATTGAAACTTGATACAAATTATGGATTAGGAACTGCAATCTGTCACTTAATGAAGAACGGGCATAAAAGAATTATGTTTCAATATATAGTTTGAGGTGGAGTGTAAGAAATTACAGTGACAGAAGCCTTAAGGGTTGTGATTTTAGTGAAAAGGTTTCATCAGTCACTATTGGACAGATCTTTCACCTTGGCTATAGTTCAGAAGCCTTTGTTTGTAATTCCTGGTACAAAGTTAGCAAGTCTAGCAACTTGGTCAGTGGAGCTCAGCTGAAGGTAGTCATGTATTCTTGCTCATGATCAAGAGATCTTTTGCTGAATCAATGCCCAATGCCATGTCCTGACCATTTCACTCTATCTTTGCCCTGAAGTTTTTTTGCATTGTACCATTATAGCCAGTGCCAGAAATGCTGGAGAAACCTCATTCTCTATGGTTTACATTATCTTCAATACTGCACTTCTATACAGTATTAAATGCATCCTTCCAACAAAACAAACTCCCACTCAGATTTGAGTCCAGAACATCTACGATGTCCCCTTTTATCAAAGAACTGGGTTTCCCTTCCACCACCATCATTACTTCCCTTTGCTGCACATCTGTCCTTACTTCATTCTCTCACTATCATAACAGGGATAAGGTTCCACTTCTGACCTGCCATCCCACGAGCCTCCATATCCATGTCATTCTCCATAATTTCCACCATCTTCAATAGGAATTATACCACCAAACGTATCTTCACCTCTCTCCTCAGGTATCACCCTGTCCGTGATTCCCTTGTCCATTTGTCCCCACCCCCCCGATCACCTTCCTGGCACATATCCCCGCAATCCAAGCAAGTGCATGCCTGCCCATTCACCTCCTCCCTCATCACCATTCAGGGACTCAATCCTTCCAGGTGAGGCAACACCTCCCTTGCAAGTCTGTCAGTGTACTGCATCCTGTGTTCCCTGTGTGGTCCCCTCTACATCAATGAGACCCGATGTAGATTGGGATTCCGCTTTGTCAAGCATATTCACTCCATCTAAATGGTTTCCAAGTGGCTAACCATTTTAATTCCACTGCCCATTTCTGTTCTGATATGTCAGTCCATGGCCTCCACTCCTGCCATGCTGAAACCACTCTCAGGCTGCAGGAGCAACATCTCTTATTCCATTTGGTAGCCTCCAGTCTGATGCCTTGAGTGTCAGTTTTTCAATTTCTGATCATCTCTACCCCCCTCCCCTTTTTCTCTTTTTCCATTCCCCATTAAAAATAATGCTGGTTGACGTACTAGTGACAGTGAAGTAGCAGAATTGCAGAAAAGTACATATCTAACTCTAACTTCTAATAATTTCTCCTCTCTCTCCATCCTCTCTTTTTCCTTTCCCCATTCTAGTTTCCCTCTTACCCCTTCTCTTCTCCTCACCTGTCTATCACTTGCCCCTTCTCCTTCCCTTTCTCCCATGCTCCACTCTCCTCTCCAGTCAGATTCCTCCTTCTTCAGCCCTATGCTTTTTCCACTTATCACCTCCCAGCTTCTCACTTCATCCCTTCCCCCCACCCATCTACAAATGTTTGCCCTCATATCTCTCAGCTTCCGACTTCCCTTCTTCCTATCTTCTTATTCCAGCTTCTTTCTATCTTCTTATTCCAGCTTCTTTCTCCTTCCTTTCCAGTCCTGAAGAAGCTCTCCATAAATGGTACCTGACCTGCTAATTTCCTCCTGCATGTTGTGTGTGAAAATTCAGGCCTGGATTTCCTCACTTAAATTCTCTGTGCTGACACTGTTACACTGGTCTCTTGGTCTGATTGAAAAGGCAACAAGACGGACACTGGCAGCTTCGTCAGGTCTGCAGACAAACACGGGTGTCCTTTGTCAGGAGCACTACCTCGAGTGCTAACCACCTGGGAGCGAAACACTGCTAGTACGTAGGCCAAGATAATGTCAAAGCTGCCATATGTCCTTGAACAATATCATGTAGTTCCTGATAGTCTCACAGAGTTCTGATTCCCAGTTCCATTATTGTAGCTCTACAATGTCTTGTTTTTTTTGTAACTACTGTTCTACTTCGGTAAATACCATACCTTTGTCCTGCTGATGTTGATTGTGGAGAAAATATTGTTACCAATTTGAATTTACTGGAGTTTGTATGTGAGGAAATTGAAGATCCAGTTGAACAAGAAGTAATTGAGATCTATGTCTCAGAACATATTGATTTGTTTTGATGGAATGATAAAGCTGAAGTTAGTTTTGAGAGGATGATAGTGGCACTGCATATTCAATTCTATTCTATTCTATTCCTGCTGCATAAAAAAACATTCCCATGCATTCCAGGTAGCAAATGAAAGCCTCTTGGCCAGTTCTCATTTTCACAATGATCAGTTCTTGTTTAATTCAGCACCAAACAACCTTTTACAAGAAGGATGTGTTGCACCTTAACTTGGAGTGGTACTAAGATCATGGCAAGAAGTTCACTATTGCTACTTGGGAGGATTTAAAGTTGTCTAGCAGGGTGATGGGCACCAGATCAGAAAGTTCAGAGATTGAAAGGAAGGCAGATGACATGACCAATAAGTACAGGCAGGAGCAAGGTGACAGACATATTAGAATTGATGAGTTAAAGTGCGTGTATTTTAATGCTAGCAGTATTAGGGGTAAAGGAGATGAATCTAAGAGTATGAATCAGTACTTGGAATTAAGGTGCTTTGTTACTTACAGAAAATTGGTTCAGAGAAGAACAGGGATGGAAGCTTAATGTTTCAGGGTTTTATTTCATAAAAAGACAGAAAAGAAGGTAAAAGGTGGTGGGGGCAGAGTTACACTACTTATCAGGGAGAATTTACACTACATAACAACCCTAATGCACTTAGAGGAGACATAATGAAAGGCTCATATACTGAATCTATATGGGTAGAACTCAAAATAAGAAAGACAAGATCACTCTGATGGGTCACAAGGTCACTACAGACCCTCCAATTGAGGTTCTTTGAGGAATGCATTGCAGGCTGGTTAGAGAATGGTGTATAAACAACAGTGTAGTGGGTGACAACTTCCCTAATGCACACAGGGACTTTCTTATTACAAGAGGTTTAGATGGGACAGAATTTATTAGGGATTTGAGGAGGGTTTTCAAATCAACATCTAGATAGTCCAAAAAGAGCAAGGGTCATTCTGACCCTGATGTTGGGTACTGAGCATGACTAGGTGAACAGTGATCAAATCTCCTTAAGTTTTAAGATAATGTAAGAATATTAGATTGGAGCAGGGCAAATTATGAGAAAAGTAGGCAGGAACTAGAGAGAGTTAATTATGATTCTGCAGATGCTGGAAACCCAGATCAATTCACACTAAATGCCAGAGGAACTCACAAGATCAGGCAGCATCTATGGAGAGGAATGAACAATCTCCAGTATATGCTAAGATCCTTCATCAAAGTGATTACTTTCCTTGTAAAATTAAGCCCTTGTCCAACAATCTTGCATTTGGATCTCTTATAGTGACACCTCCATCTTTGTGTCTATAAGTCAGTCACATATGTGGATTTTGAGTTATAAATAGATTAAAGCAGCGTAATTATAGCAGATATCTGGTGTATCTGGAATAGCAAATAGGTTAGTCAATAATCAGGCTTGTTATTAACATTTTAAGGGCATTTGGACAGGTACATAAATGGAAAAGGTTTAGAGGGGTAAGTTTCAAATGTCAACAAATGGGATTGCCTTAGATAGGCATCTTGGTTGCCACGGGCAAGTTGGGCCAAATGGCCTGTTTTTGCACTGTATGACTTTACGACTCTAATGGCAGTTGTCGGTTCTTGAAGGACATTAGTGAACCAGATGGGCTTTACAACAATCCTGCAGTTTTGCAGTTTCTCAGATAATAATTCCAGATTTTAATTAATCACTTGAATTTAAATTGCCCATCTGCCATGTTTGAACTCAAATTCAAATCTCAACATCAATGGTCCCAATTACTGACTGTTGGTCCAGTAATCTAAACTAAACTTTCCATTCAACATTGACAAAGCAATTACTTTTTCTAACCTTCAGGAAAATATCTTGTTTTCCCCCTTTTGCATACCACATTTCTGAGAAATTCCTTCACTGAAGTAGGAAAATGCAATAAAATCATCAGTGATGGTAAAGCAACACTCAGATTCCTGTGATTGAAAAACCTTAACAAAAGATTCTTCTAAATGGCAAAGAAACCATAGCAACTGAGCAAGTTTTCGTTTTTATGCTCTGATAACTGCATCTCACAGAAGCGAATGTCTCTTATGATTTTCTGCTCATTAAAATGAATTCAGTGCACCTCAAACAGAAACATATATCACTTCAAATTATATGGAAATATAACAACATAATGGGCTGAACTGTTTATTCCAACGTTCTCCATTCTGTTGCAACTGTGGAATTCTCTGCCCAATGAAGCAATGGAGGCTACCTCAGTAAATATATTTGAGACAAGGTTGGATAGATTTTTGATAGGGGAATTAAGGGTTATTGGGAAAAGGCATGTAGGTGGAGATGAGTCCATGGCCAAATCAGCCATGATCTTATTGAATAGCGGAGCAGGCTCGATGGACCAGATGGCCGACTCCTACTCCTATTTCTTAAGTTCTTATGTAACATTCAGTCATTGGGAACATTATGAGACCAGCTATACTGTTAAGTTCAGAACCAGAATCCACTCTTAAGTTTTCTATGATTACACAGAATTTATAACAGCACATCATCATTAAATCCAAACAACTAGAGACATTGTGTGCTTTATACAATTGTATTCCTTCTGCTTTCAGTTAGATTGTGGACATAACTCCAGTCTGTTTAAATTGGCCTTTAAATATATGTAGATATAGCTCTACTGCAATAGTGAAAAGGAAAGAGTAGATTAAACATCCTGAGAAGCTTTAGTCTTTGGTGAAGGTTTTTATTAGAGCTGTCCACCCAGCCTTTGGCAGAATTTACCTGATTTTCAATCGGATTCTGAAGTTCAGAGTTCACAGTTTAATGTTGTCATTGGTGTTACACTATGCTTATCAGCAAGGAAAATGAAGTGCTGCATAGTTCACTTTTGGGCAGCAGATTTAGTGCTGGAGGAACTGACCAACAAGAACCCATCAATTCAGGTTTTATAAATGTCCTTCTCTTTGACCATTCTGTGCACCTGAATAACAGGTGTTCTTCCTTGAGAGGAAGAAATGGGAGTGTTCTTCCCATTTCCCTCAAGAATACCTTGTGCCTCTCAGATCCCATACCCATTCCAATCCTATTTTCCCAGCATACTGAACACTGCTATTCCCACTCTAATTTTCGCTATACTGATATCTTCAGTAGGGTACATCACCAACTTTACATTAACATTCCTCAGCTTTTTATTAACTTCTTCTAAACTGATGAATGCATGATAATGTACTGAGATCCTGCATGTACCTTGTAATTAATATTAGAGCAATGCTATTCATCTTGGAGAAATCTGATCAATTCAGTATAATTTTCTAAATGAATTGAGCCTGCAATAAATCCTGACTGACTCTCATTTCCAGCCTATCAACTTGCTGTTTTGATTCTTCATTTAATCTACTATAGTAATTACTTTCCATAATCTGTTAATGTTCAGCTGGGCCAAAGCAGTGATATTTCTTTTCCACTGATAACAGCAGGGACAGAATTGCAAATCTACTGGTTGATTCTGCTGCTTCTGGAGATCAGAAAATATTAACTGCTTGCTAAAGAGCTGGTTTTCTCACTTGGTTGTTTGAGAATTGACTCAATTAGCTGTTAGAATATAGAACATTACAGCACTGGAACTGTCTCTTCAGCCCTCAATCTCTATGCCAAGCATACTAATCTAACTAATCCCATCTGCCTACACAAGGTCCATATCCTTCTGTTCTTTGCCTGTTCATGTGCCTGTCCAAATGCCTTTTAATCATTACTATCATAGCTGCTTCCACCATTACCCTGGCAGCATGCCCCAGGCATGTACCATTCTCTGTGTAATAAAAATGCACATAAATCACCTTCAAAATTTCTGTCTCTCACATTACATCTATGCCCTTCAATATTGGACATTTCCATTCTGCAAAAAACAAGGTTCTAGCTCTCTACCCTATTTTGGCCTTACATCGTTTCATATACTTCTGCTGGATTGCCCTTCAGCCTCCAGTGTTACAGAGAAAACTATCCAAGCTTGTCCATCCTCTCCATATAGCTAATGCTCTAATCAGGGCAGTGTTACATTTGTTATTTGTAAAGACAAACAGCATGGGTAAAAACATTAGAACTATTTTATTTTCAGATTTATAGCAATGGCTTTTGCACCACCTTGGGCACATGCGACCAGTTCACACGCATCATTTGCAGTCCTCGGTGAACTGCCCTCATTGCCCACTGGTAACTGAAGTTCTTTATTCTGTACACACATATCCAAAGCCTCCACATTTTTTTTGTTATGCAGTGATCAGAATTACATGTAAAAATCTAGATATGACCCTAGCAAAGACTTATACAGCTGCTGTACGACATGATGACAATCTGGTAACCTAATTTACCATATATAGAGAGTTATACTAGAGTATAGATAGTGGTTACCCAACATAGAGTGATCTATGTTCATAGTATTTGAAAGGGCTGAGAAGGAGCACTGTCTGTTCTCACCATTTATACCATTGTTGTCAGTGCACTGGCTTCCCAGGAGCGGAGCGAAGAGGCATGGACTGTCCTAATTCTAGGCATCCTATTGCTTGCACCATTGTAGCCAAAGCAGACTTGTGCTGCATAGGTTATAGATGCTCATCACCATTACATTTTAAGTGCCTGGAGTCCCAACACCACCAGGCTCAAGAACATTACCTCTTCTCAACCATCTGGTCTTTGAACCAACTGGCACATCCATAGTCAGAGTAACAACGCTATGACCACTCAGATCACTTTGCACTAGAATAGGCTTTGTTTTATTTTCTTCTAATTGGCTTCTTTCTTGCAAACCCTGTGCATAATTTATTTTTTAATTTATGGTTTTCCTGTGAATGCTGCTTATCTGATACCCTGTGCTAGTGTACTGCTACAAGCTTTTCATTGCAGCTGTTCATTCATGCACTTCTACATATGTCAGCAAATTGCACTTTGACAATTCCGACTGAAGCACTTAAGTTTAACATATTAGTGGACTCATTAATTAAGTCCCTTGAATTGAGCCTCTTATCACAAATCTAAGCATTTAACATAACTAATGATGTCCCTGCTTCCCATTCAAAGTAAAGGAGCAGTTAACATAACTATGAATTAGTCTCAGTAATATTACATTTGTGTTGAATCTACAGCTCCTGTTGCAAAAATTACGAATTTGCGTTTAGTACAGACAAGGAGAGTTGATATGAAATTAGGACCAGCAGACCATTAATCATATGTGAGACAATAGAGAGCAAGGTTAACTAGGTAAAGTAATAATGACACCAGCAAGAGGTTGAACTAGATAAGTCAGAGAGCTCAAGAACTAAGAGAAGTCCCAACCATTTCCCTGTACAGTCAATCGTATGATCCTGGGAAAGTATACAGAACAACGTAATGTGCCATACATGAAGAGGAAGATGGGAAAGCTCTGTATGAATGCAGTCAATTTATCTACATAATTGATGCTGATGAGGCAAATTGATTGCAAACAATTGGTTGTGTAAGAATAACGGCTAGTGATGTTCAGGAGGTTTTAGAGCAGTACAAGCACCTTTCCACAAACTAATAGAGTGACTTAGTTGATTCAGATCCTGCCTCGCCCAGAAGCATGTCTATTGGCCAGGACAAGCTCCCTATGCCCTTGCACTAGTAGCGAGATCACTCGAGTCAAGTAAAATGTTTTCTTCCAGGCTCTCTGTTGCTGGGTCCTCGGGTATTGTAGAGACTGTACTCTGGTGCAGGGTGGACATGAGTAAATGATAGATGTGGTTAGTGTTTGGACACCTTGGTTGTTTATTCCCTCCTTTTGGAGCTGCCACTTATTCTCTATGGTACAGCAGAAATCCCTCTCATAGAGTGCCATGCCCTTTTGACAGATTTCCTCCATATACACCTATTGAGAGCAATGTTCTCCCAGTTTTTAGACATAGTGTCAAGTTTCCTCAGATTGATTTTGATATTATCTTTGAAGCGTTTTCTTTGCCCGCTAGGGGCTCACTGTCTTTCCTACAACTGAGAGTAGAGGATCTGTTTGCAGAGATGTGAGTTAGGAATCTGAATGACATGACCTATCCATTGGAGTTGGTCTTGGTGAGAATGCTGTTCATGTTGGCCTCCTCCATTCTAGTTAGCGCATGTGTCCTTCAGCTGATTCTCAAGGTCTTTTGTAAAGTTCCTCAGTGGTATTGTTCCATGGCTTTCAGGTATCTACTGTAGATGGTCCAAGATTCAGCTCCATACAGTAATGTAGCAAGGACAACTGCACGAGGAAATCTGCAGATATTGGAAATCCAAGCAACAGACACAAAATGCTGGAGGAACTCTTCAGGCCTGCCAGCTTCAATGGAAAAGAGTACAGTCAACGTTTTGGGCTGAAACCCTTTGGCAGGACTGGAGAAAAGAAGTTGAGGAGTGGATTTAAATGGTGGGGGCAGGGGAGAGAGAAATACAAGGTTCAACCCGATGGCATGAACATCAATTTCCAGTAATGTCACTCCCCCCCCACCCACTTCGCCATTCCCCATCCCCTTTTCCCTCTCTCACCTTATCTCCTTGCCTACCCATCACTTCCCTCTGGTGCTCCTCCCCACTTTTCTTTCTTCCATGGCTTTAGGTCCTGTTCTATCAGACTCTTCTTTCTCCAGCCCTGTATCTCTTTAACCAATCAACTTCCCAACTCTTTACTTCATCCTTCCTCCTTCAGGTTTCACCTATCACCTTGTTTTTCTCTCCCCCCCCCTTTTACCTCTTAAACCTACTCCTTGGCTTTTTTTCTCCTGTCTTGCCAAAGGGTCTCAGCCTGAAATGTCAACTGTACTCTTTTTCATAGACGCTGCCTGGCCTCTTGAGCTCCTGCAGCATTTTGTGTGCGTGAAAGACCAGAAGTTTTGTTTGGACCTGTAGGTCATGGTCTTCAAAGACTTCCTTAGTCATGAATAGGCCTCACCAGCATTACTCAGGTGGTACATTACATTGCACATGCTACCCAATATAGAAGCTACAGCTCACTTAGAACAAGGTATTCATAAATTACAAGTTGTGGTTGATTTTCTAGTCATGATTATAGAAATGGTCAGGGTCATCCATAATAAAGGAGACTTAAGTGACTTCAGGTGCTGAAGTCTGGTACAACAATTTACTGGAGGAATTCAGATGATCAAGCAGCATCTGTGGATAGAAATTAATTGTCATTTCAGGACTTGATAAAGGGTTTTGACGTGAAATGTCAATAATTTCTTTCCTACCTCAGATATCGTTGATCTCTGAGTTCATGCAGCAGATTGGTTGTTGCTGCATTTCTAATGATGTTTCAGTGAGTGAATAAACCTATTCCCCTGGGTGGAGTGAATCAGAGATGGGAGCGAATGAGGAGATCAAACATTCTTTGAGAAGATGGGATGAGCTGTAGTGAGACAAAGCTCACCGAAGTGAGGACATAGAGTGGAGACCCTAAAGATCCTGTATGTGTGCACATAGAGTAACATCCACTGTCAGCCATTTTAAATGTGTTTACCAGAGGTTCCATATACCAGCTTGGATTTCATTTGGACATTGAAGATCATGCATAGTCCTGCTTTACGTATCAGGGCTCTGAGCCACATTTACAGGTTTTACTGAAGTAAATACAGAGGTAGCCTGCTTGTTTCTTACCAGATTGTTTGTTGACTTATTCCAAATTAAGAAAGGATAATTTCTGTTTGCTGATTGATTGCCATTCAAAGTGACTGGAAGCATTGCCATTAGGATCATGCATCTCCACAGGACAGATAATAGAACATAAAATATAGAGTAGTAAAGCACAGGAACAGATCCTTCAGCCCACAGTGTCTGTGCTGAACATAATGCTGACCTAAACTAAATCTCTTCTGCCTGTATATGATCATGGAAGCTATGCTTTTTGAGACATATGGTCTCCCTGTGGAACTGATTTGAGATGATGTGTTCATTGTCCATGTCAATACTGTTTGTCTCATTCCTCCATTCTAATAAAATCAGTACAGATTGAGTATCCGTTATCCAAAATTCTTGGGTCTGAAAGTGATTCAGAGTTTGAAATATATAATGAGAGAGCTTGGGGTTGCCATCATTCCGATTCTGAATTTATCTTTGCCTTAAGCTTGTTCATCACACATATGTTCTTAACAGTAAAAAATATTACATACCATTAATATAATGAAAATATAATGTGTGCAGAATAACAAAAGCAGCACAGCAGGATTGAGAGAATACTTGAATCAGCTGTTGAACAACAACAAACTACGGCAAGTTTTCAGTCTCCACCTACGGTATAATGTTTCAGTTGAAAGATTACATTACCCTGTATCTATATTTCACTTCTTTAGGTTTTATATAAGGTATAAAAACAATCAGCATTGTAGAACTATTGTAGTTATTCATCAGCGATGATCTTGGCAAACAAATCAATGAATTTCTCTGCTGTTTCCTGATCATGGCTTTTAATAATTAATGCCATGCATTTTCTTAAATTTGGAAAACAGCCTGCTAAATATTCACAATCACCTTCCATTTTCAGTTCATTATGATAGAACCTTTCTTGATATCAATATGCCATTAAGTGGTGCATGTTCACTCCAATACTAATAAATCTACTTTCAATACCCATTTGGTCTCGGCCCAAAATGATGACGACGCTTCTCCCCATAGATGCTGCCTGGCCTGCTGTGTTCCACCAGCATTTTGTGTGTGTTGTTGTTTGCAATCTTCATTGTTTGCTTAATGCAGTGTTTTTCTATTTTTCATTAACTTCTGTTGATTACATATGTGAGGTCACTCTTGGAATTGTCTGTGGTGCGCAAAGTCCTGTACATTCCATGGGAACCTTCCCAGCGCCTTGTGGAACTTTCTATTTGTAATGTCATATTAGCACTCAAAGAAGTTGGATTTTGGAATTAAATTTTTCAGATAAAGGGTACTCAACCTGTAACATCATAACATTCCCACAGTGTGCAATGAGGAGGCTGAAGCAAGCTGTTTGCATGGTGAAAGAAACAATGAAGGAATTCAGGAGACATCAGCTGCCATTTTTTCCACTTCTGCACAGGATACCTTGCATTCCACCTGAAGGTTTTCCTGGCTGAAGTGCCTGTGGGTAGATAGTTGTAAATATGGTTGAGCTTGATCCTATCTAACACAGCAGGACAAGTGGAGGAAATAATAAGGAACCAGAAGAAGAGGCACAAATCACAAGACATGGAGTGATGGAAAAAGGTATTCTGAATAACAGGTCATGGAGATTTGTTAATGTAGAGATGTGGGAGTATTGTGGAAGTACTGAAAGTTATGAATACATGATAAAGATAGGTGTGCAAAGATTTATGTTCATGTTAATCATTTGGTACATACATGTGATATCCAAGAAGATGATGGTCGTGGATGTGAGGTGCAGAATGAATCTGGGATGAGTTAGAGGTCAGGGGCCAGATGCAGCCATTGTTCAGCAGGGCATGGGTTAGGGGGCCTCACAAGCCAGAAGCTGAGTGATGGGTACTCAGACAGCAGGGTAAGGGGCATAGGATCTGAAGTGAGGGTAATGGAAGTGCATACTTTAAGGCTGACCAAAATAGTTTTGCATTTGAGATCTCAGAGAGCGTGCAGATCGAGTTTATAGCCAAAAATTGTATTTTTACATATATGTTTAGCCTATCGTATAGAATTGTGTTTATAGAAATTGAGGAGATAAATTAATATGTGTTGATAATTGGTGATTCCTACTGGCTGCCTTTATAAAGAAAACTAGTGCTGGAGATGAGCATACCTACTGAATACTGAAAGGCCTGGTTACAGTTGCCATGGAGAAAATGTTTCCATTCATTGGTGAATATAGAACAGTGGTTCTCAGAGTGGGCGATATTGGCCTCCTATGAGCGGTGGGAGATTCTAAGGGGGCGGCTGAGGAGTTACAGGGTTAATTTAAGAAATGGATTACTTATTAAAAGGATTTGATCCTCGGTGTCTCATATTGATTACAATAATCATGTAGTGACCTCATCTGTTGCTAACACACCATTCCCTTGGCTCCGCTCAAAGCATGTTATAGTTGTTGAAACCCAATGCAACATTTCTGTATTTGGCATATCATGAGTAATCTGAACTGAAAATATGTGTTAATTTTGGGCCCATTCACTACTGTATTCCATCGGTTAGCCAGTATGATTCCCATACACTAATCAGGCAGTGACACTATTCTTGTGAATTAAGGTATGGGATAAGGCTCAGAATCTGCCATTTTGAAGGTTTAGGCCTTGACCACAATTCTCTGGCCCGTGGACCAACTGAGATATTGCTGCCCCACTTTATGTACCCTCAGTCAGAGTCAAGTTATGCCTGAGCTATTATGATGTCATAAATTTCCCCTTTATTGATTGTAGTGCTTGAGGTTAGAGTTAAAAACTAGATGATTAACCATAGTCATTGATTGATAACAAAAATGGTAGAAGTAGACCAAACAAAAAAAAGTGTGGTATGGAGAATTTGCAATATAGATTTATACCAGCACCAAACAACTAACACAGCCAACATGCCTGTTGCGTGAAAAAGATTTTTCAAGTGAGGCAATGAAACCATCCAGGCTCCTTGAACATTTGAAGAGGATACACTCTGATAAAGCAAACAAGAGTGGAAAACTCTTCAAAACACTTCACAAGACAGTGATGGTTTGTGTACTTCATGGAAAATTACACTGCTCATTGGTATGTCTGGAAAGCCCCATACAATTGGAGAACTGATCCCACCAACAGTTAGGGAGGTTCTCAGTACGATCTTGCATAAATCAGAAGACAAAATAATTAAAGCAATTCCACTCTGCTACAACTCTGTTCAAAGATGAATAGATGAAATGTCTGAGAATGTAGAAGAACATTATGCAATATACTTAAGACAAAGGAATTTGTTCTGCAGTTGGAGGAGTCAAAGTTGACTGGCAATGAATCCTTGCATCTTGGTTATGTTTGCATCATAAAAGATGAAATTATGGCTCGAGTTGTTATTTTCAAGGAGACTAGAATCAGTTATGAGGGCAGGGTCAATCTTTCAGGTTGTTTCAAGAGAACAGCATTCTTTCAAGAGAACAGCATTCTATTCACCAACATTCTTTCTTGTGTGACAGCTGGAGCATCATTAATGACAGGATGCCACCGTTGTCACCGGGTTCGAATATGGCCCAAGTGCGGAGCGAGAGACACTGAAGCAGGTCAATAGTTCACAGACTTTAATGCAAAAAGAGTTAGAGGGAAAAGAAAACAATAAACTCTAGGCCAAACAGGGCAATAAACTAAAACTCTGAAATGGAAAATGAAGCCCAAAGTGCAGCTGAAAGGAATAACTAAATATAAAACAAATACCACTAGTCTTCAGAGTCAGTTGACACACCAGTCCAATTTCTCAGACAAGATTGAATGCAAGCAGGCAGCGAAGCATTATTGTGCTGGGTTTAAGTCTTGACAAGCACTACGATGGAAAGAATGGAGTTAAGTACAATCACAATGAAATAATAATTAGCTGACACATGCATATTCACAAGCACAATTGCCATATCTGCTGCACTGCTGAATCCATGGTTGTGACAATTGTGGGGTTATTTCTTAAAAGAAAACTTTACTTAACATATTTATCATTCACTGTGTAATTCACAAGCATCATCTTGTCACAAAAAACCCAAGTAATTGGCTGTGCAAATTATTAAATACTGTTATCACAGTGCTAATTAAAATCAAGTCCCATACTCTCAATTTTTGACTATTTCAAGAGCTTTGTATTGAGAATGATGAACAGTCTGAACGCTTGCTATTGCACACAGAAGTCTGATGGCTCTCAAAAGGAAACTGCCTGAGATGCTTTTATGTGATTTTTGAAACTATGATAAAATTGCTTGAAGATTCAAATGTTTCATTCAATAATTAGCTCAAGAATATTAGGCTTGATATTGCGTATTTATTAGTATTATTCCCAAAGTTCAATTAAATCAATCTTCATTTGCAAGGAAATGATGTGAATTTTATCAAAGTCAAGTCATCTACCTCCATGTCTCTGTCCAAATTCACCAAATTTCATGCAACATTGGTCATTGGGACCTTTTCCTTTCTGAGCCTCTTTAAGTTGCAAGAGAAAGAAAGAATACCAGATATATACCATGCCCACCTAAATGAGCTGCATAAATATATGTCAGAGAAATTTCAGGTTTTACTCTTGATCAAAATTCCAGATTGGGTAATAAATCCATTCCTGAACATTTGTAATGAGGAATTAACAGGAAGGATGGAGAAAAAATTAATCTTGTTAAAAAATGACTTTGAGTTGAAGCTGAGGTTCAACAATGATTTCAAGACTCTTGGTTGCAAAAAAAAATTCTGAACACTAACCTGCACTGTGCAAGAAGGTCACCATGTTCTTTATTGCTTTTCCAACATCCTATTTAGTGGAGTGCAGTCTCAATGCAGCCACCCAAGCAATGAAAGAAACTGCAAATAGCTGAACATGTGGATCTGACACTCCTTCTGACTGACAATAAGCCCGATGTTGAGAAGCTACACTGCAGCAAGCCCATCTATTTCACTGAAAGGTGAAAAAGAAACACAAAAAAGTTGGGGAACTGCTGGTCTGGAATGTAAAAGCACAGCCTTAGAATAAAAGGGTACCTCTTCAGGGTGAGATGAGGAGGAATTTCTTCAGTCACATGAATTTGGTAGAATTCATTGCCACAGAAGGTCTTGATTGGTAAGGGGGTGTTCAAGGTTTTCGCAAGAAGAAGGGAGAATGGATTGAGAAAAAAACATATCAGTTATGACTGAATAGTGGCCCGTTGATCTCTAGCTAGTTTTAAGATAGCTAGAGGTAAGGATAGATATGGACCTTGCATGTGAGTATTAAATTGGAGCAGGGCAAATTACATTTCAAGAGTATTGGATAGGAACTAGGGAGAGTTGATTGGGAACAGCTATTTCTGGGCATCCATATCTGATATAAAGCGGGTGCTTAAAGCCCAAATGCACATAGTACAGGAGAATTATGTTCCACTATGAAGGAATGACAAGGATGGTAAAAAAAAAGGACAAGGAGGGCACACCATGGATATCTACAGATGCAGTGAATTTTGTTGAGGAGAAAAATGAAATGTATGAGCAACATACAGTACAGGTCAAGATGCTTCATCAGGACGTGCTCCTCAAAGGAAATAGCATATAAGATTTAGGAAGCTATAAACAGGTAGAGCCTTAAAGGATTATAAAGAAGCCAGGAAAGAAAAGAAGGGAATTAAGAAAGCCAAGAGGGCCATAAAAAGTCCTTGGCAAGTAGGAATAAAGAATGTCCAAGGAGTTCTATGCATGCATCAATAACAAGTGGATAACTAGGGAGCAGGTAGGGTGTCTCTAAGATAAGACCAGAAGACCATAAGATGTAGGAGCAGAATTAGACTATTTGGTCCATTGAGTCTGCTCCACCATTTCATCATGGCTGATCCAAGTTTCTTCTCAACCCCAATCTGCTGCCTACCCCCAGTATGCTTTCATGCCATGACCAATCAATATTCCATCAACCTCTGCCTTAAATATACTACAAGACTTGGCTTCCACAGTTGCCTGTGGCAAAGGATACCACCAATTCATCACTACCTGGCTAAAGAAAATCTTCACCATCTCCATTCTAAAAGGACTCCCCTCTATTCTAAGGCTGTATCCTCTACTACCATTGGAAATATAAAGAAGAGAACATATGCTTGGAGGTGGAAGATGTGGGTGAGGTTCTAATTGAGGATAATGAGATCAGTGTGTAGCAAGCTTCTGTGCTAGGGTATTTCAAGATAAAGAAGGAGGCAATGCTAACTCTCTTAAAGAACATTGAAATTGATAAGTCCCAGGACCTGATGGCTTATGCCTCATGTTATTAAGAAAAGCAAGAGATAAGATTACTGGTGTCTTGATCAATATTTTCATGACTTCTCTAGCCACAGGTGAGGTCCTGGAGATTGATTTAGTCCTCTGAAGGATCTATGTACGCTACCTCACTGTTATGCTCTCTTTTTGCACTATTTACTTATAGTTTTTATATTTTTATTGTAATCTTTGTGAATTGAACTGTACTGCTGCTGCAAAACAACAAATTTCATGACATATGTCAGTAATAGTAAACATGAATCTGATTCTGAATCTGAGTAGATAATGTTGTTCCAATACTCAAGGAGGGGAAATAAGGATCACCTTGGAAACTATAGACCGGTCTGTCCTACATCAATAGTAGGTTAAATGCTGGAGAGAGCTCTTAAGGATAGGATTCATGAACATTTTGAAAACCATGTCAAATTAAGGGCAGTCAGCATGGATTTGTGCAGGACAGGTCATGTCTTACCCAGTTGATTGAGGCTTTTGAGGAGGTACCAGAAGTGATTGACAAAGGTGGAGCTGTGTATGTTGTCTAAATGGACTTCCGCAAGACATTTGAAAAGATCCCACATGAGAGGTTCATCCAGAAGATTGAGATTCTTGAGCTCCATGGTGAATTGGGCATTTGGATTCAGAATTGGTTTGCACTCCGAAGGTAGAAGGTAATAGTCAATGGGACTTATTCTGGCTGGTGCCCTATAAGGATCCATATGGAGATTTCTGCTGTTTGTGATATATACCGACCTGGATTAAAATATAATGGGTGGACTGCTTAGGTTGGATGCAATGCGAAGATTGGTGTTGTTGTGAATAGCATAGAAGATTGGCAAAGGACCAGCAGGATATAGATCAATTGCAGATAGGTGGAGAAAAGGCAGATGGAGCTTAACTTAGCCAAATGTGAAGTGTTGTATATTTAATATTTCAGTAGTATTTGAGTAGTATTGTAAATATATTGTTTAATTAAGCATTCTTTATTGTACATATAATGCATTGCGAGCTCTCTGTAAAAGTATGTAAATGGCATATATCATCACACCACCATGAGTTCCTCCCTTAAAGCGAAAAGAAAAACAAAGTTAGACTCGCTTCCCAGATCTCGATTTACTTTCAATTAGTTTAATGTTTTGGAGTTAGAAAACATAACATTGCTCTTTGGTTGATCAAATGTGAAGGGATTGTACATCATTTATTGCTGTTATTGCATGTAAGCCCATTGCTTTCTGAAAATGGGGCAGGGTTGTGGCACTAGAGAGTGGCTCCTTCTATCGCATCAGCATAAACAGCTTGATTTTTATCTTAAAAATCTCTGTTTTCCCTTTTCAAGTCAGATGGAGTTTTGTCAAAGACACTGACCTACAACAGTATTCAAACTTTGGTTCCTCCACTCCCAGGGCTCACCGAATGGCTGCTTTTCAATATCCCAAAGACATGGCCTAGAAGACGAGTGCGCCTTTGGGGTTCTGAGGCTCTGCGGCCCTGGGGACAGCCGATTCTGTGCTGGTGTTGCTGACTGAAGTGCTGTGGGAGAAAACGTAATATTGGGAACAGTGGATCAATTATTGGAGGCATTTGTACTCAGATCTCTCTCTCTCTCCCCCCCAACCCCCACCCTTTCCCCCTCTCTCCCCCCTCATTAGTGGGGGAGAATTTGTTGTTGATTCTCAAGACAAAGAACTCAAAAAAAAAAGCAACTTGGCAGACCTTAACATTGCACATCAGTGAGTATTTTTGTGTCTATTTAGGCTCCCCTCTCACTGTGCGACACTTCTTTGCCCCTTTATTGGGGGGGGGGGGAGAGAGAGAGAGAGAGAGAGAGCCTGTGGTATGTTGAATTGTTGGGTGAATAATAGGTTTTTGTTGTACACCAGATCATGGTCCTATGGTCCTTGGGGGACTTTGCTATTGCTTGCTTGGTGAGTGGAGGGTCCTGATGTCTTTCCCCGAAATAAGCAGGGGAGGATAGTGTCGATGCCTAGCTGCTCTTCCTGCATATGAGGGGGAGTAAGGTAGGGCTTTGGAGTTCTAACATTTTTACTGTCATTCACTCTTTGGAGTACTCTTCCGTTTTCGTGGATGTCTGTGAAGAACAACAATTTCAGATGGTATATTGAATACGTTCTCTAATATTAAACTGAACTATTGAACTATAGAAAATGGCTACCTAGGTTGATATGGTGGTAGCAAAAATGTATAGCATGGTTAGTTTTATTAGTCAGGGAGCTGATTTCAAGAGTTGAGAAGTTATGTTGCAGTTTTATAAAGCTCCTGTCAATTCACATCTGCAGTATTGCATCTATTTCTGGTTATCTCTTTTTAGGAAGGATATGCAGACTTTGGAGAGGGTGCAGAAGAATTTTAACAGGATTTTGCCTGGAATAGAGGGTAGGTGTGGAACAACTTGAGTTGTTTTGTCTGAAGCAGCAGAAGATGAGAGGAGATCTGATAGAGATTTACAAGATTATCAGAGACATAGCTAGACAACCAGTACTTTTGCCCCAGCCTTGAATAGTCTAATTCCAGAGGGGATACATTCAAAATGAGACAGTATACTTTTTCAAAGGAGAGGTACAGAGTAAGTTGTTTTTTTACACAGAGTCTCTTTGGAACTGGAGATGTTGAGAGGAATCTGATAGAGACATTTAAAATCATGCCGAATCTAGAGAGAATAAAGAAACATAAATTGTTCCCATAAGAACCAGAGGACAGAGTGAAGATGATTGGGAAAAGAATCAAAAATGACAAGAGAAAACTATTTTAATGTCACATGGTGAGACTAAAATGTACGGCCAAGGAAAGAAGTTAAGGCAAAATTATTCACTGTTTAAAAGTGAATTGAATGAGTAACTTCAGAGAAAAAAAGAGAACAAAGTAGTTGGACTCACTGGATTGTTTTTGCCAAGGTTTGGCATGGACTCAAGGAGCCAAATGGCTTCCTTCCATTCAACAGCCATTTGCGATTCTGCGATTCAAATTGGCAGCTTGAGTCCTGTACTACTAATTCTGGTATTCACAATACTTTTTTTTTCAGAACAATATAGATCAGAACAATTATTTCTGATAAGGAGACAGATTAAAGTGAAGGTATATCTGTAGAAATAATGTAATTGATGAAGCTGTTCTTTGGAAAAGAACATGTTAGATTTCTGAAACCCCATTGGCAACTATAGATAGCTCCTGATCTCTCTTGATTTTTCCTTCTTAAATGGAGCTTTTCTGTATGACATAATCATGCACATTTCAGATTCATCTATTAGAGCTAAAAGTATATTCACGTTAATTACAAAATACATGTGTTCATTGTAATAATTAAATATCATTTGCAGCTCTAAACATATACTTCAAAATCTGGAAGTAGAACAAGCTTTCCTCAGTTGCTAATTACTCAGTGCCATATTTTGATGCAGTTCCTGTTTCATTTCCATGTTAGCATTGAACAATGTTTTGTTTTTTACTTTATGGTAATCAGTCTGGGTGGCGTATTAAATGCCACAGTTACTGTTTTATTGTCCAATTTAAATGTGTTAACAGCCTGAATTTGTCACAGAACCAAGGCTAGATTTTTGAGTGGATAATCAGTGAAACAACATTTTGTAGCAATAGCCAACTGAATTTCTCAAAATAGCAGAATTCCTTCTGCCTGTGATAAGTTAAGGCAGGGAAGCAGAGCCTCTAAAACTCCACAGGCTGTGGAACATTTTAATGACAATTAAAAATTCAGTGTTATCACAGATTTAAGTTTCGCTGTTAGAAGCTCTGCAAAGTTTACTCATAATTTTTAAAAAGTATCTGGACTTTTAAGAAATTAACATATCATTCTGACTTATAACTTCTTGCATTTGGCACAATCCCGCATGGGTCAAGCAACTACTGTCAATTGGCATTCAAGATGAGATAATAAGTTGGACTAGACATTGGCTTTGTGGGTGAAGACAGGGAGTGGTAGTAGATGGTTGCCTCTCTGACTGGAGACCTGTGTTTAGAGGAGTGCCGCAAGGATTGGTGTTGGGTCCATTATTGAGAATAATGGTTGATAATGTAGTTGTCTGAATCAGCAAGTTTGTGGAAGACACCAAGTTTGGGGGTGTATTGGACAAGGAGGAAACCTATCAATGCTAGAAGTGTGGTTTGGGCCAGCTCAAAAATTGGGATGAAAAATGGCAGATGGAATTTACCATTACTGACCTCATCTACTCTGGAGAGCTCCCAACTAATGCCACTAAACTCAAAGCTTCCTTACCTCTACCTACTTGCTTCTACTTCATACCCACGATCCACAAAACAAACTGGCTGGTAGGCCTGTTGTCTCTGCCAGCTCCTGCCCCACTGAGCTTATGCCCTCATCTCAATTCCATTCCCGCATGGTTCAGTCCCTTCCCCTCTACATCTTCAACACTTCTCATGCCCTCAGTCACTTTGGTAGCTTTCAATTCCCCAGCCCTGATCACCTCATCTTCTGCATGGATGTCCAGCCCGTATATACTTCTTTCACCTATCAAGAAGGCCTCAAGGATCTCCTTAACTCCGTAATTTACATCATCTCCTACGGGGTCCACCACCGCATCTTTTTTCCCCCTCCACTTTCCACAAGGATTGCACCCTACACGGCTCCCTTGTCCATTCATCCCTCCTCACTGATCTCCTCTTGGTGCTTGTCCTTGCAAGCAGAATAAGTGCTACACCTGCCCCTACACATCCTCTCTCACTACCATTCAAGGTTTTAAGTAGTCCTTGCAGGTGAGGCGACACTTCACCTGTGAGTCTTTTGGGGTCATTAATTGCATACAATGTACCCAGTGTGGCATCCTATATATCAGTGAGACCCAACATAGATTGGGAGATTGCTTTACCAAACACCTTAGCTCCATTTGCCAAAAAAACAGGATCTCCTGGTGGCCACCCAATTAAACTCCACTTCCCAATCCCATTCCAACATGTCAGTCTGTGGCCTCCTCTACTGCCACGATGAGGCCATAATCAGGGTACAGGAGCAAAACTTTATATTCCATCTGGGTAGCCTCCAACCTGATTGCCATGAACATCAATTTCTGGAACTTCTAGTTCCCTGGCACCTTTCTTCACCATTCCCATTTCCCTCTTTCACCTCATCTCTTTTACCTGCCCATCACCTCCCTCTGGTACTCCTCCCCCTTCCCTTTCTTCAATGAGCTTCTACCTCTCCTATCAGATTCCCCCTTCTTCAGTCCTTTCACCTATCAGCTTCCCAGTTCTTTACTTGACTGCTCCATCTCTTCCAGTTGCTCCTATCACCGACCACCTTGCACTTCTTCCTACTCTCCCCCTCCTACTTGCTCTAACTTCTCAAGATTTTTTCCAGTCCTGATGAAGAGTCTCATCCCAAAATGCCAAATGTTTACTCCTTTGATGCTGCCCGGCCTGCTAAGCTCCACCAGAATTTGTTGTGGTTTGCAAGGCAAAAGTATTTTCTTGACAAAAGTACCAGTCAATCTCCCTCCACTACTGCCCTCTTCAATCTGGCAGAATGAGTCCTCACCCTGAACATTTCTTCTCTCAGCTTCTCCCACATTTTCCAAACTCGAGGAGGAGCCATCGGACTCACGAGGGCCCAACTATGCCTATTTCATTGTTTGCTATGTAGAACAGTTCAAGTTCGAAGCCTTCCTTGGTTATACTCCCCAACTTTTCCTTCAGTACAACACAACTGCATTGGCACTACTTCACGCACCCATGCAGAGCTCATCAATTTTATTAACTTCACCTTTACCTTCCACCCTGCCTTAAATTCACCTGTCTATCTCTGACACCTCCCTCCCCTTTCTTTCTCTCTCTCTCTCTCTCTCTCTCTCTCCATCTCTGGAGACAAACTGTCAACGAACATCTTCTATAAACTTACTGATTCCCACAGTAAACCTCCTCCCACCTTATTTCCTCTGCCACATCTGTTCCCAGGATACAGCTTCCCATTCCACCTCCTTCAGTAAAGAAAGGAGTTTCCTTCTCTCTAATATTGATACAGCCAACACCCACATCTCCTCCATTTCCAATACATCTTCCCTCCGCCTTAATAGTGATAGAGTTCCTCTTGTCCTTACCTACCACCCAGTCAGCCTCCACATCCAACACATTATCCTCTGCAATTTCTGCCATCTCAGAAAGGATCCCACCACTAAACATATCTTTAAAACATACCCCTGCTTTCCACAGGGACCGACCCCTCTGCGATTCCCTTGCTCGTTCATCCCTCCCTACTAATCTCCCTCCAGGCACTTATCCCTGCAAGTGGCCGAAGTGCTACACATGCCCATACACCTGTATTCTGGGCCCCAGACAGCCCTTCCCGGTGAGGCAACACTTCACCTGAGAATCTGCTCAGTTGGTCTATGGAGGCCGATGCTTTCGATGAAGCCTCCTCTGCATTGTGAGACCCATTGCAAATTGGGTGCCTGCTTCATCAAGCACCTCTGCACCATCCACCACAAGCAGGACTTACTGATGACCAAACATCTTAATTCCCATTCCCATTCCCTTTCCGACATGTCAAACAATGGCCTCCTCTTACACCAAGATGAGGCTACTCTCAGAGTGGAGCAACACCTTATATTCCATCCAGGTATCCTCCAATCTGATGGCACAAGTATCAATTTCTCCTTCCGGTAAACAAAATCCACCCCTCAACCCCATTCCCTACTCTGACCTTTTTCTTCTCACCTGCCTATTGATTCTCCTGGGTTCCCTCCTCTTTCCCTTTCTGCTATGGCCCACTCTCCTCTCCTATCAGATTCTTCCTTCTTTAGACCTTTCCCACCTACCTGGCTCCACCTATCACCTTCCAGCTAGCCTCTTTCCCCTCCCTCCACCTTTTTACTCTGGCTTCTTCCTCCTTCTTTCTCAGCCCTGAAGAAGCGTCTCAGCCCGAAACATCGACTGGTTTTTCTTTACCTTAGCTGCTGCCTGACCTGCTGAGTTCCTCCAGCATGTTGTGTGTGTTGCTACTGATGGAATTTAATGCAGAAAAGCGTGAGGTGTTGCACTTTGGGGGAAGCAGCCAGGGTTGGTCTTACATAGTGAGTGGTAGGGTACTGAGGAGTGGGGTAGAATAAAGGTATCTAGGTATGCAGGTTCATAATCCTTTGCAATTGGCATCATGGTAGATCGGGTCATTAAGAAAGCTTTTGGCACATTAGCCTAAATACAAATGTTTGTAGATTGAAAAAATGAGTACAGGATTCAGGATGTTATGTTGAATTTATATAAGATATTAGTGAGGCCTAATTTGAACTATTGGAAAGATATAACTATGATTGAAAGAGTACAAAGAAAGTTTACAAGGATGTTGCTGGGACTGGAAGACCTGAATTGTAAGGAAAGGTTGAATAGGTTAGAACTTTATTCCCCGGAGCGTAGAAGATTGAAGGGAGATTTGATAGAAGTATAGAAAATTATGAGGGGTATAAAGAGGGTAAATGCAAGCGGGCTTTTTCCACGAGGGTTGGTTGAGACTACAACCAGAGGTCACGGTTTAAGGGTGAATGGCGAAATGTTTAAGAGGAACGTAAGGGGAAGCTTCTTCACTCAGGGAGTGACAAGAGTATGGCCAGCTCCAGTGGTGGAAGCAATTTTGATTTTAATGTTCAAGAGAGGATTGGGTAGTTATGTGAATGGGAGGAGTATGGAGGGCTATGGTCAGGGTGAAAGTCCTTGAGACAAGGCAGTTTTAATGTTTTGGCACAGATTGAATGGGTCAGAGGGCCAGTTTCTGTGATGAAGCTTTCAATGACTGCATGGCATGGAGCCACAGCAGAAGTGTTAATGTTGTGACCTGTGTTCCGTTGTGGCAGCTAGTCTATCACCATTCAACAGCATCACTGTTGATGTTACAATGGAACCTCAACAGTGACGCTGTTAGGACATCAGAAGATAAAGATCTGTATTGAAATCACATCTGTGCCAGGGAAGTTGCATGTTTGCACATCGATTGCATGACTGAACTGCCACTGCTGTGTCTGTGCTAGCTGTCCAGAAACAAGTCAAAATAGCTTGTGTATTTGAATCCAATAAAAACACATAAATAAACAAGAGTGGAAGGAGGAGTGATTTCAGTATCTGATGATTGAGTCCTGAAGGAAAAGGCTGTCATTTCAAGTTTTCACAGGCAGTGAGAGGAAACACAAGGGAGTAACACCTACACTGATCTCACCAATTTCCCTTTGATTAGCAAAGCTGCTGGAGAGCTTGATCCCTGCATTGTCATTATGGAAACCAAATTCCATCAGAATTTAAGCCGTGAGCGTCATGCTAAGCAAGGTAGGTGTAAGATGCGGTTAAAATAGATGTGAGTGAACAGAACAATTACATCCAGCCCTTGACAGCCTGGGCAGAGATTAGATCAGGCTCGTGTTTGACCGGTTTCAGTTCGTGCTTATCAGAAAGAGTTACACAAGTTCCATGACTAAACTGGAGATGTTCTCAAAGATGACAAAAGGGGCAGTAGCGATGGGAACATCTCAGCCAAGCTTGATGATCCTTTTGTCAGTTTTACATCTGAGGCAGTGGTCACTGGCTGGGGACTGTGAACTCTCATCATTTGCATCCGAGCACTCATGGAACTTACGCCTAATATGGTGCAGATCTGATGCCTTGTACAGAGAGGCTAGATCAATACAGATTAGGAAAGCAACCGTGGGTGTTTCTGAAATATGTACTGAATAATCTGCTTTCCACTTTAGGAGCCAGCAATGATCAGTTGTGTACTTCACCTCTAAAACTAATGTAAAACTTGATCTTTTTATATCCCTGTACCTAAAAAGACCATGGTAACATGTCTGAATGACTGGTGTCCTGTCGCTCTCACCTCAAAAATACAAATGATTTGAGAGGCTGGTCTAGGTCTACTTCTGCAGCATGCTAGCACCCACAATGGACCTCCTAAAATTCACCTCCCGACACAACTGATGGATGCATGACACAAGAGCCACTGCTCTACGTACCATCCTTGCACACCCGGAGAGGAGGGATGCTTATGTGAGAATGCTGTTCTTGGACCGCAACTCAGCATTCACCCTCCAGGCTTGACAAGAAGCTCAGAGACCTTGGGTTTCACGCTGCCTTGTGCAGCTGGATCCTGGACTTCCTGTCAGATCGACGGTAGGTAGTAAGAGTGGGTTCCCTCACATCTGCCCCTCTGACCCTTGACACAGGAGCCCCCCTGAACTGTGCCCTAAGCCCCCTCTTTTACTCTCTGTGCACCCATGACTGTGTTGCCACCCACAGCTCCAATCTGCTAATTAAATTTTGCTGATGATACTACAATGATTGACCTAATCTCAAATAATTACAAGGCAGCCTACCAAGAAGAAGTCATCATCCTGACACGGTGGTGTCAAGAAAACAACCTGTCCCTCAATGTCGTAAAAACAAAGGAGCTGGTTGTGGCCTACAGGAGGAATGGAGACAGATTAACCTCTATTGACAACAATGGATCTGGGATTGAGGGGGTGAACAGCTTCAAGTTCCTCAGTACATGTGTCATCAAGGATCTCACGTGGTCTGTATGGTGATAAAAGCACAATAGTGCCTCTTTCACATCAGATGTTTGATGAATTTCGGCATGAGTCCCCAAGTCCCAAGGACTTTCAACAGGGACCCAATTGAGAACATCCTGACTAACTGCATCACTGCCTGGCCTGGGAACTGTACTTCCCTCAGTCGCAGGAGTCCACAGAGAGCGGTGCGGACAGCCCAGTGCATCAGTAGATGTGAACTTTCCACTATCCAGGATGTTTACAACAACAGGTGCGTAAAAACTGCCCAAAGGATCATTGGGGACCCGAGTCACCCCAACCACAACTGTTCCAGCTGCTACCATCCCGGAAATGGTACCACAGCTGAAAAGGCAGGACCAACGGGCTACGGGACAAACTACTGATTTGCCCTTCCGTTATGGAGAAGCTGTTTCCTTAATCCCATTTTGTGAAACACAGTGAGAGATCTTTCGTTGACATATGAATTGCAGATACAGATACTGGAAACTTCAGAATACAATTCAAATTTGAACAACTCTTATTAATCACTCCTACTCAGATTCAATAATAAATGAAGTCTGTGGCTCCCAAGCATATGTTTGATACAGCTCATAAAGATGAGTTCAATAAATCCCGACTTTTTCAATCTTGGTTTGAGTAGGACAGTGAAATATTAATCAGCTTTTAAAAAACTGATTTTTCTAAATAAGGAAAGCTCCAATCAAATTCTGAATAATGACATATTTTCAGTGCATACCAGAATTTTTTTAAACAAAAGTTAATCAGTCTTCAAATTAAAATTTAACCAATCAAACTAAGCAGAGGCCAATATTACAAATGAAAAGCTCCCTACCCACCATTTGAGTTGACATATCTGGAGATTTTATTTTAATTTTGAGACAGTAATAACCATCATAGATTCACCCTATGTAATAATATTTCATAAAGCATCAAGTGAATCAGTAGAAAAATATTAGCCCAAAGTGCTTATGCATTTAGATTGAATGGAATCCTACAGACAAGCAAAGCACTTGTTCCCATTCTGTATCATGACAGGATTAATCCTACTTTATCTGCAGGTAGAAGTTTTACCAAAATCTGTTGGATCAGGGCCAAAGTTGTGCTCATAATGAATTCCCCTAAAGCTTGTATACTCGACACCTCCTTGATCTTCAAAGTGAAAACATAATCCCTGGAAATCAGAATTAAAAAAATGTCTTTGTATTCAACAGTGCAAGCAGTCAAATAAAATGGAATATTAATGCACTGACAACAGTGTACTGTATATATTTGCTGGTAATGACAATATTGCTTCCACATGCAGAGTGAAAGTCAACAACTTTCCAATTTAATCTGTATCTGCAATTCTTATGTCAACGAAAGATCTCTCACTGTGTTTCACAAAATGGGATTAAGGAAACAGCTTCTCCATAATGGAAAGGCAAATCAGTAGTATGTCTTTGATTGAAAATACAGCTTAACAAAAGTTTTTAGTTAGATTAGATTGGGGTAGATTAGACATAAACTTGCATTATTTCTCACATGTGCATTGAAACATGCAGTGAAATGTGTCCTTTGTGTCAAATCAAATTAGCAAGGATTGTGGGGGTTAGCCCTCAAGTCTCACCTTGTTCCCACTGCCAGCATAGCATGCCCACAACTCACAAAACCTGAAACACATATATATTATTGGAAAGTGGGAGGAAACCAGAGCACTTGGAGGAAACCCATCAGGTCATGGAGAAAACATGAAAACTCCTTACAGATAGTGGCAGAAATAGAACCGCAGCCTTACAGTTGGTACTATAAAACATTGTGCTTACCATTATGGTACCTTGAAGAGAGATCTGTGGAGTAATGATGGAAGCAGATGAATAATAGTTTGTGACAGGTGACATTGACAGATGACTAGTAGTCAGAGCTTAGATGCGGAAATGTTTAGGAAGGGCCTAAAACTGTGGAAGGTAGCAGGAATAGGACAAGGCATGATCATGAGGGTGTTTGAGAAATGTAAATTAGAGCTGTGGACAGGGTCAGAATCAGTCACCATGACTGAAATGAAGGGCTTTGTGTGGAATAGGATTGAGAAGGGATAAATTTTAAACAGAATGACAAGGAGATAATTGATCAAAGTTACAGGGAAGTAGTCACCCCGAAGTTGCAGGAGGCGAGTAGCTGGGTGACTGTCAGGAGAAATGGAAATAGGCAGTTAGAGCAGAGCACCACTGTGGCCATTGCCCTCAAAAACAAGTATACTGCTTTGGATACTTTTGTGGGGGTGACCGCCTGGGAGAATGCCATGGCGACCGGGTTACAGGCACTGACAATGGGTCCGTGGTGCAGAAGGGAAAGAGAAGAAGGGAGCGGTAGTGATAGGGGATTCAATAGTGAGGGGAACAGACAGGACGTGACGTGTGGACATGAACGGGACACCCAGATGGTATGTTGCCTCCCAGGTGCCAGAGTCAGGCATGTCTCAGATCACGCCCATAACATATTGGAGAGGAAGGGGGAACAGCCAGATGTCTTGGTACATATGGTACCAATGACAGAGGAAGGAAAAGCAATGGGGTCCTGAAAAGAGAATTTAGTGAGCTAGGTAGAAAACTGAGAAGCAGGGCCTCCTGGGTAGTAATTTCTGGATTGCTGCCTGTGTCACGTGCCAGTGAGGATAGAAGCAGAATGATTTGGCAGATGAATGCGTGGCTGAGAAGCTGGTGCAGGGGGCAGGGCTTCAGATTCTTGAATCACTGGGATCTCTTCTGGGGGAGGTATGACCTGTTCAAAAGTGATGGGTTGCACCTAAACCAGAGGGGGACCAATATTCTCATGGGCAGGTTTGTTAGAGCTATTGGGTACGGTTTAAATTAATTTGGCAGGAAGGTGGAAACCAGAGTGATAGGACGGATGGTAAAAAAGTAGTGTGCAGTCAGACTGTCAGGAAGGGCAGGCAGGTGATAGGACATAGTCATAGTCAACAGGGTGAGTATCCGCACAATAGGGATGCAAAATCAAAAAGTGTAGCAAATACAGTACTTAAGGTATTATATCTCAGTGCTTGGAATATTGGAAGGAGCTGTTGGCAGGGATGTCAGCAGAGCAGCAATGGCATGCATTTCAGGGGAAAATGAGGAAGATGTAGGACATGTGTATTCCAGAAGTGAAGAAATACTCAGATGACAAAATAGTACAACCATGGCTGACAAGGGAAGTCAAAGCTATTGTAAAAACAAAAAAGGGCATACAAACAGCAAAAATTAATGGGAAGATAGAAGATTGGGAAGTTGCAATCTGTAGGGAAACCTATAGAGTGCAACTAACAGAGTCATTAGAAAGGGAAAGATGAAACATGAAGAAAACTTCAAATAATAGCAAAGTGGATAGTTTAGGCTTTTTCAAGTATGTAAAAATAAAAGAGAGATGAGAGTGGATATAGGACTGTGAGAAAATGAGGCAGGAGAAATAATAGCAGGGGACAAGGAGATAGCAGATGAACTAAATGTGTATTTTGCATCAGTCTTCACTGTGGAAGACACTAGCCGTGTGCCTGATATTGTAGTGTGTGAAGGAAGAGAAATGGGTGCAGGTGCTATCACAAGGGAGAAGGTGTAAAAAAAGCTGAAAGACCTAAAGGTACATAAGTCACCTGGACCAGATGAACTGCACCCTAGGTTTCTAATAAAGGTAGCATTAGAAATTGCCATGGCATTAGAAATAATCTTTCAAAAATCACTGGATCTGGCAATGTGCCAGAGGACTAGAAAATTGCAAATGTCACTCCACTCTTTAAGAAAGGAGAAAGGTAGCAGGAAGGAAATTATAGACCTGTTAGCCTGACCTCAGTGTTTGGGAAGATGTTAGAGTCAATTGTTAAAAATGAGGTGATGGAGCACTAGGTGAGACAGGACAGGATAGTACAAAGTCAGCATGGTTTCCTTCAGGGAAAATCCTGCCTGACGAACCTGTTGGAATTCTTTGAGGAGATTACATGTACAAAGTAGGATAGACAAAGGAAATGCAGTAGATGTTGCATATTTGGACTTTCAGAAGGCCTTTAACAAGGTGCCGCTCATGAGGCTGCTTACCAAGTTAAGAGCCCATGGCACTACATTGAAGTTACTAACATGGTAGAGAATTAGCTGATTGGTGGGAGGCAGTGAGTGGGAATAAAAGGATCCTTGTCTGGTTGGCTGTCAGTGACCAGTGATGTTCTGCAGGGGTCAGTGTTGGGACCACTTCTTTTAATTCTGCATATAAATAAAAATCGACATGTGGCTGTTGTGTTTTACAATTTATTGTTGCATTTGTTATGTTATAATCACACTTGCCCCTGGGAAACACTGTCTCATTTTTGCTCTGCAGAGCTGATGTATGGTTGGAATGACAATAAAGTTTTTGAATCTTGAATCTTGAAATGATTTAGATGATGGAATAGTTGTCTTTGTTGCCAAGTTTGCAGATGATATGAAATCGGTGGAGGGGCAGGTAGTGTTGAGGAAACAGGTAGGCTGCAGAAGGACTTAGACAGATTAGGAGAATAGGCAAGAAAGTGGCAAATGAAATACAATGTTGGAAAACGTGTGGTCATGCACTGGAGTAGTAAAAATAAATGTGCGAACTATTTCCTAAGCGGGGAGAATATCCAGAAATCTGAGATGCAAAGGGACTTCGGAGTCCTTGTGCAGAATATCCTAAAGGTTAACTTGCAGGTAGAGTCAGTGGTGAGGAAGGCAAATGCCATGTTAGCATTGATTTCAAAGGTCTAGAATACATGAACAAGAATGTGATGCTGAGGCTTTATAAAACACTGGTGAGGCCTCACCTTAAGTATTGTGTACAGTTTTAGGCTCCTCATCTTAGAACAGATCTTAGAAGAGGGTCCAGAGGAGGTTCACAAAGATGGGTTCCGGGAATGAATGGGTTATCATACGAGGAATGTTTGATGGCTCTAGGTCTGTACTTGCTGGAATTTAGAAAGATGAGGGGGGATATCATTGAAACCTTTTGAATGTTGAATGGCCTAGACAGAGTATGTTTCCCATGGTGCGAGAGGATGTTTCCCATAGTGGGAGAGTCTAGGACAAGAGGGAACAGCATCAGGATAGAGGGGTGTCCATTCAAGACAGAGATGAAGAGGAATGTCTTTAGCCAGAGGGTGGTGGATCTATGGAATTTATTGCCACGTGCTGCTATGGAAGCCAGGTTGTTGGGTGCATTTAAGGCAGAGATTGAAAGGTTATTGATTGGATATGGCATCAAAGGTTACTGGGAGGTTGGGAACTTGGGTTGAGGAGGAGGGGAAAAAACAATCAGCCGTGATTGAATGGCAGAGCAAACTCAATGAGCCAAATGGCCTAATTCTGCTCCTGTGTCTTATGGTGGGAAGGTGGAAAGCGATTAAGTTTACACATGATACAAGCTTGAATAGTAGTTTCATCTATGGAGCACCTAAGATTGGTGAAGTAGATGAAGACAGAATCAGGTTTAATTACCACCAGCATATGTTGTGAAATCTGCTGTCTTCACAAGTTACAAATATTTGAAAAAAAGGGAATGGTATGATTTACATTTAATAGCTTTCCTGAGCTATCAGCTGCCTGTCATTCTAATTCAACACCTATCACACCCCTGACCTAATTCCCTTAGCCTCTTGTGCTGTTCTAATGAGTTCAAATGTAAGCTTGAGAAGCAGCAACTCACCCTTTGATTAGGCAGATACTGCCTTCAGGATTCAACATCAAGCTAAATTATTCCAAATTTCGTATCCATTGTTCTCCATCTTCACCTGCTAGTCATCTCATAACCACCAATTTATGCCTTTTCCCAGACTTTGTCACTTAATCTTTCCTTTTCTCTACTCTATCACAGTCTTCCTGTTCTGTATTTCCCTTGTCTCCATACTGCCACCCACCCACACCTTTCTCTCCTCCTGAACAGTTTGTCTTGTAACAATGTTAGTACAGCTTCTCCCTCCAAAGCCCTTGTCTGACCTAGAATGCACTTCCAGATTAATTTAGAACAAATGCTTCATAGTTTCAGTCGGGAAGTGTTATATTGATATAATTTCCTACGTTATCATTCTTTAACCTAAGTATAAGGGGATCTTATGTTATGGATTACAGGAGAAATAGGGACAGGCTAACCCCTATTGACACCAATGGATCTGGGGTTGAGAGGGTGAACAGCTTTAAGTTCCTCGGCATCCACATCACCGAGGATCTGTGCATACCGGCTGTGTGGTGAAGAAGTTTTGTATGGCCCCCCAAATTCTAAGAACTTTCTATAGAGGCACAATTGAGAGCATCCTGACTGGCTGCATCACTGCCTAATATGGGAACTGTACTTCCTCAATCGCAGGATTCTGCAGAAAGTGATGCGGACAGCCCAGCACATCTGTAGATGTGAACTTCCCACTATTCAGGACATTTACAAAGATAGGTGTGTAAAAAGGGCCCGAAGAATCATTGGGGACCTGAGTCACCCCAACCATAAACTGCTACCATCCCGGAAACGGTACCACAGCATAAAAGGCAGGACCAACAGTCTCCAGGACAGCTTCTTCCACCAGGCCATCAGGCTGCTTAATTCATGCTGATGTAATTGTATTTCTATGTTATATTAACTATCCTTTTGTACATACTATTCATTATAAATTTCTATAATCGCACATTTGAATGGAGACGTAATGTAAAGATTTTTACTCCACATATATATGAAGGATAAAGTCGGTTCAATTCAATCTACAGAAATCCCACTGAGTACATTGTCAACTTGACTGCCGGATTAAATTCCTTCAGTGTACTTAAAGCACTGTCAGATTGGGAAGATTTCAGCAAGTTGTGCACAATATTTTTTCTACATCCAATCCTGTTACATTGGGATTATAGGAAAAAAGAAGTTCCTACATGACTGTGTACAAGCATATTTAATATTTCTGCATGTTATGATCACAAAATGACTTTAAAAGCTTGCAAGCATGCAACAAATGGAAAGTTACATTTGAAACTTCACTAGGTTGGCTGAGACTTCTCCAGGGTCAATAAATGTTTAAGAAAAAAATTGCTTTGCAGTGTGTGGTATCTCATTGATTCTTTCTAAAAGTCAAAAGAATGTCTCTGAATAGATAGATAGATAGATAGATAGATAGATAGATAGATAGATAGATAGATAGATAGATAGATAGATAGATAGATAGATACTTTATTCATCCCCAAGGGGAAATTCAACATTTTTCCAGTGTCCCATACATTTATTGTAGCAAAACTAATTACATACTGTATTTAACTCAGTATAAATATGATATGCATCTAAAATCACCCTCCCAAAAAGCATTAATAAATAGCTTTTAAAAAGTTCTTTAATAGTTTACGAGTGGTAACTTAAGCTCAGTCCTAACCCTGGCACTTTAACATGTCTTGCCCTTGGTTGTTGAATTGTAGAGCCGAATGGTGTTGGGGATGATCTCTTCATCCTGTCTGAGGAGCATTGCATTGACAGCAACCTGCAGCTGAAGTTGCTTCTCCGTCTCTGGATGGTGCTGTGCAGAGGATGTTCAGGGTCTTCCATGATTGACCGTAGCCTACTCAGCGCCCTCCGCTCTGCCACCGATGTCATACTCTCCAGTTCTGTGCCCACGACAGAGCCCGCCTTCCTTACCAGCTTATTAAGACATGGGGCGTCCCTCTTCTTAATGCTGCCTCCCCAGCACGCCACCACAAAGAAGAGGGCGCTCTCCACAACTGACCGATAGAACATCTTCAGCATCTCACTACAAACATTGAATGACGCCAGCCTTCTGAGGAAGTACAGTCGACTCTGTGCTTTCCTGCACAGGGCATCTGTGTTGGCAGTCCAGTCTAGCTTCTCGTCTAACTGCACTCCCAGATACTTGTAGGTCTTAACCTGCTCCACACATTCTCCATTAATGATCACTGGCTCCACATGAGGCCTTATTCTTCACTTTTTCTATTTTACTCTAAGTTGTGATGCTCTCCTTATTCTGGATTTCTTAACTTCCTCGGATAGCTTCCCAACTATTGTCTTGTTAAAGGCTTTTTAGTGTTTCTACATATCATCTCTGTGCTGCACGATCAATAAATCTCGGAGATGGGAGGCAAATGATAGGCTTTTATTAGCTGCAAGAGACCACGATTAGTAGCAAGAGACCACCACACAACATCCTGGAGACTGAGGGAGGAGCAGTGCCTCCAACCGCCTTTATACAGGGGTCTGTGGGAGGAGCCACAGGAGCAGTCAGACAGGTATATGTAGTTCACCACACTCTGCTTATCCCTGCACACCATATTTTTTCCTTCTTCATTAAATTCTGCAGCCTTCATCAAGAATAAGCATGCTTCTGAAATTCATGCTGACTATTTCTACTCAATACTTTCCTGTTTACTGATGATGCAAAGTTGGGTGGAATGTAAGATTTGAGAAGAACACAAAATAATCTACAAATTGACAGAAATCTGATTAAATCAGGTTATTCATTTGGTAGAGGCATATCAAAATAAATTAGAAATGTGCTTCCTTCAGATACCATAAATACAATGGTATTATAGAGATATGTTCAAGGATAAATCGTAGCCTGCCATTTTTCAATGGCAAGGAAGCTATAAATATTGGAGAGATCTCCATGTGTTGCAAAAACTTAGGAAGATAAATGTGTTTGCATGAATATCATTATTTTTATTTTGTCATGTCAGTTACGCATAATTTATATCAGAATCAGAATCAGACTTTAATCACCAAGTACCTGTGCACATACAAGGAATTTACTTCCGGCAGATGTTGTCTCTCTGCTCATAACAATAATAATGATAAATATAAATGAAAATATAGATTATACATACAGGTAGTGCAATCCAAGTAATAGTTAGCCGACAGTTAACCGGCAGTTAACTGTTCAGCAAAGTGACCGCAGTAGGGAAAAAACTTCTCCAGTGCCTATTAGTCTTAGTCTGGAGGGATCTGAAGCACCTACCAGATGGAAGCAGTTCAAACAGTCCGTGCGCAGGATGGAAGGAGTCCTTTATGATGTTCCCCGCCCTCTTCTTCAACCTGGAAGAGTACAGGTCCACAATAGAGGGCAGGGAGGCTCCAATGATGCGCTCGGCAGTCCTCACTGTGCGCTGTAGTCTGGTTCTATCCTGCTTGGTGGCAGCTCCAAACCACGCAGTGATAGAGGTGCACAGGACAGACTCAATGACTGCAGCGTAGAACTGCAGCAGCAATTTAATTTTCTTTACTTCTACTTGTCATATTTGTAATATACTGTGCTGCTGCCAGAGTATATTGTAAACATGACAAACATAAGTTAACAAGAATAACTAATGGTACTTATACCCTGCGCACATATGCTATGATAATAAACTTGAACTTACCTGGAGTAGTATGGAGCAGCATTTACTTGCCTTTGAGGTGGAGCCACTTCCTCTGTGAGAATGATCTGAGAAGATAGCCTATACTCCCTGCAACGTAGATAAATTAAACGTAATCTCAAGGAGCAAAATTATTCCGGGAGGAATTGACAGGGGAGACGCTGTGATGCAGTCCTCTCTCTGGGTGAAGAGTCTCAATACAAAATATGAAGGTTCCTGTGACATGTTCTGTTATCTACAGGACATCACCATTTACTTAAAGGATTTAGGTGTCTACCCAGGCAACAATGGAGGTTGAATCAATATGAAGGTCAGTCAGAAGGTGAAGATTCAGCCACAATTTACTGACCATGGAAACAGTAATGATAAGTTGCATGGACTATAGCTGCTTCAGTTTTTTTATAAGCTATTTTATCTAGGTAATCTCATTCTTAATTGAAAACAGAGCCTTTTGTCACCACCAATTTAACTTAGCAAATATCCTTTAGGCATTAAGACACAAAGAGAGGAAACTGATGTCAAAGTCAATGTCAAGAGTCAAACCCCAGCATCCTTGACATGATGCACAATGACTCAATTCACACAGCCAAGGTCAGTGAACTCACTTTTGAATGTCACATTGCATCAATAGCACAACCATTCTCACACACTGGACAGTCCATCACATCCCAACCACGATAAATCTCATTTCTATCATTATATTACATTAACATTTGAGGTCTCCACCAAATCCTCACATACTTGGGACTGTTACAAGTCTCATTTCAATGGGTTAAAGCTTTGCACACCTCTAGCTGCTCCTCAATTACG
Organism: Hypanus sabinus; assembly: GCF_030144855.1. NCBI lineage: Eukaryota > Metazoa > Chordata > Chondrichthyes > Myliobatiformes > Dasyatidae > Hypanus > Hypanus sabinus. Next base: position 51,525,327 of record NC_082715.1, read on the forward strand.
ACACCTAGGGATTGCAACCAGTAAGGGTTTAAAACCAGAATATGTAAGGCCACCTCAGTCTCCCTTTGACCTTAACAGGCTTAATAAAACCTGCAGAATCATAAATGCAGACAGCATAAATCAATCAGCCACTAGCCCACATGTAACTGATGATATTTTACATAAAATTGGCCAGAAATCCTTCCTGCTGCTGAAGGCATGCTCAGCCACATAAGGTTAAAAGGATGAGTTAGCTGGAGAGCTGCCTCTGAATTGCTGCAGTTCACGGTAAAACAATTCCATAGTACTGATGAGTTAAAATGTCATGGATTTAGATCCAGCAATGAAGAGGAATAGCAAAATATCACCACGTCAAGATCATGAATGATTTAGAGAGAAACTTGCAGAATATTTCTACTCACCTGTCATCATTCTATTTGCTGAAAGGGATTGTCCCTTTGAAAGATGCTGTCAGTGTAGCCCTGGGGGGATAACTGCAATGCATCTTGTAAATGGTGCACTAGGCATAAAACATGCACTGTTGCAGAGGAGGGAAAGTTCTTTTGAGATGTCAGGAGGTTGCTTTGTCTTGAATGGGATTGAATGTGTGGAGAGCTGTCAAAGCTGCAGATAGTGAGTATCCCATGACGTACAGTATGCCTTGTGGACAGTAGAAGGGAATGTGAGTCACTCATCACAGGACACACAAGCTCTGGCCTCCTCATGTGGCTATGGTATTTAAGGTGGCTGGTCCAAATGCATTATGAGCAATGATGAACTCTAGGATATTACTGGTGACTTAGCAACAGTAATGTCATTCAACATGCGTAGACCACCCAAGATTTTGGTCTTCAATTTATCATGCACAACTAATGTATCAAAATACCTACCACAGAAGATTAATGGATGTATTTAAAACAGAATAATCAAACTTGTAACAAGGTATGCCTGATGGAGACACAAGCGATGGCAGATGCTGGAAAGCTGGAGTAATACATGAAAAGTTTTGGAAGAACTCAATGGGCCAGGAACCACCTATGTAGAGAAATGGATCAAATGAAGTGCCTTGACCCAAAATCTTGACTGCCTTTTTGCCTTCAGAGATGCTGCCTGACCCACTGAGTTTCTACAATGCCTTTGTGTATTATAACTGAATATGCCAATTATTTTGAGTCAGGCTGTTTTTGGGCTGCAAGAGAGAATATGAATATTTAGCCCATCAAACAGTCTTGATGTTTAAAGGCAATGTTGTTAGTTCATCGCAATCTCTGTGATGCATTACCTCTGTATCTTTTCCCAGTCATAGCTTTCTCTACAGGTTTAGTTGATCCATTCAAATGGTATTACATCCACTTTCCAATCATTTGACATATTCATGAGCAACAAGGGCTCAGTGGTCAACATCATAGAAAATGCGAACCAGTACTATGGCCTTGGAGCAGCATACAATTATATCAGCTACACAGAAGAATGCAGGGTTTGAGTCTGTATGTCTTGAAGTTTAGAAGAACGAGGGATGATCATTAAGATCTTAAATGAACTTGTCATCTTAGATGTTGACTTGTTTGTAGTAGTGGAAATTTTTCACAGGTTCACTGCCCTCTAAATGGAGAAATTTATATGCATTGCCATTTTAAATTATTAACATTCATTCTTTGATTTAGACCCTATCAGCCAGATCCAGAAGAAACATTCTCCCTGCAGCCTCACAAGCCATTTCAACACCTTACCTAATTCTTCTTAATTCTAGTGAATGTTGGTTTAGTCAATGCAGCGTCTCCTCCTCCTACTGTGGCAAGTATATTCTTCCTTGAATAAGAAACTAAAGCTACACACAACACTCCAGTTGGCCCTGTATAAATGTAACAGAATTTTCTACTTCCTGAACTTAAATCCTCTTGCAATGAAGCCCAACAGACAGTGTGGGCTTATTTACTGTTGAGTGTGCCTGGATGTTTATATTCTGATATGCAAGAGAACATAAGACCTATTATACATCAACATTTCCCAATCTATCACTGTAAAGATGCCTAGCTGGATGCTGGTGGATCTGTGGAATTCATTGCTACAGGTAGCTGTGGAGGCCACCATTGGGCATATTTTCAAGTGGAGGTTGATAGGTTCTTGATTAGTAAGGGCATCAGATTTTACAGGAGAAAGCAGGAGAATGGGTTTGAATAGTTTGCCTTTTCACTTTTCATATCAAAGTGGATAAATGTAAAATTATCTATCTTATATTGTATTTACCATGTATTTGCCCATTTGCTCAACTTGTCATAATTACACAAAGTCTCTCATTACATCCAAACAAGTTTTGAGCATTGGAGAACTCAGAAATATTACCTCTGATTCTTTCAACCAAATCATTGACATATATTGTGAATATATGTGTTTCTCCTCCGTTTCCAATTTGTCAACAAATTTTCTTTCTATTAGTGTGTTACCCTCAAGACATTATGCATTAATGTTACACACTAAGCTTTTTGTAAGGCTTTAGCAAAGGCTTTCTGAAATCCAAATACACCACATACATTAGTTTTCCATTATTTATTCTCCCAATTCCATTCTCAAACTACTCCAGTAGATTTGTCAAGCACAATTCAGTTTCAGAAGTGCGTGTTTAATCTGATTGACATTTTCTTTGAGAACTGTTATCATATCTTTTATAACATTTTCTCTATGAGTGATATTTGGTTACCTTTTTACCCTCTTCCTCCTTTGTTTTAACTCTGCAGGACCCACTCCATAATTGGAGAATTTCAGTAAATGACAACCAGTGCTTCACTATTACCATGACTGTGGGTTGCTGATTATCAACCTCAGGAATCTTTGCTTTCATTGCCATTAATTCCTCCAACAGCAGCTAATCATCCTTCATTCAAAAATTCCATTAGACTCTTAGTTCCTCAGCATCTTTGAGAGTTTATTTGTGTCCTTCTGTATATGGACCTAGAAGAGTATTCCTCCAGGCTCTCCTCCATCTATACTTGTCCATGTCCAAGCCTTGTACAACATGTAGCAGAGGGCAATAATCTCACATGCTTTGGCAGTACTGGAGCATACCCAGTGGCCTGCGAAAGCATGTTGAGCACTGGCTGAGGGTGTCTGTGGCATATTCAAGGAACGTTATGAGTGAAGGTCTACTGTATAAGGGCCTTAATAGTCCACTGCTCTCAAAGGGGTAAATGAATTCCCTTCCTTGAGGAAAGAGCTCCTGTTAACTGATGACACAGCAGAGAGCAATAACCTGTGAGGTGTAGTGGAGAACAACTGTTATCACCAGGAAAGTTACTTGGTCATAATTGCCTTTGCCTCCATGACCAGAATGGGTTAGGCACAGATTTACATCCAGCATTCCAGTCTGCAATAGCTGACAGGATGCAGTGACCACCTGCTTTAATCTTGGTTTCTGAGTAAACTAATGCTTGGACTTGCAGAGTTTGGAGAATAATCTGTACAGTCAGTACCATTCTGTCCATCTCACCTCCAACCTCCTAGGGATGACCAAAATGCATCAGTGTGTATTTCAATTCGAAAAAAATTTCTGTGCACCTCACTACAGGATGGATGTGGATTCTATAAAAAGAATGCAGAGGAGATTTACAAGGATGTTGCCTGGGTTGCAGAGCATGCCTTATGGGAACAGGTTGAGTGAACTCGGCCTTTTCTCCTTGGAATGATGGAGGATGAGAGGTGACCTGATAGAGGTGTATAAGATGATGAGAGGCACTGATCATGTGGATAGCCAGAGGCTTTTTCTCAGGGCTGAAATGGCTAACATGAGGGGGCATAGTTTTAGGCTACTTGGCAGTAGGTACAAGGAGGATGTCAGATGTACGTTTTTCACACCAAGAGTGGTGGGTGCATAGAATGCATGCCAGTGAAGGTGCAACAAATTCCACAGATTCATCACCCTCTGCCTAAAGAAATTCCTTCTCATCTCTATTCTAAATGGATGTCCCTGTACTCTGAGATTGTGCATTCTGGTCCCAGACTGCCCTACTATAGGATACATCCTCTCCATATCCACTCTACCTAGGCCTTTCAACATTTCTTTGTAGCTCCTTAAATTCTCTCTTTAGGATTTCTTCACTTTTCCTACCTCAGTCATTTGTGCCAATATGTAGCAAGACTTTCTGGCTGCTCACACTCCTGCTTTAGAATACTGTGGACCTGATCCAAGATATCCCTCAGCCAAGCATCTGAGAGGCAACATACCATCCAGGTGTCTCTATCATGTCCACAGAATCTCATGTATATTCCTCTAACTATGGAATCCCCTATCACTACTGCAGTCTGCTTCTACCCCCTTCCCTCAACTGAGGGTTGCCACCCTCAATAGAATGGTCACAGGGGTTCTCTGCACTGACTGCATTTCCCTTTCTTCTCCTGACAGCTACTCTTGAAACTTAGAGGTGACCACCTCCCTGATGCTCTTATCTATCACCTCATCAGCTTCCTGTATAAGCTGAAGGTCATCAAGCTGCAGCTCTGGTTCCTTAACACGTTCTCTGAGGAGCTGCAGCTCAATGCACCTGGTGCAGATGTGGTTATCTGGGAAACTGGAGTTCTCCCAGAATTCTCACACCTCACACTAACAACACCACACAGCCCTAGAGCCATTTCCACTGCTCTAACTGTGTGCTAACAGAACAAAGAAAATGAAATGAATAAAACAAATTTTCACCAGTGAATCTGCTGGGGTCGTCTATGATGTTCAGTGCTTCCAATGTAGCCTCCTCTACATTGGTGCAACCCATCGTAAATTGGGGGACCACTTCATCAAGCACCTCCGTTCCACCACAAGTGGAACTTCCCTGTAGCCAAATATTTTAGTTCCTATTCCCATTCCTGTTCTGACATGTCAGTTCATGGCCTCCTTTAGAGTCAAGATAAGGCTACCCTCAGGGTGGAGAAGCAACATGTTGAATTCCGTCTAGGTAGCCTCCAACCTGATATCATGAATATTGATTTCTCCTTCCTGTTAAAAAAATTCCCCTTCACCCTCCTCCCCATTCCTCTAATCTCATCTCTGATCTTTCACATCTTTTCACCTACCTATCACATCCCCCAGGGTCCACTTCTCCTTCCCTTTCTTCTATGGTCCACTCTCCTCTCCTATCAGATTCCTTCTTCTCCAGACCTTAACTTTTCTCACCTACCTAGCTTCATCTATCACCTTCCAGCTAGCCTCCTTCCCTGCCCCCCCCCCACCTTTTTATTGTGGCAAAATTCCCTTTCCTTCTCAGTCCTATAGAAGGGTTTCAGCCAAAAATGTCAACTGTTTATTCATTTCCATAGATGCTGCTTGATCTGTTGAGTTCCTCCAGTATGTTGTGTGTATTAGTTTGGATCTGCAGGATCTGTAGGCTTTCTCATGTTTATAAGAAGAAACTTATCAGATACGTATCCCACCCAAGTCTGTTCTCACTGAAGCCTGATGAGCCAAAGCCTCCGCACTCTGACACTGGTCCAGTCACACAATGGCCACTCTGCTTGTGTCCTGACTTACTTTTATTTGCCCTTGTGAATGAATCACTATTTGATTAGGCCGTTGGAAAATGCCGAACGTTCCATTTTAAAATCCCTCTCATGGACCTGTGAGTTGGTTCCTCTCTCGCACCTGATTCAAAATCGGACAATAAAACCCACTCAGTCATCAACATGTTGGCAAATCATTAGCATCTCTTTCTATAGTTGAGCTGCAGGGGTACTTCATGTTGATTAGACTTAATTTCTTACATATGAACAGACCAATTTGACAGATATTAACTGAGCATTGCAGTATGATTAATGCTCCCATTCCTTGTACTAGGTGCAACACACATGAAGCTGATCAATTGAACATTGAAAGCTGGACATAGATGTGCCATCTGAAAATCACAATTGAAATTGTTCAGAGATGAATCCAGCTGCTCAGAAATAATGCATTAGACAATATTGTTCCTAAGCATATGTTTCCATCTGCAAGAAGAGCAGAAGAAGGGGTTATGCACACAAATCAGCCTCTGAATTCAGAACAACTTTAGATTTTTTGGGCTGCACAGTGCGTAGTGGTTAGCACAATGCTTTACAGTACAGATGACCTGTGTTTAATTCCTACTTCTGACTGTAAGGAGTTTGTACGTTCTCCCTGTGACTGTGTGGGTTTCCTCTGGGTGCTCCGGTTTCCTCCCACAGTCCAAAGCCATACTGGTTGATAAGTTAATTAGGATGCAATTGGGAGATTTCTGGGTGGTGTGGTGTGAGGGACCAGGAGGACTTATTCCGTGCCGGCGTCGTATCTCAATAAATAACTAAATAATACATTTTTGTTTCAATGAGCATCTGTTAGAATGTGGAACATGCTGCAATAGAGGAGAGAGGCCAGAGGTAGTAGTAAGTGACAGAACAAGTCAGTACCAGGTGAACAGCATCAGGATCATGCACACAGCAATGAAAGTTGTTCATTGTTCTAACTGGGTGAGGAATGTCCAGCAGAGTGAAATCTAAAAGCATCCCAACATCTGATATCTGTTGTGAGCTTCACTCCTTGATCTCTCTCTGCCCACTTAATCCAACTCCTGTGTATCCGTCTTCACATTCACTTACCGTGCAGATGCATCCTCTATTCTAAGCATTGCCACAGATCTATGCATTAATAAATCTACAGAAATATTACCAAGCTTTTGCAATTGCATGCAGCTCCCTTAGTGACCTTCATACATATGCTCATTAGTTAGTCACATGTCATTATATTCAACCTTTAATGTGATTTGTCCCTCCTTACAAAAAAGAGCACAGAATACTCAAGAATTAAGACAGCCGTCACAGATCATATAGCTCCCTAAGGAAGAGGAGGGACTAATAGCAATTAGCAGAGTCTTAACATGCCTGGTGGTTGGAGTTTAGGAAATGAGAGCCTTCAAGCGAATGGGTACAAAATTAGATATCATTATGCTACATGGCATTCAACAGTCAGTCATGCTGATTGGAGTAAAAATCAGAGGAAAAATGATCATTTCAAATATTCTTACCATGATGTTACTTGTTTTTATCTTTTAACTCTCAAAGAGCCTATATGCTTCTGACAAGTGTGCTTTGTGAATAGCAGCAGAGATTGTGCAGTTCGCTAGGAAGTGCTCCAAGCATACTAATGAAATTTGCAGAAGAATGGAAAAAGTCCACTTTAAAATAAATACATTCCTGATGCAAGTCAGCAAGCTAATGTGTTCTTCCAAAGCCAGTTGCGTGGAACATCAAGAGCACTTGTCAAGCAAATGCACCCAGGCCTTTAGTAAAACTTTGATTATGACTTCCTAAAGTGGAATAATCAATGCATTTTCTCAAACTACCAGGAAATCAAAGAGATGGGAGAGGATAGGAAAGTGGTGTTGAAGCCAAGATTAATCTGCCATGATTTTTGTTGAATGGTAAAGCAGGCTTGAGAGGCATGTTGGCCTGCTGCTGCTCCTGCTTTTTTGTATTTTTTATGCACAAAAGTTCTCCTCATCACAGTTAATAGTGTGGGACACATGAGGGCTGATATTGAAAAGGCACGTAGTAGAGCGGACACCCTTCAAGCTACTTTCACTTCTCACCCTTGTGACTCCTCCACCCACTCTCCCTAACTGGTTACCTATAGTGCACATACAGTCAAAGTGCTCTTTTACTGTTCCCTTACTGGTCCCAATGTCAAGGCCACCTGCCAATGGCAAATAAGAAAGGAGACAAGAGATATTAGTTGCTTTCATGTGGGGTTGCTCAAAAGAGGCAGCTTCGAGGCTTGTGGCTGCGCATGATTTCATACTTGCATGTTTCAGATAGAGGTACAATATCAGGCTTTTATTCTTTCCTTAGCAGCTGGCTGGTGGTGTGGTAGCATGAGCACCAGACTTTAAGACGAACGGTCCCGGGTTCGAACCGGGCCAGCTCCTTGCACGCTTTCCATCCGTGCTGAGTTGAGCATCAAGCTAGCAACTCACCCTCATGAAAAACAGACAAGGAAATGGCAAGGATACTGCTCGATGCACCACAATGCGTGGAGAGGAATAACCTTGGAGTAAAAGGATGTTACTGCTTCGCAACAATCTGACGATTGACAAGGCGGCCACCCAGTTATATGTTGGTTGATGAAAAGAGCTGGAACTGAGGCAGAAAACTAAGGTTTGTGACTAGGAAGGTTGCATGTTATCAGCACTGACTAGCGTGATGCTGTGGTAAGCTTAGTAGGCAAAAAGTGGCTTTAGAATATTTTCATTAATCATAATACACAGAGCCATGTAAGTGCCAGGGTCAATCATGTCAAACGTGTTAGACATGGCTTTAACATCCCATAAGTGTCCCCAGCAGAAACCAGAAGGATCCTGAGGTTGCAGTGACTCATAAATCATGACCAGTAAGTCCAGCTGTCATTGTATCTTCTTTCAGATGATTGCCTGGACTTGTTAGCACTTGACGCAACACCCTGAGCTTCTGCAGACACTGCTTTTCAGGCCTTCTGGGTTCCCCCAGCTCTCAGTTACTCAGCCATCCTCTGTGGATCTGCAAACTATGCCATCTAGAGAATGTTTCTGGTAGTCAATATGGTTGTCATCTAGGATCCTATGTGAAGCACTATATGGGATCACCATTCTGATCAGTTAGATCAGACTCCCAAAGTGCACAAAGCATAAGCTCAACATTTCTTATTGGGTAATACATCAGCTATGAGTAAGGAGGATTTATTAGCATTTCGCCCTGAAGCTGTTTCAGCCTCTCTTTGACACTACATATACATCCTGGTTTTGCTAGAAAAGCAAAACTCCCAAGGAGCATTGTTTAGCACAAAACAATATTGGTATCCGTTGGAATGAATGATTAATTGCACATTGATCAATAACCTGCCTCTTCTCAAAATCTCACACAGTACAACATTCCAACTAAGTGACAAAGCTGATGAGATAGATACTGTTTCCCAGCACTCTGATGCTTCTGTCTTTATCCTGTACTCATGCCATATTAAAATCCTCCCAATTTCCCACATAGCTATACAGTGCAAAATCGTTAGATGCGTATATATAGTTAGGATGCCTAAGATACCCTATGCACAGTAATGGAGTAATTTTATGTACCACACTATACTGCTGTTCATGCAAAAAAAAATTCATGAGTGATGATTAATCTGATTCTAATATGGGTTTCTATTGTGGATTGAGAGTGGACAGGGGGCAGGGAAAGGGGAATCATGGTTGGGAAAAGGGGAAAGGAGAAGGGAGGGTGCAGGAAACACCTGAGAGACAAACTGTAATGATCAATGAACCAATTGATTGAAATCAAATAATCTAGCCTGGTATCTCAGGGCTGGGTGTGTCAGTACCCATCCCACCCCACCCAGCTTCCCAACCCTGGCGCTCCTTCTCTGCTACCTGTCCCAAACCACTCTGCACAGCCCCACCCTCACCATTCCCAATATCCCTTTCTGTCACCAGATTTACAAACTCACTCTCCACTCCACGCTGACAAATACAGTACTTCACAAAAATCTCAGGCACAGTACTATAAAATTATATTATAGTCTATAATTTGGTTTCATCATGATAAACAATACATGGTGAAATAAAGTTACAGTTATTACATAAATTGGATGTGATAACTAAAACAGCGTATAATGAGGCAGAGTTAATTTTTAAATTAAATACAATATCCAATACACCAAGGGATGAAGTTACAGCTTATTGTTAAATCGTGAAATTTCAAAGGGGATGCAATAATAAAGAGACTGGGTATTTACATGCATACATGTTTGAAGTTGGCAAAATAAAATGATCAGACGTGCACTATGATAGTGTGCCCTAAAAATAGTCAGGCAAATCAAAGGAAGGAAAATATACTGAATTATTGCAAGCTACTTAGTAGCTGCAGCTAGAGTACTTTGCTTAATTTTGGCCAACATACTTCAGGAAGGATAGTAATCATGATTACATTCAACACTGGTACCCCACAAGGCTGCATCCTTACTCTTCACCCTGTACACTCATGACTGTATGACTGGCTTCTATTCTAACTCCACCTACAGTGGTGCTAGAAAGTTTGTGAACCCTGTAGAATTTTATCTACTTCTGCATAAATATGACCTAAAGTATGATCAAATCTTCAAATAAGTCTGAAAACTAGATAAAAAAGAACCCAATTAAATAAATAACATTAAAAACATTGTACTTGTTCACTTATTTATTGAGAAACATGATCCAATATTACATGTATTTGTTGGAAAGAGTATGTGAACTTATGGGGTAATGCCTTTGACAGAAGATATTTGGAGTGAGCTGTTCCAATCAATGAGATGAGATTGGAGGTGTGAGTTATAGAGGTGCCAATTCCTATAAAATAGACAACAAAGTCGGGTGACTGACAGAGCCTGCTCTTCTCAGTAAAGATCTGTTTATGCACACTATGCCTCGCTCAAGTCAACTTTCAGAAGACCTTAGCAGAAGATTTGTAGAAACTGGAAAAAACTACAAGGACATTTCAAAACACCTGAGTGACTACAAATGGAGTAAACTCAGTACTGTTGCTACTCTTCCTTGGAGTGGGCATCCTTTAAAGATCATACCAAGAGCACAACGTGCAATGCTAAGGGTAACAGCAAAAGAGCTACAGAAAACTCAAGAACATGCTAAAGTCCCTGTTCACTATAAGAAAAACATTGAACAAGCACAGTGTTCGTTGAAGGTCACCACAGATGAAACTACTGCTCTCCAAAAAAAAAATTGCTGTACATCTTAAGTTTGCAAAAGACCACAAGGATGTTCTACAATAAGGCTGGGACAATGTTCTGTCAACAGATAAGACAAAAAACGAACCCTTTAGCAGAAATGCACGTTGCTATGTATGAGGAAAATGGGCACTGCACACCAACACCAAAACTTCATCCCAACTGTGAAGCATGGTGGAAGAAGCAGAATGTCAAGGTAACAGTCCATCACTTAAAGCTTAATAGACCATACTGTAAGACAATAAGACAAACGAGTAGAATTAGGCCATCTCACCCATTGAGTCTGCTCTGCTATTCAATCATGACTGATCTTTCTTTTTTCTCCTCCTCAACCCCATTTTCTGGCCTTCTTCCCATATCCTTTGATGCCATGTCCAATCAAGAACCTATCAATCTTTGCCTTAAATACACCCAATGACCTGGCATCCACAGCTGCATGTGGCAACAAATTCCACAGATTCACCACGCTCTGGCTAAAGAAATTTCTCCGCATCTCTGTTTTGAAAGGGCACCCCTCTATCCTGAGGCTGTGCCCTTTTGTCCTAGACTCTCCCACCATGGGAAACATCCTTTCCACATCTAGTCTGTCTAGGCCCTTCAATATTTGAAAGGTTTCAATGAAATCCCTCCTCATTCTTCTGAATTCCAGCAAGAAGAGACCCAGAGCCATCAAATGATCCTCATATGATAACCCTTTTATTCCTAGGATCATCCTTGTGAACTTCCTCTGGATCCTCTCCAATGCCAGCACATCCTTGCTCTTGTATTCTAGACCTCTTGAAATGAATGCTACCATGGCATTTGCCTTACTCACCACTGACTCAACCTGCAAGTTCTCTTTCAGGTCATTCTGCACAAGGACTCCCAAGTCCCTTTGCATCGAAGATTTTTTGATTTTCTCCCTGTTTAGAAAATAGTCTGCACATTTTTTTTACTACCAAAGTGCATAACCATGCATTTTCCAACATTATATTTCATTCGCCACTTTCTTAACCATTCTCCTAACCTGTCTAAGTTCTTCTGGATCCTACATGTTTCCTTAACACTAACTTGCCCCTCCACCAATCTTTGTATCATCTGCTAACTTGGCAACAAAGCCATCTATTCCATTATCTAAATATCTAAATCATTGATATACAGCATAAAGGAAGTGGTCCCAACACCAACTCATGCAGAAAACCATTGGTCACTACCAGCCAACCAGAAAAGGATCCTTTTATTCCCACTCTCTGCCTCCTACCAATCAGCCAATGCTCTAACCATGTTAATACCCTCATATGTGGCACCTTGTCAAAGGCATTCTGGAAGTATAAATGTACAGCATCCTCTGCATCCCCTTTATCTATCCTACTTCTAAACTCCTCAAAGAATTCCAACAGGATTTTCCCTGAAGGAAACCATGCTGACTTTGTCCTATCTTGTCCTGTGTCACCAACTACTCCATGATCTCATCCTTAACAATTGACTCCAACATCTTCCCATCCACTGAGGTCAGGCTAATTGGTCCATAGTTTCCTTTCAGCTGCCTCTCGCTTTCTTAATGAGTGGAGTAACATTTGCAATTTTCCAGTCCTCTGGCATTATGCTAGAGTCCAATGATTTTTGAAAGATCATTTCTATTTCACCACAATCAAATGCTACCTCTTTCAGAACCCTAGGGTGCAGTAGATCTGATCCAGGTGACTTATGTAACTTTAGGTGTTTCAGCTCTTTGAGCATCTTTTCTCTTGTAATAGTAACTGCACCCACTTCTCTTCATTCACACACTACATCTTGTGTCTTCCACAGTGAAAATACCATCTCCTTGTCCCCGTTATTATTTCTCCTGCCTTATTTTCTAGCAGTCCTATATCCACTCTCATTTCTTTTATTTTTAACATACTTGAAAAAACTTTTACTCTCTACTTTGATATTACTTGCTAGCTTGCTTTCATAGTTCACCTTTTCCCTTCTAATGATTTTTAAGTAGGTTTTTAACCCTTACATACTGCTCAGATCAAATTTGACCCGTTCTGACATTTGACAGCAGTAAAAACACCCTAAGTGCCTTTTTTTTAGCTGAAATGTGATGACTTTTCCTAAAGTGACCCAAGATAAGCAAAAATGAATATACTTAATAATTTTATACTTTTGTACAGGTGCTACAAATTTTTGTACATTGAGGCTGTTTGTTCTGGGTCAAATTTGGCCCATATGTATTGAAATGGATTTTAGATCTCTGAAACATTAATTAAGGATTAATCACCCATTTATTAATGTCAGATGGGCTATATATGCATTTTAAATAGATCTGTGGTTCAAAATTTTGTATAGACATTTGTTATGAAGGGATTCTTGGGCCAGGACAATACTGTGAAGGTATAGAATATGAACTGATTGCCTGGGTTAAAAACTTTCCAATCCTCTATCTTCCCATTCATTTTTGCTTTGTTGTATGCCCTTTCTTTTGTTTTTACAATAGCTTTGACTTCCCTTGTCAGCCATGTTTGTATTATTTTACTACTTCAGTATTTCTTCATTTTTGGAATACATATGTTCAGCACCTTCCACATTTTCCCCAGAAACACATGCCATTGCTTCTGTGCTGACATCCATTTTCCCCAGAAATGCATGCCATTGCTTCTATGCTGACATCCCTGCCAGCAGCTCCTTCCTAAATTGGAAATTCCTAAATTTGCTTCCAACTCACTCTCTCGAGATCCATTACAAACTGATTTTCCCAATTGAACTGCATGTTAAAATCTCCCATGACTACCACAACATTGCCCTATTGACATGTCTTTTCTATTTCCTTTTGTAATTTGTGGTCCATATCCCAGCTACTGTTGGGAGGCCTGTATACAATTGTCATCAATGTCCTTTTACCCTTGCAGTTTTTTAACTCAACCCTGAAGGATTCAGTATCTTCCAATCCTATGTCACATCTTTCTACTGATTTGATGCCATTCTTTACCAGTAGAGTCACACCACCCCCTCTGCCTACCTTCCCATCTCTCCAATATAACGTGTAACCTTGGACATTCAGCACCCAACTACAACCATCCTTCCACCATGATTCAGTGATGGCCATAACATCATACCTGGCAATCTGTAATATTGCAACAAGATCATCTACCTTATTTCTTATACAATGCACATTTACATACAACACCTTGAGTACCGTATTTGCTAACCTTTCTGATTCTGCATCCCCAATGATTTGATACTCAGCCTGTTGGTTGCATCAAAATCCAATCACTTGCCTGTCCTTCCTGACAGTCTGACTGCATGTTATCTTTACTTTTTTTACCATCCTTCCTATCCTGAGTCCCTTCACTGCAGTTCCCATCCCTCTGCCAAATTAGCTTAAACCCTCCCCAACAGCTCCAACAAATCTGCCCATGAGAATATTGGTCCCCCTTGGGTTCAGGTGCAATCTGGCACTTTTGAACAGGTCATACCTCCCCCAGAATAGATCCCATTGATCCAAGAACCTGAAGCCCTGCCCCCTGCACCAGCTTCTCAACGACGCATTTATCTGCCAAATCGTCCTGTTTCTACGCTCACTGGCACATGGCACAGGCAGAGATCCTGTTTCTCAGTTTTATACCTAGCTCTCTAAATACTCCTTTCACAACCTCTTTGCTTTTCCTTCCTATATCGTTGGTACCAATATGTACCAAAACATCTGGCGGCTCTCCCTCCCTGTCCAAAATGTTGTGGACGCGACCTGAAACATCCCCGACCCCAGGACTTGGGAGGCAACATACCATCTAGGTGTCCCGTTCACGTCCACAGAATCTCCTCTCTGTTCCCCTCACTATTGAGTCCCCTATCACTACCACTCCCTTCTTCTCTTTCTTTCCCTTCTGCACCGTGGATCCATGCTCAATGCTTGTAACCTGATCATCCCCCACAAAAGTACCCAAAGCAATATACTTATTTTTAAGAGGAATGGCCACAGAGGCGCTCTGCTCTAACTGCTGATTTCCATTTCTCCTGACAGTCACCCAGCTACTCACCTCCTGCAACTTCAGGGTGACTACTTTCCTGTAACTTTGATCAATTATCTCCTCATTCTCCTGTACAAGCCAAAGATCATCCAGCTGCTGCTCCAGATCCCTAATACAGTCTTCAAGGAGCTGCAACCGGATGCACTTCACGCAGATGTAGTTCCCCGGAAGACTCTGGGTCTCCCAGTTCTCAATCATCCTGCACAAAGAGCACACCACAGCCGTTTAAATGGTTCAGTAAGAGAGAGAAAAAAAACAAAAAGGAAACCTTAACAGTTGCTTTACACAGAGCCGACGCCTCTTCTGAGCTGAAGCCTCTTTTGAGCCAAATTCTGTCACTTCTACTCTTGCCATTGGCCTACTCCCAACAATGGCCATTCTGCTTATCCCTTCTACTTTTATTGAGTTCATAGAGCTCTGTTGACAATGCTGATAAGCCCCATACAATAGACAAACACCTGCAAAACTCTCTTTTTAAATAATCATCGCCGACTTAGTTGGATATGCAACAAGACAATGATCCGAAAGACAAGAGGAAACGAATAACAGAATGGTTTAAAGAAGTAGAAAATTAATGTTTGGAATGGCCGTATCAAAGTTCTGACCTTAATCCTATCGAAATGTTGTGGAAGGACCTGAAGTTCATGCGATGAAGCCCACCTACATCCCAGAGATGAAGCAGTTTTGCAAGGAGGAATTACCTAAAATTCCTTGAAGTCGATGTGCAGGACTGATCTACAGTTACCGGAAATGTTTGGTTCGAGTAATTGCTATACCAGGGGGTCACGACAGTTAATGAAACCAAACGTTCACATCTTTTTCCACCATATGTATGTAATGTTGGATCATTTTTCTCAATGTATAAATGAACAAGAGCATGAGCTTCTACAGCCTGTTTAAAAATTGAACTATATTTTTAATTATAATTTATCACTCATCTTAGTACTTTAAAGCTTTCTGAAAAAAATCTAAAGGAGCCCACAGACAACAAAGGACACTAGATAATATGAGCTATTGATTTGAAAGTGACCATGATTTATTTTTATTTTATAAATGTTTAACATGCTGATATAAAATAACCATCTTCTTATTTCAACATCTATTTTAAACTGTTAAACATAGTCATTAAAATGGAGAAAGAATTCTGGTGGTTTTCATATTTTTCTCTGGAATAAATAGAAACTTAAATTTCTGTAGATCTTCCTTGGCTCCTGCTGCAATTTCCTTCCAGGGTAGGAAGAACCATTGGGAAAATGGTATAGATTCGTTCCAAAGAAATTATTGTTCTGAAACATTACAAGCAATTGTGTACAATTAGCAAAGTTTGCCTGGTTATTTTTAGATATTCTCTGCATTATATTTAGTTTCATAATTCTGTCCTCAGGTTTATGCAATGAAAATGTCCTTTGTACCTTATTTGTAAATGTTAATTATACATTTCAGATTCCTTGGAACATTAAAATGATTTTGTGGGAGGTTTGGTAGGAGTAATTGGCAAAGCAATGTATTAAATCAACTCCTCATGAGACATAATTTTCTGTTGATGTAAAGGTGAGGCTAATGGTTCTATTATTTAGGCACAACTTCCACAGTAACGCCAGGCAAAAGCAGATACATGGTTAAATGTAAAAGTCCAAAAGTTATCCGCAATTCTTTGCCCTGAGTTAAGTTCTGCAGAAGTGGAACTTTACCACCATCGAACTGTACAAAATGACTGAAGTAATGGATTGATTATTATTAACAAACTAAATGGAAATATGAAATGCCTGTGAATTACAAGTACAGACCTCGGGCACTGAAAATTAATTGTTACCAATTGGAGTCTGATCCTTCACTCATATTTTTGTGTTAGCTGTAAGAATGTAACAATTTCAATTGGAAATAGATCCTAATATCTTCCTCTTAGACTGCCAATTCTGATAAACAGGAAAGACTGGCTATTTGAAATTATTTAATTCCCTACAGTATTCCTATGGCTGCAATATGCCTAGACTGAAGATAAGGTGCCGATTTTTGAGCTTATCCTTTGTATGAATGTAGGAAGCCACAGACAAGGAGAATGGAGTGGTTATAGGATGGAAAATTAAAGCAACAAGTAAATGTAAGCTTGGGACATCACTCCAGACAGAACAAGGCAGTTACCCAATCTAAACAAGGGGGAAGTCATTTACAACTGAGTTTGTCGAAATTATTATAGACAGTAGACAATAGACAATAGGTGCAGAAGTAGACCATTCGGCCCTTAGAGCCTACACTGCCATTTTGAGATCATGGCTGATCACCTAATATCAATACCCGGTTCCTGCCTTGTCCCCATATCCCTTGATTCCCCTATCCATAAGATACCTATCTAGCTCCTTCTTGAAAGCATCCAGAGAATTGGCCTCCACTGCCTTCCGAGGCAGTGCATTCCAGACCCCCACAACTCTCTGGGAGAAGAAGTTCTTCCTTAACTCTGTCCTAAATGACCTACCCCTTATTCTCAAACCATGCCCTCTGGTACTGGACTCTCCCAGCATCTGGAACATAATTTCTGCCTCTATCTTGTCCAATCCCTTAATAATCTTATATGTTGCAATCAGATCCCCTCTCAATCTCTTTAATTCCAGCATGTACAAGCCCAGTCTCTATAACCTCTCTGTGTAAGACAGTCCGGACATCCCAGGAATTAACCTCGTGTATCTACGCTGCACTTCCTCTACAGCCAGGATGTCCTTCCTTAACCCTGGAGATCAAAACTGTACACAGTACTCCAGGTGTGGTCTCACCAGGGCTCTGTACAAATGCAAGAGGATTTCCTTGTTCTTGTACTCAATTCCCTTTGTAATAAAGGACAACATTCCATTAGCCTTCTTCACTGCCTGCTGCACTTGCTCATTCACCTTCAGTGACTGATGAACAAGGACTCCTAGATCTCTTTGTATTTCTCCCTTACCTAACTCTATACAGTTCAGATAATAATCTGCCTTCCTGTTCTTACTCCCAAAGTGGATAACCTCACACTTATTCACGTTAAACGTCATCTGCCAAGTATCTGCCCACTCACCCAACCTATCCAAGTCACCCTGAATTCTCCTAACATCCACATCGCATGTCACACTGCCACCCAGCTTAGTATCATCAGTAAACTTGCTGATGTTATTCTCAATGCCTTCATCTAAATCGTTGACATAAATCGTAATAAACAGCTGTGGTCCCAATACCGAGCCCTGTGGCACCCCACTAGTCACCACCTGCCATTCCGAGAAACACCCATTCACCACTACCCTTTGCTTTCCATCTGCCATCTAGCTTTCTATCCATGTCAATGTCTTTCCCCGAATGCCATGAGCTTTGATTTTACCCACCAATCTCCTATGTGGGACCTTATCAAATGCCTTCTGAAAATCAAGGTACACTACATCCACTGGATCTCTCCCCGTCTAACTTCCTGGTTACATCCTCGAAAAACTCCAATAGATTAGTCAAGCATGATTTACCCTTGGTAAATCCATGCTGGCTTGGCCCAGTCCTATCACTGCTATCTAGATATGCCACTATCGAATCTTTAATAATGGACTCTAGCATCTTCCCCACTACTGATGTTAGGCTGACAGGTCAATAGTTCTCTGTTTTCTCTCTCCCTCCTTTCTTAACAAGTGGGATAACATTAGCCATTCTCCAATCCTCAGGAACTGATCCTGAATCTAAGGAACATTGGAAAATGATTACCAATGCTTCCGCAATTTCCAGGGCCACCTCCTTTAGTACCCTAGGATGCAGACCATCTGGACCTGGGGATTTGTCAGCCTTCAGTCCCATCAGTCTACTTATCACCATTTCCTTCCTAATGTCAATCTGTTTCATTTCCTCTGTTACCTTATGTCCTTGGCCCATCCATACATCTGGGAGATTGCTTGTGTCTTCCCTAGTGAAGAAAGATCTAAAGTACTTATTAAATTCTTCTGCCATTTCTCCGTTTCCCATAACAATTTCACCCAATTCATTCTTCAAGGGCCCAACATTGTTCTTAACTATCTTCTTTCTCTTCTCATACCTAAAAAAGCTTTTGCTATCCTCCTTTATATTCCTGGCTAGCTTGCATTCGTACCTCATTTTTTCTCCCCGTATCGCTTTTTTAGTTAAGTTCTGCTGTTCCTTAAAAAGTTCCCGATCATCTGTCCTCCCACTCACCTTAGCTTTGTCATACTTCCTTTTTTTTAATGCTATGCAATCTCTGACTTCCTTTGTCAACCACTGTGGCCCCTTTCCCCCCTTTGAATCCTTCCTTCTCCGGGGGATGAACTGATTTTGCACCTTGTGCATTATTCTCAAGAATACCTGCCATTGATGTTCCACTGTCTTTCCTGCTAGGATATCCATCCAGTTAACTTTGGCCAGCTCCTCCCTCATGGCTCCATAGTCTCCTTTGTTCAACTGCAACACTGACACCTCCGAGCTGCCCTTATCCTTCTCAAATTGCAGATAAAAACTTATCATATTATATAATAACAACCTAAATTATCATAATAATAGGTATGTGAAGAGAAAGAAGATAGTCAAGAACAATGTTGGGCCCTTGAAGAATGAATTGGGTGAAATTGTTGTGGGAAACAGAGAAATGGCAGAAGAATTTAATGAGTACTTTAGATCTGTTTTCTCTAAGGAATACACAAGCAATCTCCCAGAAGTATGGATGGGCCAAGGACATAGGGTAACAGAGGAAATGAAACAGATTGACATTAGGAAGGAAACGGTGATGAGAAGACTGATGGGACTGAAGGCTGTCAAATCCCCAGGTCCAGATGGTCTGCATCCTAGGGTACTAAAGGAGGTGGCCCTGGAAATTGCGGAAGCATTGGTAATCATTTTCCAATGTTCCTTAGATTCAGGATCAGTTCCTGTGGATTGGAGAATGGCTAATGTTATCCCACTTTTCAAGAAAGGAGGGAGGGAGAAAACAGAGAACTATCGACATGTCAGCCTGACATCGGTGGTGCGGAAGATGCTAGAGTCCATTATTAAGGATGAAATAGTGGCATATCTAGATAGCAGTGATAGGATTGGGCCAAGTCAGCATGGATTTACCAAGGGTAAATCATGCTTGACTAATCTGTTGGAGTTTTTCGAGGATGTAAGCAGGAAGTTAGATGGGGGAGATCCAGTGGATGTAGTGCACCTCGATTTTCAGAAGGCATTTGATAAGGTCCCACATAGGAGATTGGTGGGTAATATCAAAGCTCAGGGCATCGGGGGGGAAGACATTGACATGGATAGAAAACTGGTTGGCAGATAGAAAGCAAAGGGTAGCGGTGAATGGGTGTTTCTCGGAATGGCAGGTGGAGACTAGCGGGGTGCCACAGGGCTCGGTATTGGGACCACAGCTGTTTACGATTTACGTCAATGATTTAGATGAAGGCATTGAGAATAACATCAGCAAATTTGCTGATGATACTAATCTGGGTGGCAGTGTGACATGTGATGAGGATATTTGGAAAATTCAGGGTGACTTGGATAGGCTGGGTGAGTGGGCAGATTCTTGGCAGATGATGTTTAATGTGAATAAGTGTGAGGTTATCCACTTTGGGAGTAAGAACAGGAAGGCAGATTATTATCTGAACTGTATAGAGTTAGGTAAGGGAGAAATACAAAGAGATCTAGGAGTCCTTGTTCATCAGTCACTGAAGGTGAATGAGCAAGTGCAGCAGGCAGTGAAGAAGGCTAATGGAATGTCGTCCTTTATTACAAAGGGAATTGAGTACAAGAGCAAGGAAATCCTCTTGCATTTGTACAGAGCCCTGTTGAGACCACACCTGGAGTATTGTGTACAGTTTTGGTCTCCAGGGTTAAGGAAGGAAATCCTGGCTGTAGAGGAAGTGCAGCGTAGATTCACGTGGTTAATTCCTGGGATGTCTGGACTGTCTTACACAGAGAGGTTAGAGAGACTGGGCTTGTACACGTTGGAATTAAGGAGATTGAGAGGGGATCTGATTGCAACATATAAGATTATTAAGGGATTGGACAAGATAGAGGCAGAAATTATGTTCCAGATGCTGGGAGAGTCCAGTACCAGAGGGCATGGTTTGAGAATAAGGGGTAGGTCATTTAGGACAGAGTTAAGGAAGAACTTCTTCTCCCAGAGAGTTGTGGGGGTCTGGAATGCACTGCTTCGGAAGGTAGTGGAGGCCAATCCTCTGGATGCTTTCAAGAAAGAGCTAGATAGGTATCTTATGGATAGGGGAATCAAGGGATATGGGGACAAGGCAGGAACCGGGTATTGATAGTAGTTGATCAGCCATAATCTCAAAATGGCGGTGCAGGCTCGAGGGGCCAAATGGTCTACCTCTGCACCTATTGTCTATTGTAACTTATCATATTCTCAGACAGGGTGGTGCAATTTTGGAAATCACCGCCGTGGACAGTTGTGGAGGTGAGATCATTAGAAGTATTTAAAGGTACGTTTTTAATGATCAGGGAATTCAAGACAAAGGGAGTCAGACACCAAGGAGGATTTAAGACATGGGGCAAAACAGCCATTTTAGAATTGCATGGTGGAGCAGGCTTGAAGACCCAGGTGATCTCGCCTTGCTCCTATTGCATTACTGTGTTTTATATCTCCATTTTCATCATTAGATGCTAAACAATACATAGAAAGTAGTCCAATTCAGTCTTTCACCTGTTTTTTCTAGTAGGAAAAACTGATGTAGCATCTGCTGGGTATGCATTGAGAAGCAGAGTGGTTGGTGGAGATTGGAAAGTGAACAAAAAAGTCATAACTTAAAACACTTGTCATCTCACCCAGATAACTTGATGTTGGCAGTAGATTGTTGCAACTTTATCCTTTCTATTCCAACATAACTATAATCATTTTAAAAATACACATTATGTGCCAAATGATGGAGAAAATCAGAAGCTATTCAACTCATGGCAAGTACCTACCCATACTTCAGTTCATTTTTAGAATCTGAGAAAACTGCAACACAGAACAGGCCCTTCAGTTGGACCATTTAAATTGCAAAGTCCCATTGACCTGCACCTTGACCATACCACTCCATATCCCTGCCAGGCATATAACAATTAAAACTTCTCTTAAACATTGAAATAGAAATCACATCCACCACCTGCACTGGCAGCTTGTTCTACAATCTCACCACACTCTCAGTGAAGAAATTTCCCCTTAAACATGTCACGTCTCACCCTTAACCTATGATCTCTAGTTATAGTCACATTCAACCCCAGTGGAAAAGCTTGCTTGCCCTATCTATACCCCTCATAATTTTGTATATTTCTGTAAAATCTCATTATTTTGGAAATAAAATTCGAACCTATACCACCTTTCCTTATAACTCAGGCCTTTCAGTCCTGGCACCATCCTTGTAAATTTTCTCTGTACTTGTTCAGTTTTATTTACATCTTTCCAATAGGTAGATGACCAAAACTTCACACAATACTCCAAATTAAGCCTCACCAATGTCTTATACAACTTCAACATAACATCCCAACTCCTGTACTCAATACTTTGATATATGAAGGCCAATGTGCCAAAAACCATCTTTATGACCTTATCTACCTATCTACTTTCCCTTCCTACATCACCTATTCCTTGTCTTCTGGGATCTCCTAAGACTCATACTTTAATTCTCATTTCACTTTTTCCTTGAAAGAACAGTAATGCCTCTTAATACATCAACATAATCTGAATAAAATGTTAATACTATTATCCTGTACATCATCCTTACAAATAGAAGCCTTGGTGGTACTTTCATTTTAATTGGTAGAACGGTAGAACATTCAAGTTACTGGGAACTTGAGAGCCAGATATAAAACAAAGGTTTCTATTCCAAATCGCCTGCCTTTTAATTGTTGCTTTGCTTAAAATGTATGCATGTTTGTGTATCAGGAATTATTTTTGATGTTATTCTTGGAATAAAGTATTACTGACCAAATGTTGTTCATCACTTGTTATTCTTGCAAAGATCGTGCAGGCTTTCTTCTTGAACAGTAGTAATCCAACTTGTCCTGCTGGAGGTTTTCATCCCAAAACATCGACTGAACTCATTCCCATAGATGCTGCCCGGCCTACTAAGTTCCTCCAGCATTTTGTGTGTGTTGCTCGTTGAGGCCCAGATCGGTCTCATTTTCTGAAATGGTGCTTTAAATCAGTGGATTGCAATCATGGAACTTTTTCAATCTTTTCTGGTTAATTCAGTGTTCAAGAAAAATTACTCTAGAGACCAGAGTTCAAGTGGTGATAACTTTATTCAGTATGGTATCAAGGAGAGTTTGCAGAATATAAAGTATCCAAGATATTTTTAATCATAGAATGGACAAGTAACCAAATCACATGAGAGTGTGTTCCTCTTTTCAGCCATGTCCTGATTGGGAAAGACTATCTAAGCTTAGGACATTGGGTTACGAAATATAGATGGAAAAATACAAGCTAGCTACTTAGTTCATTAAACCTTTTGCTGACCCATCTTCCACATTCCTTTCTTTCTTTCTAAATCTTTTTATTAATATTAGTAATATGGACAGAATACAGATGATATATTGATAAAGAAATTACCAACATACACATTCCATTACATATGAAAAAAAAACATACATAATAGTTACAATATAAATGAGTTTACCAAGACATAAGCCATAAGATATATGTATGGACATAGTAAATCTAAATATTTCATAATGTATAATATAAAAAAAACATCTTCCACATTCCAAAAGCTTCAAAAATAGCATATGAGCTCCAGAAAGGAGAAAATCTAACAATGAATCAATTTAGCCACTCTTGTACATCTCCCAATGACTTGCTTCCATTATTGTCAAAAGACATAGGAGTGAATCATAAACATATTACGAAAGGCAATAGCAAACAGATACAGTAATATGAATAGCTATTATAAAAATATATGCAATCATTTGATCTTAATATGCAAACAAAAACAAATCTTAGGATAAGTCAAATATTATTTTTACCTCCTGATGTCCTGTTGGTCAGTTTAGAGAAAATAATATGGTTTACACAGATAGTAAACTTGTAAAGAAACAAAGTAAAAGATTTTCTATCAATACATTTTAGTCAGGATCCTCTTTAAAACATGTTTCATTGAACATTATCCAGTTTTCTCTTCTGTCATTATAAAATACCTGAGTGACATCTAATAAAAGTAAAATTAAAAGCCTTTGAGAGAAGATGTTTCCTCAAGTGGAGTGCAAAGCAACATCTTCCCACTCGCAACAGATATATTTTAACCTAAGGCTGGTGGCTCACAGAGCCAAAAATACTCTTTAGAACTTTAATGTGAACAAAATATCCTAGCAGGAATGTTTGTTAATGCTGCATGGGGGAGGGGAGGGTTTAAACTAGAGTTTCGGGGGATGGGAACCAGAGTGTCTGAGCAATTAGTGGAGTGGTTGTGGACCAAATCGAAAAAGGTGGATACAAAACTGAAGATGTTGTTTTTGAATGCAGAATAACTTGCAACACAGTTGCAGATCGGTAGAAATAATGCTGTGGGCGTCACTGAATCAAGGCTGAAAGAACATTATACCTGGGAGCTTAATGTCCAAGGATTCACATTGTAGCTAAAGGACAGGCAGGAAGGCAGAAGGGGTGAGTTGCTCTATTGGTAAAAAAAAATGAAACCAAACCATTAGAAAGAGGTGACAGAGGGTCAGAAGATGATGAATCACTGTGGATAGAGCTAAGGAACTGCAAGGGTAAAAAGACCATGATGGGGTTATACACAGAGTGCCCCCCAAACTGTAGTAAGTATGAGGCCTACAAATTACAATGGGAGATAGAAAATGCATGCCGAAAATGCAATGTTATAATCGTCATGGGAGACTTTAATATGCAGGAGGATTGATGTTGGAGCTGGATTACAGGACAGGGTGCTTACGAGATGGATTTTTAGAGCAGCAACTCCTCCTGGCAGCAACTGTTATGTCACCTTTCATTTAGAATACTTCCTCTTTGGGATGTATATATAGTGTATCTTCTGAATAGCTTCCAGAAATTCCAGCCATTGCTGCTCTGCCCCGTCATCCCAGCCAATGCTCTTTTCCAATCATTTCTGGCCAATTCTTTTATCACACCTCTGTAATTCCCTTGACTCCACTGTAATACTGATACACCTGACTTTAGCTTCTCCTTCTCAAATTTCCAGGTGAATTCGGTCATATTATGATCACTTTCTCCAAAGGGTTCTTTTATCTTAAACTCTCTAATAAATTTCTTTCATTGCAAGGCACCCAATCAATCCAGAATAGATGATCCACTGGTGGGCTCAACCATGAGCTACTCTAACAAGCTATTTTGTAGGTTTTCTAGAGCCTCGGGCCGAAACGTCAACAGTGCTATTTTTCCATAGATGCTGCCTGCCTTCTGAGTTCCTCCAGCTTTTTGAGTGTGATGCTTGGATTTCCAGCATCTGCAGAGTCTCTCTTGTTTTAGAAACTTCCCCTCTTGGAAGCAGAACCAATCTGATTTTCCTAATCTACCTGCATATTGAAATTCCCCATGAACATCCTGTTTCTGGCATGCATTTTTCAACTTTTTCCTGAACCTTCTTTGTACCTTCTCGTGAGCTAAATATGCCAAGTGCTGACTTGGCCCATTTTATCATGCACCTCCAAGTATCCTAAAAACTCATCCTTAATATTAGACTCCAACATCATATCTGGCTAACTGGCCCCCTTCCCTTCCTAGAGTGGAATGACATTTGCAAATGTTCCAGACCTCCAGAACCATTCCAGAATCTAGTGACTCTTGAAAGATCATTACTAATGCCTCCATAATCTCTTCAACCACCTCTTTCAGAACCCTGCTGTGTAGTCAGCTTTACGTAAACGCTAATCTGTAGCCGATTTAAATATCACAGGGGTGCCAAAATACACCAAGGAATTATTTTAAATTAGTATTTAATTGAATGCCAGCAACAGTCAGTAACTGCTTACCTGGAAGGATTCCAAGCATGTAAACAGATTTATCAAAACTTGGGTTCTGTGATACTTTCTGCGAGAGATAGAACAGAATCGTCTTGTTGGACAGAACTGAGCATTCAAAATCCAACAAAGATCTTTTCCCCTCTTTAGGTATTCAAACTTTCTGGATCAGTGAACAGAATTTAAAACTATATAAATAGGTCAACACAAAATTTTGACTCAAAAGGACAACTGACAACAGTGAAAGCCAAAATCAAAATAGAAAATGCCAACAGCACTCAGATAGCCAGATAACATCTGTGGAAAGAGAAACTTCAAATGAAATATCTTCAACCAGAGATGTCTGCACTGCTTTACATTTCGCAAAAGCTGTCTCTCCTGTTGAGGTTTTCTGGTAGATTTTGTTTCTCAATGACAACAATTCGAAGATTATTGTAAATACATTTCTTTGGCAAACAACAGTTAAGCAGATCAAGCTTGCTACAACATAGAGTATGAGCTAAATACCTGCATTATATAAGACAATATAAAATTAAAAGTTATACAGATGAGGTGGAATCAAAGAGGAGATGCTTGTGGAACATTCATCTCACAGATCATTTGAGTAGAATCCTCTGTTTTTTATGTGCAGAATAGTAAAACATTTATAACACAGGATCCATTAAATCTGGGTCAGTTGCAAGTTTATTGCCTCCAATCCAGCACTGCATCCATAGCCCTTGCAAGTCATGACTCTTCAAGTACACACCCAGTTACTTCTTAAATATGCAAAGGGTTTCTGCTTCTATCACTTTTCTAGATAGTGCATTCTAGAGTTCTACCACCCTCAGAGTGAAAAATAATTTCCTGCTCTTCCCTCTAATTCTTCTGACAACTACTTAGTGCCGTACTGTAAGGAACTAGATTCTTCATAATTATTCTTTCTATGTCCCCATATGATATAATTTTATATATGTTAAGTAGTTCTTCCCTCAGCCTTCCCTATTCCAAAGTAAACAACCTGAACTTATCCAATTATTCTGCAGAGATACAATATTCCATTCCCAGCAACATCTTCATAAATCACCACCTTCTCCAATGCAATCAACCCTTTTTGTTAAGGTGGTGATCAGAACTGTACAAAGTACTTAAGTGGTAGTTTCTCTGCTGTTCAGAGCTTTAGCATTGTAATCTCCGATGCTTCAACTAATTATGGAAAAAATCTCATAAGCCTGTGTTATTGGTATTTCCTAAATACAATAAATTCTGCAGATGCTGGAAATCCAAAGAAACACACACAGAGTGCTGTAAGAACTCAACAGGCCAGGCAGCATCCATGGAAATGAATGAGCATTCAACAATATAGGATGAGACCATTCTTCACCTCTGGAAAGGAAAGGGGAAGACACCAGAATAAAAAGGTAGAGGGAGAGAAAGAAAGATAGCTGAAGCCAGCTGGGTAGGAAAGGTAATTGTTATTTCCTGATACTTTTGAGGATCTGTGAACACATGCTAAAAGGACTCTCTGTTCCTCCACACTTCTCAGTATCCTCCTATTTATTGTACAATCCCTGCCTTGGTGCACCTGAAAAGTGACATTTTGTTAAATTACCATTTGCCCCGCTTTTGGCCAAGTAGCCTAAATATCTTCTAGTGGTCTAAATCTTTCATGTAACCACAAATCAACTGTCCATCATATAGTCACCTATGAACAGTATTACTTTACTTCTCACCACCAAACCAACTTTGGACCTACTTTGATTTTCACTCTTAGATTGAATGAACCTTTATCCTATTGCCCAACCTGGACTAATCAAAATTAATGTGGATGGCGTGAATTTTTTAAGAAGAGAAAGGGGATTAACCTAATTGAACAGACATGACCTTTACTTAAATCCATGTTCACATTCATTAATTAATCTGTACTTTGCCAAATAAAGATTTTACTGTGCCTCAGAATGCATTTCAATAAATTGCTCTATACCAAATGGACATTTAATTGCATGGCCAGTCACTTCCACCCTCTTCTAAGCAGCAATAAATTGTTTGCAGTGTTCCAACTCCCTGGAAATAAAAACTCAGCAGTCTGCAAGGATTGAAATAATGTAGTTAAGAGTCAGCAATTTCCTCACTTTCTTCCAAAGAACAGGAAAAGGTCTTTGTGCTTCCTCTTTCATAATACTTATCTCATCTAATATTCCTCACTTGTCTTTTTTACCTATAATTTTGGTTGTCATTTTGATGAAGTTCTTTTTACCCAGTTTCCTAGCCCTGCCATGGGTTGAATAGCTTTTACTTTCAAATTATACATATATTGCTATGTTTAATTTAGTGTATTCTGCTGTACGTGTATGATTTATGTTAATTTATCTATAATGATCATCTTATTTGTAATATACTGTGATTCTGCTGTAAAAACCTAACTTACATGGCATTTAATATGCCTATACCTACAACCATTAACTTGAAACTTGAACTAGAAATTAAACTTTTAATTTCTACAAATTTCCACTGGTTTGCAGTTGAGACTGGGTGGAATAAGAGATCCCACATCACTGCTTCCCAGCATGGGCTGAATACAGGTGTAACTCCAGTTAATTAAACGCAATGATATAATATTAGAAAGCTACAGCTGTGGAGTGATGAAAACAAAGCTTACTAAATTATTAACAAAAGAGAACCTGAAAATAAAGCAATGTGAAAACAAGGCGTGGTTGACACAGTCATGGCCAATCAACAGAAATGCAGTGAACTATGAAACTAACTGCAGATATAAACTGATAAAAGTGGAATTAGTAGTTGGCATCTGTGTCCTACTTATTGGGAATCATCTGAGTGAAACCACTGGAAGAGAAGTAATACTGATAAAACGTTTGTTGAAGCTCTGGCTATAACGAGTATCAGATATAGCGGGACAATATTGGAAAAGAGTAGTGTCCAAGATTTCTGCCATGGAAACAGGAATTAGTTCTGTTAAATCATACCAAGGGATTTGGTCAGATTTTTTTGTGTAATTTTGTGAATTGACTTTCCTAGAAACATAGAATACCTACATCACAGTACAGGCCCTTCAATCCACAATGCTGTACTTACTTTAGAAATTACCTAGGGCTACACATAGCCCTCTAAGCTCCATGTACCTATCCAGGAGTCTCTTAAAAGACCCTATCATATCTGCCTCCATCACTGTCACTGGCAGCCTGTTCCAAGAACTCACCACTCTCTGAGTAAAAAAAAATTACCCCTGATATCTCCTCTGTACTGGCTTAAAAGCACTTTAGTCCTCTGGTGTCAGCCATTTCAACCCTGGAAAAAAGCCTCTGACTATCCACATGATCAATGCCTCTCATCACCTTATACACCTCTATCAGGTCACCTTTCATACTCCGCCACTCCAAGGAGAAAAGGATGAGTTCACTAAATCTATCCTCGTGAGGCATGCTCCCCAATCTGGGCAACATCCTTGTAAATCTCCTCTGCACTCTTTCTAGAGTTTCCACATCCTTCCTGTAGTGAGGTGACCAGAACTGAGCACAGTACTCCAAGTGGGGTCTGACCAGGGTCCTATATTGCTGCAACATTACCTCTCAGCTCTTAAACTCAGTCCCACGAATGATGAAGGCCAATGCACCATATGCCTTCTTAACCATAGAGTCAACCTATGTAGCAGCATTGAGTGTCGTATAGACAGACCCCAAGATTCTTTTGATCCTCCACACTGCCAAGAGTCTTGCCATTAATGCTATATTCTGTCATCATATTTGACCTACCAAAATGAACTGCCTCATTCCTATCTGGGTTGAACTCCATCTGCCACTTCTCAACCCAGTTTTGTATTCTATTAATGTCCCGCTGTAGCCTCTGACAGCCCTCCACACCCCCGAACCAGGAACCCTGGATCAATAGTTCCGTGTGAGCAGCACTTTTTGCGTAACATAGAGCTGGCGATCAACTAGGGCTCAAGAAAACCAGCTACAATCCTGGACTTCTTGTCAGATTGCCAGCAGGTGGTAAGAGTGGGCTCCTTCACCTCCAACCCTCTGACTCTCAGTACAGGAGCCCCTCAGGGCTGCATACTGAGTCCCCTCCTTTACTCCCCGTATACTCATGACTATATCACCACCCAAAGTTCCAATCTGCTAATTAAATTTGCTGACAACACTACATTGATTGGCCTTATCTCAAACGAGGTGGCCTACAGGGAAGAAGTCATTTCTCTGACACAGTGGTGTCAAGAAAACAACCTCTCCCTCAATGTCGCAAAAACAAAGGATCTGGTTGTGGATTACAGGAAGAATGGAGACGGGCTAACCCCTATTGACATCGATGGATCTGAGAGATTAAACAGCTTCAAGTTCCTTGGCATCCACATCACCGAGAATCTCACGTGGTCTGTACACACCAACTGTCTGGTGAAAAAGGCACAGCAGCGCCTCTTTCACCTCAGACAGTTGAGGAAGTTCAGTATGGGCCCCCATATCCTAAGAACTTTCTACAGGGGCACAATTGAGAGCATCCTGACTGGCTGCATCACTGCCTGGTATGATGTGAACTTCCCATGATTCAGGACATTTACAAAGGCAGGTGTGTAAAAAGGGCCCAAAGGATCATTGGGGACCCCAGTCATCCCAATCACCATCTATTCCAGCTGCTACCATCCGGGAAGGGGTACCACAGCATAAAAGCCAGGACCAACAGGCTCCAGGACAGCTTCTTCCACCAGGCCAACAGACTGATGAACTCACACTGATTTGAGTGTACTCTATATTACACCGATTTTTCTATTTATCATAAATTATTATAAGTTACTATGATTGTACATGACACATTTAGATGGAGACGTAGCATAAAGATTTTTACTCCTCATTTATGTGAGGAATGTAAGAAGTAAAGTCAATTCAAAATTAAAATCTCCCCCCACGACAACCCTGTTATTGTTACACCATTCCAGATTCTGTCTCTCTATCTGCTTCTTAATATCCCTGTTACTATTGGGTGGTCTATAAGAAAGACCCAGTAGAGTTATTGACCCCTTCCTGTTTCTAAATCCCACCCACAGAGACTCAGTAGACAATCCATCCATGACTTCCTCCTTTTCTGCAGCCCTGACACTATCTCTGATCAGCAGTGCTACCTCATTTGCCTCCATCCCTTTCCTTTCTGAAACATCTAAAGCCTGGCACTCAATGTCACCATTGCTGCCCCTGAGCCATCTAAGTCTCTCTGATGACCACAACATCATAGCTCCAAGTACTGACCCATTCTCTAAGCTCATCTGCTTTGTTCATGATGCTTCTTGCATTAAAATAGATACATCTCAAACCATTGGCCTGAGTGTATCCCTTCCCTATCACCTGCCTATCCTTCCTCTCGCATTGTCTCCAAGCTTTCTCTATTTGTGAGCCAACCACCCCTTCCTCCATCTCTTCAGTTCAGTTCCCACCCCCCAGCAATCGTAGTTTAAACTCTCCCCAACAGCCCTAGCAAACCTCCCCGCCAGGATATTGGTACCCCTCAGATTCAAATGCAACCCATCCTTTTTGTACAGGTCACGCCAGCCCCAAAAGAGTTCCCAATGATCCAGAAATCTGAACCCCTGCCCCCGCTTCAATTCCTCAGCCATGCATTGATCCTCCACCTCACTCTATTCCTATACTCACAATCATATGGCACAGATAGTCCTCCTTCTTAACTTCCTTCCTAATTGCCTGTAGTCTGTTTTCAGGACCTCCTCTCTCTTTCTGCCTATCTCATTGGTACCAATATGTACCATGACCTCTGGCTGTTCACCTTCCCACTTCAGAATATCATGGATGCAATCAGAAACATCCTGGATCCTGGCGTGTGGCACCTACCATCCATGTTTCTTTCCTGCGTCCACAGAATCTGCTGTCTGACCCCTTGACTATAGAGTCCCCGATTACTGCTGCCTTCTTCCTCTTGTTGTTGAATTTGAGTTTGTAGACATACTGACCTGAAGCTAAAACTGAGGATAACCATAACACTTAAAAATAGGAATTCAATTAGTTTCCTAACTAAATAAAAAAACAAATGTTAATCTGTAAACCTTTAAACAGGAAATAACACTAGACCTAATTAGTTAAGGAAATTGGCAAAAACAGTTATTCTAATGAACCTCACTGATTCTAACTAAAAATGAATTTGGTTTTCATTGATATCTGAGACTTGGAACCTAAGACGGATTTTTAAATTGTTCTTACTCATGAAAATATTTTGTGTACATTGCTATTTTTATAAGCAAAATTTACCTCTAGAACTGTGTGTTTTCTATTCACTGTCTCTTTCCGAAACCTAGTGCTTTTGATGGCCCACTAGTACCTAGTGTAGTACTATGTAATTAGAATGTTCTCATTAATTTATGAGGGCTGCAACCAGTCACACGAGATGAATCAAGCACTACACAAATGGTACGTAAGACTTGGTGAGCCGGCCAGGAGGCAACTTATTAGATAAATACTCACACACTGATTATGAGACACAGCAGTAAAAGAATTTTATTTGTCAAATTCACTTTGGTTCAATTAAAATGTACAGTGAACAAAAATGGACGTCATAGAGAGAAAGGGTGTCCAAATGTTAAATCCTGGTGTAACAGGAACAAAGGAAATGAGGAAACACTAGACTTTCCAAAACAATATGGTTCAGTTGCCAGAGTTATTCCTCTAAATGACCCTGGTGCAGAATCTCCTAAAGTCCCTCGTAATAGAGTACAATTTTAACTGCGATGCAGT
Source organism: Hypanus sabinus (assembly GCF_030144855.1). Classification (NCBI taxonomy): domain Eukaryota; kingdom Metazoa; phylum Chordata; class Chondrichthyes; order Myliobatiformes; family Dasyatidae; genus Hypanus; species Hypanus sabinus. The sequence continues at coordinate 51,557,693 of NC_082715.1, forward strand.
ATCTATAGCCCTTGCTACCTTACACTCAATAGGCAAGCAATGACTAAAAACTTTCTACCATGTAGTTACTTTAGTCAAAGAGTACGCACAGAAATTTGGAAAATTTCTGAAGCATACCTTAGTGAATTGAAAACCCTACCCTGGAGGACTTAACTGGTTATTTTGGAAAACAGGCAATATAGTCACTTTCCTGTAGTGATCTCCATATAACAGCACATGATGTCATGATTCCTGCCAGGTCTGTTATAGCTGAATTAAATTCAGTACAAACCAAATTTCCTAAAGAACCACCAGTTATCGCCTTCACTGAGTCGGACTCCACTAAAGTGCAGAGTTTAACTTTGGTGATTCTCCTGTCCCTGCTGGAGGAAGAGAAGTCTTACCCTGAAAATACAAAGCATCCCTGATGTTTTCTCACATCATCACTTAGATTTCTGATGGACTGATGAATTGAAACATCGAATCGACGCGATTGATGAATCAACGTTCAAACACCGACCTCAACCTATACACCGAGAAGATAGAGAAGCTGTTCTAAACTTCTCCAGGAACTGCTAAGTGCAGAAGTGACCTAAGTCTGAATCTCTTTTTTCTTCTCTAATTGTTGTGGTGAGAAAAAAGATTGGGATGTCTATTTGTGTATCGATAATCAGAAATTAGACCAACAGACAGTTAAAGAAGCCTATGCACGCCCAAAGCTCAAAGACACTTCTCATGACTTTGACTGGTTCCAAATAGTTTTCAATGACTCACAGCCTCTATGAGCGTTCATCAATGACATCATTGTGTTCTCTAAAGACCTGGATGAGCATGAGGAAAGACTTATGAGAATCCTGAATACTCAGAGAGTACAGTCTTAAAGCTAGCTCTGGAAAAGTGTTTTTGTGCAGCCCTCAGTCAAATACCTTGGATTTACAGTATCTCATCCAGGAGTTCAATTTGACTCTGACAAGATAGCTGAAGTCAAAACCTGGCCAGTTCCCAGAGATCTGAAGAAATTCCTTCCTTGGATTTATCAGATATTACTGCTGATTTAGAAACACAGAAAACCTACAGCACAATAATACAGGCCCTTCAGCTCACAATCCTGTGCCGAACATGTACTTACTTAGAAATTACTTAAGGTTACCCATAGCTCTCTATTCTTCGAAGCTCCATGTACCTATCCAGGAGTCTCTTGAAATCGTATTCGCCTCCACCACCATTGCTGGCAGCCCATTCCATGCACTCACCACTCTCTGTGTAAAAAAACTTACCCCTGATATAAACTCTGTACTTGCTTCCAAGCACCTTAAAATTGTGCCCTCTCATGTTAGCCATTTCAGCCCTGGGAAAAATCCTCTGATTATCCACGCAATCAATACCTCTCATCATCTTATACACCTCTATCAGGTCACCACTCATCCTTCAATGCTACAAGGAGAAAAGGCCAAGTTCACTCAACCTTCTTTCATAAGGCATGTTCCCAATCCAGGCAATATCCTTGTAAATCTCCTCTGCACCCTTTCTATGGTTTCCACATCCTCCCTGCAGCGAGATGACCAGAACTGAGCACAATAATCCATGTGGGGCCTGACCAGGGTCCTATTTGGCTGTAACATTACCTCTCAACTCTTAAACCCAATCTCACGGTTAATGAAGGCCAATGCACCACATGCCTTCTTAATCACAGAGTCAACCTGCACAGCAGCTTTAAGTATCTGAAGATACCCCAAGATCTCTCTGATCCTCCACACTGCCAAGAATCTTACCATTAATACTATATTCTGCCATCATACTTGACCTACCAAAATGAACCACCTCACACTTATCTGGGTTGAACTCCACCTGCCACTTCTCAGCCCAGTTTTGCATCCTGTTGATGTCCTGCTGTAAACTCTAACAGCCCTCCACAGCTATCTCTGCTTCCTTTCTTGAACAAGGGAACAACATCTACAACCCTCCAATCCTGTGGAATCTGTCCCGTCCCCATTGATGATGCAAATATCATTGCCAGAGGCTCAGCAATCTCCTCCCTCAGCTTCCACAGTAGCTGGGATACATCTCATCTGGTCTTGGAGGCTTATCTAACTCAATACTTTCCAAAAGCTTCAGCACATCCTCTTTCTTAATGTCTATATGCTCAATCTTTTCAATCCATTGTAAGTCATCCCTACAATCACCAAGATCCTTTTCCATAGTGAATACTGAAGTGAAGTATTCATTAAGTATCTCTGCTATCTCCTCCACCTTTCCACTGTCACACTTGATTGGTCCTGTTGGAAATACAATACTGCAGATGTTGAAATGGTGAGGTACAAAGCACAGGGAAATGCAATATTGTAGATATTGAAATGCTGAGGTATAAGACAGAGGAGAAAATGCAGATATGTCAGCCAAAATAGTTCAGTTGGGAGAGCATTATGTTACATGCCCCTTGTGAATGTCACATGATCATGATGTAATTGAGTCTCTGCTGGGCATGATGTAATGGTCTTGTGATGGTGGAGTGGTGTAATTTTCCCACCAGTGAGAGGTCATGTGATAGACTGTTTCAACAAGTACAAAAAGAGCACGCCTCACTGTGACACAGGTCAGTTAGTGGCTTAATTCGTCAGTGACTCCGTTCCGCTGCGTATTTAATTTCATGATGCAGTTTCGTTTTAAAGTGGAGTTTTAATTTCTACTGTAAGAATCGTCATGCCGGCAGTTCTGAAAATTGCTGCCAGTTAAAGTCCAGTTGGAGAGTGAAGAATATATTGAAGTACAGAAAACCCAAAGGTTCGAGAAAAGTTCGTGTTGTCGGTGGTAAAACAGGTTCAACCTTATTTGATCTTCATTCAGAAGGAATTAGTAACCTGCGTCCGAGGTAGCTCCTGCATTGCTATAAGAGCCAAAAGAGCTGGATGCAGAGTTTTGCCAAGGAAAGGTCAGTACCTTTAAGCTGTTTCTTTTCCTTCGTCGTAAATCCTTCGGGCAAGGAATATTTTGGCTAGTATCAGCAGTAACGTCACGACATCGAGGAATTCATTGCTTCTAGGAAAATCTCTCCTAATTGACTGTGTAAATCATTTGGACTTTTGCATTTACTACTTTTAAGAACTGTTTGGGTTGCCGTATAGCAGTCCACTTCGGTTAAGTTAGTCGTTTGTTTACTTTTGGTTTTTTTATTGAGCAGTGTTTAATAAATGTTTTATTTGTTTATAAAAACGTGTCTCAGTTCTATATTCGTTGTTGCTGAACCATAACAACTAATCTGAAGATCTAAAGTTTCCAGGTTTCAGCATTGGCACAGTATCAGCATATCTGTTACTGTAGTCAAATAATTTTTTGTATTATTTTTTCATTTAGAGCTACAATTATTACAGCTCTAAATAAAATAAAATAAATAAAATTCTGTAATGGTGAGGGACAAGGTAAAGGAGGAGCAAAATGCTGCAGATACGGGAATAGTGAAATATGAATCACAAGAGAAATACAATACTGCAGATGCTGAACTTTTGAGAAGAGATGCAAGGAAGAGAATTACAATACCCCAGATACTGAAATGGTGAGGCACCAAGAGAATTTAAATACTGCAGAGTCTGGAATGATGAGGTACAAGACAGAGGTGAATCACAGTACAGTAAATATGTTAGCTGAAATAGCTCAGTTGGGAGAGCGTTAGACTGAAGATCTAAAGGTCCCTAGTTCAATCCTGGGTTTCAGCACTGTACTTATTTATTGGGCACCATGTTAGTGTGACACTATTACAGCTCATGGCATTCAATTCCAGCATCCTCTAAGTTTCCATAATTTATCAAGGATTTTTCTTGAATTGTTAAGCCACTCAATGATTTGACATCGAGGTACCCACCTACCAGGAATAACTCGAAGGTGAAGAATGCTAGCCAGTATTATAATCCGAAAGATCCACTGGAGACAGGTTCACTACCGTGTGTCAAGAAGTATTCAACTTAATCATAAAGGAACTTACATCTGCTCCAGTGTTGCTATTTGCTAACCCTCAGCTGCCATACATTTTACACTGCCAGCACTACTGGGTTAGAGGCCGTCCCCTACAAAGAACAGGACAGGCACCTTAGGATCATTGCTTATGCCAGCAGGGGACTCTCCCATAATGAATCAAGATAACCTGCCCATAAATTAGAGTTCCTAGCCTATTAGTGAATAATTTCATGATTATCTTTATGGTAGTCCATTTACTGTAGTAACAGACAGTAACCCCCAACTTATGTCCCTTCCACTGCTAGACTGGATGCAACCAGTTACAGATGATATGTAGTCCGATGACCATAAGTAGGACTATCAGATGATCTCACGTCCCAGAAAGAGCAGGCACTCATCTTGAAGTTTACGGAAAGTCATCTGGTGAACTTGGTTAATGTGGTTGAAGTTGGTGCTGGCATTGTGCAAGCTGCATGTAAGAGTCAGCTTATCAAACAGACAAAACCTGCAGATGCTACCATTGCATTTGTTAGATCCTTAATGATACAATCAAGTGTTATACTCTTCAGTTAGGCACTAGAAGATCTGTGTGGGGGATTACCAATCATTTCTCATCTCTTTGATGCTGAGATTACAGACTCTCAGTGAGCAGATCCTTGTATTAGGGAGGTCATCAACCAGATGGAAACTGGAGAAAAACCATCCCCTTCTGTCAGAAATGCAATCACCAGACTACTCTATCTTCTCAGAGAATGGGATCATTTGGAGCTAAAAGATAGAATCCTCTACAAGAAAGGATTAACCAGAGATAAAACAACAGACCAGCTTGTTTTACCTGAAAAATTTCAATCTGATGCACTTAAAAGTCTTCACAATGACTTTGGTCACTCAGGTATTAATCATACCGTGGATTTAGTCAGAAGCCAATTTTATTGGACCAAGATAGCAGCTGATGTGGAATAGAAGATTAAAACATGCGGATGATGTGTAAGAAAAAAGACCTTACCTGAGAAAGCTGCTCTGTTAGTGAATATTGTGACAACTCGACCCTTGCAGATGGTTCTGCATGACCTTTCTTACATTAGAACCCGATCAAAGTAACACAAAGGATGTGTTGTTAATAACTGATCATTTCACTAAATATGCTTTGGCCTAACCAAAAGTGCCTATGGGAGCATTTCATCTCTCATTACAGTTATCCTGAGCACCTACATAGCGATAGACTTTGAATCCCAGTTGATTACAGAATTGTGTGAGAGAACTGGAATTCAGAAAGTCAGAAATACACCATAGCATTCCAGAGGAAACCTTAGGTTCCCAGTTGACTTAGCTTTCAGACTACCCGTGAAAGTCATACGTGGTACATCACACTCTCGGTATGTACAAAATTTAAAATCTCATCTTGAGGAAAGCTTCAAGATAGCGATGAGGATTTCACAGAAAATGGCAGACCGAAACAAGGCCAGATACAACAAACATGTGACAGCTTCAGAGTTGAAAGAAAGAGACCCCAAGTGCTAGTAAGAAATGTGCACCCACAGTAAAAATGGGAAGAAATAGTTTATGTAGTGGTGAGCCAAACTGGTGATTAATTGCTCCTTGCGGATTTCTTCCTTCTGAACACAATGAGCAACTTTCTCCAGTCCCTGTTCGCAAGCACAGAACTTGCGGGAGTACTAAGAATGAATAGTCGGTTGAAGAGGAAGAAAATCAATTTGATTCTGAAGAGGATGAGGTTTACTACCTCAGACCAAGAAGTGTTCTTGTAGACACAGAGGAAAACCTAGAACTATTACATATCCTGAGCTAGGAATTCCTTTAGTGACAATAGCTCAGTCCCTTTTCCAAGGTATGAGTTCAGCTATAGCAGAGTCTCTTTGAGATTTCACATATGTGGAACACCCAAACCCATTACAGTGCAACCTATGCAAAAGGACTTGCATAAATTCAAATGGGGGGGGTGTAACCCAGGTTAATTAAACCCAAAGTTGTAATGTTAGAAAGCGCCACCTGTGGAGGGATGAAAATGAGGTTCACCAACATTTTTTTTAAAAAGAAGAGAACTTGGAACAAAAAAGCTATGTGAGAATGAGGCATGGCTGACACAAGCGTCGACAAGCAACACAAACCCAGCAAACTACAGAAACTAACTGAAGACATAAACTGTTAAATGTAGAACTAGTAGTTAGTATCTCTATCCTACTTTTTGGAAATGCTCAGGGTGAAACCTTGGAGGAGAGGTGATATTGATAAAAGATTTATTGAAGCTACAGCTATAGCGATCAACAGCTATAGCGAGATGACATTGGCAGAGAGTAATGTTCGAGATCTCTACCGTGTAACTGGGAATTAGTTCTGTTAAATCATACCAAAGGATCTGATCCTGTTTTTTGTGTAACTTTGTGAATTGACTTTCCGTGGATGACCCACCACATCATCCAACAAACCAACCAAGAAACTAGATGGCAAGATCAAAGAACCAGTGCAGGAACAAAAAGTGTCAAGACATAGAGATTTAATATGGTTGGGTGTATAAGCTTATTTCTCATTCGAAGGATCTCAATTTGATTCTCTGGAAGAACTACGTATTTTGCAAGAAATTTGATATGTTACTGAAATGATATTTACTTTGTTTAAAAGTTGTGCTGTTGGAGAATTGTCATGAATGGAGTTAAGCTGTATAAATATAATTTATTTTTGGTGTTGAAATGAATTTGTAGACATACTGTCCTGAAATTGAAATGGAGGTTAACCATAATACTTAAAAATAGGAATTCAGTTAGGGATAGAAAGGCAAACGTTAGTCTGTAAACCTTTAAATAGGGAATAATACTAGATCTAATTACATGGAGAAATTGGAGTAATAAAGGTCATTTGAATGAATCTCACTGACTAAAAAGGAATTTGGTTTTTGTTGATATCTGAGACTTGGAACCGCAGACAGAATTTTGGAATTTTGAATTGTTCTTACTCATGAAAATATTTTGTACATATTGCTATTTTTATAAACAAAACTTACCTTCAGAAGTGCGTGTTTTCTGTTCACTGCCTCCTTCCGATACTCAGAGATTTTGATGGTCTGCTAGCACCTGATGTAGTACTGAGCAGTTAGATTTTTCTCGTAAAGTGTGTGGCGCCAAGTCACCCGAGATAAGACAAGTGCTGCACAGGTGTTACACAGGGGTATGGCGGTGCATGACAAACAGAACAGCTTGGATGACCTGATAGCTCTGGCTATTCAAATCAATAACCAGGCAACTGAACAGTGCAGAGAAAGAATGCCTCAAACTTCCTACTCTTTAGATCACTGATAGTCTTCACCCTCTCCCTCATCACCCAGTACAGCCTGTGGAGGAGCCTTTGCAGGTGAGGCACATGCACCAATCGCAGGAGGAATGAGATCAGTGCAAGATTCCTGCCTCTCCTGCGGTGATCCGGGACACTTGCGGGCATCACCTGCCAAGCCCCAGATAAACAGAATACCTGTCAGCAGGAAAGGGAATTCTGATCGGTCGATTCTCCCTGAACGTGTTTTCCCCTAATCACATAATACTCCCAGCTTCCTTGCTGTGGGGATCCCAGACCCATGAGTTTCGGGCAATTATTGACTCAGGGAGAGCCAGGATCATCAATGATATTGCTCTGCCTCAGAGAGGGAGAGTTATGATGCAGCAGTTGAGAGATTATCAATGTCAAGGTGGTAGGTGGTCAGCCTCTGGGCAGTGGCAAAATCAACCTTTCCACAGAACCCCTCCAACTTGAAGTAGAAGATAACCATAGGAAACAGCTCTTCTCTCCTGTTGATTCACCTGAAATCCATAAGACCATAAGACAAAGGAGCAGCAGTTGGCCATTCAGCCCATCGAGTCTGTTCTGCCATTTCATCATGAGCTGATCCAATCTCCTATTCACCCGCCTTCTCACCATAACTTTGATGCCCTGACCACTCAGATACCTGGCAATCTTGCATCTCGGGGGACATCACGTGATGACGTAGGATCGAGGCATTGGGATTCCAGCTCCCTCGCAAAAAGTAATGAAATAAGGTTTAAATGAAGAAGAGTTTCTATTAGAAACTATTTATAAGTAACTCAGGATTATCTTTTGATATGGCTCCTAAACTGAAACAGAAGGAAGTTACTACTTCGAAGACTGTGCAAATTAGCGGGGAGAAAGGCCTAACCGTCTCGGTGAAGCCTCAGACTCAAGTTGGATCTTCTCCGACGAAGTGCATGGCATTTCTGATGATGCGGGAAAAGAAGTTACAGCAATGTCGGCGGTCTCTAAGAAGAAATGGCAAGAACAACGCATGCGCGAAAGTATACATGAACAGATGTTAACAAAACTACAAGCTTCAACTACAGTTGGAAGTGAAATTGAAAGTGAGTCGGAAGTTGAAACAGACTCTTTGGGAAATCCAGAAGAAAAAGAAGAAGAAAAGAAGGAAGAGATTAAAGGAGACATAAAAGATATCCTGATATATATAATGAATGAATTAAAAGTTATAAGAACAGATATAGTGAATGAATTTAAAGCTATAAGAACAGATATAAGAAGCATACAGAATATACTTGACAATGTGGTGGAAGAACAAAAGAAGATGGATAATAAAGTTAAAGAGATGGAAGTAAAAATAGAAGAAAACATGGAAAGAATAGAAAAGATAGAATACAATAAGCTTGCCTGGACAACAGAAAGAAAACGGATGATGGAAAAAATGGATGCGCTTGAGAACTCTAGTAGACGAAATAATATTAAAATTGTTGGTCTTATGGAAGGTACAGAGGGAGAAAATCCAATAAAATTCTTTCAAGAATGGATTCTGGAAATTTTGGAAATGAAAGAAGGAAGTCAAGTAATTGAAATTGAAAGAGCACACAGAGCTTTAAGACCATGACCTCAACAAGATCAAAATCCGAGATCAATTTTGATAAAATGTTTAAGGTACCAAGATAAAGAAATGATTTTGAAGGCAGCTACTCAAGGTGCTAAAAAGAGAAATGGGCCATTGATAGTAGAAGGGAAAAGAGGTTTTTTTTTATCCAGACATAAGCTACGATCTGTTGAAGAGGCGGAAGGAATTTAATCCAGTGAAAAAATCTTTATGGGAAAAGGGCTATAAATTTTTATTGAGCTACCCAGCAAAATTGATAATTTTCCTGGATAATGGAGAAAGAGAATTCTTCGTTGACTACCAGAAAGCGGAGGAATTTGTACAAGAATTACCTGATGTCCATGAAGAGGACTAAAGAATTATAGAAATAAAATGGACTAATGATGAAGACTGAAACAAGGTTGGACCTGATGGACAATTATAAGAAAAAAAAAACGGTTGAGGAGTATTAGTTGAGAGCAGAGACATTAATTTTTTTTTCTTTTCTTTAATATATTTTTCTTTTTCTTGCGGGGGAGCTGGGGGAGCTCCTGATCGATACCTGCGAGTTTCACGTGTACAATCATGGCGATTGCCATGACCCGTAAAATGGGGGGGGGGTAATGTTGTGTTCTTTTTATTCGCAACATTAGTTGGGGGGGTATTTTGTTTTTTCTTCTTATATATTAGTTATCTTTCTTCTATTTTTCTTCTTTTTTGCCTGGATGATTGGGGAGAGACTCATAGCAACATGGAGAATTTTAAAGAATTCCCAAGGTATTATGAATGATTAATTTACTTAATTTTTAAAGTTTTAATGAAAATGGAATTAATGGACCTGTGAAAAGAAAAAGAGTTTTAACATATATTAAGAAAATGAAAGGAGATATAGCTTTTTTACAAGAAACACATTTAACAGAAACAGAACATAAGAAATTAAAGAGAGATTAGGTTGGAAATGTCATTGCAGCTTTATTTAATTCAAAATCGAGAGGAGTTGCAATTCTGGTTAATAAATCTTTACCAATGAAAATACAAATTGTAATAATTGATTCTGGGGGGAGATATGTGATTATATATTGTCATTTTTTTCAGAATTATGGAGTTTTATGAACATTTATGCACCAAGTGAAAACAATGCAAAATTTATACAAGAAGTTTTTTTTTAACTTGGCTGATGCACATGATAAAATATTAATAGGTGGAGATTTTAATTTTTGTTTAGATTCAGTTCTGGATAGATCAACTAAAGGTGCTATAAAATCAAAAGTAACAAAACTAACTTTATCATTAATGAAAGATTTAAATCTGATTGATATATGGAGAAAAATTAATCCAAGAGAAAGAGATTACTCATTTTATTCAAACAGACATAAAACTTACTCAAGGATTGATTTTTTTTATTATCAAAAAACATTCAAGATAGAGTGAAAAGTGTGGAATATAAAGCAAGAATATTGTCAGATCATTCCCCCTTGATAATGACAGTGATAATGATGGATAAGGAGGAATCGATTTATAGATGGAGATTTAATTCAACTCTATTAAAACGTCAAGATTTTTGTGATTTTATGAAAAAACAAATTCAATTTTTTTGGATACAAATCTACGTTCAGTTGAGGATAAAATTGTATTATGGGAAGCGATGAAAGCATATTTAAGGGGTCAGATTATAAGTTATACATCTAAAATTAAAAAGGAATATGCAGCAGAAATAGATCAATTGGAAAAAGATATCATAAAGTTAGAAAAAGAATCTCAAAGATATATGACAGAAGAAAAACGAAGACAACTTGTTAATAAAAAACTACAATATAATACACTCCAGACATATCATACAGAAAAAGTAATTATGAGAACTAAACAGAAATATTATGAATTAGGTGAAAGATTGCATAAAATTCTTGCTTGGCAGTTGAAAACAGAACAGGCTTCTAAAACAATAAATGCAATTAGAACAAGTGTAAATAAGGTATAAGCCTTTAGAAATTAATGAAACTTTCAAAAATTTTTATACTGAACTATATCAATCAGAATCACAAAATAAGACTGCTGAGATAGACAAATTTTTATCACAAATAACCCTTCCAAAATTAAATTTGGAAGAACAGAAAGGATTAGATATGCCCTTTACATTAAAAGAGGTTGAAGAAGCTTTACGATCACTTCAGAGTAATAAATCCCCAGGAGAAGATGGTTTTCCTCCTGATTTTTATAAAAAATTTAAAGATTTATTAATTCCTCCTTTTATGGAATTAATATACTAAATGGAAAGAATGCATAAACTTCCGCAATCTTTTTTAACAGCGATCATAACTGTATTGCCAAAAAAAGATAGAGACCCTTTAAAACCAACATCATACAAGCCTATTTCTTTGTTGAATACAGATTATAAAATACTAGCAAAAATTTTATCTAATAGAATATCTAAATATTTACCAAAATTAATACATATGGATCAAACAGGTTTTATTAAAAATAGACAATCAATGGATAATATAACTCGGTTACTTAGTATTATTCATCTGGCACAAAAAAGAGAGGTAATGAGTGTGGCAGTTGCTTTAGATGCAGAAAAAGCATTTGATAGATTGGAATGGGATTTTTTTATTTAAGGTATTGGAAAAATATGAGTTAGGAAAATCTTTTATACAATGGATTAAATCTTTAAATACTAATCCTCAAGCTAAAGTAGTTACAAATGGTCAGATTTCAACACCATTTTGCTTCATGAGGTCTACTAGACAAGGCTGCCCATTATCACCTGCTTTATTTGTATTGGCAATAGAACCATTAGCAGAATTAATTAGAACAGATTCAGATATTGGGGGCTTTAAAGTTAATCAAGAAGAATATAAGATTAATTTATTTGCTGATGATGTTTTGATTTATTTAACAAACCCATTGCAATCGTTGCAAAGATTATCTTTTAGATTGGAAGAATATGGGCAAGTATCAGGCTATAAAATAAATTGGGATAAAAGTGAAAATTTACCCCTCACCAAAGGAAATTACAATCAATGTCGAATAGCAACTCAATTTAGATGGTCAATGAATGGGATAAAATATTTAGGTATTAGAGTTGATAATGATGTAAAAAATTTATATAAACAAAATTATTTGCCATTATTAAAAAAATAAAAGAGGATCTTGATAAATGGATGATGTTACCAATAACATTAATAGGTAGAGTTAACACTGTAAAAATGAATATATTTCCTAGATTGCAATATTTATTTCAAAATTTACCAATACAATTACCTCAGAAGTTTTTTCAAGAACTGAATAAATCTGTAAGGAAATTTCTTTGGAAAGGTAAGATGTCAAGAATATCATTGGAAAAATTGACATGTAAATTTGATCTTGGAGGGTTACAACTTCCAAATTTTAAGAATTATTATAGAGCAAATCAACTTAGATTTATTACGTCTTTTTTTGATGAAGAAAAATCGGCATGGATTAAAATAGAATTGGATAAGATAAGAGAAAATATACCAGAAGATTTTATATATAAATGGGAATCCAAATGGATACGGGAAAAAAAGAACCTCTTATATTGAGACATTTGATTGATTTATGGAATAACGTAAATATAGATGATGAGATAAAGAAATCTTTATTAGCAAAAAGAACTTTAATTCAAAATAGGCTTATTCCTTTTACAATGGACAATGAACTTTTACATAATTGGTTCCAAAAGCGGATTAAATATATAGGTGATTGTTTCGAAGGAGGTATATTGATGTCGTTTGATCAATTAAAAAATAAATATAAAATATCAAATAACACTCTTTTCTGTTATTTTCAATTAAGAGCCTATTTACGAGAAAAGCTGGGACAAACAATGTTGATGCCAAAACCTAGTGAAATAGAAATATTGATTCAGAAAGGAAGAATTAAAAAATTTACATCTTGTATGTATAATTTGATTCAAAAGCAAATAATTAAATTAGGAATTCATAAATCAAGACAAAAATGGGAATCTGATTTGAATGTTAAAATTGATGGGAAAAACTGGTCAAGATTATGTTTTGATAGTATGAGAAATACAATAAGTGTTCGACTTAGATTAATACAATATAATTTTTTACATCAATTATATATAAAACCACAGAAAAATAGATTAAATTCAAATATGTCTGAACAATGTTTTCGATGTAATCAAGAAATTGGTACCTTTTTACATTCTACTTGGTCTTGTTTTAAAATTCAACCATTTTGGATAAATTTAAGACTTTTATTGGACCAAATTACCGGAGTACAACTCCCACATAGTCCACTATTATTTTTATTAGGAGACATTGAAGGGACAATACCGAAACTTAAATTGAACAAGTATCAGAAAAAATTTATAAAAATTGCATTGGCAGTAGCCAAAAAAGTTATCGCAGTTAGTTGGAAATCTGATTTATATTTAACTATGGATCATTGGAATAATGAAATACATAGTTGTATTCCATTTGAAAAAATTATGTATAATTTAAGAAATGAATATGATATATTTTTGAAAATTTGGCTCCCATACTTACAAAAGATAGGATTAAATACATAGGTCCTTTGAAGATAAAATTATAGTAATTGGGGAAAGTAAAAAATAAATATCAAAATTATTTTGAACTCCATGGAGCATGTGGGGATCCTCCGATATCCAGGCAATCTTTCTCTTCTTTCTTTTTTTTTAGATAAGGGTTAAGGGGGGGAGGGTTAAAGGGAGGGGCAGGGTTAATATTATCTTTCTTGCTATTTTACTATTACATTTATTCTTTGTAATTTCTAAAACTTAATAAATAAATAAATAAATAAATAAATAGATAGATAGATAGATAGATAGATAGATAGATAGATAGATAGATAAAGTCTTGCATCTCTGTTCTAAATGAGCACCTTGCAAACCTCAAATCATATCCCCTCGTACTAGACTCCCCCACCATGGGAAACAACTTTGCCACATCCACTCTGTCCAGGCCTTCCAACATTCGAAATGTTTCTATGAGGTCCCCCCTCATTCTTCTAAACTCCTAGGAGTACAGTCCAAGAGCGGTCAAACGTTCCTCATATGTTAACCCTCTCATTCCCGGAATCATTCTGGTGAATCTTCTCTGAACCCGCTCCAATATCAGCACATTCTTTCTTAAATAAGGAGCCCAAAACTGAATACAGTATTCCAAGTGAAGTCTGACCAGTGCCTTATAGAGCCTCAACATCACATCCCTGCTCCTATACTCTATTCCTCTAGAAATGAATTCACCTTCTTTGCCACTGACTCAACCTGGAGGTTAACCTTAAGATTATCCTGCATGAGGACTCCCAAGTCCCGTTGCATCTCAGCACTTTGAATTCTCGCCCCATTTAAATAATAGTCTGCCCGTTTATTTCTTCTACCAAAGTGCATGACTGTACACTTTCCAACATTGTAATTCATTTGCCTCTTCTTTGCCCATTCCCCCAATCTATCCAAGACTCTCTGCAGACTCTCTGTTTCCTCAGCACTACCAGCCCCTCCAACTATCTTTGCATCATTAGCAAACTTAGCCACAAAGTCATCTATTCCATAATCCAAATCATTGATATACAACATAAAAAGAAGCGGCCCCAACACGGACCCTTGTGGAACACCACTGGTAACCAGCAGCCAACCAGAATGGGATCCCTTTATTCCCACTCTCTGTTTCCAACCAACGCTCTATCCACGTATGTAACTTTCCCGTAATACCATGGGCTCTTATCTTGTTTAGCAGCTTCATGTGTGGCACCTTGGCAAAGGCCTTCTGAAAATCCAAATACACAACATCCACTGCATATCCCTTGTCTTGCCTACTTGTAATTTCCTCAAAAAAATTGCACTAGGTTTGTCAGGCAGGATTTTCCTTAAAGGAAACCATGCTGAGTTCTGTCTATCTTATAACCATATAACCATAAAGCAATTACAGCACAGAAACAGGCCACCTCGGCCCTTCTAGTCCGTGCAGAACGCTTACTCTTACCTAGTCCCACTGACCCGCACTCAGCCCATAACCCTCCATTCCTTTCCTGTCCATATACCTATCCAATTTTACTTTAAATGACAATACCGAACCTGCCTCTACCACTTCTACTAGAAGCTCGTTCCACACAGCTCCCACTTTCTGAGTAAAGAAATTCCCCCTCGTGTTACCCTTAAACTTTTGCCCCCTAACTCTCAACTCATGTCCTCTTGTTTAAATGGAAAAAGCCTATCCACATCAACTCTATCTATCACCCTCATAATTTTAAATACCTCTATCAAGTCCCCCTTCTACCTTCTACGCTCCAAAGAATAAAGACCTAACTTGTTCAACCTTTCCCTGTAACTTAGGTGCTAAAACCCAGGTAACATTCTAGTAAATCTTCTCTGTACTCTCTCTATTTTGTTGACATCTTTCCTATAATTCGGTGACCAGAAGTGTACACAATACTTCAAATTTGGCCTCATCAATGCCTTGTATAATTTTAACATTACATTCCAACTCCTATACTCAATGCTCTGATTTATAAAGGCCAACATACCAAAAGCTTTCTTCACCACCCTATCCACATGAGATTCCACCTTCAGGGAACTATGCACCATTATTCCTAGATCACTCTGTTCTACTACATCCTTCAATGCCCTACCATTTACCATGTATGTCCTATTTGGATTATTCCTACCAAAATGTAGCACCTCACACGTATCAGCATTAAACTCCATCTGCCATAGTTCAGCCCACTCTTCTAACTGGCCTAAATTTCTCTGCAAGCTTTGAAAAACTACCTCATTATCCACAACACCATCCACCTTAGTATCATCTGCTTACTTACTAATCCATTTTACCACCCCATCATCCAGATCATTAATGTAAATGACAAACAACATTGGACCCAGTACAGATTCCTGAGGCACACCACTAGTCAGTGGCCTCCAACTTGACAAACAGTTATCCATCACTACTCTCTGGCATTTCCCTTCCAGCCACTGTTGAATCCATTTTACTACTTCAATATTAATACCTAATGATTGAATCTTCTTAACAAACCTTCCGTGTGGAACCTTGTCAAAAACTTTACTGAAGTCCACATAGACAACATCCACTGCTTTACCCTCGTCAACTTTCCTCGTAACCTCTTCAAAGAATTCAATAAGATTTGTCAAACATGACCTTCCACGCACAAATCCATGTTGACTGTTCCTAATCAGACCCTGTCTATCCAGATAATTATATATACCATCTCTAAGAATAACGTAATTAATTTACTCACCACTGACATCAAGCTGACAGGCCTATTATTGCTAGGTTTACTCTTAGAACCCTTTTTAAATAATGGAACCACATGAGAAATCGCCAATCCTCCGGCACCATCCCCGTTTCTAATGACATTTGAAATATTTCTGTCAAAGCCTCTGCTATTTCTACACTAACTTCCCTCAAGGTCCTAGGGAATATCCTGTCAGGTCCTGGAGATTTATCCACTTTTATATTCCTTAAAAGTTCCAGTACCTCCTCCTCTTTAATCGTCATAGTTTCCATAACTTCCCTACTTGTTTCCTTTACCTTACACAATTCAATATCCTTCTCCTTAGTGATTACCGAAGAAAAGAAATTGTTCAAAATCTCCCCCATCTCTTTTGGCTCTCAACATAGCTGTCCACTCTGATTCTCTAAGAAACCCCAATTTTATCCCTCACTATCCTTTTGCTATTAATATATTGCTTATTTTGCTTATTAATATATAATATTATTATATAAGCTTATTGATTATTATATATATTGCTTATTAATATTTTGCTTGTCATATGCCTCCAGGTACTCCGTAACCTCATCCTTGACAATTGACTCCAACAATTTCCGAACTACCAGTGTCAAGCTAACAGGTCTGTAATTTCCTTTTTGCTTCCTTGCCCCCTTCTTAAATAACAGAGTGGCATTTGCAATCTTCCAGTCCTCCAGAACCAGGCCAGAATCTATTGACATTTGAAAGATCATTGCTAATGCCTCCGCAATCTCCACTGCTACTTCCTTCAGAACACGAGGGTGCATTCCATCTGGTCCAGGAGATTTATCTACCCTTAGACTATTCAGCTCCCCAAGTACTTTCCCTGTCGTAATTGTGACTGTGCATATTTCTCTTCTGGAAATCTGCTGGTACTTAGCCTTCCCTGGCTATCTGGAAACAACCCACAAATGATTGGTCCCTGAAGACGCTCCAAGAGCTGAGTGTGTCTATGTACCTGCATGGGTTCAGCTCAAGCCCCTGTCAGCATATCCTCTCCTGTGCCAACTGCTAGTGTGAACCTGTCTGGCATTCCGTCTGAACATCCTGACCTTCTTAAGATATCTTAAGGTCACCACCCTGCCTCCACACCAGCCAGGCGGAAGCACCATAGACCGCTTACCCGGTACTAGACTTCCCCGGGGATGGCACTTTTTCTTCTCTCTTCCTGAGATAGTCACCTTGGAAGAATGTATCAAGGGACAATTGCCATTAGGATTTACCCATCGGTCAAGCATGCCAGCAGGGGTGGGCACCTTTTTTGCATGCATGAAGAATGGCAAGCTCCATCCCTACATTGGTTATCAGTTCCTAAACAACATCACAGTGAGGAACCGCTACCCTCTTCTCCTGCTTGTGTCTGCATTTGAACATCCCCGAGAAGAAACTATATTTCCCAAGATAGCTGTGTGCAATGCTTACAACCTAGCTCATATCCGAGAAAGGGATGAGTGGAAGACAGCATTTAAAATTTCCACTAGCTACCAAGAGTACCTCGTGATGCCTTTTATTCTGGTGCACGCCCCTGCTATTTCTCAGGCCCTGGTCGATGATATGCTCTGGGACATGTTGATTTCATGTGTTCGGACAACATTGTTACCTATTCTCACACTCGCCAGGAGCACATCCAGTGTGTCCAGAGGGGTCTCAGATGGCTCCTTGTGGGGCAGCATAGTAGCATAATAGTTAGCACAATTCTTTACAGTACAGGCCACCTGGGTTCAATTCCCACTGCTGCATATAAGGAGTTTATACATTCTCCCTGTGAGCACGTGGGATTTCTCTGGTGCTTCAGTTTCCTTCCACAGTCTAAAGACCTACCAGTTGGTAGGTTAATGGGTTATTATAAATTGTAAAATAATTTATAAATTATTATAAATTAAGCTAGGGTTAAATCTGGGGATTGTTAGTGGCATGGCTCAAAGGGCCAGATGGGCTATTGTACACTGCAAATAAATAAATAAATAAATACATACATACATACATACATACATACATACATGTGCCAAGCCAGAGAAGTGTGGGTTCCGCCGCAAAGAGCAGGTGTCATTCTTGGGGTATGTCCTCACTCCTTCCAGTGTTCAGACTAAGCCATGTAAGGTTCAGGCCCAAATCATCAATGGTCAAACAGGTGAGTTGCCTCACGGGGATTGCAGACTTTTTTCACTGTTATTTCAGCGTGCGCTCAGCAAGAAGACCTGTGCAGGATTCCTATGGACACGTGAAGTAAGCCAAGCATTCTCAGAACTGCGGTGACGCTTTATTGGTGCTGCAACATGCAGACTCACGCCATCCAATCACCGTCGAAGCTGATGTCAGCTCTGGACCTGTACTCTCCCAGCAGCCTTCTGTAGATAATTAGCTGCACCGCTGTGCTTTTCTTTCCTGTGGCTTGAATCCTGCCAAGTATAATTATGATATCAGGACCCAAAAACTTCAGGCTGTCAAGGAAGCCCTTGGTTACATCCTTTCACCTGAAGACATAACCATGGACCTGGTGAAAGTGCATGCCATTGTTGAATGTCCCTGACTGTGCTTCCTCAAACAGCTATAGTGCTACTTGGGCTTGTCCAACATCTGCCACCCTTTCATCAGGAACTACAGACAAATTACTGCTCCTATCACCTCCCTCCCCAAGCCACCTACCTCACTGATAACGTGGTCTACTGCCACAGACTACTGCTTTTGAGGAATTTAGGAGATGCTTCACCACCTCTCCCATTCTTCACCAACCAAACCCCTCTGAACCTTTTGAGGTAGAGGTGGATGCATCTAATGTGGCGCCTCGCCATCGTCTCCCAGTGAGAACTAAATGGGAAGACGCACACTCGTGCCTTCTTCTCATGCAAATTTAGCTCTACACAACACCGTTATGGAATACAAGACAGGCGGTTACTCACCATTAAATGGGTCTTGGAGAAATGGAGACACCAACTGATGAGAAACATTGATCTCTTCCTGAACTTCATATCCGTTCAACAGATCTGCCAACTCAAACACGTCAGTCTCGCTGCACCCTCTTCTTCAAGCAATTCAACTTCACCATCTCCTACAAATCCGGCTCTAAGAACACCAAGGCAGACACCCTGTCACAACAATTCAACCCAGCTGAAATGGAAATCAACCTTCAGCCCATCATTTCATCCTCTCAGATCCTCACCCCAATTGTCTAGGACCTTGCAAACCAGATCCGCTAGGCCATACAGCATGGGCCTACTCCATCTGACGTACCTGACAACCGCATGTATCTGCCTTCAGCCTTGCGCACTGAGACACTCCTCACTTCTCTCTGGCCATCCAGGCACACGATGGACCTCAGGTATTCTGGAAGGCCAGTTTTTGTGGCACAATGAATGCAGGTGTAGGTCAGTTCATCTCTGCCTACCCTCAATGTGCCCAGCCCAATTCCCTCAATTAGTGACCCTCTGGGTCCCTACAACTCCTATGTTTCCTCACCGACTGAGGTCCAACATCACCATGCTTTTCATGGGGTTGCAACCTTCCATTGAGGCCATGGTGATCATGACAGTGGTAGACCAGTTCTCCAAATTGGCTTACTTCATTGCACTCCCCACACTTCAGTCAGCTGCTGAGACAGAGGATCTTGGACTCCAACATGAAATTCACGCTGGCATCCCTCAAGACGTTGTGTCAGACCGGGACCTGCAATTTGTCTCCCGCTTCTGGTAAGCCTTCTGATCCCTCCTCCACACCTCAGTGAGTTTGTCCTCTGGCTACCATGCGCAGACCAGCAGTCAGTCAGAAAGAGCCAATCACTAAGTGGAGAGGTTTCTGTGATACTTTGCTGCCACTAACCCTTCCACGTGGAAGAAGTATTTGCTCAGGGTTGAGCTGTCCCTCATTCTAAACACCTTCTCTGCCACAGGTGCCCTTTGAAGAGCTTCATGGCTACGAACCCCAGTTGTTCCCCACAGGGGAACCAACTGTAGAGGTCCTGTCTGCCAGGGCCCTGGTCTGCCGATGGTGGAATGCTTAGAAGACAGCATGGAGGGCTATTTTTGCTGCCAACTGTTCCTACTGCCACCAGACCAACCACAGGCATGGGGACTATGGTGGCTGTCCACCCAGATCTGCTCTGTGCATTGACTCCTACAAGCTCTCACCCCAATTCAGATTACTCATCGCATCAATCCAGTCACTTACTGTCTCCAGCTTCCAACGTCCCTCAGGATCACAGCTATCTCCATGTATCCTGCCTCAAGCCCGTTGTCCATCGACCACTGAATCCACCTGAGCCTGCAGCTCCAGAAACTGGGATGGTGGAAGGTGGTATAGTGTACGCAGTTCGGCGGTTCTTGGATTCACTTTATTGTGGATGGGCGTGCAGTATCTGGTCAACTGGAAACAGTACAGCTCAGAGGAGAGGTCCTGGTGGCCATCCAGTTTCATCTTGAATCCATCACTTATCGAGTTCAACTGGACCATCCGGATCATCCTGGGCCATCGGGTGCCGGCTGTAGAAGGGGCTGGGGGTCCTGTCAGGCCTATATAGGCAGGCATCACCCACTCTCCACCCAGCTAGCAGGAGCTACCTGCTATTCATTTCCAATTCACCATCGGCTGCCTACTTAAACCCAGCTCACATCTTTGTTCACCCATCAGAACAGCAGGCATCAGCCTAATCTTCAGTTACCTTGTTGATTGTTGTGTTTATTATCTGTTCTCTCTCATTTTGTGACCCCTCCTGGCTTGTTATTTTGCATTTTATTAGTAAAATATCGCTTACTGCTAAGTCGTCTCCATTCCTTTGCTTTTGGGCCAGGCCTCCTCTGCATTTCCTGACAGAATGGGAGAACGAGCAATTGACCCAGCAGAGTTGACATGAGCACGTGATCCAGATGCAGCAGAAAAACCAATGGATTCAGATGCCCAAAAGCTTCAGTGGATCCCCAACCCAACACTCCAATTTTCTTTCCCAGTGCGTCTTGTACTTCAAACTCCTGACATTTCTGTATTTTGCAGACTGAGCCAAGACTGCATACATCATCTCTCTCATGACTGGCTGAGCTCTGACCTGGGCCACTGTTAAGTGAGACAGTAAGACTCCTCTTTGTAACAGATGTGAGGATTTCACTGCTGAGTTGCACCAGGATTTCGACCATCTGGGAGGTGGAAGGGAAGCAGCAGAGCAGATACCTTGCCTGTGTTAAGGTTCATGCTTGGTGCTGTATTTCACCATCGAATTCAGGACCAGCATGGTGGTGTGCAGCTGCATGCAGAAACTCTACCATCACGGCCTCCCGGAGTGCTTGACAGATGAGCTGTCTATTCAGGAGATTGCTCACCGACCTTGAGAGCCTCCATATGGAATGACCCTCTGGATCATCAGTCGGAACTCCATTTCTGCATTTCCATTCCTAGAACCACTTCAGGATCCGTATCAGCAAAGACCCCAGAACACGTGTAGTTCGTGAGAGCTCCCTTAAGCCTCCAAGAGCGTGGGCATCGGCAGAGAAACATCGTATGTGCTTACTGTGGAGCAGCTGATCATCCACACATCAAATGCCACTGCATCCGGGAAATAGCACCACCAGATTGAGACAAGGGGCTCTCAACTGGTAAGCTCCCCCAGCCTCTTGTTCCAGCACTGTAGCCCAACTCACTCTTTCTGCCCTTCCCTGTGTTCCAGTGGCTCTATGTGGCTCCAGCCTCTAGGCTCTGGTAGATTCCAGCACAGCAGGCAACTTTCTGGATTGGACTCTGTGTGTGCAGCCTGGGCACTCTATCTCTCACCCCTTCTGCATCACACCCATTGATGGCCATTCCTTTGCTCTGGGATGTTGAGGCCATCTCTATGTTTTGCTTGTTATGATTGGTATCTGTTCCCTCTTGTCTTGTGGCCCCTTATGGCTTGTTATTTTGCAGTTTATTAGTAAAGTATCATTTACTGCTATATTGTCTCTGCTGTTCTGCTTTTGGGTCAGGCCTCCCCTACATTTCCTGACACTGGCAAAAAATGGGGGAATATGAAGCACTGGAAGTTATGGAATGGTCAATGATGTTAGAGTTTGTAGGCTTATTGGGTAGGATGAGAAAAAAAATATCCAATATGATCACAATCAGGTTTAATACTTTAGCAAAGGCAATGGCTCAGGAGTGCAGATATAGGAACTTGCATTCCTGTGGTCTTGAGAGTAAAGGGACATTGTGGGTGATTTGCTGGGTTTCAGTGATAGATATTGAAGACTTTTTTAAAAAAAAAACAAGTATGATGCTGAAGTGAGGAGCACCTGAGGAGAAAAGAACTATTACCAGATAGAGCAGTTTAATGGGACTAGGCTTGAGAGAGCAGCAGCCCTCTTCCTATTTCACAGCAGCAATAATAAAACTACAAAATCTTCACATTGATTCCATTGATTGCTGTGAGAGTTGGATGGCAATTTGGAACCTATGGTGTGTGCTATTATTCCTGTCCACTTAAACTAATGGCTGGAAAAGGGAGCAATGCCATCCGTTGATTGCCCAGCAGTTCCCCGTGGGGACTGCTTCACGAAAGGCACACAGACAAAAGCAGAATCACTCTGGCAAGTTTCAATGTTATTCTGTTCCAATTTACCTACATTAGATTAAAATAATTACAGTGATTCCGGGTTAATTGGGACACCTCGTGACCAGTATATTTTAGTCCAGTTAAGCAACTGCTCCAATGAACCGAATTTTCATGGAAATATTTAAAAAGGTATAAAAAAGCCAAACTACTACTTAATTGAGCAACAATTTATGATTTTAAATGAAATCCAGAATAAATTAGAACACGACCAATACCTCTACAGTACTATAAAACTGTGTATTAGCTCCTAATAGTTATCAACAATGGAATTCATCCAGTGTACAGTGCCGTGTTCTTTTGATTGACTGTAAAATGCAGACAAATGTGTAGATAATGGACTGCCATCACACAATGTTTTTGATGATTGCATCCTCCAACTCCTGCAATTTATTGTAATATTCATGGTGATTGTCGATAATTTCAAATTCTTCATAGTTCCTCACTTGTTGAATGAGTGAAATCATTTCATTTTCACTCCCAGCCATTTCTGGCATCTCCAAGCCTGAATGCTTGAAACTGCAGAGAGCAAACGAATTCCAAATTGTCTTACAGCTTATTTCTCGCCAACCATCCGTAACAAAAATCACTGCTTTTTGAACACAAAGTCATGCAACTGATGCTATTTAAAAACTGCTCACTCTAAGTACAATATAGTGTCTAACGGCCACACAAGTGTACATGACTGACGCTAGTGAGAAACTGTTCAGCAACAGCCTCCTGTCCCAAATAAGCTGCATGCATAGTGTCCCAAATATACAAAGGGAAATCAAAGCTACTTTCTCAATTAGTTTTTGTTCTTTAAGTGTTGTCCTAAATAAGCTGCTACCCCGATTAACCAAAGGCCCAATTAACCAGATGTATATATTCTCAACATGCCGTCATTCATTCCACCGTAACATTATGAGACCCACTTCCATCTTGAAGCTCCACTAACTAGAAATGTGAGTCGAGAATAGAGCTACAGGATAATTGTCTGAATCCTGTAATTCTCTCAACACGGCTCCTGGTTGAGAACCTTTGTGAGGAATGAAAAGTTGATGAAACATGGTATATATTTGATACTTGAAGTCAAATTTCTGCTGCAGATATTTTTATTATTTGGCTCACTCTGTGCAGAGTATAGTGTTTTATGCTTCACTAATGAATAAATCCTAGTGACAGGTGGCTTTTGCACCATTACATCCAGATGCTGGTTGAGAGAACAATTCTATAAGTGACACAGTCACACTCCTGAATGCTGACAGCCTCACAATGTTAAAAAATAAATATACTGACATCCAGTTATGTGGATGGTAAGAGTCTCAGTTGAAGTGCTGTGCCAATGGTGGTCCATGCAGCAAATTGATCTGGAAGTTCACTCAAGCCTAATGCTTCAGGGAAGAAAACAATGTTGAGCAATAAAGATGGCAGAAAATGATGGATACATGAAAAAATGTATATTTTGAATAAAAATCATGAATTAAATGTTATTTATGGATTCATAACTTTCAGTGGGCTCCTCTGGTTCCAGCTCTTTCCATTCATAAGTTTGTGCTTGATTCTTTTTAATGACATCACAGTTGATGACCTCACAGCTGCCTTCCCTGAATACTCCTTTTCACTATTTTGTCAATAGAGTCATTCCAATGCAAGCCAATGAGGAAGGGAATTTTTTTGAAAGTTCAGCAAATTAGGGGCTCTGGAAAGCAGGCATATATGAGATGATAAGACCTAGAGTGGATTAATCTTTTTTTTTTTTTTAATAATTTTTTATTGCATTTTTAAATGATTACAAAGTATGAAAAAACAATGTATATAACCCATACCCCCTCCCCTTAACCCCTCCCCCCTAACTGCCCTATAGAAAAAAAAAGAAAGAAAGACAGAAAGAATGCCTGGTGGTTGGAAGATCTCCACATGCTCCATGGAATTCGTAATAATTTTAATATGTATATTTATTTCTTTCCCCTAATAACCAATTGTTTCATCTTCAAAGCATCTATATATTTAATCCTGTCTTTTGTAAATAAGGGCTCCAAATTTTCACAAATGTTTCATATTTATCTCTTAAATTATAAGTAATTTTTTCTAATGGAATACAACCATAGATTTCTTTCTTCCAAGAATCTATACTTAAAGAGTGGATTAATCTTGATAGATTTTTGATGAATACTCACTTTTCAGAGCCCAAGAGGCTTATTGCTAACCTCAGCTTCTTCACACTGCAACTTGAATTTTCCAAAGGGTCAGAGTTGTATGTAACATTGTTAGACTTCTAACCAGTATTCATTGCTCAGTTTCTTGCAGTAAACAAGAACCAGTCTTCAGTTCTTTATGTAAATTGAAAGCAATAATCAGTCTGAAGTTAAAAGGACAAATATGCAAACAAGCAGCACTGTCTTCAGAGCGCAGGCTGCTGGCCCACAGCAGGGGATTAGCTCTTCAAGAAATATGGCTTGTAAGTGAAGTAGTAATGTGACATTCTCTTCTGCACCAGACCAATGTTTATTACCAGCATCAAAATAGACTACACTGGCTAAGTCATTTAGTTTAAGGAAGCTTGCATACCAGAATGATGTTATCATTTAACACATCAAATGTTGTTGCAGGTATCAATCAATAGTTGAGATGTTCATATACTGAGAGAGTCAACCCTCACAGCATTAACTTTTGGTGTCTGGTATTTCTGTCCCCAGAAAATTTAGACCATGGACCAACACTGAATCATGGCTGTGGTCATCACTGAATCATGGTTGAAGGGTGGTTGTAGTTGGGAGCTGGATGTCCAAGGTTATATGTTGTATTGGAGAGATAGGAAGGTAGGCAGAGGGGTGGGGTGAACCCATGCATCCATAGAAAGGATATACAAAGACACCTTACTGAATGGTGCTGGAATTGAACTCCAGAATGCTCTGAGCTGTAATTGCGTTGTGCCAACTGCTAAGTTACTGTTGCGCCCTAATGAATTATGTAAACAATCAAACAATATATTTAAAATATTACTCAAATATTACTGAAATATTATATACACTACTTTTCTTCCTGCTTAGTCGAGGAGTGAAACTTCGAACTTCCTTATTTGTGGAGCCTTCAATTTCTCTCTGTCATTTATCCTACATATTCCTTCTGAAACTGCGTTTGAAGAAATCCAAGCATGAGTGGATGACCCAGGGACAGCAGAGCTAGAAAGCTGTTGGTTGTGGAGTGTGATGCCTTACAATATGCAAAGAGAAGCTTCTGATCATCTGTTTCAGTGTAGCGTGCTCTGGTGACATAGTGTGCTCTCAAAGCCTTTGACCTTGGGAATATCCACCACTGCTTGAGTTTTCTCAGCACACAATAAGTGGTGCTTGGTTTAAAGGATTCATACCTTTTACATTGTGCTCTGAACCCATAATGTTCTAATCTTTTTATCACTGTTTTGAGACTTTGGAGATGTCCCTTGTCATCCTCATCAGTAACAACAATTTAATCCAGATAATACTGAGAGCTTGGGCAGCCTTGCAGTGCCTGGCTCACAGCTTTCTGCCAGAGTGCATGTGCAGATGCTACTCCAAAAATAAGCACTCACAGCAATAAAGCTCTTTGTGAGTGCTTATGGTGAGAAACACTCCTCTTCTATCTCCGTCTGCAGGTAGGCCTCACCTAAGTCCACTTTGCTGAAGGGCTTCTCTCCAGAAAGGTTTGCAAAAATGTCCTCTATCCTGGGTAGAGGGTGTTGATGTACTTTCAGTACTAGGTGGATGGTGTCCTTAAAATCACCACCAATGCTGACAAAACCATTCTTCTTGGCTACTGGGGCCATTGACTTTGCCCGTGAGCTTCACTCAGCTTCGGAAAGAATTCCTTCAGCTTCCATGCTCTCTAGCTCACTGGCTACTTTATCATGGTTGGCATAAGGAACTGGGAAGGCTTTGTAAAATTTGGATTTGGCATTTTCATTTAACAATATTTTATCCTGGATATATTTCAGTTTTCCAATGTCATCCTTGAACACTTCTGTTGCATGACCCCGTACCTTTCTTAATTTGCTTTCAATTGCAGGGGATGTGGCAAGTAAATGGTGGATAGATCTCCAATCAAGTTGTAGTTGTCTCAGCCCTTCACATTCCCTCAATGCTGGTCCTCCTGTTTTTACCACATACAAGCTCAATGTGGCTTGTCAGTCGTTGTATTTCACTGTTACAACTGCCATTCCCACAGGAGTTATCTTTTCTCCAGTATAAGCTTTTAGTTGGATACCTGCGGCTTTAGTTCAATATCTTTGAAACTACATTCAAACTCATTTTGTGGAATTATAGAAACAGCAGAGCCAGTGTCCAATTTCATTTTAATTAATCTGCCATTCACTTCTGGAATAAACCATATTGCTTGTCTCCTGTTAGTTTTCACATTGTAAATTTCAAGGCCGCCCAGTCCTGTGTCACTCTCATCATTATCAGACTTTTCATCAACAGCATGCAGATTAGTGTTCTTTTTGAAACAGCAACTTGACCTTTATTTTTTTCTAATTGTTATGCAGTCTATTATATTTGTCTGCCCAACATATTCTGTGTATGTGTCCTACTTCAGTGCATTTTCTGCAAGTTTCACAATGGCATATCAGCGTAGTGGTTAGAACAATGTTAAATGTATAAAACATGTCTGCATCAGTGTTACCTTGTATTTCCATACAATGTTACATTAGGTTGTTACACATCTATTGTCAGAGAAGTACTTGCATAAATAGGTAAACCACTTTCATATGAGCAAGGACAGAAAACAGGGCAAAGTGAGTATACTTATTTATTCAGTAAGTTATGGGTCAAGGTATTTGGTGAGTACATTTCTAACTCTTCTGGCTTCAGTCTCGTTGCTGTCTGTTCTAAAATTGTTAGGTTGTGTTCAAGAAAACAATGAAATGTGTGCTGCCGTCACCATCTGTTCCGGCACGTCATGACAGCGTTTTTAGAAATCTCCAGTTACCCACACTACTCTGCCCAATTGGCGTGTTCAAATTTACACACTCTGGAAGGCATTTTAGAAAAGCTCTGTTTTTGGGGGAGAAAAATGCCTTTTTAGTGTGGCCGGAGGGTCAAAGTGATGAGAAAAAGCTTCGGTTATGGATTTATCCAGTCTTGTGTGGATGTAGCCTTAGTGTCATGGTGGCATAATGATGTTTGCTATTCATATACTTCATACATATAACACATAATGAATTACACAAACAATGATTAATTAACCTATATTAATTATATTACTGAAATATTGAATTCACTACAGAACCCAGCACACAAGCAATCTGGACCTTGCTGCAGACAAGAGAGGGAAGTAAGCTAGTTCTTGAACAGTAGGTTGATGCAGTATAATATCCCTATGGTGAGGGTATCTGTACTTTCATCATATAGGGCAGAAATTCAGCTCACTCTGCCATCACAGTATTGAATGGCAGAGTGAGCTGGAGGGGTCAAGTGGCCTAAGACTGCTCATATTGTCTCATATTCTTACGGGTGAATGGGCTTTGAAGAGAGTAAGCAGGCAGGCAGCAATATTTTAGATAAACTCAAGTTACTGGCAGCAGATAGAAGACTGAAGATGAAGGACACACTAAAGACTGGAGGAATATCAGTTGGTCAGGCAGCATCTGGACTGAAGGGTTTAGGCCCGAAACACCAACTGACCATTTCCCTCCATAGATGTTGAGTTACTTGATGAGTTCCTCCAGCGTTTTTGTACATTGCTCATGGTAATAGCAGGTGGAAGACATATGTTTGTCCAGAATCAACAGAATGGGAAGTCTGAAGGACACAGAGCCACAAGGTAGTGAGCAGTGTGGAACAGATTGAAGGAAAATAGTGCAGTTAAACGTAGACAGTCATAGTAAGAGTGCAGATCTGTAGCTGGAAGGTCATCTGTAGGTCGCATGTGTACAATATGCTTCAAAAAGAGGGACAGTGTCAATCAATAGGACATGCTGTTTGCAATGGTTAATGAAAAATGATTGCTTCAGTATTTCATTATTTCCACTGTTTATTTGGGGGAAATTTTTGTTCACTCTGTCTTAAGTTATTTAATCTCAACAAAACAAGCAGTTGGAACATTGTAATTGAGCTCAATAGGTTTTGCACAATATTTGACTCTACTGAAGCATAGCAGCAGATTGAATGGTTGGTTGCAGAAATGACTGGGTGATTTTGAAGCAGGGATAACATTTCAGCAGTGGCCTTTTCACTGATTACTGCTACAGGTTTTTAATACACTGCACTATTTAAGATGGCAAAGCCAGCACAGCTGTCATAAGCACAGTTTGTGTGCATAAGAGCATGATAGGACAAGGAGATAACAATTTAAAATCCAAGGATATAAAAATAAATAGATGAAAACAGACTAGATACACTTCTGTTGTGCTTTGACAAGGGGGTAGACAAGAAAAATTAGCTACAATTAAATGCTTAAAGGAAGAAAAGGTTCAGATGGTTCAGAGCCATGGTTTTCAGGGGATATTGGAAACTTGGTTAGGAAAAAGAGAGATATCTACAATAAATATAGGCAGCATGGAGTAAATGAGGTGCTCGAGGAATATAAAGACTTTAAGAAGAATCTTAAGAAAGAAATTAGAAAAGCTAGAAGAATATACAAGGTTGCTTTGGCAAGTAAGGGGAAAATAAATCAGAAGGATTTCTACAGTTATATTAATAGCAAAAGGATAGTGAAGGATAAAATTGGTCCCTTAGAGAATCAGAGTGGATAGCTATGTGTGGAGCCGAAAGAGATGGGGGAGATTTTGAACAATTTCTTTTCATCGGTATTCACTAAGGAGAAGGATATTGAATTGTGTAAGGTAAGGGAAACAAGTAGGGAAGTTATGGAAACTATGACAATTAAACAGGAGGAAGTACTGGCAATTTTAAGGAATATAAAAGTGGCTAAATCTCCAGATCCTGACAGGATATTCCCTAGGACCTTGAGAGAAATTAGTGTAGAAATAGCAGGGGCTTTGACAGAAATATTTCAAATGTCATTAGAAACGGGGATGGTGCCCGAGGATTGGCGTATTGCTCATGTGGTTCCATTGTTTAAAAAGGTTTCTAAGAGTAAACCTAGCAATTATAGGCCTGTCAGTTTGACGTCAGTGGTGGGTAAATTAACGGAAAGTATTCTTAGAGATGGTATATATAATTATCTGGATAGATAGGGTCTGATTAGGAACAGTCAGCATAGATTTGTGCGTGGAAGGTCATTTTTGACAAATCTTATTGAATTTTTTGAAGAGGTAACGAGGAAAGTTGACGAGGGTAAAGCAGTGGATGTTGTCTATGTGGACTTCAGTAAGGTCTTTGACAAGGTTCCACACAGAAGGTTAGTTAGGAAGGTTAAAATGGATTCAACAGTGGCTGGATGGGAGATGCCAGAGAGTGGTGGATAACTGTTTGTCAGGTTGGAGGCCGGTGACTAGTGATGATCAGGGATCTGTATTGGATCCAATGTTGTTTGTTTGTCAATATACATTAATGATCTGGATGATGGGGTGGAAAATTGGATTAGTAAGTATGCAGATGATACTAAGGTAGGTGGTGTTGTGGATAATGAAGTAGTTTTTCAAAGCTTGCAGAGAGATTTAGGCCAGTTAGAAGAGTGGGCTGAACTATGGCAGATGGAGTTTAATGCTGATAAGTGTGAGGTGCTACATTTTGGTAGGAATAATCCAAATAGAACATACATGGTAAATGGTAGGGCATTGAAGAATGCAGTAGAACAGAGTGATCTAGGAATAATGGTGCATAGTTCCCTAAAGGTGGAATCTCATGTGGATAGGGTGGTGAAGAAAGCTTTTGGCCTGCTGCTTTTATAAATCAGAGCATTGAGTATAGGAGTTGGGATGTAATGTTAAAATTGTACAAGGCATTGGTAAGGCCAAATTTGGAGTATTGTGTACAGTTGTGGTTACCGAATTACAGGAAAGATGTCAACAAAATAGAGAGAGTACAGAGAAGATTTACTAGAATGTTACCTGGGTTTCAGCACCCAAGTTACAGGGAAAGGTTGAACAAGTTAGGTCTTTATTCTTTGGAGCATAGAAGGTAGAGGGGGGACTTGATAGAGGTATTTAAAATTATGAGGGTGATAGATAGAGTTGACATGGATAGGCTTTTTCCATTGAGAGTAGGGGACATTCAAACAAGAGGGCATGAGTTGAGAGTTAAGGGGCAAAAGTTTAAGAGAAACATGAGGGGGAATTTCTTTACTCAGAGAGTGGTAGCTGTGTGGAATGATCTTCCAGTAGAACTGGTAGAGGCAGGTTTGGTATTATCATTTAAAGTAAAATTGGATAGGTATTTGGACAGGAAAGGAATGGAGGGTTATGGGCTGAGTACAGGCCAGAGGGACTAGGTGAGAGTAAGCGTTCTGCACGGACTAGAAGGGCCAAGATGGCCTGTTTCCGTGCTGTAACTGTTATATGGTTAAGAAAAGAATGGTACAAGGGAAAATGCTGTCATTTATTAGTGACCACACCGTGATATTGGATGGAAGATGGAATACTGAGGAAAGGTGTCAGTAAGGCAGGAACTCATCACTAATCATGACTGGTATTTTATTGACTGGTGTGGTAGTAAGAGATGGTTTGTGCATGACTGATCTGCCTTCACTGTAATGTGCTTTCTGAGAATTTTTGTCCCAGTGTGCTTTGTTCATCTACTTGTTCATCAGCTTTGTTAGCATGCACCTGAGGACAATATCCTCTTGCAATGGATTTCTGCTGGGGGACTTTCTACTCAGCTGACCCTGCCCAATATACTCTGTTCCTGGAACAGATTCCAGATCCACACGCCCTCCACCGGTGGCTTGGACCCCAGGCATTGTTCATGGATGCTCCAATTTGAGGTTATGCTGTTTACAAGCTGTCTTCTTCTGATAACAGGTCAATATTAACTTAAGACATCCTCAGTATCTCGTCCTATCCTCTGATTATGTAATTAGGTTAGGCTATGCCCAATGCAATCATGTTCAGTCTATGTTCATCTGATTGTGCAGTCAGGCTATCAAAATGGTGGTATGGATACGAAAATTAGATCTCCATCATTCATTCACAAACAAGAGAAAATGTCAGATACTGAAAATCCAAGAAGCACCCACAGAATGCTAAAACAACTCAACAGGCCAGACAGCATCCATGAAAAGAAAGTAGAGTCAACATTTGAGGCCAAGACCAGGACCTGAAACATTGAAACATTGACTGTTAACTCTTTTCCATAGATACTGCCTTGCCTGGCCTGCTGATTTCCTCCAGCATTTTCTGTGTGTTCCAACTTTCATTGTTCTCTTCCCTCTGTCACCTTCTCCCTGAATGTCATTATCATTCTGTTTCCTAGATACATCATGACAGCAAATGAGGAACATTTGCCCTACCCTCCGGGGCCATCCAAATTCTGGAAGTTTGCACATAGCTGCCAGAAATTATTTAAGCTCAAGTTAGAATGGGAAAGATGGCTCAAAATATCTGAAATGAGGAATTGAGCGCAGGTTATGCATTCTTTGCAGCAAAAGAGATCAGGGGTAGAATGAGAATCATGAAAAGGAGGAGCAATGGGAGCAGGACTGGTGCTGGTGACAATTGGAATAATAAGTTGAAGGATGGAAATAAGGGGAAAATTTATAAATACATAATTTATGAACTATTCTCGGAATCTAAAATGCAAAGTGAACTCAACTAAAATAAGGCAATCCAGAACACAAATAAATGCTTATGTAAATTACCAGCATGACACGAAATAACCTGCTTCACCTCTCACAAAAGCAAATATGTCAGAGGGAACATCTTTGCAATTAATGTGCTGCTACAACCAGTGACTCTGAACTTAAGCATCAGCTTTCCCTTCATTGATTTCCGACCTGTCAAACTTCTCGTTCAGAAAAGTCTTCAGTCAAACCTCCACAGAGGCCATGAAAATGTATGGCAGTCGTTAAAGTAATTAATTTCCAAGACAAAATAGCAATTGTATAAATTCAAGTGTTATTTTGGGTGCCACTTTGCTTCAGAGAGTAAGTTTATCCAAGTAGCAGTCCACACATTAACTATCTTTTGAAAGCATGGGCTTAAACAACATGAAGTACTGTTATCAGGTTAGTGCATTTTCAGAGTGCTACTATCAAATGTCAAGCATGAGCGAATGAGTTGAAAGACCAGTTGTCCTATTGGAACAATCACAGCATTAGGACCGAATCAGATATTCAAATCTACTTTAAAGAAGCATGTGGAAAATGCAAATAGGTATGGATTGTAGGCTTTCTATGAAGTTTTGCCTTCAAAAATCAAGTAATACAACAGCATGTTTAAAGGTTGACAGAGGGAAGTGCCCCTTTCTTCACTTAGTGGCAGGATAAAATCAAATTAGGTGCACACAAAACACTTCCTTTGCCTGTACCACAACATGAACGTCTTATAAAAGGATCAACATTATCAAGCAAATCTAAGATTTTAATGTCTAACAACTGTTCTTGTGGTCTTTCAGTGAAACTGGTGGAATTTGTTGATTTTCAGATGAAAGAGATTCTCTTAAAGGCAGTTATGACTATCTTCTATCTAGCTGTATTGGCACCTGTAAAGTGAAAGGTTAACTTACTTGCCGGTCAAAAGCTGCTTCCGCTGTGCCAATCATTGATTGGCCCATTCGGAGGATGCACCAGCTCTTTCCCATTGACTGGCTTTCGCGTTGGTAACAGCTTCCCATTCTGGGTACCTCAGGGGTATTTGATTAGCACGTGAGAAAGACTCTGTCACTTTCACTGGGGCTTGCTTCAGGCTGTGGTTGTGAGCACCACTGAAGAACCATTGGGAAAGTTTGTGGCAGGCAATAGGATAGCCCATGTGTGTATCTAGCTAAATACTGTACCTGTTTGCTGAATGTTTCCCTTTGTAGTTGTGTAACTTGATGAGACTTAACAAAGTACCTGTTGAGTTTGAAGTGTTACTGAATCTTTAGTGCTATGATTTTTCTAATTTAGGGTGGCTTAGATGTTTGGTTAAGTGTTTTACTGTTTGCATGTAAATAAATGGTTAATGTGTTAACTTGGAATCAATGTCATTAGTCTGGCTTATTGAATCCACGAGCCTGCTGTCCGTTAACAGTACCTTTAACGGAATTTGGGCAGGATGACAACAGGAAAGTAAACAGAGTGTTTCCAACTGACAAACCCCACTAACACGTCCACCACCTCTCTCCACCCCTCCACTCAGCCCCAAGGAAAGAAAAGCATGGGAATTTAAGAAGACATGCAATTTTAATAGACAAAGGAGGATCGATGGATTTTGTGCATTTAGAGTTTCAGAAGACCTTTGATAATGTGCCGCACATGAGGCTGCTTCAAAAGATTAGAGCCCTTGATATTACAGGAAAAATATTATCATGTGTAGAGCAATGGCTAATTGGCAGGAGGGAAGAAGGAGTGGAAATAAAAAGAGGTTTGCTGGTCGTTTGCTGGTGACTAGTGGTGTTCCACAGGGATTAATGTTGGGACCACTTGCTTTCATGTCATATATCAATGATTTGGATGGTTTTGAGGCCAAGTTTGCGGATGATACTAAAACAGGTGGAGGGGCAATCATGTTAAGGAGACAAGGGAAGTGGCAGAAGGACTTAGGTTAGGAGAATAAGCAAAGAAGTGGTAGTGATATTTCTTTACAGTGTCAGGAAGTGTATGGTCACAGACTTTCGTAACAGGAATAAAAGCATACACTATTTTCAAAAAGGGGCAGAAAAGTCAAAACTAGAAGATGCAAAGGGACTTGGGAGTCCTCGTGCAGGATTCCCTAAAGCTTGATTTGCAAGTTAGCATTCATTTCAAAAGAAGTAGAATATGAAAGCAAAGGTTTTATATGGCATTAGTGAGACTTCAGTTGAAGAATTATGAGCAGTTCAGAGGAAGTTCATGAGAATGATTCTGGGAATGAAAGAGTTATTGTATGAGAAGCATTTGATGACTGTGGGCCTGTACTTGCTGAAATTTTGAAGAATGAGGGTGATCTCATTGAATCTTATTGAATGTTGAAAGGCCTAGATAGAATAGATGTGAAGATGTTTCCTCTGGTGAGGGGAGCCTAGGACCACAGGGCACATTCAGTTAGAACAGAAGTTAGAAGTTTCTTTAGCTAGAGTCCAATGTTGAGTTCAATGTTGACTGGCAACTCCTGCAATGCCGCCGGTGCCAAACTGTATCAGCCTCTGGCCATCCTTTGAATTCATTAGTTGTGTGAAGAGGGGGAGGCCACAGGTTGCCTCAGGTGAAATATGAAATATGTTGCCACAGGTGGCTGTAGGGGCCATGGCAACGGGTGTATTTAAGGCAGAAGTAGATAAGTTCTTGGTTAGTCAGGACTTGAAAGGTTACAGGGAGAAGACAAGAATGGAGTTGAAAGGGAAGATAGATCAGCAATGATGAAATGGCCCAATGAACCCAATGAGCTAATTATAGTTCTATCTCTTATGATGTTATGGTCATAGTGCAGGAATCAATTAATCAACATTGGCAATCATTACATGTAGAATCAGAGATTTGTTTGTTATAAAAGGGAGTCATGTCCATACATCAAACCTGAGCCAATTTCCAAATATATCCCAGAAAACAGATAAAGAAAATTCTATGGTGGAGTACCCTGGAAACAATTGTTCATACAACTTGCTTGTATCTCTAATGCATCTCACACTTCTCAAAGGAAATTATCAATGTTAAGAACCATTTGTGTGCTTTTACACTATTCAGATAATTGGCTGCCCAGCAGTATACCCATCCTGACTGAATTTGTGTGAAAAGAGGCTAGTTAAAGTACAAATTTAAAGGGTCTGAAGAAAAAATTAATCCATTCAAATTAACATGTTTCTTATAAATTTCAGGCTGGTAGTACGTGTTAATTTTCCATTTGATACTTAGGTTATTTCATTTTCAAGAGCTACTTCTATGAAATGGCACTCCAAGTGTGGCTTGTCAAATCATGTGCCAGGAAATCACAGTCCAATTAATTTTAATGACCATCTACAGTCATATTCATCTCAAGATTTGGGTGTGTTTGGATGATAGGCCATGGAAAGAAAGAGCTGTGGACTTACAGAACCAGCAGAGCAATGAGATTTTCTTTCCAAATTTCCTTTCGTAGGTAGGAGGATTACATGTGGGATCACCATAACGGGCTGGGGTAATCAAACCCAACTATTCGAGTATCCAGGAGATGAGGCAATAAGAGTACAAGCATAACAAATATATTAAGCCTAAGCTATTATCATAAAATAGATAATGCTGTTTAAAAAGGCCATTCATTCATTCAGTCAGGCACTTGGCTGAGGATAATAGGGGATATGGAAGGCCCACCATTCACCTGTCCTATACCCTAGTACCAGAAAAGTGCAAAACATTATGAGATTGAATTTCAAGTGGATCACAGTATGCAGAAGCAACACGTTCTAATCCCCAAAGGTATCATGCTGATTAGCTTTAACAGTAAGGATTGTCATCAAAAGACCAGAATAAGGGTCCGCCATAGTGATCAAGTACTGGAATCATTTCTGTAAAGGAAGGGGATTGACATTATCTAATTGCCAAATCTAAGCAGAAGCACACCCATGGTGAATGGTAGCCAAGGGTTGTTTAGAAAGCTTTCAGTCATTAATTTCTAAAGAGAGCCTACAATTCCCTACTGCTGCATGAGCTATATCAGTGGGAAGGGATAATCCCTGCTCCTGTATCCCAAATGACCAATAGACCCATGAGCCCACAGAGCAAGTGGCAATAATGGTATTCGAGGCTGAAGCCTAGATGTCTCTGTGTCAACACAAGCAGATTTGTCAGCAATGTTGTCAAATCTTGTCAATGGCAAAACATCTTTCAAATGAGTGGCCACATAGTAAACTGTAATGATAATATGTGATGATTGACTCCAAATGTCCTTCCATAACTCTGCGCCCCACAACACCGGGGCAACCAGAAAGTACGTCCATTAGATGGAATCGGTATACATATGGGCTTCTTCAGTTTCATGTATAATGACAGTATGCACAGCTTCAGGCTCTGCATATTGACTTGACCTATCAGAGGAACTTGAGAAGATTAAGGTAGCTAAAGAGGAATACAAGAGAGAGCTGGAGAACAAGCTTGGTCAGGGTAACACACAGGAGGTGTGGATGGGCATGAAGAACATCACTGGCTTCAATCAGCCTAGCTGTAGAGCCTCAGGATACAACTGTGATTGGGCTAATGAGTTAAACCAATTCTTCAATAGGTTTGATAATTGCCCCCCTGTTCTCACCCTCCTCAGTGCACCAGTCCAGGGGCTGAGGCGCCCAATGCTCCCTCAGCACCAACAGCTTCTCTCCTCTCTCCTCCTTCAGCAAGTGGATGAGAAAAACTTGCTACCACATCCTCCTCCTTGTCCTGCACCTACCACCCACACCTCCACATACCAACGGTTATCGTCCCTATCTTCACCTCCCCCTGCCCCACCTTCACCAACACCCCAGTCATCATGGACTCACCTTCACTACTGAGCAGGTGAGAAAGGCTCTGGGGAGACTCAGACATGGCAAAGTATTGGGACCGGACGGTGTGAACCTCCAGGCCCAGAAGGAGCGTGCTGAGCAGCTGTGTCAAGTTCTCCAGTGCATTTTCAATCTGAGTCACAGCCTTGAAAGGTTTCTGACTGTGTGGAAAACATCATTTGTGGTCCCAGTACCCTAGAATGGCCAACTTAAAGTCACAAATGACTACTGTCCAGTGGTCCTAATCTCACACACCATGAAGACCCTAGCGAGGCTGGTTCTTGCTCACCTCCGACCCTGGGTTGGAGCAATCAGTGGTCCCCTGCAGTTTGCCTACCAGGAGCACATTGGAGTCATGATGCTGTAATCTACCTGCTGAACAGAGCCTACTCCCATTTGGATAAGCAGGCAGCACTGTGAGGATCATGTTTTTTGATTTCTCAAGTGCCTTCAATAACACACAGCCCTCAGTGCTGGGGGGAAAGCTCTATTTAATGCAGGCTGGCACTTCCATTGTATCCTGGATAATGGACAACCTGACCAGCAGACCGTAGTTTGTGCTGCATCAGAGCTGTGTGTCAGATGTGACTATAAGTAACTCTGGGGGCCCACAGGGGACTATATTGGCTCCTTTCCTGTTTCCCCTGTATACCTCGGACCTTAGATACAACACTGAATCATGTCATCTGCAGAAACTCTCTAACGACTCCGCAATAGTTCGGTGTATAAAGAGAGACAGAAGGATGCATACTGGGCCTTGGTGAAAGACTTTGTCGAATGGTGCAAGCTAAATCATCTGCAGCTCAACTTTACTAAGACAAGGGAGGTGGTGGTAGACTTTAGGAAGACTAAGTCTGCTTTGCTTCCTGTTATTATTGATGATGAGGATGTGGATGTGCTGAGACCTGTAAGTACCTGTGGGTGCACTTGGATGACATGCTTGAGTGGAGCACCAACACACCGGTTGTGTACAAGAAGGGCAAGAGTTGCCTCTACCTCCTGAGGAGACTGAGGTCCTTTGGAGTGTGCAGGCCTCTCCTTCACATGTTCTACCAGTCTGTTATTGCCAGTACAATCTTCTTTGAGTGGTGTGCTGGGGCAATGGCATCAACATGGGTGATGCCAATAGGCTCAATAAACTGATTAGAAAGGCTAGCTATGTTATAGGAGTCAAACTGGACACACTGGAGTCTGTGGTAGAACAAAGGACCCTATGGAAAATCTTGGCAATTCTAGACAATATTTCTCACCCTCTGCATGCCTTCTTGGCTGAACAGGGAAGCACTTTTAGTAATAAGTTAAGACAACTGCTCTGCTCAACGAGCACTATATGAGGTTATTCTTAACCTCGTCATTAGGCTCTATAATGAGTCAATCTATAGCCAGAGAAGTGATGACACGTTGTCAGACTGTTTGAGGTAACTTATTTTTTCTTTCTTACTTCTCTTTTAATGTTTGTATATTTGTATCTCTATGTTTATTATATTACTGTGAGACTATAATTTCCATTGGGATCAATAAATCTATCTATCTTGTTGGGTGAGAGCCTTACACCAATGAAGACCATTCTTCAATATTGCTGAGCAATTGGAAAGCTGAACATGCTGATGCTGAGCCAGAGTCAGAAAATCAAATGGAAAGCTACAAGACAAGCTAAGGAAAATAGTGCCAGCGGTTTTTGCAGACCCAGCTGGCATCTCCAGTTCATCCACAAAAGTCTTCTTTTCTCATGTCTTTCCTTTCTTTTTAAGGTATTAAGAATGCTGTTAGATCTACAGTTCTAACTACAGTTCTCTGTAAGTGGTGGGATTTCAGACTAGCTGAGTGGCCTGCTGCTTTGTTACTCCTAGCAGTGGTATACAAGACGTTCGCCCTTGGGGAGCGGCCCCGTAGACAACCCAGTTCCTCACCAATTTCACCGACTGAAACATTGAGACAGCGAGTAGTGTGCACTGCTGTCGGAAGAAAGCCCTTGTACTCAAGCGACCCCTCGATTCCTATCTCTCTCTCTTTTGATGGAGGGTGAATTTCAGGATGAATATTGTCTACATTTCTCTGACATGAAATGTACCTATTGAAACCTATGAGCCTCCAATCAGCCTGAAACCTCATCCTTAATAATACACTCCAACTCTTTCCCAGCCACCAAAGTTAGTCCAACTGGCCTATAATTTCCTTTCTTTTGCCTCCCTTCTTTCTTAAAGAGTGGGGTGACACTTACAATCTTCCAAACCTCTGGGTCCATGCCCAAATCGAGTGATTTTTGAAAGATCATAACTAATGCATCCGTTACCTATTCAGCAACCTCTCTCAGGACTCTGGGATGTAGTCCATCTGATCCAGTTGACTTATCCACTTTAAGACAATAGAACCATACAACATTACAGCACAGAAACAGGCCTTTTGGCCCTTCTTGGCTGTGCCGAACCATTTTTCTGCCTAGTCCCACTGACCTGCACCTGGCCCATATCCCTCCATACCCCTCTCATCCATATACCTGTCCAAGCTTTTCTTAAATGCCAGAAGTGAGCACGCATTCATCACTTCATCTGGCAGTTCATTCCACACTCCCACTACTCTCTGCGTGAAGAAGCCCCCCACCCCAATGTTCCCTTTAAACTTTTCCTCCTTCACCCTTAACCCATGACCTCTGGGGTTTTTTCTCCCTTGGCCTCAGTGGAAAAAGCCTGCTTGCATTCACTCTACCTATACCCATCATAATTTTATACACCTCTATCAAATCATTCTCCTATGCTCCAGGGAATAAAGTCCTAATCTATTCAACCTTTCTCTGTAACACGAGTGAATCTGCAGATGCTGGAAATAAATAAAAACACAAAATGCTGGCAGAACTCAGCAGGCCAGACAGCATCTATGGGAGGAGGTAGTGACGACGTTTCGGGCCAAAACCCTTCATTGGGAGTGAAGTAACATGGGATGGTGGAGGGGGGATAAGAAGTGGGGGGAGGGATAAACTAGAGAGCTGGGAAGTGATAGGCTGGAGGGAAATGGGCTAGGGGGAAGGTGAAGAATTATGGGAAATAAAAGAGAAGGAAAGGTAGGGACGGGGGGAGATTATAGTGAGGGGGGAAAAGGAGAGAGAAAGAGAACCAGACTAAAATTATAGATAGGGATGGGGGTAAGGTGGGGGCAGGGGTATCAACGGAGGTCTGTGTGTTGGATGTTCATGCCGGCAGGTAGGAGGCTACCTAGGCAGGAGATAAGGTATTGCTCCATCGACCTGCGTGTGGCCTCATCTTGACGGTAGAGGAGGTCATGGACAGACATGTCGGAGTGGGAGTGGTCTGTGGAATTGAAGTGTGTGGCCACAGGGAGATCCCGCCACTGCTGGAGGATCGAGCGCCGGTGTTCGGCGAAACGGTCTCCCAGTCTGCGGCGGGTCTCCCCAATGTATAAACGGCCACATTGAGAGCACCAGATACAGTATATCACCCCAGTTGACTCGCAGGTGAAGTGGGGCCTCACCTGAAAGGACTGTCTGGGGCCTGGGATGGTGGTGAGGGGAGAAGTGTGGGGGCAGGTGTAGCACTTCTTTCGTTTGCAGGGATAAGTGCCTGCAGGGAGGTTGGTGAGGAAGGATGGGGGGGATGAATGGACAAGGGAGTTGTGTAGGGGGCCCCCACTCTCAGCTTTCCGCAGGGATCGCTCCCCTCCCCCCCCCCCACTCTTCCCCTCCCCCCCCCCACTCTCGACTTTCCGCAGGGATCACTCCCTACGCTACTCCCTTGTCTATTCATCCCCCCCATCCCTCCCCACCGACCTCCCTCCTGGCACTTATCCCTGCACACATCTTCCCCCCCCCCCCCCACTCTCGGCTTTCCGTAGGGATCGCTCCCTACGCGACTCCCTTCTCCATTCATCCCTCCCCACTGACCTCCTACTTTCTGGGATTAGGATTACATTCCGATGTAGGGGCTGGAAGGGCAACCATTCCCTTTGTTTGGCTACCTGGGTCACAATGCTCACGGTATAACATAATGAACACTGATAGGTACATTGTCAATTTTTTTCTTAACCAGCCCTGCCTTCAGCAAGGACCAAAACATCTGCTTCCTACTGAGATGGGAAAGGGACTCTTTGATACCCACTACTGGGGTAGTCATTGGTTGCTTTGGGGCATTCCTACTTCAATCCACAATGCACCCAGGTTGTCCCTGCTGTTGCCAGGATTTAAGAACCAGCCTTAAAGTGCACCCATTCCTGATCAACATCTGACCCTTTATGTTAGGCCAGTAGACTGCTAGTCTCTGCCACAGTCAGCTGGCCCCTACAGAGCTAACAGGATGCCTCTCCTGTGCAAGGGTCCCCATTCCATCAACAGAATGTGCAAAAGCAGGGGAAAAGGAGACAGCCTCAGGGCAGTTAAAGGCATTAATATTATAAATGGCAGATTGTGTTGCCATGTCACACAGATGTGATGAGGAGACGCATCCAATCCAAAGGACAGGGTAGCGAGCACAGACAGCTCATATAATCACAGCCCACAAGGAAAGCTCAGCTCCGTCAGCCTGACAAGCTCACAATTTAGCCAGGCCCATCATTAATGACCCTAACTGAATCAGTTCAAGCATATTTACAATACAGTTGCGATGCTCCTAAATCCCATAGGTGGTTGAGCCAGCTGGCCAAGGATTCCCCTGGCTACTGACACAGCCTCTGTGCTAAATCCTGCAACTCAGTGGTAGTATAGTTATGGATAATAGCACCTGTGGTGGTAGGAACAGCCTCTGCAGCTTGGTTTTGTTCATTGGTGTTTTGGCATTCCTCTTAATCTTTTATGTGCTGGAAGGGGTGACTGCTGACTATATTGTTTTCATCCCCATACCAATCCTCATTATCCTAGATATACTCGTTCCAAGTTGTGGGTCTCAATCCTCCTGCAGTCCCATAGATTGGATCTTCACAGGATCCATCATCATGAGGTGTTTTTGCATTATGGTAGCCAATCTATACGCAATCAGTTTAACTTCGGAGCATTTAGCGTGCTCCTGTGCCACTGATGCACCATCCATAACTCACTCTGAGACGTAAAGGCGAGATATCGGCTTTTATTGACTGGAAGAAGGAACAAGCAGTGAGTGACCACCATACTACATCCTGGGGACTGAGAGGCTGGGCTCAGGCCTCGATTGCCTTTATACAGGGGTCTGTGGGAGGAGCCACAGGAGCAGTCAGCAGGGGGCGTGTCCAGACAGGTATATGTAGTTCTCCACAGCCACTCACAGTGTTACCCTTAAAATAGTCTTTTGAGAACTCAAAGAGGCCAACTCATACTGCACTCATTTGTTTTCCTCACAGAGTTCTGTTTTACAGTTTATGACTATCGCAATACAGTCACAAAAATCCACCCTACTTGAGGCAGAGAGAAGAGCTATATGCTTAAAGCATTGTGATACTACACACAGAAGCTTAAGGTCAGACATTTCAGCAAATACTTTCTCCCAACATCCGGGAAGACCACATTTACTCAGAACATTAGTCAGCAATCCAAAACCCTTATACTTCTCCATCCATCTGGGGAATTGATATATCATGGGTACAGTATCACTCAAGTTGCTTGTCCACCTGTATATTTTCATGAAAACTATTCACAGCACCAAACTGTAATGGGTCCAGTTAATCAGACGCAACTATTCTCAGTAGATGTGGCAGTAAGTGTACAGGTATAACAAAGTAACTTAAGCCTAATTGATTATCATAAAATAGATAGCACAGACAAATCACACAAAATACTACAGAGCGAGTCACAAAGATTCCTGGGCTCATGATTCCATGTCTACTTGGTTGTTGCTCCAATTTCTGACATGTAAAACCACCCCTGAGTTTCAGACTCTGATCACAATCCCAGTCCTGGTGGAAGTCCAAAGCAAATTCCAAAAACAGCACAATATATCCACATGCCTCTCAAGTGCAGTGCAACTACAAAACAGACAAAATATTTGATTGTGTCTTCTCATGCCATTAACACACTGTTCTTTTTTCAAATACATCTTGTGTCCATTAACATGGTCCTTATAAATCAATTAGACCTTTTATGGTTACTCACTGTTGTCTCATTCACTTATGTTTGGACACATAACATTTCTTGGGCTTTCAAAGTACATTAAAGTTTACGTACAAACAATATGCCTGAATCCATACAGACATTAGTATTTTAATGATTACTCTACAGACCTCACATGTTAGAATATCAGAAAGAGTTAAGTGGCCATTGACCTGATAGACATTTATTTGATGTTTTACAATATGCTACAATCACACGATAGATTGCTGGCCTCAGAAAGCAATGGATCTTCACTCTGCTTTGGCGTACACAGACAACAGCAAAAGATGTATCAGGCTGCTGTTCATCGATTACTACTTAGCATTTAATGCCATATCTCTCAGTATTAATCATCAAGCTTCTTAACTTAGGCCTCCATACCCCTCTCTGCAATTGGATCATTGATTTTTTCATTTGGAGACTGCAGTCGGAACAGATTGTTGATAAACTCTCCTCCTCACTGACATTCAACACAGACCCAACTCAAGGATGTATGCCTAGCCCACTACTCTACTCGTCTACTTTCATGACTGTGTGCTTAAGCACAGCTCAAATGCTGTCTGGTGTTAGCAAAATCTCAGATGATGATGTGGCATACAGGAGTGAGATATATCAGCTGCTTGAGTGGAGTCGCAACAACTTCGCACTCAACATCAGCAAGGCCAAGGAATTAACTGTGCACTTTAGGAAAGAGAAGTCAGGAGAGCACACAGAAGTTCTCATTGAGAGGTTGGTGATGGAAAAGATGAGGAGCTTCAGCTTCTTAAGTATCAACATCTATCCTGGGCCCATTACATTGATGCAATCAGAAAGAAGGTACACCAGCAAATCTACTTCATTAGGAGCTTGAGGCTCATACAATTGTCTATAGGTGTACGATGGAGAGCATTCTGACTGGTTGCTTCACAGGCTGGTATGGAAGCTTCCG
Organism: Hypanus sabinus; assembly: GCF_030144855.1. Lineage (NCBI taxonomy): Eukaryota > Metazoa > Chordata > Chondrichthyes > Myliobatiformes > Dasyatidae > Hypanus > Hypanus sabinus. The sequence goes on from NC_082715.1 coordinate 51,601,805, forward strand.
TGCACAGGATCACAAGAGGCTGCAGAAGGTTGAAGAATCAACCCGACCCATCAGCGACACAACCCATGAGGGATAACTTCACGAGACTGTGCCTTAATAATACAACATCCATCAGTTTCTCACCATCTGGAACATGACCTCATTTCATTACTACCATCAGGGAGAAGGAACAACAGCCTGAAGTCTCACACTCAACAATTTAGAAACAGCTTCGTCTCCTCCACTATCAGGTTTCTGAACAATCCATGAACCCATGGATGCCTCATTATTCTTTTTTGCACTATTCTGTATTTTGTAATTTATATAATTTTATATCTTTGCACTGTACTTTTACTGCAAAACAACAGGTTTCATAAAGACAATGAATATAAACTTGATTCTGATTCTGATTGTTCAGCTTATCTGATGTCCTGTTAAACAGATGAAATACTGGAAAGGGATGAGTGAGAGTGCTACTCTCTGTAACCTTCAGTCTAACATGTATTTTTGGCACTGTGCAATCAATATCAGGAAGATAATAATATAAATACACTATCTTCTATTTTTTACTAATAACAGAGAGAAACTCCCCTGCTGAAATAATGGCAGGAGATAAAGGGAGCCCCGGCAAAATTCCAGTGGCATTTTGATAAACTAAGAAAAAAACCAAAAAGAAACGGAAATCAGGGTTGAACAGCAATTGTAAAGAGGAGCAACAAATTTCAAACTTCAAAAAAGATTTTATAACTATGGAACGATATAGAATGAAGAGCAACAAGAGCACATGGATTATAATATTATCAAAATAAATCATTATAATATTATCAAAATAAATCATGGGTAATGGTTGTGGATTATAAAATATAATTTTTACAGAGTTCCAAATGGGAAACAAATGGGAGATGAATCCTGCACAATCATTTTACATCCTAGCCAAACTCTAAAAAATAAGGGAATTTCTATGTCTTTAAAGAACTAGATCACATTGTCTAGAATACAAAAATATACCTGGTGACTGCAATTTGAAAAATGGAATGAGTTATCTGATTGTAGGAGAAATGGTACAATGATAGGTGCCTATTAGCGCCCACCAAACTGAAACAATTTCAGTATTATTGTAATATAGGACATGTTCAGCACAACTTTGTGGGCTGAAGGGCCTGTATTGTGCTGTAGATTTTCTATGTTTCTATGGCACCTCTATTTCTTAACTGTTTTTATATTCTGAAATCTTTAGAACATTCTTGTACAAGATTAAAAGTAATGAATATCCCTGGAAATATTAATTAACTTTATTTCTATTTTTAATCAATTGATAGAAGTAACCAATAGGAACCTCTTGAAAAGATAGAAGTTAGAGTTACTAGTACCCTAGAACAGTCTCTGAAGTGATGTCAGGGTCTAAAAGTCACAGTGATCTCATTGCAGACTTTAGCAGAAGTAATAGAAGAGATTGCAAAAGCACTGTAACTATCCAGATTCTGTAATTCAATTGGAAGTTGACTATTATTTTTTTTTCAGACAGAAATGAGATTTCTTCACTCAGATTAGGTCTCAAGACTGTGATAAATCCTTTGAAATCTCAAGTCCAGAGTGCTCTGAGGACTCAGTTTTTAAGATCTTCAAACAGAAATTGGTAACTTTATGCATCATAACAGAATCAATAGCACCGAGAAAGAAGAATTTAACAAACAGTGGAGGATGCCCAAAGGATCAAATAGCCTATTCCTAACTTTAGTTCTTCAGTTCAGTATCAGAATCAGAATTATGTTTAATATTACTGGAATAGTTCATAAGATATTTAGTTTTGTGGCAAAAACTATAGATTATAATACGATAAATAAATAAATGAAAATATTTAATTAAATAGTGCAAAGCAAGAGGAAATGTATTGAGGTAATGTAAAGCAAGCAAACAGCATTCAGAACTGAAGTTCACAACACCAGATATCACTGCGGCTGATCCGGAAGACGACTGTTTGCAGGCCACCAATTCAGTCCAGCACAGAGTCGAGCAAACTCTGTGGAGAAGCAAGTCAAACCGGCCTGTCTCTCTCCTCTGACCCTGACATCACAACCATTTCAATTTGGCCTGGTGCTTAAAGTGGTTAAACCATTTATTAACAGTGTTTGAGCTGTGCCTAAACAACAAAGACAAATTTTTCTTTCGTTCAAACAACTTTACTTACAACGTCTCCATTTAATACATGAGGTCCACCACCTTTTATCCCAACAGACCCCCTCCTTCTCCTCTGGTGCACCTGCACATAACAGGGAAAGTGTGCATGCTTACTAAGTACTTCCGTAATCCAAGTAAACAGAACACAACATAGCCACACAGTCATTGGTGTAGAGAGAGCAGTAGAACAGGCATGTATCCTTGAGATGTGGCAGTATTGATTGTCAGGGAGGAGGAGATGGATTTACAATCCCCACTGACTGTGATCTCCCAATGAGGAAGTAATGGATCCAGTTGCAGTGGGAAGGGGGTACAGAGGCCCAGGTTTGGAGCTTGTTGAAAAGTTGTTAGTTTCTTTGAAAATGTTGAGAAGGGATTTCCTAGCAATTGGAACAATGGAACAGATTCTGCCTGCTTGCTTTTGGGAAAACTTCTGATGTAAAATTTTAATTACCTCGGCCTGGCTGTAACCAAACAAGTGGACAATTAATGTGGGAAGCAAGGTCCCACACTGAGTGTAAAAGTTCTTGTACCTCAGCATCAGGGTGGAGAACCAGGGCCTAAATTTCCCATGGAACCAGGAGTTGAAAGAGTGCTTGATAGATAAAAGGCTGCTTGGATAGAGAAAATAGTTAAATTGTACCACAGAGGCAAAATTCAGAATGGTGAAGAATGCAAGACTGAAGGTGCTGTATTTAAATGTGTGTAGTATCTGGAATAAGGTGGATAAACTCATGCTCGGTATGATGTAGTGGGCATCAGTGAGTTGTGGCTGAAAGAAGGCCATAGTTGCGAGATTAACAGCAAAGTATAAACTTTGTATTGAAAGGAAGGCATAAGCAGTGGTGTCGCTCTGTTTATAAGAGATGGAATTACATCTTTAGAAAAAGGTGGCATAGGGTCAAAGAATGTTGAATCTTTGTGGGTAGAGTTAAGAATCTTCAGGGGTAAAAAAAAAACCATTGTGGGAATCATATGTAGGCCTCCAAATAGTAGCCAAGATGTGGGGCTGGTAATGCAAAGGGAGCTGGACAAGGTATGTAATAAGGATAATGTCACAATTATAATGGGGACTTCAAATTGCAAGGGGATTGGCAAAATCAGGTTGATGTCGGGTCACAAGAGAAGGAAACTGTTGAATACCCACAAGAGGGCTTCTTAGAACTGCTTGTGCTTGAGCCCACTCGGGAAAAGTTATCTTAGATCGGGTGTTGCATAAAATCTTATTCGGGATCTTCATGTAAAGAAATTCTTAGGAAACAGTGATCATAATATGATTGAATGCATACTGCAATTTGAGAGGGAGAGGCATAGGTCACATGTATCAGTATCACAATGAAATAAAGGGAATTACAGAGGCTTGAGAGAGGAGCTTGCCCCAGTGAATTGGAGGAGGATACAGGCGGGAACGATGGCAGAGCAAAGATGGTTAAGTTTATGGAAACAGTTCACAAGGTGCAAAATAGATATGTCCCACAGAAGAATGAGTTCTGAAATGGCGGGGGTAGGCAACTGTGGCTGACAAGGGAAGTTAAGGACTGTCAACAGTTTTGGGCCCCATATCTCAGAAAGGATGTGTTGTCATTAGAGAGAGTCCAGAGGAGTTTAATGAGGATGATTCCAGGAATACAGGGGTTAAAATATGAGGAGCGCTTGGCAGCTTTGGGCCTGTACTCACTGGAATTTAGAAGAGTATGGGGGGGATCTCATTGAAACCTACCAAATGTTGACAGCACTAGATAAGGTAAATGTGAGAGAGGATGTTTCCTAATGTGGAGATATCCAGAACTTCAAAACTGAAGGGAAACCTTTTAGAACAGAGGTAAAGAGTAAATTTTTTAGCAAAAGCATAGTGAATCTCTGGAATTCCCTGCCACAGACTGTGGTGGAGGTCAAATCCATGGGCATATTTAAGGTGGAAGTTGATATTTCCTGATCAGTCAGGGCATCAAAGGATATGGCGAGAAGCAGGTGTATGGAGTTGAGTGGGATCTGGGATCAGCCATGATGATATGGCGAAGCTGACTCGAAGGGCTGAATGGCCTAATTCTGCTTCTATGTTTTATGGGCTTATTATGCAATAGATGTTGAACATTGTTTCAGGAAAAGTTCAATAAAATGCCTTTCAGTGGCTTGTTGGATAAGGTCAAGAGGAAAATGAGTAACATGAATAAAAACAGTCCAAATGTCCAATAAATAAAATGTAGTGAACTATCAAAGTTCTCCTAAGTTTCTTCTTTAGGAGAAAAAGAACAATTGGCTCTTTTTGGCCATATATAGCATTTGCCTCACAGTTTCAGTTTCCATAAATTACAATGAATGATGATGAAGAATGTTAAGCTTTAGGGTAAACTCTGATTGGAATAGGGCTGTGTATATCTGAGCAGCAGTTTTGGGTTCTTGATTTATAAGATATGCAGGTGATTTGGACTTGCATGGTTTAGCAAACTGTGAAGACGATAGTCTGAAATATAAATCAGTTAATGGAATGATATTCAAGTTAATTGAATTTAATTGGAATTTATGCTTTGAAGGAAGATATCAAAAAAGTAACTGTACATTACAGAAACCTATGAAGTGGCTTGAATAAAGAGAAAGGCTCACAATATATAATTCCCAGAAATGGTGATAAAATTGCCTAGGAGTACATTATGCTTTATAAATAGATAAAATGTACTGAAATTAAGAAACAAAGGTACTGGCTAAGCCAAAATAAGGGAACCATAAGCAATTTTACTCAAAATGTCAAAGACAGAGCATAAAAGATGTTGATATCTGTAACGTAGATTCATCCAAATGATGCCAAGCATGATATAAACAGTAGAAAATTTTTGATTGAAGATTGCATAAATATTTGAATCTACTATGTATAGAGCTAAGTGGAGCGCAATTGATGAAGGGAGAAATCTCAGATGGTTCTCACAATGTAGATAAGATGCATTGAAACCCCTGTTTCTCATTAGCCCCCCAGTACACCTCTCTTTCATATACTCCACCTGCATTTTAATGATCTTATAGTTGCCAATTAATTTGTCTTGATGCTTAATTCAAAACCTTAATTTTCAATAAAGCTGACTACTATTACTAGAACTCAAAGTCAAGCCAGGGAAGGTTTGTGGCCATCATTCAATTAGGAGTTAGTGGTAGGGAGGCAAATCAGTGTGTTAAAATTCTTGAGTTGTCTTCACCTGCCCTTGAATGAAAATCACTGTCATGGTAACCATGGTGATGGACTTCAGAAAAGCTGAAAGGAGAGAGAGACGCTGATTTTATTTTCACCAAGCCTAAATATTTCAGATTTGCTGACAAGATAGAGTTGAATGATTTTCTTTACCCCAATAGTGATGAAGGCAAGATCAACAGGTATATTTAAGGTGAGTTAAATATTGGAAAGGTTAAGTAATTGAAGGTTATTGAACTGGCACAGTGGAGGAGTTGAGTTTAGCATAGAACAGCTGAGATCAGATTTCATCGGGGGAGCAGGATTGAGGGGTTATTTGGCAGATTCTTGCTCCTATTTCCTTGTGTTCTTGGACTTCTTTTATATGGACTGTTCAGGAAACAAATTTCAAATTCACACAGAGCATGTATTGAAGAATGTCACTTCACTTTTTCCACAAGGTGCTTTTTTGTTCTGGCTCCCTAAGGCCGAGAGTTTATATCTGAAGTTCAAGCAAATGACTAACCTCAGCAATAGTCCATCTGTGTATCAAGTTAAAATGAGACAGGATTACATTACATGACACTCTAAATAAATGATAGAGCATTAATTATAGTACTTATTATGTGTTATACTGCATGCACACAGCCAATACTGAGAATGCTTTTATTAAGGTCAGGCGGTGATGCATATACTGACGATATGTTAGTGATCTGTACAAAATAAAGGTTATTTCCCTGTCTTGGGAAAGGTTAATAGATTAATGATATGAATGTATTGCTATAAACGTCTGTGGATTGAGAAGGTCATTGTTCTCTGATATTAGACCACTGGGAATAATGAATTAACTCGTTTTTGAATTTTCAATAGTTTTGCACCATTCATGATCTGATGACATCTCAAGTGAAAACTTCTGAAGGAAAGTTTGTAATGTATAATGAACAAGTGGAAGAGCAATCATTGCAGGTTTGTGCTGGGATTTGTTGGCAAAGATACACAGTCCAAAAATAGATGATCCTGTTTGCGAGAAAAGATGGGTGACAAAATGTTAGTTGATTGGCTAGTTGCCACTCTGACAACTGAAAAAGGAGTGTGCCACACAATTCATCCAAGTTGTCAAATTCCCACACCTATAGGCTCTTCATTATATTCTGTGGTTGATGTAATTTTAGTGTAACTTCCAAAATTAAGGGACCATGGATTTTCCGGGCTAATGATTTGGTAAAGCAGTTACAGTACATCAAGGATTATTAAAATGTGAATAAGAATAAGATCCCAATACAAAAAATTATCCTAAAACAAAATTAATCTCCTTTTGGTTTTAAGAATTAATTTTGCTAACCACAAAAAATGAGCAACCAATTAACTTTACACAAATAATTAAGTGGCTTCCAAATTAGTTACTCGAGTTAGTACAAAGTGACATGCAGTTATTACATTTTATATGTTCTAAATTTATTACAAATCAGAAAAACATATACATGTCCTCTGGAATTATTTTCTATAATTAACCATTGTTAAATAAATATATTAATTACAGATTTACAGCATCTCCAGTTTCTCTTTGATTTTAACAGTAATTACAATCTTTTATTTTAAAAAGTTTTTAAATTAAGTATGAATTACTTGTTGATTTATTTCTTAAGCTGGGTATGTTGTTCAAGAAGTAGAATATTAAATATCTATGTCATTAGCTGCTGCATCAATACTGGCACTATGCCTTACCTGTTTATTGCATTATGTTTTATCATTTATCCTTATTTAATCATGTTTTGGGATCATTGTGCATAACTCCTGTGGTTTCTGTAGAAAATATATGACAAGGAAAGTAAAAATATGTGCTAAGGTTGACAAACTTTGAGGTTCAGAATTGCCTGACATACCTTTGAAATTTTCTTTACAATTTGATTTTGGTGTAAAAGGTGGAACTATCGTAACAGAAGTCAGTATTATTGGTTGATATTTAAAGCATTGAAAAGTCATATATTTTGCAGTCAATGCAGTGGATTGTTGCACTTATATAAAGGGTATTTTACGCTAACAGAAAGGAATGACAGCTACAAAGGGATCTTGCAGTGACCTGGATTTAGTAATGAAGTGTGAAAAGGACCTACTGCTCATTAAAGTTACTGCTTTCAGTCTGCGCTTTCTGACTGTTAGCGATTAAAGTGCAGTGCTGACCACAGAGTAAAGAAAGGAGTGAAGAGAAGTAAAAGCGCATCTCTTCATACTGTCAGAACGAAGATGAGGGTAAGGTGGGAGAGCAGTACTGAGCCAAAAGATCAATCAACTTACTGAACCAAATTGCCTGCTCTGCCACCACTTACCTAGGCTTTAGATGGGAAGGTTGCTAGGCGAGTGAAAGGCACATGGCATTGGCTGATCTGGGTGTCTCCTGGCTGCTTATTCAGTCAAAAACTTAGTTCCTTACTGCACTATGTTGCCTCATTGTTGATGCCTACCAGCTCGTGATCCAGCTGTTGACATTTTACAATGCAACAGGATTACCGAACTGCAAGATTTCATATTATTGATCCCTGAGTTTTGCCAGGTTTTTTTTAAACCCAGAATGAAGATTTGGGATGGAGGTGAGGGAAGAGGGTGAAAGAAGGGAAAGGGAGCTTAGATAAACTTGCCTATAGAAAACTTTGCCCACAATCCTAACAAAACAGAGGGATTTAGAGCATGCAATTTAAATAAGTCGGAAGTTACTGCTAATTATCCTGAAATTTTGTTTTAAATTTCTCCAGTTCCCAGTTGACCTGGAATTCTTGGTGATGTTTGTAACTGCATGCTTTATTAAGATGAACCTGAAGAAGGGCAGAGCCAAGAACTGTGAAACAAAGGAAATGACATCTGTGTACACAAGGGTTGATCACATGACCATCCCAGTTCACCAGTGACCACTGAGTGGCAAGGAAAGCATCCCACAGATTCAACAGGCTCTGTGCTAGGTAGCACATTCTGCACACTGTGGCCACAGACCTTCAGAGAGTTACAAACTGAAAACAAGATGAACAATTTGGTCATTTAATGGCAGAGCAGGCTCACTGAGCTAAAACAACTGCTTCCAGTCCTGCTTGTTACATGCTTATGTCTAAACCGTTCTGAGACTGCAGGGTTTGCAGGCCATTATTTCCTACAAAGTGAAGCCTAGCATCATAAATGGCTGCGTTGCTTCACTCCCTGTGCGAATTCTGGCAGCACCTGGTGACCCTGTGATCTTTGTCTCACAAGCCAACAGCAGAATAATTTTCAAGAGGGTGAACCCTTGCAAGGCATCATAACCTGGTGGTGTATTCGTAGGGTTCCAAAAATCTGTACCAACCAACTGGCAGATGTGTTCAAGGACATCTTCAATCTGTCACTGGTGCAGCTGGAGGTTCCCACCTGCTTCAAACGGGCAATAATCATACCAGTGCCCAAGAAGAGCAGGAAGAGTTGCCTCGATATCTATCACCGATGGCACTCTTATCTACTGTGTTGAAGTGTTATTTTTTCTTGGCATGTTTTCCAAGATGGCGGCATGACGCAGCTTGCAGTGGCCACTCCGGAGCTGATCATCTGTTATTTGTGAAGTGGGGTGCCGTGCGCCATCATAATCGATTGAAAATGGACGTGGGAGCACGGAGGAACATCGGGAAATCTCCAGGAAGATCTTCGTGACTGTGAGGTCCGGGACTCTGGTGGGAAGAACAGGCCCCCAGTCCTCGGGGTCGCGTTGCCGATGGCCATTGGCGGGGGCGTCTTAATACGCTTGGCAGAGGATGGTGCTCGGAGAAGCTGTGCTGGAGGGGATGGTCGTCGGCTTGGAGGTTCAATGGACTCGGAGTCCACTGCGGTCTGGTCACTTTTGGTGTGTGCTGTGTCTGCGAGGCTGGGTTCAATGGAGCTTTCATTGTGTGCTGCATTTGCGAGGCTGAGTCGGGCGGTGCTGTGGAAGTAGCAGGGGTATTCCTTTCTGCTGCCGGCGTGGGATGGTGAGTCTGTTGGGACCCTGGGGACTTGTAGAAACTGTGTGGTGATTTCTTTTGAACTTATAGTCCTTTAACATTATTGTATTATTTTTACTGTGCCTATGGTCTGTTTTTTTTTAATCAATTATGCTATTGTTTGTCCTGTTGTAACTATCTGGTTTTGTGCAGGTCTTGTAGCTTTAGTTTTTGGTCTTGTTCGTCTGGTGGATTTGGAGCTCCTTTCCAGGGAACGCGCTAAGACGGTAGCATGATATTAATACACAGCAGCCTCTCTGGACTCTGGATTGGGGATTGTCAAACATTATGCAGATTTTCTAGTGTAGTCTGTTTTGTCGTATGCTTTTGTGATATCACTTTGGAGGAACATTGTCTCATTTTTTAACTGCATTGCATTTGTGGTTTCTAAATGACAATAAACTGAATCTGAAGAGTTGTCTCAATATCTATCACCGGTGGCACTCTCATCTGCTGTGTGAAGTGTTTTCAGAGGGACATGGCTAGACTCAACTGCTACCAAAGCAAGATCTTGGACCCATTGCAATTTGCCTATTGCCACAACAGGTCTACAGCAGATGCTACCTCATTGGCTATCCACTCGGACTTGGGTCACCGGGGAAACAGTAATACCTACATCCAGCTGCTGTTTATTGAATACAGCTCAATTCTAATCAACAAGCTCCAAAGCCTGGGCCTCTGTACCTCCCTCTGCAACTGGATCCTCGACTTCCTCACCAGGAAAACACACTCTGTGCAGATCAGAAATAACATCTCTTTTTTGCTGATAATCAACACTGGCGCTTCTCAGAAATGTTTGCTCAGCCCAGTGCTCTACTCTCTCTGCACCCATGATTGTGTGGCTAGGCACAGCTCAAACACTTTCTATAAACTTGCAGATAAAACAACTATTGTGAGCAGCAGAATTTCCAATGGTGATGAAGAGGTGGACAGGAGTGAGATAGTTCATCTGGTCGAGTGGTGTCACAACAACCTTACACTCAATATCAGTAAGGCCAAGGAAGTTGAAGTCATGGAAGCACATTCCAGTCCATATCGAGGGATTAGAAGTGGAAAGGGTAAGTAATTGATGCAATTACAGAGAAGGCATGACAATGGTTATATTTCTTGAGGAGTTTGAGGAGATGGTATATCACCAAAGACACACACAAATTTCTGTAGATGTACCATGGAGAGTATTCTAAATGGTTACATCATTGCTGGTATAATGGAGTCCATGCACTGAATTGGAAGAAGCTGCAGAAAGTTGTAAACTCAGCCAGCTCCATCATGGGCACCAGCCTCCCCAGCATAGAGGACTCCATCAAAAGACAATGACTGCAAAAGGTGGCATCCATCAATAAAGACCCCATCACTCAGGATGTGCTCTTTTCTTATTACTACCATCAAGAAGAAGATACAGGAGCCTGAACCATTGAGCACATCTACATGGAGCGCTGGAAAGCCGAATCCATCATCAAGGATTCCCATCATCAATGCTATGCTCTCTTTTCACTGCTGCCATCAGAATGAAAGTACAGAAACCTCAGGACCTACACCACCTGGTTTAGGAATAGTTATTTCTCCTCAAACATCAGGGTCTTGAACAAGAGTGTATAACTTCACTCAACTTCACTCGCCCCATTACTGAACCATTCCCATAACCTATGGACTCACTTCCAATGACTCTTCATTGTATGTTCATAATATTTATTGTTTATTGATTTATTATTATTGTTGTTGTTTCTTATTTTTGTATTTGCACAGTTTGTTGTCTTTTGCACATGGATTGTTTGTCAGCCTTGTTTGGTGAAGTGTTTCATTGATTCTATTGTGTTTCTTGTATTTACTGTGAATGCCCATAAGAAATTGAATTTCAGGGCTGTATATGGTGACCTATATGTACTTTGATAATAGAGTTACCGCTGGATTATAGTGGTTGGTAGCAGGGTCAATGGAACCCAGTTTCTGAAAATTTCAGGAGTGCCAAGTGCAGATGACAACACTTCTACTGTCTGAGAGTTTGCACAGATTCTGCATGTCATCTGAAACATTGACAAACCTCTATAGGTGCACAGTGGAGAGTATCCTGACACAGCCTGGTTTGGAAATACCAATACCCAGGAATGGGCTAGTCTACATACTATGGTGGACAAAGCCCTCCCCACTATTGAGCACATCTGGAAGTAGTGCAGCCACAAGAGATTTGCATCAATCATCAAGGACTCCCACCATGCAAACCATGCTCTTTAGTCATTGCTGCCATCAGGAGCAAGGAGGTATGGAAGCCTAAAGTCCCACGCCGCCAGGTTCAGGAATAATTACTACCATCAACTATCAGACTCCTGAACCAACACCATCATTCTCCTCAACTCTAAACTGAGTTCACAACCTATGGACTCAGTTCCCATGACTCTACAACTCTTGCTCTCAGTATTATTTATTTACGTATTTATTTTTGCATTTCATAATCAGGATCAGGTTTAATATCATTAGCATACCTTGTGAAATTTGTTGACTTTACGGCAGCAGTACAATGCAATACATGATAATACGAAAAACATTGTGAATTACAGAAAGTATATATATTAAATAGATAAATTAAATAATTATTGCAAAAATAGAATTGAAGTAGTGAGGTAGTGTTCATGGGTCAATGTCCATTCAGAAATCGGATGGCAGATGGGAGAAATCTGTTTCTGAATTATTGAGTGTGGGCCTTCACACTTCTGTTCCCCCTTCCTGAAGGCAGCAATGCCTGACCTGGGTGATGTGGGTCCTTGATGATGGATGCAGCCATTTTGAGCCATTGCTCTGTGAAAATGCTCTGGATACTATTGAGGCTTGTGCTCATGATGGGGTTGACTGAGTTTACAACTCTCTGCAGCTCACTTTGATCCTGTGCAGTAGCCACACCATACCAGACGGTCATACAGCCAGAAAGAATGTTCTCCACGGTACTTCTGTAGAAATTTTGAGTGTTTTTGGTGACATTCCAAGTCTCCTCAAAATAAAAACTGTTGTGCCTTCTTTGTAGCTGTATTTATATGTTGGGTCCAGGACAGATCCTCAAAGATGTTGAGTCCCAGGAACTTGCATTTGCTCACTCTTTCCACTTCTGATCCTTCTATGAGGACTGTTGTGTGTTCCAATTAGTGCAAAAGAAACAGTTGTCACAGTTTGTCTTTTGCACATTGCTTGTTTGTCTGCGTCTCTGTGTAGTTTTTAATTGATTGGATTGTTATTTCTCTTTCTACTGTGAATGCCTGCAAGAAAATTAATCTCAAGGTGGTATCTGGTGTCATAGTATAGTGAATAAATTTTCTTTGAACTTTGCACATTGTGAATCTAATATAGTCTCGAAGGGGTATTTTTCCGCTTGCCAATCTTTTCTTATTGCTTAGTCATGTGGATCTCTCTGGCAGGTCCAGCATTTACTGCACTTCAGAGGTAGCAACGACCTGTGGCGACATTCTGGGATTTAGAATCCACTTCATGGCATGTCATTTATATTGAATCTGGCGTAAAATTAAATCTAGAGAATGAAATAATGAAAAGAAAGAACCATACCAACAGGGTCAAGAAAAGTACACTGAAAGGGTTAAATGATTTGCTTCCTGTTACAACCATTCCCTGACTCTATGATTCTAAGATTAAAACATGAAAATAGTAGCTATAATGAATAAATAAAATTGTGAAATAATTTCATTTTATATGTCCTGTAATATTGGATATTTGAGGATATAAGACTGCACAGTTTTAAATCAAATTTTAATTGCCAGTAACTTTAGATTCCAGAGGCAAAATTCAAGCTTATTTGTCATATGTGTATCAAAGCATAGAGTGAAGTGCTTCATTTGTGTTGACATTCTACACACCCTAGGGTGCTCCGGGTAAGCGTTGCCACACATTCTGGCGCCAAAGTAGCCTGCCCACAATACTTGGCAGAACAACACTGAACACAACAAAATAACTGCAAAAACAAGCCCCATTTCTCCTTCCCACCCACTCCCATGCACAGTCATTTAACCCCAGGACAGGTTTGCAGCCTCCAGGTGGACAGGTACTTGGGCCTGCAGAGACTGACATAATCAGAGGCATACAGCTCAGAAGCAGGGCCTTCAGCCGACTACGTCAATGCTGACCTTTTTTTGCCCACCTACGCTAATCCTATTTGCCTGCATTAGGTCATAGAAACATAGAAAACCTACAGCATAATACAGGCCCTTTGGCCCACAAAGTTGTGCTAAACACGTCCCTACCTTAGAAATTATTAGGCTTACCCATAGCTCTCTATTTTTCATAGAAGGTCCATATCCTTCTATGCCATGCTTCTTCAAGTACCTGTCTAAATATCCCTTAAAGCTGGTGATCGTTTCTCTCCCACCTCTGGCAATGTGATCCAGTGGGGGAAAAAATCCCCTCAGATCCCATATAAAATTTCCACCTCAATAAATGGCAATTACAAACATCTACATGATGATGAGATTTTACTTATACAAGCAGGTTTTTTCCATTGAGATTGGATGGGACTATAAATAGAGGTTGTGGGTTAAGACTGGGAACATGAGGGGAAACTGCTTTACTCAGATGTTCACAAGAGTGTGGAATGAGCTGGCAGCACATGTGTTTCATGTGAGCTCAATTTAAACATTTTAGGGAAGTTTGGATAGGAGGATATGGAGAGCTATGGTCGATGGGAGCAAGCTGTTTAAATGTTTCAGCGTGGACTAGATGGGCTGAAGGGCCTGTTGCTGTGCTGTATTTTTATATGACTCTATGAAAGTACAAATTTTAGATTTTCTACCAACTCAGCTGCCATCATGAATTGAATGCTGTCTTTTTCATAAGGTTTCTTACCAGTGCGTTTGTGCAGATGCAGGATTTTGCAGCTGAGGGATACTCCTCAATAATACTGAGCATATACAGTAGAACCTTATTGTTATTACCTCAAGACCTGAGCTAATGTTCGTATTATTAGTGGCCAAGCAAATGATTGCACATGATAAGGTCAATAATTGAAAATCATTTGGAACATTCTACGAGGCTGTGGTGGTCAGTGCTATCATGTTTGCTGTTGTGTGCTGGGGCAGCAGGATGAGGGTAGCAGACACCAACAGAATCAACAAACTCTTTTGTAAGACCAGTGATGCTGTGGGGGTGGAACTGGACTCTCTGACGGTGGTGTCTGAAAAGAGGATGCTGTCCAAGTTGCATGCCATCTTGGACAATGACTCCCATCCACTCCATAATGTACTGGTTAGGCACAGGAGTACATTCAGCCAGAGACTCAATCCACCGAGATGCAACACTGAGCGTCATAGGAAGTCATTCCTACCTGTGGCCATCAAACTTTACAACTCCTCCCTCGGAGTGTCAGACACCCTGAGCCAATAGGCTGGTCCTGGACTAATTTCCACTTGGCATGATTAACTTATTATTATTTAATTATTTATTGTTTTACATTGCTATATTTTTTCACTATTCTCGGTTGGTGCGGCTGTAACGAAACCCAATTTCCCTCGGGATCAATAAAGTATGTCTGTCTGTAAATCTCCCAATAGATACAAATATCATCAATCAGAAATTAAAATGACAGACTAATACTTTAACCAAACTTTGCTAACTTATATCATGAAGAAAGGAGGAGTCTCTCAATTATTTGTCTGAATGCTTACAAGAGTAGAAGATAATACCATAGTGAACGAGTGTACCCACAGTAGACTAGGACAAGAAGAATGCAAGGAACCATTGATTGCTTATTGCTCTCCGTGATGCAGCCCGATCTGTCGAGTTCCTCCTGCATTTCGGGTCTGTTGCTCTGGATTTCCATCAGTTGCAGAATCTCTTGTGTTTACAAATGCAAGGAATTATTTGTTAGTATTTTGTAGCTGTCTTTTGCTGGCTAATTTGTCAAATAATGAGACAAATATTCTTGCAGAACTAGAAGAGTTATGTAGTTTTCAGAAACTGATGGGAAGATGGATATAATATTCTTATAGAAGTGTAGGGGCATCTGGTATCCATTCATTTACTAAATACAATGTTTCATTTATTGAACGATAGAATTTGAAGCCTTACTCATTGATAAACAGGACAGCAAGAAGTAATTTGAGTTATCGAGAAATGTTTCATTTTGGGACGGTAGTGTGGTGATTAGCACAGCACTTTACAGTACAGGTGACCTAGGTTCAATTCCTTCTGCTGCCTATAAGAAGTTTGTACATCCTCCACGTGACTGTGTGGGTTTCCTCCATGTGCTTCTGTTTCCTCCCACAGTCCAAAGATGTACTGCTTGATAAATTAATTGGTCATTATAAATTGTGTCATGATTAGGCTGGGATTAAATTAATGGATTACCGGCCAGTGTGACTCAAGGGGCTGTAGGGGCCTGTTCTGTGCTGTATCTCACTAAATTTGAAAAAAGCTCTCCATTTTCTGGAAGTGAAAGACTCACCGATTTCTTTCGAAAAAGTTATTTATAAAAGATTCTTTCGTTGCTATCAATTTTAGTAATAACTACTGTAAAAGCATGTGTCTAGCTTCACCTACCTGAGTAAAAATTCAGAAGAACCATTTTTAAGAATTTTTATTATCCTCCTAGTTTGTTGTTTTAGCTCCAACTATTTATTATTATAGCTGTCTTATGATCAGTGCTTAAAATGCAATAGATTCTCAGGTAGCCTCATTTAGATATTATTCATTTTCATAAACAAATTACTTCAATATAATTCTTAAAACTTCACAGTTTCATTAAACAACATGGAAACTGAGGTTCTGAAAAGATTATAGATAACAGATGTTATTATTGAATTAGATAAAAATCCAATTCCAGGCTCCCATAGAATCACTAACACTACTGGGAGATTTAAAAGTCATAATGGATTTTCAGCAATAGATAAGAATCAGATTTCAGTCCATATGTTGAAAGTTTTATTGTTTCTTTTTCCATGATAAAATGTCCTAGCAACAGACTATTCAAATGAGCTGAAAACAATTTTCTGAATAATCTAGTAACTCTCCATTTACCATCTCAAATAATCCAAAGCTGAAATTTGTTTGATTAAGTTTATTCACATAATCCATCTATATCTATTTGACCTGTGGAATGATATCTATTTTCTTTCTAACTATTAAGTTACTGACTCAAGTTCAGCATGAGTGTGTGTATTCAAAATTCAAAGTTTGAAATAAATCAAAATACATATGTCACTATATACACCCTGAGATTCATTTTCTTATGGGCATTCACAGTAAGAAGCACAATAGAATCAATGAAAAACCGCACACAGCAGGACACACAAACAACCAATGTGTAAAGGACAACAAACCATGAAAATACAAAAGGAAAGAAAAAAAATGATAATAATAATAATTGAGCTGTAGAGTCATAGAATCATAGAGCAATACTTCCGACATAAGTCATTCGGCCTATCAATTCCATGCTGATCAGTGCCCACCCAGCTGGTTCTGATTTCCTGTGTTCATCCTGTATGCCTCTAAATCCCACCTCTGCATGTAAACAGGTTCCTCTTAAAGGATACTATTGTACCTGCCTCAACCACTTCTTCTGGCAGCTTATTCCATACTCACCACCATCTGGGTGGAAATTTGCTCCTTAGGTCCCTTATAAATCATTCCACTCTCATATCAGTGCTCCTTAGCTTTGGACTCTCCTACCCTAGGGGAAAGGCTCTTATCATCCACCTTATCTATGCCTCTTGTAATTTTAAACATTTCTGTAAGATCGCTTTTCATCCTCCTATGTTCTAAGGAATATAGACCTAGCCTGGCTCACCTCTCCCTAAAACACAGTCCCAATCGTCCTGGCAAAATCCTTGTGATTCTTTTTGCATTCTTTCCAGTTAAACTGTATGTTTCCTAACAGGGAGATGAAAATTGTACACAGTACTCCCAGTATGGCCTGACCACCAACATACGCAACTCCAATGTAATGCCCCAACTCCTTTACACAATGCTCTGGCTGATGATGGTCAATGTGCTAAGTGCATTTTACACCGCCCGTCTACCTATGATGCCACTTTTGACAAACTATGCACTTGTACTTTTTGGTCTCTCTGTTCCATTACACTCCCTAGTACCCTACCATTCATAGCACAAGTCCTATGCTGGTTTTGCTTTCCAAAATGCATCCCTTCACACTTACCTGTAATGAAAAGCATTTGTCACTCCACTACACATTTGATCAATTATTGATCAATAGACCCCTGTGATCTATGATAACCTTCTTCACTATCAACAAGGGGTTCCCTAAACATACAACCTCTAGTTCTAGTCTCACCCAACCTGAGAGGAAAAAGCCTGTATACATTCAGTCTATCTATACCCTTATAATTTTGAATACAACTTCAAGACCTCCTTTCATTCTCCTGTGTTCCAGGGAAAAAGTCCAGAATGGTGTGAGTATGGAACAAGCTGCCTGCAGAAGTTGTAGATGCGGGCTCAATTGTAAACATCTAAGAGAAATTTATATAGGTACATGGATGGAAGGAACTGGATGTATATGGTCCAGGTGATCAACAAAATACATTGCTGTTACATAAATAAATCCTTAAACTGCTGTATCAACAAGATTGCTATATCAGAGGGAAATAAGGAATTTCTGCACTCTATGTTTCAGGGAGACATGGTTCACTCCGGACACACAGTAAGTATATTCAGTAAGTCCCAAAGGCTTCTCAATACACAGGACTGGACTGCTGATTCAGAGAAAGCAAAATATGGGGGTCTGTGATTCACGATAAACTCTTCGTGGTGTTCAGACTTAGCAGTCTTGGTGCAATCTTGTTGACCCAACCTGGAACATCTAACACTTAAGTGCTGACCATTCTACTTACCAAGGCTTCTCCTCTGTGATCCTGACCATAGTTTACATACCACTAAAATCTTCCCTCAGCCTTTAGCGCTCCAGAGAAAACAACCCAAGTTTAGCCAGCACACGCCCTCTAAACTAGACAGCATAGAACCATAAAGCACTACAGCACAGTACAGGCCCTTCAGCCCTCCATGTTGTGCCAACCCATATAATCCTTTAAAAAAAAGTACTAAACCCACACTGCCCCATAACCCTCCATTTTTCTTTCATCCATGTGCCTGTCCAAGAGGCTCTTAAATACTCCTAATGTTTTAGCCTCCACCATCATCCCTGGCAAGTCATTCCAGGCACTCGCAACCCCCTGTGTGAAAAACAAACAAACTTACCCCTGATGTCTCCCCTAAACTTCCCTCCCTTAATTTTGTACATATGCCCTCTGGTGTTTGCTATTGGTGCCCTGGGAAACAGGTACTGACTATCCACCCTATCTATGCCTCTCATAATCTTGTAGACCTCTATCAAGTCCCCTCTCATTCTTCTACGCTACAAAGAGAAAAATCCCAGCTCTGCTAACCTTGCTTCATGACTTGTTCTCCAAACCAGGCAACATCCTGGTAAATCTCCTCTGCACCCTCTCCATAGCTTCCACATCCTTCCTATAATGAGGTGACCAGAATTGAACACAATACTAAGTGCAGTCTCACCAGAGATTTGTAGAGTTGCAACATGACCTCTCTACTCTTGAACCCAATCCCCCTGTTGATGAAGCCTAGCATCCCATAGGCCTTCTTAACTACCCTATCAACCTCTGCAGCGACCTTGAGGGATGTATGGATTTGAATCCCAAAGTCCCTTTGTTCATCCACACTCTTAAGTAATTGACCATTAATCCTGTACTCAGTCTTCTGGTTTGTCCTTCCAAAATGCATCACCTGGATGGTCTGGATTGAACTCCATCTGCCATTTTTCTGCCCAGCTCTGCAGACTGTTTATATCCTCTTGTATCCTTCGACCACCTACAGCTCCATCCACAACTCCTCCAATTTGCGTGTCATCTGCAAACTTACTCACCTATCGTCCTGCCTCTGCATTCAGGTAATTAATAAAAAATTACAAATAGCATCCTTGAAAACCTTTTCTGCACCGTCTCCAAAGCCTCATGGTATCTCATGGTTCATCCAGGGCTTCTGGTTAGGTAAGGTTCTAAATGATTTTGTGGGGACACACTCATCTACAATAATTTCAATGAAGTCTGTGACAAATATAGTGTATTCATTCAGATCCTCAGATGAGCCCTTGACCATGGCCCAGACCACAAACTCGAAGCAATCCTGTGGCTGCTTCTCTGCCTCCTGCACCCACCTCTTTGCTGTCCTAGCTTCTGGAGCCTTGCTCTTTAGCCTCGGCCTGTATGCAGTAGGAGAAGAACCGTCAAGTCATCAGATTTCCTGAAGTGTGATCTAGGCATGGAACAGTAGGCATCCCTAATCATAGTATGGCAGTGGTCAAGTGTGGTGAGACCCCTAGTGCTGCAGGTTATATGCTGATGATAATTGAGCAGAGATTTCTTCAAACATGCCTGATTGAAGTCGTCGACTATGATTTGAAATGCTCTGTCATGTTTCTTGTCTGGTGATGGCAACATTCAATACATCGAGGGTATGCACTGAAGGTGAGAGGGGATAGATTCAAAGGGGAAGTGAGGGGTAGGTTTTTTACTCCGAGTTGTGGATGCCTGGAATGCTCTGCCTGGTGTGGTGGCAGAGGCAAATACATTAGAGGCTCTTAAGAAATGTTTGGATAGTCAAATGGATGTGAGGAAGGTAGAGGGATATGGACATGGTGTAGGTAGGAGGGATTAGTGTTTGTGAGCTTTTGATTAGCTTTTTAGCTGGTTTAGCACAACACTGTGGGCTGAATGGCCTGCTCCTGTACTGTTCTGTGTTCGATACACAATCTGAGGAGGGCCAGATCACTGGCGTTCAAGTCTGACAACCAGGTAAGGTACAAGAGGTACAGGTATGATCTCCTGAAAGGCATCTCACAAATGAAGTGAAAATGTTAGACTAAGCTGGCATCACTGAAGGATGCTTGACAGCTGTGGCAGGGCTTAACTGCTTTATAATCTCTTACAAAGTGAAACTAAGTGACATATAAGGCTTCGCTCCCAGATAAGCTCAATGATTTCTATGCTCACTTTGAACATCAAAACATGGAGCAAGCTTCACGAATTCCCACAGCCTATAATGACCCTGTGATTTCATTCACTGAGGCCTACTGGAGAACATCCCTTAGGAGTGACGGCCCAGATGCTATCTGTCCAAATAGAAAAGACGTGTGCTGATCAGCTGGCTGGAGCGATCACTGGTATCTTTATCCTCTCGCTTCGGCAGTCTGAGGTACTCACCTGCTTCAAGCAGGTTTCAATTATACCAGCACCTACAAAGAAAGTGGTAACCTGCCTCAATGACTACTGTCCAGTAGCACATGCATCCACTATGATGAAGTGCTTTGAGAGGTCGGTGATATAAGCTACTGGCATAACAGGTTCACAGTAGGTGCTATTTCATTGGCTCTTCACTCAACCTTGGAACACCTGGACAGCAAAGTTGTATACATCAGGATGATCTTTATTGACTACAGCTTGGTGTTCAATACTATCACCTCCTCAAACCTAACCAATCAGCTTCAAAACCTTGGCCTCAATACTTGCTTATGAAATTGGATCCTTGACTTCATCTCTTGCAGACCCCAGACAGATCAGATTGGCAAGAACAGGTGCACCACAAGATGGTGTGCTTAGCCCCCTGCTCTACTCACTTTATACTGATGACTATGTGGCAAACTACAGCTCCAATGCCATGTTTAACTTTGTTGATAGGCCAAATCAAAGGTAGTGACAAATCAGCATATAGCAGGGAGATTCACAATATGTTTGAGTGTTGCCACAACAACAACCTCTCACTCAATGTCAGCAGGACCAAGAAGCTTATTATTGATTTCAGGAGGAGGAAAGCAGAGATCCGTGAGCCAGTACTCATTGGGGAATCAGAGGTGGAGAGGGTCAGGAGCTTTAAATTCCTGAGTTATAATTTCAGAGGGTCTGTCATGGGTTTAGCCCGACAGAAGGTCTGACATGAGTCCAGTAAGTGCCATATGAAGAAAGCACGACAATGTCTCCACTTCCTCATAAGTTTGTGAAGTTTTGCAATGACATCAAAAACTTTGACAAACTTCTGCAGATGTGTTGTAGAGAATATATTGTCAGCTATTGAAACACCAATGACATTGAATTGAAAGTCCTACTTTTGATTTAAGACAGCACTGCTGATAGCTTACTGGTAGTTTAGATGGCAAGAAATACGATCAAAGACATTACTTTTCAGAGCACACTTTTCTGAAGTAAATTATGGTCAACTATCACTACAAAAAAATGAAGAAGCAACCAGAGGTGAAGCTAATTTGAAGGATGGGTTACACAGGTATATCACAAAGCCAAGGGGCAATGTGTTCAAGACAGGGTGGCAGATGGAGTTTATATCACTGTCGCTGTTGGAGTGAATGATTTGGAGAGGGTCAATGTTGATGCCCATCCTCCTAACCCAGGTGCAAATTTGGATAGCACAAAGTGCCAAGCCAATTTGGTGTGATTAGAAAGCTTTCCAGCTGTGCGACCCAAGCGTGTCGCTGTGCTGGAAGGCACTACCCGACAATTTCAACAGTTGGCTATGTAGATTGAAACGCCCGAGTGTTAGGGCCAGAGGCAAGGGTCAGGCTGATTTCGCTCACTCTCCCGCAATGTTCATCCCTCTCTCTCTTTTGGCTGCCACCCCTGCCTGTTTCTGAGGAGTTTTTGCCCTGCTAATGTGATGAATTGAGCTGGCGAATATGAGTAGGTCTGACCCTACTCTGGCTGCTCCATGGAGCAGATTTAAGGACTCAGTCTGGTTATGAACGCTGTTGCTTACTTCTACTGTTCACATGATGTGTGTATTTTTTTCCTCTTTTATGGTCTTTTTTGTTAAATTGAGTTCTTTGGGAGATCACCTTGCTGTCAGAGAGGGGAGACTGCCTTTTTATCACTGCCTTTGCACCTTTTTCTTGCTTTGTGGCTATCTGTAAGCAAACAATTCTCAAGGTGTTTGATTTATACTTTCTTTAAAAATAAATATACTTGAAGAAGTAGTGGATACATCCCAGTCCATCACGGGTAAAACCCTCCCCACTGTTGAGCACATCTACAAGTGGTGCTGTTATAGGAAAGCAGCATCCATCATCAAGGACATCCACCATTCAGGCCATGCTCTCTTCTCACTCCTGCCATCAGATAGAAGGTACAGATGCCTCAGAACTCACACCACCAGGTTCAGGAACAGTTATTATGCTTCAGCCAACAGGCTGTCAAACCAGAGGAGATAACTTCACTCACTCCATCACTGAGCTGATCCTAAGATTCTATGAACTCACTTTCACAAACTCTTCATCTCTCTCGATACTTATTGGGTTTATTTGTGTATTTGCAATTTGTCGTCTTTTGCTGTCTGTTCTGCTGGGTGCAGTCTTTCATTGACTCTATAATGTTTCTTGTGTATGCCCGCAAGAAAACGAATCTCAGGTTTGTATACAGTGACCTATATGTACTTTGATGATAAAGTTACTTCGAACTTCATATTCCATCTCCAA
Organism: Hypanus sabinus; assembly: GCF_030144855.1. Lineage (NCBI taxonomy): Eukaryota > Metazoa > Chordata > Chondrichthyes > Myliobatiformes > Dasyatidae > Hypanus > Hypanus sabinus. Next base: position 51,624,612 of record NC_082715.1, read on the forward strand.
CAAAACAGTGGGAGATGCTTCTCCAGAAGGGCCTCTGCAATTCAAGATGCTGGCTCACAACCACCCTTTCAAGGACCATGTGGCAAAGGGAATAAATAATGCTTCTCTCAACAAAAGCTGCATTGCAGAAAATGAATTTAAAACGAGAAAAGCTATTGGAGTGTACTCTAAAGCCCATGACCACAAAGCTGAATGCTTGGCCTGAAGGCAATCTTTACAAACAGTTTAATCTAAACCGAAGACCAAGGCTGGTGTTCCCGGGCTGTCTATTTAATGAATGAGTATCGACTATGAAAATGCTAAGATAAACCGGTCAGCGGGTGAGGAGAGTACCCCCTGAAGATTGTACAGTTTGACTACACTCTGGATATATTAACACATTGATTAAAGCAGAATAATCCAAAGTGACAATGTCTTCCTCAGAGGAGAAGCTGCCTGCCTGAGGCTGCAAGATAGAGTAAAGCTCTGGTTTCGCTGTTTATTAAAGCCCTTTGCTGATTTAAATTACAGATTATCCCCACCATTTTTCAGTGAGTGAATGGAATGAAGATGCTGACACATGGTGTCAGAAGTACTTGTTAATGAAAATGCAAAATTTAGATGCCAGGCCTAAGTGTGAATATTGAGTGCTGGGTGTGATCCATCTCAGTTGTGGTAACAGATGGGTGTGAGTTGTGGACACTGAGATGCAACAGGAGGGGTGGTGCAGATATGCTAGGATCTTTCACAAGGGGAAGGGCAGAGAGATGGTCAGTCCTCGTCGGAGAATCAGAGACAGAGAGGGTCAGTTCCTTTAAATTCCCGGATGTCACTATCTCTACAGGACCTGTCCTGAACCCACCATATAAATGTAATGGTGAAAAAGACACAACAGGTCCTCTGCTTCTTTAGAAGGCCGCAGAGATTTGGCATGACATCAAAAATCTTGACAAACTTCTATTGGTGTGAGGTGGAAAGTGCACTGACTGGCTGCATTATGGCCTTTGAACAGAAGATCCTTCAAGGGGTAGTGAATTTGGCCCTCTACATAATGGGCCAAACCATTGAGCACATCTACATGAAACGCTGTCCTGGTAAAGCAGCATCTATCAACAGGAGTCTTCATGCACTTTTCTCACTGCTGCCATCGGAAGGTACAATATCTTGGGACTCACACCACCCCTTAACCATTAGGCTATTGAGCAAAAGAGGATAATTACACTCGTCTATTGAGATGTTGACAACGACTGATCTCAGTTTAATTACTCTTTATCTTGTTAGTTTATGCTCTTGTTTTTTATTGCTATAGAGTTGCATTTCAGCAGTTTCTTGTCCTTTGGTACTTATTCTTTCACTGATCCAGCTTACAGTTACTATTCCAATCACAGACAAGAGGTAATCTGCAGATGCTGGAAACCCAAGCAACACACACAAAATAATGGAGGAACTCAGCAGGTCAGTCAGCGTCGATGGAAAAGAGTACAGTCGACACTTCAGGCTGAGACCAGTCCTCCCAAAGGGTCTTGGCCCGAAACATCGACTGTACTCTTTTCCATAGAAGCTGCCTGGCCTGCTGAGTTCCTCGAGCATTCTGTGTGTGTTACAGTTACTATTCTATAGATCTATTGAGTATGCCTGCAAGAAAATGTGCTGACATGTACATGCTCTGATAATAAGTTTTACTTTGAAATTTGAACTTTGGAACGGGAACGTTCCAACTATGTAATTGAAATCTTTCAGGGAAATGATGAGGCACTGAAGCCAGTGATGTAAAAGCAATCAAAAAGGAATAAGCTACATTCCTTCTGATGGAGAGACTATAACATAGTACATGATGGGTTATTACCACATTAAGGGCTATAGAATGTGACCTGCACTGTTGGCCATATAGTTTTATTTTAGGGCTGGCCAGGAAATCTGTCTTTGCAGAGATGGCCGCAGTAATATATGTTGCTCTGCTGGTTGCAAATTCCTTTATAAACCAATGAGCAGAGAACACTGAATATATTACTCTACTGTGCAGTACAATCACTTCAGCCCATGATTTCTATGCTTACCATGATACCAATATAAACTAATCACAACTGCCTGCAACAAGACAAACACGAGGAAATCTGCAGATGCTGGAAATTCAAGCAACACACACAAAATGCTGGTGGAACACAGCGGGCCAGGCAGCACCTATAGGAAGAAGCGCTGTCGACGTTTCGGGCCAAGACCCTTCATCAGGACTAACTGAAAGGAAAAGATAGTAAGAGATTTGAAAGTGGGGGGGGGGGAATGCAAAATGATAGAAGACTGGAGGGGGTGCGGTGAAGCTGAGAGCCAGACAGGTGATTGGCAGAAGGGATACTGAGCTAGAGAAGGGAACAGATCATGGGACGGGAGGCCTAGGGAGAAAGAAAGGGGGAGAGGAGCACCAGAGAGAGATGGAGAACAGGCAAGGTGATGGGCAAAGAGAGAAAAAAAAACTAAATATATCAGGGATGGGGTAAGAAGGGGAGGGGCATTAACAGAAGTTAGAGAAGTCAATGTTCATGTCATCAGGTTGGAGGCTACCCAACCAGTATATAAAGTGTTGTTCCTCCAACCTGAGTGTGGCTTCATCTTGATAGTAGAGGAGGCCATGGATAGACATATCAGAATGGGAATGGGATGTGGAATTAAAACGTGTGGCCATTGGGAGATCCTGCTTTCTCTGGCGGACAGAGTGTAAGTGTTCAGCGAAATGGTCATTTACTCACCACTGACTCAGCCTGCTAGTTAACTGTCAGGGTGTTCTGCACAAGCACTCCCAAGTCCCTCGGCATCTTAGATTCCTGGATTTTCTCCCCATTTAGAAAGTAGTCCACACATTTATTTCTATCAGCAGAGTACATGACCGTGCATTTTCTAGCATTGTATTTCATTTGCCACTTCCTTAACCATTCTCCAAATCTGTCTAAGTCCTTTTGTATACTACCTGTTTCCTCAAAACTACCTGCCAATCCACAAATCTTCATAGCCTCTGCAAACTTGGCAAAAAAGCCATCTATTCCATCATCTAAATCATTTATATACAGCATAAAAAGAAGTGGTCCCAACACCAACCTATGCAGAACATCGCTAGTCACTGGCAGCCAACCAGAAAATGATCCTTTTATTCCCACTCACTGCCTCCTACCAATCAGCCAATGCTCTAACCATTTTAGTAAATTTCCTGTAATACCACAGGCTCTTAACTTGGTAAGCTGCTTCATGTTTGGTACCTTGCCAAAGGCATTCTGAAAGATTGAATGTACAGCATCCATTACATCCCCTTTATCTATCCTACAACTAATCTCCTCAAAGAATTGCAACAGGTTCATTAGGTAGGATTTTCCTTGAAGGAAACCATGCTGACTTTGTCCTATCTTGTCCTGTGTCACCAAGTACTCTATCACCTCATCCTTTAACACTTGACTCTAACATCTTCCCAACCACTGAGGTCCAGCTAACTGGTCTATAATTTCCATTCTGCTGTCTTCCTTCTTTCTTAAAGAATGGAGTGACATTTGCAATTTTCCAGTCCTCTGGCACCATGCTGGAATCCAGTGATTTTTGAAAGATAATTTCTAATGCCACCACGATTTCTAACATAACCCTAGGGTGCAGTTCCTCTGGTCCAGATGACTTATGTACCGTTAGGTCTTTCAGCTTTTTCAGCACCTTTTCTCTAGTAACAGTAACTGCACCCGCTTCTCTTCCTTCACACTCTACAACATCAGGCCTATTGCTAGTGTCTTCCACAGTGAAGACTGATGCAGAATATTCTTTTAGTTCATCAGCCATCTGCTTATCCCCCATTATTATTTCTCCTGCCTCATTTTCTAGTGGTCCTATATCCACTCTCATTTCTCTTTTATTTCTAACATACTTGAAAAATCTTTTACTATCCACTTTGATATTATTTGCTAGATTGCTTTCATATTTCATCTTTTCCCTTCTAATGATTTCATTAGATGCCTACTGTAGGTTTTTAAAAGTTTCCCAATTCTCTATCTTCCAACTAATTTTTGCTTTGTTGTATGCCTTTTCTTTTGCTTTTACAATAGCTTTGACTTCCCTTGTCAGCCACAGTTGTACTATTTTACCATTTGAGCATTTCTTCATTTTTGGAATACACATGTCCTGCACCTCCTTCATTTTCCCCAAAAACACATGCCACTGCTGCCAGCAGCTACTTACAATTTATTTTCGCCAATTTCTCTCTCATACCACTGTAATTTCCCTTACTCCACTGAAATACTGCTACATCAGACTTTGCTTTCTCTCTATCACCTTTCAAGTTGAACACAATCATATTGTGATCATTGGTTCCTAAAGGTTCTTGTATCCTGAGCTCCCTAATCACCTCCAGTTCATTATGTAACACCCAATCCGGTACAGCTGATCCCCTAGTAGGCTCATTGACAAAATTCTCTAAAAAGCTATCTCTTAGGCATTCAACAAGCTCACTGTCTTGAGATCCATTACCAACCTGATTTTTCCAATCAACCTACATGTTAAAGACTCCCATGACTACCATAACATTTCCCTTTTGACTCACCTTTTCTATTTCCTGTTGCAACCTGTGGTCCACCGTCCAGCCACTGTTGGGAAGCTTGTATATAACTGCCATCAATGTCCTTTTATCCTTGCAGTTTCTTAACTCAACCCAGGATTCAATATCTTCCGATCCTATCCCACATCTTTCTACTGATTTGATGCCATTCTTTACCAGTAGAGCCACACCACCCCCTCTGCCTACCTTCCCATCCCTCCGATATAACCTGTAACCTTGGACATTCAGCTCCCAACTACAACCATCCTTCAGCCACGATTCAGTGATGGCCACAACATCATACCTGGCAATCTGTAATATTGCAATAAGATCATCCACTTTATTTCTTATACTACGTGCATTCAGATACTACACCTTGAGTACCATATTTGCTGTCCTTTCTGACTCTACATCCCTAATGATTTGATACTCAGTCTGCTGGCTGCAAGTAAGTCCCATCACCTGCCTGTCCATCCTGACAGTCTGACTGCATGTTATCTTTACTTTTTTGCCATCCATCCTTTCCTGAGTCCCTTCACTGCAGTTCCCAACCTCCTGTCAAGTTATTTTAAACCCTCCCTGACAGCTCCAGCAAACCTGCCTGCAAGAATATTGGTTCCCCTCGGGGTCAGGTGCAGACGTTCACTTTTGCACAGGTCATACCTCCCCCGGAAGAGATCCCAATGATCCAAGAACCTGAAGCCCTGCCCCCTACACCAGCTTCACAGCCATGCATTTCTCTGTCAAATCATCCTGCTTCTACACTTGCATGGTAATGGCAGCAATCCAGAAATTCTGGAATCCTTTCCATCCTGGTAAAAAAAGACTCTGACTATCTACCCTATCTATGCTTCTCAAAATTTTATATCTTCATCAGGTCAATTCTCAGTCTCCAATACTCTAGAGGGAACTATCCATAAGATCATAAGCTCTAGGAGCAGAATTTGGCCATTCAGCCCATCGAGTCTGCTCCATCATTCTATTTTGGCTGATCCTGGATCGCACTCAACCCCATACACCTGATTTCTCATCATATCCTTTGATGCCCTGACCGACCAGGAAACTATGAATTTCCACCTTAAATATACCCACAGACTTGGTCTCCACCGCAGGCTGTGGCGAAGCATTCCATAATTCACTACTCTCTGGCTAAAATAGTCCTCCTTACCTCTGTTATAAAAGGTTGCCCCTCAATTTTGAGGCTATAACCAATAGTTCCATGTTGGTCCCATCTTTCTTTTTTGCTAATACTCTTCAATCCACGCAATATACTGGTAAACTTCTTCTACAAAACTTGCATAGCTTGCAATGTGGAAACCAGAACTGCACAAAATGTTCTAAAAGTTGCCAAACCAAAGCTTTGTCCTAACTTGTTAACTTTTATGCTTGATGCCCTGAAAAATGAATGTATGCTGTGCACTTACTTTTCTACCACATACACTTGTGTTGTCATTTTTAAGGTCCTACATGCTTTTTGTCCAAAATTCTGCTGTACTTCAATGCAGGTAAGTGTTTTGCCTGTAAATGCATATGACTTTCCAAGTGAACCACCTCACAATTAAACTCCATCTACTACTTCTCCACCCAAATTTCCAATTAAACCTGCTAAAATCCTTTGACTACATCTATCAATAATTAAAATGGAATCAATTCTCATGTCATCGACGAACTTGCATTATCATTCAAACCTTTTGTAAGTATATCATAAACAACAGAAGTGCCAGCATTGACCTTTTCGTAGATTCTGCGTTTTCTTTGAAATAAAGACTTGCGTTTCAATCATATTGATGGAATAGGCAATTTGTTCACAGAATTGTGACTTCTTGACTGGCCTGAGGGTAGCCAATGTTTCTCTATTCAATAGTATTTCATCACTGTACAATCACCTCCATCAGAAATAGTTGAAAGCATTCATTGGGTTTTCCCAAAGATAAAGGATCTTGAAAAATGTTTCCCTCTGCACACTTTATCATTTACTTTCTGGTATTAATCAAAAAAAAAGTGAAAAACTGTTACCAATGAGTATACTGCTCCTTAGCTTGGATGTTTTTGATGCTAGATTTCTGAAATACTTTGAAGGTATTGACAAGGAGGAGCCTGATGTTCTGTAAAAGCCCTGCATGCTTTATGGGAAACATTTTGACAAGTGGTAATACAGTAGGTTTTCAACTTGTCATGTGAGTATGAAAACAATGAAAGTAATGTTGAACAGCTGTATATGACAAAATTGGGACATAATTATTTTCCAGTATGGAACTGGACAATGAATGGGAAATGAATGGACTGAAATGGGAACAGATTCACAATGACTATTGGACGTTTGAAGATCAACACTCTCTCAATCTCTAACTGCAGACATTTTGGCTGAAAATTCGCTGTGAGGAAAAATAGTAACATTTATCAATAACATGAAGTCTGTTAGTATTCACTTATTTCAGAACCAGATCATATTTCAAAAATATTGTTCATTAAAGAATACTCTAAAACATTTTATGACATGGTCAGTTGTTTCATGAATGTAATTGAAAGCTGTCCTGGTAACTCACTTGATAGCTATTCTGGCAAGTCTGTTGCACAGTCAAAAAAGCCTGTTCGACCTTAATTTTGACCTCCAAGTTTGCTGGAGTGTTGTGTGCAGTTTTGGTCTCCAAATTTGAGGAAGGACATTCTTGCTATTGAGGGTGTGCAGCATAGGTTCACAAGGTTAATTCCCGGAATGGCGGGACTGCCATATGTTGAAAGATTGGAGCGACTGGGCTTGTATACCCTGGAATTTAGAAGGCTGAGAGGGGATCTGATTGAAACATTGAGGATTATTAAGGAATTGGGCACACTGGAGGCAGGAAGCATGTTCCCGCTGATGGGTGAGTCCAGAACTAGAGGCCACAGTTTAAGAATAAGGGGTAGGCCATTTAGAACAGAGATGCGGAAAAACTTTTTCACCCAGAGAGTGGTAGATGTGTGGAATGCTCTGCCCCAGAAGGCAGTGGAGGCCAAGTCTCTGGATGCATTCAAGAGAGCATTAGATAGAGCTCTTATAGATAGCGGGGTCAAGGGATATGGGGAGAGGGCAGAAATGGGGTACTGATTGTGTATGATCAGCCATGATCACAGTGAAAGGTGGTGCTGGCTAGAAGGGCCGAATGGCCTACTCCTGCACCTACTGTCTATTGTCTATTGACTACTCTCAATTCTGAGGCTGTGTCCTCTGGTCTTAGACTCCCCCACCAAAGGAATAATAAGCCACTACTTTGTTCCCCAAGTTCCACACAGTTTTTCCAGGAAGTATATGAACTTTTTGCTCAGACAATGTAGACATTTGTTCTGTGACCTTTTCAGATTGGTGGCATGCTGGACGTCTCAGATGTGATTGACTAGCGAGTGGATTTCAGTGACATGAAATGCACTGCACAGGTGGATGGAAGGTCAACTGAAATGATGCGGAAAAGATTTTAACAAACCTCCATGTCAAAAATAGCTCATCATTTGTTGAGGTCCTTCCAGACATGGCACTGGAGCTTTCCTCGTTATGATCAAAACTGTCAGCTTTCTGTGTGATAAGCTCACACACTAGACCAGAAATGCTGGAAAGTCTCAGCAGGTCAACCAACATCTGTGAATAGAGAAAATAAGTTAACAACTTAGGCTGATGACCTTTCTTTAGAACCTAGGAATGAAGGGAACCTTTTCTGTTTGGCCGCAGGTGACTAGTGGTATTTCGCAGTGGTCAGTGTTGGGATTGCTTCTTTTTATGTTATATGTCAATGACTTGGATGATGGAATTGATGCCTTTGTGGCAAAGTTAGCAAACAATACAAAAATAGGTGGAGGGGAAGGTAATGTTGAGCAATTTGAATTTATTTAAAGCTTACATCCATCCCACAACATGACGGAGTAAATATCTTCGCATTATGACTCCATCACAATGAACAGACATGTGAATTTATAAGTCAAATGGTTTGTAGGAAGAAGCTGTTCTGCAGCCTGTTGGTCCTGGCTTTAATACTGTGGTACCATTTATCAGACGGAAGCAGCTGGAACTGTTTATGTTTGGAGTGACTGGTACCCCGGTGATCTTCCAGGCCTTCTTTCTGCACCTGCTGCTATAAATGTCCTCAAGGGAGGGAAGTTCACACATGTGCATGTAGTGCACCTGTAGTAGAAGGTCTTGAGGTTTTGGGGGCTCATGCCGAACCTCTTCAGTTGCCTGAGATGGAAGAGCTGCTGTGGTCCTTTCTTTGACACACAGTCCAGGTGAGATCTTCGCTGATGTGTACACTGAAGAACTTGAAACTACTCACCCTCTCAACTGCAGTCCCATTGATGTTGATTGGGGAGAGCCTGTCTCCTATTATCTACGATCAGCTCTTTTGTTTTTTGGAGAGGTTGTTATCTTGGCACCTCTGTGTCATGGTGTGAACCTCTCATTTCTAGGCTGTCTTGTCACGGCTAGAAATAAGGTCAGTCAATGTTGTGTCATCTGCAAATTTGATCAGCAGATTGGAGCTGTGTGTGGCAGCACAGTCATGGGTGTAAAGGGATTAGAGGAGGGTACTCAGGACACAACCCTGGAGGGGGCACCTGTGTTGAGGGTCAGAGATGAGGGAGACATTCCTTACCACCTATCGGTGATCTGATAGGATTCAAGGAACCAGCTACACCAGCTGGGATACAGGCTAAGGTCTCTGAGCTTCCTGTCGTCTGGAGGGAATTATGGTGTTGCATGCTGAACTGTAGTCCAGGAAAAGCATTCTAATGTGTGCATCCCTCTTCTCCAGGTGAGTGACGATGCCATGTAGCACTGTAGCTATGGTGTCATCAGTAGAGTGGTTCTGTCAGTAAGCAAAGCAGGGAGTCTGCAGAAGAACTTAGACAGAGTAGAAGAATGGTCAAAAAATGTGGCAGATGTAAGTGTATGGTCATGCACTTTGCTAGAAGGAATAAAAGGGAAGTCTTTGTTCTAAACAGAGAAAATTCAGAGATTTGAGATGTAAAGGGACTTGGGAGTCCTTGTGCAGGATTCCCCAAAGGTTAACGAAGGCAAATGCAGCATTCATTTCAAGGGGACTAGAATATAAAAACAAGGATGTAATGTTGAAGCTTAATAAGTTACTAGCGAGGCCTCACTTGGAGTACTGTGAGCAGTTTTGGCCCTTTACCTAAGAAAGGATGTGCTGACATAGGAGGCTCATGACTATGGTTCTGGGAATAAAAGGCTAACTGTATGATGAGCAATTGATGGCTCTGGGCCTGTATTCACTGGATTTTAGAAGAATGAGGGGGCAATATCATTGAAAACTATCAAATGTTAAAAGGCCTGAATAGAGTGGATATGGAGAGGAAGTTTTCTATAGTGGGGAGAGTCTAGAACCATAGGGCATAGCTTCAGTATGAAAAGACATCCATTTTGAACAGAGATGACTGGGAACTTTTTCAGCTAGAGGCTGGTGAATCTGTGGAATTTGTTGCCAACAGGCAACTGTGGAAACCAGGTAATAGTGTGTATTTAAGGTGGAGATTGATAGGTTCTTGATTAGTCAGAGCATAAAAGGTTATGCAGAGAAGGCAGGAGAATAGGGTTGAGAGTGTAAATGGATCAGCCAAGATCAAATGGTGAAAGAGACTCAATGGGCCAAGAAGCTTAATTCTGCTCCTATGTCTTACGGCCTTATGAAAGGCCATAAACATGAAACATTATTTCTCTCTCCACAGTACTGAGATAAATGTGAGTTCCTTCTGTTTCTCTGTGGTACAGGTTGAAGGAAGATAGTAATTACCCTGATGCATGTGGCTTTCAGAGCTCTTTAAATATTATCCAAATCATTAGATTTCAAGCAGGTGGAGTAATGATTTTAATTTTTCTGGATTGAAAAGACAGTAATTCTAACAACGTGACATTTCCTCATCCCTACTTGCAATCTTACTAAGATTATGAACTTTGCATATTGGTCCATAATTAGCCCATTGTTCATGCATCTTTCCTTTTATGGATGCCAAGAAAGTTGCTTTAAGACCCAGTTTAGTAGTGGCTAGTGTTTGAAGATAAATACAGTGCAAAACAGTCATAATTAATTATATGACAGAGTAGGCTCAAACAGCTTGATATTACTTTGCTAGGCCAAAATACAATTATCATTCTCAGATACAGAAGTTGGGATATAAACTGATTTTGTGCAATAGTCATGGGGTAAAAGGTTTCTTGCTCTGGATAGGAACACGTAAAGTTCTTCCGGTCGGTTGTCATATCTAAGTAAATAATACTCATCAGCTGCCTGAATGTGAAGGAATCCTGTGCAGAATCAGTGTGTTCTTAAATACCATTTTCTTGGCATGACAGACAATTTATAAGCTGAGCAGAATGAAACATTTGCAACTGAACTATTCAAATAATTTGATTGCATGCTCCAAAAGTTGAAATGTGTACCATCAATCACCACACCACCAACACCTTGAGAAATTTAGCATTGATACAGAAAAGATACATTTATCAAAATACTTTTCTGTAATTTATGGGGAAAAATTAACTAATAGGTAACTCTTCGTAAAAGCTTCTCTTTGCAATGGAGGATTGTTGATAACACAAATTGGTCAGGCTATCTTGCCTTCTTCTCATGTTGAAACTTTTATAGAAAAGCCACCTCTCAAATATAGATGGCCTTCAGCATCAATTGTTTCCTCCAACTGAAAAGGCTTAATATCTATAAAGTAGACATCTTTTGTGATTTTTTTGCCGGCATAAGTGGATATATCTTTGAGGAATTGTAAGGCAAATAATTACCTGTCATTGATGACTGCTTGACTTGTGGAGCAACAAAAATGTGTTCCTTAATCTTGGTATCAGTTATTCAGACTTTAATTTGGAGAAAGAAGAAATTAATTTTTATTGAATATATGCATTTCATTGCACTATAATGTATTGTTGACAATTTTCATTTGTACTCAGTGTCTGAGGCTTCTCACTTAAGTGTCCAACAATAATCAGCCAGTATTGATGGATTCCAGTTGCCCTGATACTGTTTCTCAGTGACTGCAGTGTTCCTGTTGAAAACTTCCACCACGCTCATCACTGACAGCACTAAGTTTTGCAGGGAAGAATTCTAAATGGGAATGCAGAAAATGAATCTTTATTAACATGCTACAGTTCAAGGTTTTGTATGCTTGAAGCATGTTGTCGACCAGCTGCAGGTAGTTTGGTGCTCTGTAGTTGCCAAGAAAATTTTCAGCCTTCCATGTGATTTTCTCCGGTCCTATGAGGACTTCTTTGAATACATACACAACGTTGGAAGAACTCAGCAGGTCAGGCAGCATCCGTAAGAAAAGAGTAGCCAACGCTTTGGGCCGAGACCCTTCATCAGGAATGGGTCTCGGCCCAAAACGTTGGCTACTCTTTTCTCACGGATGCTGCCTGACCTGCTGAGTTCTTCCAGCGTTGTGTACGTATTCTTTGATCCACAGCGTCTGCAGTTGTATTTTTGTGTTTTGAGAAGTTCTTTGAATTGTCTGTCATTGATGACCTGTTCAATCCGTGCACCAACAAAAATGCCTGCCTTAATCTTAGCATCAGTTATTCTGACTTTTTGAAGTTCTCCCTAATTGAAAATTAACAATTATATCCACTAGCATAAGTAGAATATTTCAAACACCATGTCCATTTTTATAAATACGATAAAGGGTAATCTGGTGCTCATCTTAATATGTTTGTTTTGTCCCAAATTATTTAATAGTATTGGTTCTAAAAAGAGTGTTAATCTCATATTGAAAATTAACAGTTGACCTAGGACCAATTAATGTTTGCAGAAAGATTTTCTAGGCTTCTGCTATCCCTTAATTATAGAAGATTTCTTTACAAAGCTCACTGTTTGCCAAAGATATGGTAATTAAACTTCTCTGGGGTGGATTACATTAAACTACATTAACATTGATTGCAATTCATGCCAAAGACTCTTCAACATAGCCTATGTTAGGGACATCCTTGGGGTAAGATGTCACTCAACCTCTAGTCGGAGAGAGATCTGATGGACATATAGCAACTCCAACCCTCTGTGCATCATAGGGTTACTTCATCCATTTGCTTGGCTGTGAGTCCTGCCATGTATGTGTGAGATGAGATAATTGACATTTCCATCTGTTTATTTGGAGGGAAAGAGAAAAAATTATATATTAAGGAAATCATTGAGGTGAAAGATTTGTTGATTTTACAGGAATATCATTTATTTATCTGTTTTGATTTTATTTTGATCCTGCTTTTTCTTATTTATGTAGAGACACAGCACTATAAAAGGCTCTTCCATACTGCCTGGCCCAATTACCTACCTGTGACCATTTAACCTTATGACTTTGGAATGTGGGAGGAAACTGGAGCACTTGGAAGAAACCCATGTGATCATAGGGACAACATATAAGTTCCTCAAAGACAGCAGCGGGAAATGAAACCTGGTCATTGGCTCTGTGTCACGCTAACTGCTACTCTACTGTGCTGCCTGTTTTTTCTGTTTTTAAAGAGAAGAATATTAAAATGTTGCAGAAGCCACATCCCTATAGTTGTCTTTCAGAATAAGTATCATTTGTTCGCTTCTCCAGGCCTTTCTACAATGAATTGGGTTTTATTGAATGAAGAATACATTACGAATCCAAAAAAATGTTACCACTAACTGAATCATTGAAATTTCCTGATTTAAAAGTTTAATGCATCGGAGTAAGTCAATATGAAAGGAGCAAATATTAATTCTATTCAATCTGATATGCTCCCACGGGAATAACAATAAAATGTTAAAAGCAATATTAAAATTGGATGTATTCTATTATGAATAACAGTAAATTAACAAGTGCTTTGCACCTTTATGAGTGAAAATCGGTGTCGAGTTAGGTAAGGGAGAAATGCAAAGAGACCTAGGAGTCCTAGCTCACCAGTCAATGAAGGTGAATGAGCAAGTGCAACAGGTAGTGAAGAGGGCAAATGGAATGTTGGCCTTTGTTACAAGGGGAATTGAATACAAGAGCAAGGATGTTCTTTTGCATTTGTACAGAGCCCTGGTGAGACCACACCTGGAATATTGTGTACAGTTTTGGTCTCCAGGTTTAAGGAAGGACATTCTGGCAATTGAGGAAGTGCAGCGTAGATTCACTAGGTTGATTCCTGGGATGGCAGGGCTGTCTTATGCAGAGAGATTGGAGAGATTGGGCTTGTACACGCTGGAATTGAGGAGATTGAGAGGGGATCTGATTGAAACGTTTAAGATAATTAAAGGATTTGATAGGATTGAGGCAGGTAATATGTTCCAGATGTTGGGAGAGTCCAGTACCAGAGGGAATGGATTGAGAATAAGAGGTCAGTTATTTAAAACAGAGTTGAGGAAGAGCTTCTTCTCCCAGAGAGTTGTGGAGGTGTGGAACGCACTGCCTCGGAAGACAGTGGAGGCCAATTCTCTGGATGCTTTCAAGAAGGAGCTGGATAGATATCTGATGGATAGGGGAATCAAGGGATATGGGGACAAGGCAGGGACTGGGTATTGATAGTGAATGATCAGCCATGATCTCAGAATGGCGGTGCAGACTCGATGGGCCGAATGGTCTACTTCTGCACCTATTGTCTGTTGTCTATAAATTAATCTTGGTACTTTGCAAGAGTTTTAACAAAATTTGTGATGCCAGCTGCATGAGGAAAAATTAAGGGCTAATTTTTAAAGAGAGTCCTAAAAGGAAAATATGGTGAGAAATTGAGATATTCAGGAGGCAGAATTTTAGAAATCTTGGAGGGTTGAAGTATCTCAGTTCAGTTTAAGAACTGGGAGAGGATGAGTCTATGAAGGAATTTTAAAACAGTGTTGAAAATTTGACAATTGGTGCAGTATTAATCAGGGATTCAACCTAAGTCAGCAGTTCCTAACCGGTTTCATGCCATGGACCAATATTATTAAGCAACTAGTCTATAGATCCTAGGTTGGCAATCCTGATCGTCAATCAACAAGCAAAGGGAAGATTGATGAATAAGATTTGATGTACAGCAGGGTTGCAAAATTCAATGAGTGGAAGCCAATCAGAAACATCAAATGATTAAAAAAAGTACGAATGGAAATTTCAACACCAGATGACCTTGTATAGAAATGTATGATGCTACAGATCAACTAGTTTTAATAAAATACGTATTATTGGCTATATCAAAATTTCATTGTAGTGTAGTAACATTATTGTTCAAATGGAACATTGTCATTGTTAATTGTAACAAATCTAGTGTAAAACCAATGTGTTAACTGCTAATAAATTGTAGTCTTTGACATTTGTTAACAGCTGAAAAGATGTGTAAATCTAATTTAAATCAACAGCTCTTCCATCAATCTTAAACATTTTTATATGGACAACCTCTGTTTAATCATTTCTACTAATTCACTTAACACCAATGAATTATATTTCCAGTTAAAAAGGATGTCATAATAATTAAAATAAGCACAGATTAATACAAGCACTTTATTGTAAAAGGACAGCAGTGATTTAAAAATTTATATATTCTATGAAAATTCTTTAAAATTTAATTGACTCTCCAAGCTTAATTTATCTTCATACAATGAAACGGAGACTGCACTGTCTTTTTTTTGTTGCTTTTCATTGATCTGCATTGCATAGGCTTCCATTTCTACCACCCATTCACACTACATCCAAACTACACCGGATAGATTCGTAACCAAAGCTTTTACTCTTTGTTTTTACCCTCCGTCCACACTAAAACGGTGTTTTTGTCCCCCAAAACTGGAGATTTTCAGAAACGCTCTCCAGAGTGTGTAATTTTGAAAACACCGTTTTGCCGGAGCAGTGTGGACTGGGTAACCAGAGAAATCTGAAAACACTGTCATGACGTGCCGGAACAGATGGTGATGGCAGGGTGCCATTTCATTGTTTTCTTGGACACAACCTAACAATTTCAGAACAGACAGCAATGAGACTGATGCCAGAAGAGTTAGAAATGTACTCACCAAATACTTTGACTCATAACTTACTGAATAAATAAGTATACTGTACTCACTTTGCCCTGTTTTCTGTCCTTGCTCGTATGAAGGTGGTTTACCTACTTATGCAAGTACTTCTCTGACAATAGATGTGTAACAGCCTAATATAACATTGTACAGAAATACAAGATAAAACTAATGCAGACATGTTTTATACATTTAACAAGGTACTGTATTAATGCAAAAGAGTTTGTCAGTTTTTCAATGTTCATCATCAGCCGGGTCATACCGTCCGTGAACTCCCTGTCGGTTGCCTCCATATGCTCCAGTATTTGTTTTTTTTTACTTTTAAGTCCTCCTGCACGAGAGCCAACAGTTGTCCGTCGTTTAAGTTTTTCTAGTCTGTAACTGAACAAATGCACAGCAAGCCTTTCACAGCGAGATTCAACTCCAGATATGTCACTTGTTTTCGTTAGATGTATCCTGTACATGCACAATAGGAGGAGATTTGCCAAAATATCCATTTTAATGTGGACAGAGATATTTTAAAAAATGCATAGTGTGGATGTCTATTGTTTTTATGTGAAACCAGCGTTTTCAAAATTATCCGGTCTAGTGTGGACGTAGTCTCAGATAATGTCTTCCAGATACCCAACAATTAGTGAAAATGTTTTTCCTTATTGTCTCACTAATTCTTCTATTATTAACTTCAAGTTTATGCTTCCTAGTTTTTGGCACCTCTGCTAAGGAGGATACAACAGAGTGACCTATCTGGGTTTCTCACATTTTATACGTGAGATTATTGGGACTTGGATTATCAAAAAGTAAAACAGCCAGTCAGAATGCTCTTCACAGTACATCTGTAGAAGTTTTTGAGTGTATTGGATGACAAACCAAATTTCCTCAAACTCCTGATAAAATATAGCCATTGTCTTGCCTTCTTTATAGCTACATCGATGCATTTGGTTGCTCTATGAGGATTGGTTCATGTTCCCTCAACATACCCTTTCTGAAGTCCATAATCAGCTCTTCGGTCTTACTGACATTGCATGCAAGATTGTTGCTATGACACCACTCAACTAGTTGGCATATCTCACTCCTCTACACCCTCTCATCCTCAGCTAAGATTCTGCCAAAAATGTTTGTATCATCGCAAATTTATAGATGGTATTTGAGCTATGCCTAGCCACACATTTATGGATATAGAGAGAGCAGAGCAGTGGGCTAAGCACACACCCCTGAGGTGTGCCAGTGTTGAGCGTAAGTGAGGAGGAAACATTATTACCGCAGATGCACACAGATTGTGGTCTTTATGTCTAGAGGTCAAGGATCATAATTGCACAGGGAGGCACAGAGGCCGAGGTTCTGTAGAATTTCAATCAGGACTGTAGGAATGATGATGTTAAACATTGAGCTATGGTCAATGAACAGCATCTTGACTTAGGTGTTTGTATTGTCCAAGTGATCTAAGACCTATTGTGGCGATAGGCAAATTGCAACCTTCTTCCAGAGATCAAGGAAGGCGGCCAGACAGTCTAAATTTTGCCACGTAGTGTACCAAACATGGTCATAGGCATAAAAGCTCAATGAATAATTGTGATATTTGAGTACTCAGAGAGCTATCTCTCATAATATTCATTTTAGGTGTCTGATTCTCTGACCCAAGAAGCTTTTAGAACATCCATGTGAATTAGTTTGTCCCAGCAAAGGTGTATGAACTTCAGAAGTATCTTACCAGTTATGGTGTGTTCCCACTGTAAATATGTATTTTAATGGAAACATTTGTCAAACACAAAATACTGAAGCAAACAGTTTAATTGTAGTTAGTGAAATTGTATTGAATCACCATCTGTTTACATTTAAGTGTATAAAATCTTGATGTACCTTGAACTTGGGAAACTCCTCTGAGAGATTCTCTAGGAAGACGTCTGCTTATGATAAATCAAGACTTTCATATCCACCAGTGTTTTCAGTCTCTTCAGTGACTTAGCTACAGCCACAACATTCATAGTGTTGCTTCCTCAACATTGAAGAAATCAAATGGAGTTTAGATGCTTGCTGAACAACTGTACTGAGTCTACTGAAGGGATACTGAGCTTCCAGTTGCCTGCCACTTTAATTCCCCATCCTATTTCCACTCTAAACCCTCTGACAGTGATAATGAGACCCAATGCAAACTTAAGAAACAACATCTCATCTTCTATCTGGGCATTTAGGACCTGAAGATATTGAAGCAGAATTAAACCATTTGGCCCATCGAATCTGCTCTACCATTTTATCATGGTTGATCCAATTTTCCTCTCAGCCCCAGTCTCCTGCCTTCTCCCTGACTATTCAAGAATCTATTAACCTCTGCCTTAAATATACATAAAGACTTGGCCTCCACTGCAAAGAATTCCACAGATTCACGACTCTCACCAAGGAAACTTCTCCTCATCTCCCCTCTATTCTGAGTCTGTGTCCTCTGGTCTTAGACTCTCCCACCATAAGAAACATCACTTCACATCCACTCTATCAAGGCCTTCCAACATTTGATAGGTTTCAATTAGGTCACCCATCATTCATCTGAATTCCAGTGAATACAGTCGCAGAGCCATCGAGCGCTGTTCACATGCCAAGCTATTCAATTCTGGAATCATTTTCATGAAGCTCTTTTGCACCTTCATCAATGTCAGCACATCCTTTCTAAGATAAGGGCCTGAAACGGCTCACAACACTCCATTTGAGGCCTCAACAGTGCTTTATAAAGTCTCAACATTACATCCTTGCTTTTATATTCTAGACCTCCTGAAATAAATGCTAACTTTTCATTTGGCTTCTTCACCACAGTCTCAACCTAAAATTTAACCTTTAGGGAATCCTGCACAAGGTTGCTCAAGTGTGCTTGCACCTCATTTTTTTGTATTTTCTCTGTTTTTTTGCCATTTTTTGCCCATTTGTCTCATCTGCCTGTCATTCTGTAGCCTCTCTGCTTCCTCAAAACTATATTCATAATTGTCTGCAAACTTTGCAACAAAGCCATGAATTCCATCATCTAAATCATTCATATATAGTCTAACAAGAATTGGTCTCAGCACAGACCTTGTGGAACACCATTCTTATTTCATTCCCGCTCTTTGTCTCCTGATAGTCAGCCACTGCTTCATGCATGCTAGAATCTTTCCTGTAATACCAGGGGCTCGTAGTTTGAAAAGCAACCTCGTGTGTGTCAGGTTGTCAAAGACCTTCTGAAAACCCAAGTACTTAACATCAACTGATGCTCCTTTGTTCATCCCGCTTGTAATTTCTTCAAAGAATTCTAACAGATTTGACAGGCAAGGCTTTTCCTTGAGGAAACCATGCTGACAATGGCCTATTTTATCATGTGCTTCCAAGTACCCTGAGACCACATCCTTAATAATTGACTTCAACATCTCCCCAACCACTGAGGCCAGACTAACTGGCCTATAGTTTCTTGAAGAGTGGAGAAACATTTATAATTTTCCAGTCTTCCAGAACTATTCCAGAATCTAGTGATTCTTGAAAGATCATTACTAATGCCTCCACCCTCTTTCAGAACTTTGGGGTGTACACTATCTAGTCCAGATGACTTGGTTTCAGTTTTCAAAAGCCTTCTCTCTAGTTATGGTAACTTTACACACTTCATGACCCCTGACACCTGTAACTTTCACCATACTGTCAGTGTCTTCCACCATGAAGACTGATACAAATTACTTATTCAGTCCATCCATCACTTCATTGTCCTCCATTACTATACCTCCAGCATCATTTTCCAGCATCTGATAACCACTCTTTTGCATTTTATGTATTTGACGAAACTTTTAGTATCCTGTTGTAGCCTTTTGAATCCAATATTAAATTCACTAACTTAAGATTGTTTTTGTCTATATCAGAACTGGTTTAACTTATTCCTTCCTATTAGAAATGCATAATACATATAAACAAACATAACTGTTATATTTGGTCTCTTCCTGTCAGAGATATTCTCATTGTCCTACTCATCCTTCCCCATCCTTTCTCCTATTAAAATCGAACTTCTCCTGTTCTTATTTTTTGCAATTTTTGTTTTTTTGTTAAAAATCATAATATACTGTGAAAATTTATTCTGTTCCCTCAGCTCTAGTCCTTATACCTGACCCATTGTGTTACTGTACCACTTGTTGCTAGAGTTTTCCTCCTTGTTCATGCCTCGTTATTTTGGACACATCCATAAATTTTCATTAACCTTCTTTCCATTGGCATAACAATTTTAAACTCTCAAGTTCCTCCACATAACATTCATGCTTCCATTCTCATAAATATTTTCTCCACTTGTTCCAAGGCAACTTTCTGCAATGCAATATTGTCATTGGATGCACACTCCATCTGGACCTACACTATGAATTGCTAAGTTAGTACTTATTCTGCACACTGTGTCTCTGTTTATAAAGCAAGTGGTTGCTTATGCTTTATAACAACCTACCCAGTTTGTCTTGTCACCATTTAAGATTTCTGTAGCTTCACTCCATCTCATACGGTAATTTATTTCACCTCTCCTTTTCCTATTAAAATACATGACTTCACACTTTGCTCCATTCATTTGCGTCTGATGTATGACTGTTTATTTCACTAGTTAGTCTATATCTTTCTAAAACCCAGCATCACTGCTAACATTGTAAAGTCCATGACTGTGCTGTCAGACCTTGCCTGCATGGAGCGAGAGTGCGAGAAGGTTAGGGTGAGATCACATGCCCAAATATTATTTGTGCCTCAAAAAGTCATGATTTTGGCTCCTTGTAAAAGAGAGTCTGATCAACTACCTTTAGTAGTCAATGTTACTAAATTTCTCACTTCCCTGCCATTAACATGTAGGGGGTGAGTGACAAAGAGATGAGTTTCTGGCCATAAATCAAGTGGATAACCATTGTGTAGCAAATGACTCACCCCCTGACACCTCAAAGCCTTTCTGTCATTTGCAAGCACATGTCAGGGAATGATGGAACACCCTCCACATGAGAATGACTGTTCTCCAAAAATAGTCAGGGCACTCAGCACCATGTAGGACAAAGCAGCCCAGCTGCCTGGCAGCCAATCAATGACCATTTACTCCATTCAGAACCAGAGAACAATGGTTGTGGTGTGTGCAGGCTACTAAATGCACTAGTTAGTCACCAAGTCTAGTCTGAAAACATTGTATGTATATCCTTTGCAACTGTATCATCTATTTAAATATATTCCTAATGCTAACAAACAGGAGCATCACCATATAATGTGTTTCCTTTTGCTAATCTCTGGCTTTGAACTTGAGGTGTGGTAAGTCCTCCTAATGCTGTAAAATGGCAATACTTCACCAAATTCACAGAGTCTCTATTGCAGTGGGTTGGTGGGAGTATCACCATCTCCCTGGGAATCGAGAGAATGAACAATAAGCAGTGCTTAACAGAAGTTGCCACATCCAAAGAATAATGAAAAATCTGTCAGGAGGACTTTGTCTCCTAGAGATTCTAGAGCTTAATGGATTTGAAATCTGACATAGCTGCTGCTGTGGTGTTCTGCTCTTGCCAACTACTGCAGTGCACAATTGCTGAATAATTTGTTTCCACTCTAATTCCCCCCCTTTTTTAAACTGCTGCAAGATCTCAACAAGCAGCTGGAATGCTACGTACCTGAAGTGTATGGATCTCCATTCAGACTACCAGTCTGTTAACAGTATTTGATTGAGAACTCTCTATAAAAGCAATCTGGCTTCCATCCTGAATTCTCAGTTAGCTCACTCACTGCAAGCTCGTTTACCCTCATCAATAAACATTGTGACATTGCCCAACAGTGTGATGGGTGTAGAGGAGATGAACCTCCTGAAACCTGACAACATAACTGCAAGATAAAAATCAACAAGGTTGCAACATTTATGGCAAATCAGATTCAACATAGATACATGAAAGTCACTACAGATTTACCAGAGAAAAAACAAATGTTCAATGCACCGCCCATTTCCATCTCTTCCTGACTTGTTTCCCTAAGCTGCTGCTCAATTCCATTCATGTGAGTTTTCTGAAGGATTCCTGATATCAAAGAAACTTGCCAATAAAGTTCCAATGGAAATGTTATTGTGGCACATGACGCAAGGGTCCAGAGGAAGTTCACAACCATGACTCCAGGAATGAAAGGCTTGTCATATGAGGAATGTTTGGTGGCTCTGGGTCTGTAATCACTGGAATTCAGAAAGATGAGGGGGGATCTCATTGAAACCTCGAGTGTTGAAAGGCCCAGACAGAGTAGATGTGGAGAGGATGTTTCCCATGGTTGGAGAGTCTAGGACAAGAAGGCGCAGCCTCAGAATAGAGGGGCACTCTTTCAAAACAGCTGCAGAGAAATGTCTTTAGCCAAAGGGTGGTGAATTTGTGGAATTTGTTGCCACATGCAACAGTGGAGACCAGGTCATTGGGTGTACTTAAGGGAGAGATTGATAGGTTCTTGTTTGGACATGGCATCAAAGGTTACAGGGAGAAGGCCGGGAAATGTGGTTGAGGAGGAGATTAAAAAAAATATCAGCCATGATTGAATGGAGGAGAAGACTCGATGGACCAGATAGCCTAATTCTGCTCCTATGTCTTATGGTCTTATTAAGGGAGGGTGGGGGCTCATTGAAACAACCTTGTGTCATGTGCAAGATGGGGAAAGATGTGTGTACACATTGGCTAATACACTTACATTTTATAATTAGTTGTTCTCAGTATTCTCATCACTTCATATCCCAAAAAAATTGTAACTTATCTGCTTATACTATATCTATTGATTATATGTATAGCAATGAGTTTGCCAAACTATCAAACATCTATCAATCATAAATATACTTTTAATATTTTCAGTAAACTGGAGTTCATTGTAAGTTTATGATCAAAGAACATATATGTCACCATATACAACTCCAAGATTCATTTTCTTATGGACGTAATCAATAAATCCATAATAGAATAATAACCATAATAGAAACAATGAAAGACCACACCAACTTGAGCATTCAACCAGTGTTCAAAATACAACAAACTGTGAAAGTCAAAAAGAAAGCAATAAGAATGATGAGTAAGTAAGTAATAAATATTGAATGAAGCATTTTCACAGGCAAGCAGCATCCATCGTCAGGGCCCCCACCAGCAAGGTAATGAAAATCATAGAATGTGGCTTTTGCATAATGATGGTGAATTGCTGAAGTATGAATCATGATTTGGTGCTTCAAAGAAAGTGTTATTAATGTTATGCAAAGCAGTAGAAGAGGAAAACTTTAAGAACAAATAGGGAAGTTTTCTGGGAGTTTTGAATAAGGATATTTTGAGAAGAAGGAAGAATCTTGGTCTCAGCTACTAGCATGGCCAGAAGGTCTCTGACTGAGTTGGAAGTGTGCAAGCAGGAAATAAGCTTGAATGAGGCTGCAAGGAAAAGGAAGGTGCTGGATGAAGATATTGTTGGAACAAATAAAGGATCCTGACATTAGTGGAAAGGAAAATCCATGTTAAATTAAGTTAAAGGCATAGAATCTGCTGCCTTGTGCTATCTCACCCAGAAATTCAAATAGAACATGGAAGAAGTAGAGTTTTGTAAATCATAGACATAGCAAATAAGAATTTTGTCTTTATTTAGACAGGAAAATACCATTCTATGTCATAGTTCAGTCATTTGCTTATATGATAGCTTTCGATATTTTAAAGAGACTCTTGAAATTTCTCTAAAATATATAAAAAACAATTTTTCTCCAAAACAATATACCACAAGAAAAATAACCATATCATGATACATTTTCATCCTCTCTCCTGCTTTTGTTCATATTTGCAACATCGGTAATTGATGGATTCGTGACTGAGCAGCATCTCCAGTTCACAGTAACCATAACAACGGTAGCTCTGTAGTTTACACATTGCAGAATCTCTCTGTAGCTGGTTTGCTAGCAAACCTCTTAGCACATCTTTTCATTTGTGCTTGCCATAACTCAGTTCCAATTGGCACAGAAGCACTTTATGTGAGCAAAACTAGATCTTATGCACATTGAAGAATTGAGCCTTTTACCACCGAGGCCTGCAGCTAAGTTACTGCTGGGGGCACTCTTGTTCTCTTGAACTCCGATAGAAAACATAGCTAAACCTTATATGCAGGGCACAGGTCATCCTATCCTTGTCAATCCTATTGAAAAAGCTATCCAGTTAATCCCACTTTCTTCTTCTTTTTCTATCACGTTGAAACTTTTCTCTTCTTTTAAATTTATATCCAGTTCTTTCCTTTGACTGTGCTTGCAGGCGTTGGTTTCGATCATGACAACTTGCTGAGTTAAAAATAAACTCCCCAGTTTTCATTTCTCCTTAAAAAAATTTGCAAATAATTACTCATAATTATAAAGAGACAGAAATAAATTAGCAAACTAAAAGCAGCCCTTGGAATGCATCAGAATTCTTTTACTGAGAAGATAAACTACATGTAACACATGTTGCAACCATTAGTGAATGGAAGATCCGTATATGCGACCTTCACGTGTGGATCTGGGAAACTGCACTGACGTTGGTCAAAGCCTATATCAACACATCTGGAGCTTTCGTGTTCACAGGTTCAGCTTGGACAGCAGCAAAAACTCAGCTGGTGCTAGAAAACTTCCAGAGGGTTGTGGCTAAAAGCTGCAGCAATGTCCTAGATGGCTGCACAACTCATATTAGGCCGATTTTGCAACATTTCTCTTTAGGTGTGATCAGAATCTACTGTAGAATTTTAAATAAACTATTGAAAAATATAAATAATAAGATAATTCAAAAACATGTACTGCACGTCTGATACTAATTAGTCAAAATGCCTGCAAATAAATATAAACATACTAAATTTGCTAACCTTATCTTTTAATGGAGAGTCAATCATAAACACAATAATTTCTGCAGATAATGAAAATATTGAATAACATACAAAAAAATGCTGGAGGCAATCAGCAAGCCAGGCAGCATCTATGGAGAGGAATAAAGAGTTCACTTTTTGAGCTGAGACCCTTCATCAACAGTGGAAGGGAGACAATGCCAGAATAAGAAGGTGGGGTCAGGGGAAGGTCTGCAAATTGACAGGTTAGTGAGACCAGCTGAGGGGGAAGATGAGTAATAATGGGTGAGTAGTTCATCTGATATTATTAGTCTCTGGTTTCTTGAATGCTCTTTCATATCTTTCTGTCCATTCCTACTCTGCTCTTGTCTGTAGCAGTGCATTCAACGGGTGCAGCACTGAAGCAATGTCTGGGAGAAAACAATGGTAGTAGTTTATAAGGCCCAAATATGACCTGAGCTGTGACACATTTGCTGGTTTGGGTGCCTGCAGCACGGCTTCAGTCTTCTCTTGTGACTTGTCAATGCCATGTACACAATATGAGATTTCATTCTTGAAAAATTCACATTTCCCTTTCTTTGCACACAAATCATCTCACTCAGCCTGGTAAGCACTTTACTAAGGTTCTGGAAATGCTCTTCGTCAATTTTTGCCAGTCATGATGATGTCATCAAGGTACATTGTGTTCCTGGGATATCTTGGAGCACTTGGTCCATCGCTCTTTGCCAGATTGCTGGAGCCAATTCAACACCAAAGACCAGACTATTGTACTGGAACAGTCCCTTGTCAGTGTTGTTTGTGAGGAACTTCCTGTTTGACCCCTCATTTGCAGATAGACCTGCGACAAGTCAGTCTGTGAAAACCTCTCCCCACCTGCTGAAGATGCAAAAATGTCTTCTATTTGTGGCAAGGGACACTGTATAGTATGCAGCACTGGGCTGATGCTCACTTTGAAGTCCCCACGTATGCAAACAGCTCTGGCCTTCACTTTCTTGATCACTGGGACAATGGGTGTGGCCCAATAACTAAACTCAACCTTGGCGAGAATGCCAGGTACCTCCACGCTTTGAAGTTCAGCACCCACTTTGAATGCTGAATCATAAGACATTGGATGCACTTTATGGAAGTTTCCATTGCTGCTCCATCAAGTTTGATTCTGGCCTTTGAGTTTACCAATTCACTTCTCAAACACCTTCTCATCAGCATTAAGCAGCTGTAGCAGTCTCTGGTTAGTGGTGCCATTTGGGCACCAGTTGCCTGTTGATGACGCATTGAGAGCTTTGATTGTGTGCCAATCTAGTTGGATTTTTCTCAAACATTCACGTTTGAAAAGTGTTGGCCCTCCACTTTCCAACACATAAAGCTCTAACTGTTTGCCTTTGGGAGACACTTTTTTGCTTGTGTAGGTCTTTAGCATGCCACAAACAAGCCTGTCTCTTAATGCATCAGAAAACCCATCTCAAAAGTATCGGTATTGAGAAAGCTTGAACAGCTCAGCAACATATTCAGAAATGCTTCTCAGGAGTTACCAATTTACATAAGAGTCTAATCTTTTTAGCACTCATTAAGCTAAGAAGCGTAGAGACTTTCTTTTCCTCATCCATGTCGTTCACTTTACAATACAGTTCAACCATCTTGAAATATGATTTCCAGTCCTCATTAGCACTATCAAGATTGTCAATTTTCCAGACCAAGGCCATTGTCATATTATTTTCACTTTGCTAGTGATGCATCTCTCACTGTCTACCATGTTCTGTTCCCACGTATTGCTTTGTTAGCATCTGTGATGACTTTCTCCATACTGATCCACTCTTCCTTCTTGCTGTCTCTCTCCCTTCCTCCAAATCCTGTCATCTCATAACTGTCAGTTCAGTTGGTGATATCCACTGCCATTCAGGTTTGTACTCATCACTAATTGGTTGTGTCTGTACAACTACATATCAAATAAGTAAAAGCACACAAGTCAGACCAACTGGTGTATTCACTTCGCAGAGAGAACAACAGATCAAAGAGCATAGATAAGTTATCAGTCAAGAATTAGTGATAAGGGGAGTCATTGCGCTAAAGGGAATAGATCCATATGTTACAGACACAGAGACAATAGCTGCAAGGTAATATAGCAACAAGGTCAAGGACCCTATACACATTACAAAGGACAAGGTGCTTACTGTCTTAAATAGTGCACTAGCAGAGATAGAACATCCTTAGCCAAGGATAAAGTGCCAAAGGATTAGAGGATAGCCAATGTTGTTCTTTTGTTTCAGAAAGCCCCTAAAAACAGCCAGAAAATTAGAGGACAGTGAACCTAACATCAATAGAGGGAAGTTATTGGAATGTATTTGAAGTATTTGGACAGACAGGGACTGATTAGGGATAGTCAATATGGCTCTGTGCATGGTAAGTCATGTTCTGAAATCTTAGCAAGATTTTTGAGAAAGTTACCAAGAAAGTTGATGAAGACAAGATAGTAGATGCTACCTACATGGACTTCAGTAAGGCCCCTGACCATGTCCCGCATGTGAGGTTGACCAGGAAGGTCCAGTTACTTGGCATTCAAGATGAGGTAGTAAATCAGATCAGGCATTGGCTTTGCGGGAGAAGCCAGAGAGTGGGACTAGTTGGTTGCCTCTCTAACTGGAGGCCTGTGACTAGTTATGAGCTGCAGGGATTAGTGCTGGGTCCGTTGTCGTTTGTCATCTACAACAATGATCTGGATGATGATGTTGTAAAGTGGATTCGGAGATTGTGAATGACAACAAGATTGGGGGTATAGTGGACAGCAAGGAAGACTATAAAAGGTTACAGTGGAATCTGGACCAGATGGAAAAATGGGCTGAAAAATGACTGATGGAATTTAATGCAGATGAACTCCCCTTCTTCTTGAGTGTCCCAGGTAATGACTCATAGCCTTCGCTGGGAGTCTCCCAACTCAGCACTGAAAGACCCAGTGCTCTCAGGCTGCATATGTTAGGGAATATACACTCCAGTCCCACCAAATCCATGAGACTGGGATGTCTCTCCCACCCAAGCCCCGGTTTGTGTGAATGCTGTGTGATTTGCTACCCAGGAAATAACAGACAGTGCACTGCATATAATTAAAAGAAGTATATTTATGAATATTAACTAAAAGGTTAGTAAAGAAAAGAAAAGGAAAAAAAAACAAAAAGGACACATCATAATTAATCAGTACAATGTGCACTGGTTGGAGTTCAACTCTTCCAAAAGTCATATTCATTGATCCTCAGTAGATTTCTGTACCTGGCTCCATCGAATCACAGTCCCCACCGGATCAAACCCTATGACCGGTTCTCTCTTCATCTCCTGCTGAACAAAGACAAAAACCCACACTGGTGTCAGGCACAAAAACCTCACTTCCCAAGCCTTCTGTCCTGATTGAACGGCTCACATTCCAAAGCACCCGTTATCTCTAACCATAACCCAATCACTCCTTCTACAGAAAGACTGTTACATGAAATACCCTACAATATTAGCACTGAAACCTTTACCAGGGCATTACACAGAAAAATGTGATCTGTTGCATTTTGGGAGGACAAACCAGGGTAGATCTTATACAGTGAGTGGTAGGGCGCTGAAGAGTGTGGTAGAACATAGGCAGACAGATCCATAATTCCTTAAAAATGGCATCACAGATAGATAGGGTTGTAAAGAAAGTTTTTGGCACATTGGCCTTCAAAAATCAAAGTACTGAGTACAGGCGTTGGGATGTTATGTTGAAATTGTAGAGGATATAGGTGAGGCTTAGTTTTGAGTATATACCTGCTGAAAAGATGTAAATAAAATTGAACAAGTGCAAAGAAAATTTACATGGATTTTGCTGGGACTTGAGGACCTGAGTTACGGGGAAAAGTTGACTAGCTTAGGACATAATTCCCTAAAACTTAGAAAATTGGGGGGAGATTTGATCAAGGTATATAAAATTATGAGCAGTAAATGCAAGCGAGCCTTTTCCATGGAGGTTGGGTGAGACTACAGCCGGAGGTCATGGGCAAAGAGTGAAAGGTGAAATTTTTCAGGGGGAACATGAGGGGGATCTTCTTTACTCAGAGGGTGGTGAGAGTTTGGAACAAGCTACCAGTGCAAGTGGTGGATGAGGAGTTGATCTGAATATTTAAAAGAAAATTGGATAGGTACATAAATAGGAAGGGTATGGTTTAGGCACAGGCCAATGGCACTGGGCAGATTAATGTTTCAGCATGTACTATCTGTG
The DNA here is from genome assembly GCF_030144855.1 of Hypanus sabinus. Lineage (NCBI taxonomy): Eukaryota > Metazoa > Chordata > Chondrichthyes > Myliobatiformes > Dasyatidae > Hypanus > Hypanus sabinus. The sequence continues at coordinate 51,653,146 of NC_082715.1, forward strand.
CTGTAGTACTCTATGACTCTATGTTCTAGAGGAGGACATAGACTGATATGTTAATATGGAAATCGGAGGACGGATCAAAATGAGTAGCTTTGTCAAGCATCTTTGCCACATCTGCCACAAAAGACAGGATTTCCTGGTGGCTAACCATTTCAATATGACTTCTGATCCAACCAACATGTCAGTCAATGGCGTCCTCTCTTATCATGATTAGCTCACACTCAGTTTGAAGGAGCAACACCTCATAGAGTCTGCATAGCCTCCAACCTGAAAGCATGAAGATCAATTTCTCTATCTTCTGAGAATTTCTCCTCCCCTTCTTCTTTCTTTTACCATTCCCCTGTTTTTTTTTCATCCTCTGACCCCTTTTCTTCTCCTTACCTGCCCCTCCTCATTCCCATTCTTCCATGTTCCACTCTCCTCTCCTGTGAGATTCCTTCTACTGCAACAATTTACCGCTTCCACCTACAGTATCACCTCCCAGCTTCTTATTTCATCCACCTCTTCCCACCCACTCACCTTCTCCCTCACATAGTTTCACCTGTCAGAGTATACACTTCCTCTCCTTCTACCTTCTCTCTTATTCTGGCTTCTTTCTCCCGTATTTTTCTGTCTTAACCTGAAACATCAATTGTTCATACCTTTCCATAGATGGTTCCTGACCTGCTGAGCTCCCACAACATTTTGTGTATGTTGCAAATGAAAGTCAGTGACCTCATTCAAGTAAATGAGGTCACATTAGATGCACTAGGCTTAGTATACATGATTTACCAGACATTAATTCAAATAAGCTTCTTAACACAAATTGAAAGCAGAAATTGCAAGGCATGACAGCAGCTATATTTCATCAGGAGTTTGAGGAAATTTGGTATGTCACCAAAGACACTTGCAAATTTCTATGGGTTTACCAAATTTCTAACTACAAATTTCTAGCAGCAGATTTCTAACTGGCTGCATCGCCGTGGGGTTGTGAAGGTGCTGCTGCACAGGATTGAAGGAAGCTACAGAAAATTATGAACTCATCTGCTCCATCATGGGCAGTATTCTCTGTAGCATCCAAGACATTTTCAAGGATAATGTCTCAGAAAGGTGGCATCCACCATTAAGGATCCCCATCACCCAAGACATGCCCTCTTCTCATTGCTACCATCAGGCACGTAGTTAACTATTCAGAAACAGCTTCTTCCTCTCTGCCATCAGATTGTACTGCTGCCACAAAATCAGCAAGTTTCCCAACATCTGCTAGTGATTGTAAATCTGATTTTGAAATCAGTTTGCTTATTTTGGATAAATGAACAGTATTGTCTACAGTGCGCTGGCACAGAGCGTGCCCCTCAAGATCCATGGTTGATAAATTAACATGACCATGAGAAATGTTTGTTGGCATCAGCCAAACCTAAGACAATGGGTGCATGTGAATTGGCATCAAACCAGGCATCGGGCACCATCGGCCAAATCATTTGCATCCTTGTGCCAAAGATCAAACAGGTAGCAGAAAAGCATATCAAACGTAGTTACAGGCATATTTCTTCTGCTGATCAATAATTGGGAAATTTATGTTCACAGAGAGTTACAGATGTCAGTTTCTTAGAAACCTTCTATGTGAAGTAGTTTAATAACCTTGTCTTAGAGAAGGAAGTTGTATATTCGGAGGTGTCTTGTCAGTTACTATGCAATCCCAATGTAAATATGGAATTCAATGGAACTATTTGTCAGATGCAAAATATTAAAATACGTCAACTAGTGAATTTGTATTGAATAACTTGCTATTTATTATCTTTGTTCTTACAAATGTAGGGTTCTCAGTACCAGTAACCGTGATGCTAACTGTTCAGGCTAACAAAATGGCTTCTGTGTAATACTATAATGGAATCCTGTGTCTGGTATGTTTGGGTTATGGTTACTGATAAAGGGAAAAATAACCAATGGAGAATTGTTATGCTATCTTGTCTGTGTAAGCTGAGCGGGAGTTCATGGTCTTTTTTTCGGGGGTAGAGCGAAGAGGACGGACATGTGTGGAACAGGCAGAGGTTCCAGAGTGACGGATACAGGATGTCGGTAGATCGGAGGGTGGCCAAAGGCTCGGAAGGTCGTTGTGAAAGGAACCGGAGGTGTGAGCTCCAACGTATTAAAATATGTGTACAATCTGACAAACTGATTATTACTTTGGCGCCTTTAGGTTATCTGTTTCTACTAAACCATCACTAAGAAATCACTATAAAGTTGCAATTATTTACTCGCTTTTGTGTATTGTCTGATATTTGTGTTGTGAGCGTGTACTGGGGGGGCATTACACCGTATTTACACCGAAGTATTGCACTATTGGCAGTTCACCCTAGGTGAACTGGGGGCACAGAGGCAACACAAATATAAAAACTTGATGTACTTTGAGTTTGGTGAGATTCCTCTGAAAGCATCTTGAAGGAAATTACTGCTTTTCGTGATGTGTCTTTTCCTTTAGTCAGCTTCAGCTTCCCGGTAGCTCAGCAGATTGGAGTGCACCTGACTGCTCAGTAATCGAAGAAGAACAAGAAATGTCCCATTTTCTGTGGTGAGACCAGTGAAGGAGTGAGTGAGATGTGTGCTGATACCTGACCCCAGTGTGTCCAGTACATCTATGCTTCAATGTGCAGGCACGGAAATCGTGAGCATGCTGAGCCACAAGAAGAAACTACCTCGCTGTTCTCTTCTGAACTGTCAGGGAAGAGTCAGTTGCTACTGGCCAACATTTTTACTTGACTTTTCTCACTTCCGCTACACAAAGATAAGATGCTGAAAAGATTAAACACAGTGTGTTACTTTTCAATGGGTGGTTAGAGTTCATCAATATTAATGAATAAATAATCAGTGCAACTAATAATCATTTAGCTGCACAGGATAAAAGGCCATACAGTACTAATTTTAAGTCCACTGTTCTCTGGAGTATCTGGCACACATGGACCCCATAATTATGCTGGTGTCACAGGAAAGCTGCTGGAAAATTCACACAAGTGGCAGAGCCTGGCTACAGGACAAAACTTCCAGAGCTGAACACTCACCAGGAGCAAGGACATGTGATAGATAAGTTGGCCAGATCTCCCATCAATATATTGACTTACAACTGTACCTGAAGAGGAGAGAAGAACTCACAAAATTATTGGAGGCATAGTTAGAATAGATAGTGAGAGTTCCTTTCTATAGGGCATATAGTGGACACACAGCTGTAAAGTGAGAAGGGAAATTTTAAGGTCAGGTTTTTTCATAGAATATGGTAGATGACTTGAACCTGCTGCCACAGATGTTGCTGGAGCAGATACAACAGTAGTATTGAAGGAGCTTTTAGACACACACATGAATGTGAAGGCAATGGAGAGATCAGGATTATGTGCAGATACATGAGACTGGTGTCATTTAGCATCATGGACTGAGCAGATATGGTCAGCTGAAGGGCCTGTTCAGTGTTGTTGCACGTTCTATGACTGTGAACTCCCAATGACAGATCCACTCCAATGAATTCTACTAATACCTCAAACATCAACACCGACCTGAAAGATCTGCTTTTATTTATTTAGAGAACAGGCCCTTTCGGCTCTTCAAGCCCTGCCACCCAACAGCCCACCTACTTAACCCTAGCCTAATCATGGGCCAATTTACAATGGCTAATTAACCTACTAACTAGTACATCTTTGGACTGCAGGAGGAAAGCAGAGCACCCATGGGCACACAGGAAGGAACATACAAACTTGCTTACAGAGGATGCCGGATCTGAACTCTGAACTCTTGACACCAAGCTGTTATGGTGTTGTGCTAACCACTACTGTGATGCCCCACACTTACTTACTTTGGCAACTTATCACAATGTACCATATTTGCCATTGCTCACATTATTGCATTGCAAATTCATTTTGAATTTCAGATACGTGGGAGGACATTTCTCTCTGGTTGTTTTGGTTATTGAGACTCTACAAGATGGGATCTCCAGGTACTTTGCCAGTTTAGCCCAATTCTGGCAAAGAAACACAAAGAACGCTGAGCCAAGTGTGACTCAGTCTTCAACTTCAGATTTAGGAGATCATTTTGAAAGTTCTCATGTGCTGGACAAAGGATCCATTAGGATGACCAACCTTTGGAGTTAATCCTTTTAAATTTTCCCTCACAAAAATCACAATTCAAAAGCTCCAAGATTCCATCCTATTATCCAGGAAAAAAATACAAAGAAAACAGTCGCAAATAACCTGCCATTCACCCTGGGCAACAACCATTGTCCAGTCCAATGTTTTAATGTACTGCAAGCCCAGTGACTGAGATTTTGTCTGTCTGAGGTGCCCTCAAGAGCTTGTAGGCTGGGAAATGACCACCTCACACTGCATCAGGCTGATAAGCAACAAGAGATAATGATGGGTTGGCTCTGATGGGAGTAGAAATGCTGCTATTGAATGATACTCATCGAAGCCCTTGGGTTCTTTCATTCTGATTCCCGTGGTGGCATCTCAGGATCCAGCCAAATAATATGCTGGAGTCTGGCACTAGCCACTGATGAGAGCAACACATGAGATACTGCAGAAAGTCAGCAGCTGAGTAATTTGAAACCCATTGAAATCTGTCATCTGGACTGTTTGTCGATGATGCTACAAAACCCTGCAGATCTCAAAGCCATGATGCCTTTTCCCTAATAGTATTTAAATTACTGGAAGCAATGGCCTCGGCTGTTCTGACTTTGGGTTCTACAGGCAAGTGGATTATTTCCTTCATCTATGATCTAGAAACTTTCAAACAACCTGTCTGAACATTTGGTTTGCTAAACAGTGCAGCCTCTTGGATTTGGCCCAGTGGGACTCAATTATAATAAAAGACTTAGCCTTCTCTAAGTCATTGCCAAATACTGTCTGTTCAGTGTCTCTAAAAGGATCCCTCTTTTAGCAGAATTTCTACATTAGATGTGGTACTAGTGGTTGAGTCAATGCCTGGGACCTCCTTGGTCTCTTCTGTTCCCTCCTTACATTCCTCAGGGATGCCAGTGGCTCTTCTCTGCGTGGAGAGCTAGGAAAGATAGCAACCATGAAGGAATAGCCAGATATAAGTGAGGCCACATACTTTAAGATAAGCTTTCCCCTGCTCTTTCTGTGGCCATATTTTCAGCCACTCACTTCCCAATTCCCAGTAGTATTGCCCATCAAGATAAGCAATTTCATTTAGACGTGTTTTCCTTATCCCTGCAAGCTCATGCTACCATTTGTCATATTCTATCTTATTATGGAAAAGGCGTGATGATTGTGTCTAAATAGGTGATTTTGAGTGTGTATGTGTGCTGCTTCAGGAAACTGGGCAGCTGTATGACTAGTGCATCGAAATGGGCTGTACAACATGGTGCAGAGTTTCTGTGGCATGATATTTTAACTTGACCGCACCACGCAAGTTATTTGATTTTTCCAGCGCTGTGCCCAAGTGCTTGGGGACATTCTGCTCAGCAATTTCTTCCATAGCCACCACTTTCACTGCTTCTGTGCACAAAGCACAGCCCCTCCCAAATACCTTGATTATCGCTGAATTCTGTCTTCGTCCACCAGACCCACATCAAAGAACACATGAGCTTTATCTGTCAGTCCCTGAGTTCCCCAGTCAGGCTTCACACCTTCTGTGCAGATGATATACACAGACTCGTGCATTTTACTTTTACATAGCATTTTTGTATCAATGTTCTGGTTGCCAGTTTAGCACCTCAAGGCATGTTTAAATTATAGTAATCAGCAATTAGCCTCAAAATTACAGACTGAAACAGACTTCCAAATAAGAATGTCTCAGTGCCTGCTTTGTCCCTTTCCCCAAAATAACCCTGTGTTTTTTATATATTTGTTCAATTGCTGTTTGTTTTCATAAAATGATAGTTAAGCCATGTGTTTGCATGACACATAGAACCAAAATGTTCTTCAGCATGTAGTCTCCAACTGGGTTGTGGCCAAAGACCAAAAGATGTAGCTGTTTTCACTTCTGGGACTCTCTTGTACCTTTAAGTAATGTACACAGAGGCTTTGTGATGCTGTAGTGGTATTACACTGATTTCCTTCAATCAAAGCAACAGGTTTCTGCTTTAGGGTGGACTCTTCCCTGCCTACTCACTCATAGAACATAGAAAATTTATAAAGCATTACAGGCCCTTCGGCCCACAATTTTGTGCTGACCATGTAACCTACTTTAGAGACTGCCTAGAATTTCCCTAGCACATAACCCTCTAATTTCCTAAGCACCATGTACCTATCTAAGAGTCTCTTAAAAGACCCTATTGTATCAGCCCCTACCACCGTTGCTGGCAGTGCATTCCACACACCCACCACTCTCTGGAAAAAACTTACCTCTGATATCCCCCTTGTACCTACTTCCAAGCACCTTAAAACTTCCATCTGTGATCATGTTCAGGTGGTGTGAGGGAATTGGGAGGAACTCTGCCTCTCTAGATGGAAGACTACCTGGCCTACATGTTTGCAGGTTCAAATAATGAGTTGTGAGGGATATGCAGACTCTTATTAAATGCTGGATCGATATAAATGATATTGAGCTGGTTTTATTAATTTTTAAGGTACCAGCAGTTTGGCAAAAAAAGGACTGTAATTTATTTTCTAGTTGAGTGCAGCATTATCACAAGGCAGCAAATTATATTGTGAAGGAATAGTTCATATGTTAATCTGTTTTGTTCAGTGATTGATAGATAATACTAGCATGTTGAATACATTTAATTTCAAGATTATTGGCATAGATTGAATCACTTCCCAAATCCCTCTGTTTAGCCATCAGTCTATATTTATTCCAGTACAACAGTGTGGAGATATTTCCTGTCAATATTCTTTGTTTTGTTTCTTAAAATAAAGGGCATGGGTTATTTTACAGAAGGAAATCCTTGTTTGGCGGCTCATGTTATGCCACTGTTCGGGAGCCTTTAGGGGGAAGAGCTCTGTAGGCCATTACAAACCCTTAAGAGAATCGGCACAGGTGTCAGACCAGGATTCTTATTATCAGTGATTTTTTTTTTCTTTTGCTGCTTTATCCCCTGAGGAAGTAGCATACTCTTCCTGTAAGCACTTTTTACCAAATAGACTGCATATCAAGATCTGCAGGCTCACAATTTCCCAAGGGATTTTCCCTGTAAGCGGTGATCTCTGCCAAGAATCATGATTCGGAAATAAGCCCTCATGAGACCTTCCTGTTTATTTACCAATTGAGTCATAGCAACAGCTGCTATTTTTTTGTTTTAATTTAAATGGTTTCATCATTTAATAATTTGTTCTTTAAGAATACCGTACCTTGATTTTTCCTGTTGTGTCCAGTTTTCTGTCCTGGACTTGATATTTTACATCTTTCAGGGGTGATGCTGTTGAGATTTGGCATGTCTTCGGAGACCACTCTGACTTGTTGCATCACTGCCTGGTGTTGGGGCTGCATTGCACCCGACTGAAAGAGGTGGCAGAGGGTGGTAGAGAGCTGCATCATGGGTGCAAGCCTTCCCAGCATCAAGGACATCTTTAAAGGTTCAAAGTTCAAAGTTCATCATCAAAATATATACACGTCAACATTTCACTTTCTTGGGGGCATTCCCATTGAATACAAAGAAACATAATAATAATAATAATAATAATGATAGTTAGATAAATAATGATGCACCATCAATAACTCACACTGAGACGTAAGGCGAGATATCGGCTTTTATTGACTGGAAGAAGGAACCAGGAGTGAGTGTCTATCATACAAGGTCCTGGAGACTGAGGCCGAGCGTCAGGCCGCAGATCTCCTTTATACAGGGGCCTGTGGGAGGAGCCACAGGAGCGGTCAGCAGGGGCGTGTCCCGACAGGCACATAGTTCACCACAAATAAATAATAATGAGAACATGAATTGTAGAGCCCTTAAAAGTGAGTCTGTAGGTGGAATCAATTCAGTGTTGGAGTGAGTGACATTATCCACTCTTGTTCAGAAGCTTGGTGGTTGAGGGGTAATAACTGTTCCTGAACCTGGTGGTGGGGCATCTAAGGCTCCTGTACCTCCTTCCTGATGGCAGCAGTGAGAAAAGACCCAGATGGTGGGTGTCCTTGATGATGCATGCTATGCTACTTTCCTGTAACAGCACTCCTTGCCAATGTGCCCAATGGTAGGGAGGGTGTTGCCTCCAGAAAGCAGCGTCTATCATTAAAGGCTCTCCTTATCCAGCACTTGCCTTCTTCGCATTACCACCATCAGGGAGGAGTTACAGGAGCCTGAAGATCCATATTCAATGTTTTATGAACAGCTTCTTCCCCTCTGCTAATAGCTTTCTGTATGGTCAATATAGCCATGAACACTTCCTCATTGATTTTAAATTGTAACCTATGATAACTTTTTATAATTTGCACTGTATCTTTGCCACAAAAGAACATATTTCATGACATATGCCAGTGATGATAAACCTGATTCTAATTCTGATTAAGTTTCACATGCCTATTGTTTAGCACCTGAGAGGTTAGGAGTCCCCCATGATAGAGAAAGGTTACTATTTTGAGATAACGTACGTTCAGAGAGTAAGTTCCAAGTTTTATTATCACTCTGCAATGATGATCTTGCCCTAACAAGTATGTTTGCCTCATTTTATTATTTTCCCCTTGCACCAAGGTGCAATTTGTTTTGTTTGCTTTACTTAAACCACTCTGGTTATCTTCCATTTGTTATTCTAGTGTTAATATTAGAATTATTCCCCTCAGACTGATCATTTCTGGCTGGCGCTTCCTGTAAATACATGCATGTAGGGAATCCCGTTAGGAGAGCCATAATTACTGCTGAATTGCCAGCAGGGACTCTGGGCCACAGGCAGGAAGTCGCTCCTACCGTTGCCAAGCAAGAGTTGAGCTCCTTCTTCTGAGGAGACCGAGCCCTGCATTCGCAGAGTGCACAAGAATTCAAAATAACCTGCTGCTCTGCTTCTTTTTGTTTCCAAGCAGTGGTGTCAAGGGCACAGCAACAGTTATGAAGAAATAGAAACAGGAACCGGTCACATGGTCTCTTGAGTCTGTTCTGTCATTCAACAAAATCATGTTGGATCCTGTATTTCAAGTCAGTTCCCTGAGTCAATATTTATTTTTTTAATTTACTTAGAATCCCAAAATACTCATTGATAAGGCACCTGTACTCTCTAGAATCTAGGAATTCTCTGAGTTAAGGAGTTTCATAAGTCTAAAATACTCCTCGGAATCTCCAGATTAATGCTGTGAATGCAAGGGTTAATTTACGAGGAGCATTTGATGGCCCTGGGCCTGTACTCACTGGAGAATGAGAGAGGATCTCATTGAAACCTATTCAATATTGAGAAGCCTTGATGGAGTAGATGTGGAGAGGGTGTTCCCTTTAGTGGAGGTGTTTAGGGCCAGAGGGCACAGCCTCAGGATAGAAGGATGTAGATTTAGAACAGAGATTAGGAGGAACTTCTTTAGCCAGGAGGTGGAGAATCTGTAGAATTCATTGCCACTGGTGGCTGAAGAAGCTTGGTCACTGGGTGTATTTAAGGCATAGCTTGATAGTTTCTTGATTAGTCAGGGCATCAGAAGTTACAGAGAGGGCAGAAGAATGGCCTAATGCTGCACTTATGTCTTATGGTCTGCTGGTAAATTGATAAATTAGTTTATTACTATCATGTGTACTGAGATACGGTAGGAAAACTTGTCTTGCATACCATTCCTACAGATCAATTCATTACAACAGTGCATTGAGTTAGAACAAGCAGTAACTGTGCAGAATAAAGTGTTACAGTTACAATTACCCTGGTCAGACCACCACCCCATTCTTCTAGCCTCCAGTGAGTATAGGCCAAAAGCTGCCAAACACTCCTCATATGTTAACAACTTCATTCCAGGAATCATCCTTATGACCCTTGTGGGGTGTGTTGTGGATCATGTGGAGGGCTGTCAGTGGTTACAGTGGGACATCGATAGGATGCAGAACTGGGCTGAGAAGTGGCAGATGGAGTTCAACCCAGAGAAGTGTGAGGTGGTTCATTCTGGTAGGTAAATATGATGGCAGAATATAGTATTAATGGTAAGACTCTTGGCAATGTGGACGATCAGAGGGATCTTGGGGTCTGAGTCCATAGGACACTCAAAGCTGCTGTGCAGGTTGTCTCTGTGGTTAAGAAGGCATTCATGAATTATGGATTGAGTTTAGGAGCTGAGTTTTAATGTTGCAGCTATAAAGGACCTTGGTCAGACCCCACTTGGAGTACTGTGCTCAGTTCTGGCCACCTCACTACAAGAAGGATGTGGAAGCTATAGAAAGGGTGCAGAGGAGATTTACAAAAATGTTGCCTGTATTTTGGGAGCATGCCTTATGAGAGTAGGTTGAGTGAGCTTGGCCTTTTCTCCTTGGAGCGACGGAGGATGAGAGGTGACCTGATAGAGGTGTATAAGATGATGAGAGGCATTGATCGTGTGGATAGTCAGAGGCTTTTTCCCAGTGCTGAAGTGGCTAACATGAGAGGCACTGTTTTAAGGTGCTTGGAAGTAGGTACAGAGGAGATGTCAGTTTTTTTACGCAGAGTGGTGAGTGCGTGGAATGGGCTGCTGGCAACGGTAGCGGAGTCGGAATCAACAGGGTCTTTTAAGAGACTCTTGGATAGATACATTGAGCTTAGAAAAATAGAGGCCTATGGGTAACCCTATGTAATTTCTAAATTAAGTACATGTTCAGCACAGCATTGTGGGCAAACCACCTGTATTGTGCTGTAGGTTTTCTATGTTTCTATGTTTCAATTAAGTGCAGTGCAAGTAGAAAGTAAGATGCAAATTCATAAAGAAATAGATTGTAAATTCAAGAGCCTATCTTATTGTATCGGGGAACAATTCAATAGTCTTATAACTGCATGGTAGAAGCTGTCCTTGAACCTGCTGTGTGTGCTTTCAGGTTTCTGTCTGATGGAGGGGGTAGAAAAGAGAATGTCTAGGGATGGAGGGATCGTTGATTATGCCTTTTGCTCACTAAGGCAGTGAGAAGTATAGGCAGAGTCCATGGAGAAAAGACTAGATTCTGTTATGTGCTGATCTGTGTTCGTAACTCCCAGCAGTGTCTTGCAGTGTAGGGAAGGACAGGTGCCATACAAGCTGTGATGCATCTGGATGGAATGCTTTCTATGGGGCTCTGATAAAAACTGGTGAGGGTCAAAGCGGATATGTCACATTTCTGTTGCTGCCTGAGGAAGTCAAGGCAATGGTGAGTTTTCTTTGTCACGGCATCAAAATAGTTGGATCAGGACAAGCTAATGGCATTGTTTACATCTAGGAGCTCATAGTTCTCAACCCTTACAAACTCAGCACTATTCATGAAGACAGGAGGATGTACAACACCCTCCTTCCTGAAATCAATGAGCAGTTCTTTGTTTTTTTCTGACATTGAGGAGAAGTTTGTTCTCCTGACATCATGGCACTAGTTCTCAATCTCTTTCCTGTACTGGACTGATCACTATTTGAGATATGGCCCCACTACACTGCAAACTTGTTATGTGGGGTTAGAGCAGAATCTGGCCAGACAGTTGTGTGTGCATTGGCAGTAAAATACAGGGCTGAGGAGGCAGTCAGGAAGTTGAAGATCCAGTTGAAGAGGGAGTCATTGACTCCCAGAATGAGGAGACTAGAGATGTTTGTTTAGAATTATCCCATTGAAGACTGAGTTGTAGTAAATAAACAATTGTCTTTATTGTACAGATGCTCCAAAGATGAGTATAGGGCCAGGGAAACGGCATCCACCATCAATTGGATGGTACCCCTGTCTAGACCCCAGTTGTCTAGACTCCTGGATTTAATGTGTGCCATAAACAACATCTTGAGACACCTCACGATGGTAAGTGTCAGAGACATTAAGGCATGTTACCTTGGTTTACTTAGGTATTGGAATGAGGGAACCACAGCTTGAAACAGTGAGAGATTAAAAAGATCCCCAAGTCCCCCATCATCTGTTCCATACAGGATCGAATGACGTGGCCAGGAACACTACCCAAGTAGGTACTTTCTGGAAGACTGAGCTTACACCCACAATGGTGACTACGAGTTCAGATGCATGGAGGCCATTGGAGTGAGTGATGATTGTCTAATCCCCTGTTGTTCAAAATGTGCATAGAATGTGTTAACGTCACTAGGAAGGGATACAATGATTTCAGTGAACCTGCCTGACTTTGTTTTGTAACTCCCTGTAACACTGAAGTCCAGACATATCTCACAATGGATATTGTCTCTTGGTGTCCCTGATAGCTTCATGAATGATGGATCTTGATTATTTGAGTGCCACAGTGCTAGATACATCCATAGTTTCTGGTTTGGAAACACAAGTTATCCACTTTGGTACATGTCATCAACACAGTTGCTAACAAAGTCTGTGAGGTGGTGACATGCTCGTCGAGAGTAGCTATGTCATGGTCCGGTCCGTTATATCCATGTTCCGGTTCACAGTCCGGTCCATGGACTCTGTACTCCAGGTCTTCTGGCTGTCCCTTCTTTCAGCTGGGCTTAATCATAGGCACTTGATGCTCATCTTAGGGCTGAGAATATAAGTGGCCCTAGGTTGGCATGTGCTGGTTTGTCTTGTCTGTATCCCATCCTTGCCTTTATGGGTTAAGTCAGGCTGGCTTTGCTGTTACCCTGAGGCTGAACTGTTCCCTTCCCCTCCCTTTCTTTCTGTGGCCCTTGGCTGGAGCCTTGCCTGCTACCTCCTGCCTGGAACCTCGCCTGCTACATGTTCTACTGCTGGAGCAAGAGCGGAGCCTTGCCTGCTACCTCCTGCCTGGAACCTCGCCTGCTACATGTTCTACTGCTGGAGCAAGAGCGGAGCCTTACCTGCTACCTCCTGCCTGGAGCCTCGCCTGCTACATGTTCTACTGCTGGAGCAAGAGCGGAGCCTTGCCTGCTACCTCCTGCCTGGAACCTCGCCTGCTACATGTTCTACTGCTGGAGCAAGAGCGGAGCCTTGCTGTGTCCAGATAAGGAACAGTCTGTTGGTGTTTGGAACTGTCTTTTAGTGTCCTTGCCTTTGCTAGGTAGGTCTAGCCCTTTGCCACTACCTAGTTTTGGGAACTGTCTTATTGTGTTCAGCTTTCTGTGTATGAGTCCTGGCCCTACGTCCTGTTCCCAAGGAGGGGTCCTGGCTCTGTGTTCTGCGTTCCTGTCTCCCAAGACCAAGGCTCTGTGTTCCAGTCTCCCTCATCCAAGTTTGAGCTTCATGTCCTCATCCAGCCCAGGAATCCTGCGTCCTGCCCCCACATCCAGTCCTGTTGCCTTGTCATGTCTTGTCCTCACCTAGATCTGAAGTCCAAGCCTGAGTCAAGACCCAGGTTCTGGGTCCTTGTCCAGGTTCCAACTTCCTTGTCCAGGTCCTGCTTTCTCAGTCTTGTCCTAGGCCAGGTCCTATCTCCTAGTCTTGTCCAGGGCTTGTGTCTTGCCCAGTGTCATTTCTTCCCAATTCCCTTGCTTTCTTGACACACCTAGTCCAGTCCCTAGTACTTCAGTGTCTGTCTTTCTTTTGGGTCTCCTCTGAATGCCCACCTTATGACAGGCAATTCAGTCTTTGAACATGGACCAATCTACCTACTCAAAGCAGTTGCATTGATGCTCATCCATTTCCTCAAACGGTGACTGTACAACTTTCTGGACTGAATTACTCACATTTCAACTTCTGTTTGTATGCAGAGAGAAGGAGCACAGCCGGATGCTCAGATTAACTAAAGTATGGGTAGATATGGCTTGGTAGGCATCTTTGAGGATTGTGTCATCAGGGTGTTTCTCCACTGGTGGTTCAGTAGACCTGTTGGTTTTATTTTGGTAACACATTCAGGAAGTTTGCCTGGTTGAAGCCCACAGCAATGAAGAAGTCCCCTGGGTGTTCTGCATTGGGCAGTTAACTCTGCAGTAAAGTTCCTTGAGTGCAGGCTTCATGGTCTGTCTGGGTTGGGATGTGGACTGCTAGCAGGATGGATGGAATTAACTCCCATGGTGGAGATTATGGCCCTAGTTGTAGAGTCTCCAGCCAAAGGAAGCATCTCCACTTTCCTGCCTAGCACTCAAAATGTTGCTGGTCTCAAGAAGACTATCATTTCATTCTTCTAAATACAGCTGTTATTACACCAAATCCCACTCTCCCTCCTTATTGGACAGGCCATTCATCCCAGGAATCAATACAATGAATCTACATTGGAGTGCCATCTATGCCTTAAGTATTTTCTTGTATTATGGAGACCAGAACTGGTTACTTTAAATCATCATAGATATTATGAATACAGACCTCCCTGGAAAGAGTTCAAGAGCTGGCTTGAACTGCTGGAGGAGCAGGTCAAGTGGCATTTATGGAGGAAAATGGTTGATTGATATTTCAGGTCAAAACCCTGCATTTGGACTTTGACCTGACATCTGGTCTTGGCCTGAAGTATCAGCTCCCTATTTCCCTCCACAGATACTTCCTGACCTGCTGAGATCCTCCCACACTTGGTCTGTTGCTCCAAATTCCAGCATCTGCAGTCTCATGTACCTCCTGGATTGACTTGGGGCTATCCTTCCTCTGCCTGCCTACATCTTGATTTCCCTGCCAGATCAATAACATATGTTCTCTAGGGCCACTGAGAAAGAAGTCAAGGAATATTTTAGCTTTTACTTAAAAAAAAAAAAGTAAATTGCCAAATGTCTGCAATGTTCCTGAGATTGTCCCAATCTCCAGCCCAAGCCTGCTGAGCGGAAGCAGGGCACCAGCATGCCACCAATTAACTTTTTTAAAAAAATAAACAAAATAAAAAATAAAAATGGCCAAAGACAAATTTGTTTTGCATCAAACCAGACATCTGCCTTGACAACACATCAGCTTGTTCAGAAATCAATTTACAGACAAGACTAGGGGACATAGTTCACAGAAAAATTCAATGTTCAGGTCATTGTGTTCTCCTGCAATGTTGGTATCTAGAAAGTCATATTGACATTGTATAATACTTGGGTCACACTTAAAGTATTGTGTGCATTTAATAATCCCATTACAGGATGTGAAAGCTTTGGAAAGCACACAGACACTTACCAAGATGCTGTCTGGATTGAAGAAATGAGCTATGAGAAGAGATTGGATAAAGTTGAGTTGTTTACTCTGGGGCACGTAGATTGAAGGATAAACTGATAGAATTTTATACAATTATGAGAGGCATAGATAGGGTAGACAGGCAACATCTTTCTCCAGGGATGGAAATGTCAATAGGTGGCATGCATTAACGTTGAGATTTGGTAAGTTTACAGGAATGTGTGAGGAAAGTTTTTTTACACAGTGACTGGTAGGTAGCTGGAATAGTCTGCTGGGGTAATGGTGGAAGCAGGTTCACTGGTGTCATTTAAGAGGCTTTTAGATAGACACATGGGCAAGAGAGAATGGAGAGATGGATCATGTATAGCAGAAGAGATTTATTTTTGGCATCATGTTCAACACATACATTGTGGAAATCAAGATTTCCAGTACTTGAAAAATCTCTTGTGTTTGTGAACTCTAGGGCTTGCTTTGTTCTAAGTTCATATTAAGAGCTACAACTGTCTCCAAAAATCCATGCCATCATGTAACCTTGTGCTCAAACTTCAATAAAGCGAGCCTGTCAGTATACACCCGCAGAAGAAAATGAGAAAGTGAATTTCATCAACAGATACCACAGAGCATTTGGAAATAGATGGTTGTTTATTTTGCTTATGGTCAGACATTAATTATCTAGTTTCCCCTAAGCTTGCTCTGCAGTGGGAGCACAGTAGACATGCTCGTTGACAGAATAACAACCTAGGACATTAGTCCCTCAACGCCTCAAATAGATAAATATGGATATGTACAAGTCACATGGTAAACCATCAGATATGAGCAAGTATACTCAAGCATTGTAGAAATGTATTTGATTTCAATTCACTTTGCCATCTTTCATTCTACTATTGTGCCAGGAAACTACACAGGGGAGGGCAGGTGATGGCCAAGCAGAGAAACGATCACTGTCTACACCAACTACCCATTAATTGTGGTGAATCTGTGTAGGCATTTATGGTGGTTGCCAAATTTAAATTGCAACACACATCCCTGAAAGGAGTTACTGTCATTCTGTACTTGCATAGTAGAAATGGTCTGCAGTGGGTGTTTTGGTCCTGCTGTGCTGTAGTGGAAGGTGTGCAACAAGCCCTGATAAGGCGGGGTTTGTTCCTGCTGACGATGGCTATTCCTGCTGAGGCTTCTGCAAACATCCTGCTGATGCTTTGCAAAGTATAAGAAGGCGGCTACAGAGATTATAATCCATGCAAGCTATCTCAACATGTCCAGGATTCGGGAAAATAAACTATTTCCTGACTGGGAAGTTGATCATTATTCCTTTGCTCTTGTTGGATCGGGATCCTGCTTGGAATCCCTATAGAGGTATACAGCTTGGTAACAGTTCCTTTGGCCAACTCATATGTGCTAACCAGATCCCTGAGCAGGATCTGTTTGCCTTTGTTTGGTTCATATCCCTTAAACCATTCCCATTAATGTAATTGTCCAAATGCCCTCTAAATATTGCAATTGTACCTACCAGTACCACTTTCTCTGGCAATTCATTCTGTATACTCACCACACAATATGTTTTAATAGCCCTTTGAAATGGACAATAAATCCCTTCCTTGCCAATGGGATCCACACTTCATAAATGAATAAATTAAAAAATATATATTGCACCAATTACGGAACTAACAGGGAGTCCAACAACAGTAATTCTCCGTGGCATAAAAAGGAGAGCAACGATCAATTTGATGATACTGCACAGCATTAAAAGTATAAAGTTTGAGTTAACTTCTGTTGGATTTGCAATCAAATGTAACAAGCCTAAAGAGCACGAACCAGGCAGAATCATCATGGTTGCTCCAGATCTCTATACATGCTTCTATCAAGGTGGTTAAATTCTGTGAAATGGTGATAAAGGCTACAACATCAATAATGCAAACAGCTGCAATCACAAAATCATAGAGCGGCTCTATGCATAGACCGGTACCCTGCTGCACCCAAGCTTGCTCTTTGAAGGAACCATCCAATTAGTCCTACCCCCTGTGCCTTCACCACAGCCCTGCACATTTTCCAATTTAAGTCCTTGTTCCTTAATCTGCTTTTGCAACTGTTTTAGTGTCAGCTGTAGCTTAGTAAGTAATTATATTTGCTCCTGAATCACTATGTTATGACTTCAGGTTCCACTCAGAGAAAAACAGGGGGATAAATCTAGGTTGGCAGTCCCATAGTACACTTTTAATGAGACATTAATCTGAGGTTCTGCCTGACCCTTAAAGAGTGCATGCAAGATCAAAAATGACTATTTCAAAGAAGTCAATAGTAGTATTTATCCAGACTAATATCTAAACTCAATCAACTTCTCCGAACAAGGTTGTAGCTATTCGTACTGATTATGACATGATCTACATTGCAATAAAAAACAAAGATAAAAATGCTTTTGCTATACCCACATTAACGTATTCTTTTGGCATGATATCTTAGTCCAAAACTGAGCTGAAAAATTTACAAGGGAAAATAAGAACTGAAATGGCTAATTTTAGAAAACACAATATGCACTCGAACACACTTAAATTAACACTATCTAGACATAAGAAGAATATCAGACATTATAAATTTACACAACATTTAGATAAAACTTCTAAGAATATACTGCCATCAATAAAAACAGCATTCAGTACTCCACATGAGCATGTGCAATTCTGGTAAGAAATACACACCAGTAAAGTTAAATGAAGGCACAGCCCAGAAGATGTATCACTACAAAAGAGGAAGTTAACCACTGGAAGAGCATGACCTTCCATGGGCAGACAAGATGTTGACAAGGAAGTGCAAATGTCTGGCTCAGAGTTGGAGAACGCTTCTCAGAAAAAGAGGGGTTCCTTGTGGCAATACAGGGCCATGTGGTTAACACAAAAAAAAATCAAAATACCTAATGAAGAGCAGCAAAATTCAAGATGATAAATGTAAAAGATGCCAAGAGAATCCAGAGATAATCCAACACCTTACAATACCCTGCAGCAGTTTAACTCGATCTGATTACTTGCTGTACACAGGCATACTCAATTGGCAAACATCATTCACCAAAATTTGCTTTAAAATACAAACTCATGAAACTCATACCTTACTATAAATACAAGCCTGATCCAGTTTAAGAGTAAGAGTCCTACAAATTATAGTACAACTGATTCATTATTACATATAGGACAATCCATAACAACCACCCAGATATAATATCACTGGATAAACAAGCAAGAACAGCATACATAATAGATATCACCATTCCAAACGCACAAAACATACAGAAATCAATAAGTAAAAAACACCAGAAATATGCTGAATTAAAAGAGGAAACGGAAAGACTTTGGAACATAAACAGTGTATACATTATCTCAATAGTAATAACTACAACTGGTATCATCCCAAAGGCACTACACAATAGCTTTTAACAATTAAGCCTACACAACAATATTCATGTAAATCTCCAGAAATCCACAATACTAAACACCACTAGAATAGTCCGAAATTTCCTAGTAACTGACAAATGAGCATGTTTGGCTATGTTCGTACCTCAGGTTTTATACCAGCTTGAGCTGAAAAATAATTTGCAACAATAATAGCTTATTTACAGAGCACTTTGCATATAAACAATGTAAATCTAAGTGCTTTACAATGCACTACAAAGTAAACATAAAAATAAAAGGCAAAATTATGTTAGTTAGAAGCAAATCTAAATAAATTGGTTTTGAGCTGATATTTAAATGAGTTTACATCCCTTATAGTTTTAGACATTGAATTCCACCGTTTAGGAACATAACTTAAAACACCTGATCTGCAAATTTTCTTTTGAGGGAAGCTGTTTAAATTTAAGAAACCAGTAGAAGACCTGAGAGCTCCAGCAAGGTTATAGAACAAGAACAATTCAGTAACATACCCTGGTCCCAGAACATCACAAGCTTTAAAAACAACAGAATTCTAGGACATACAGGAAGGCAACGCAGAGTAGTTAGGATGGGAGTGAAATGCTCACTCAACCTGGTTTTAGTTCAATATCTAGCAGCAGCATTCAGAATGAGTTAAAGTTTGTCAATAGATTGCAATATTTCTTCTGCAACCTTTGCAATATTTCTTAGGTGCAGAAATACTGCTTTGGTCCTTTATGTGGGATTTAAAATTCAAATCTGAATCAAGGATAACATCCAGGCTTGTTACTTCCGACTAAACAAGAAAAGCCAAGTTCCCAAGTTTATCAAGAAGTTTATCTCTTTAGGACCGACCAAAAGTATTTCAGCTTTATCTTCATTTAGTTTTAGGAAATTATTGCTCACCCATTTGTTGATGTCAGCGCTGAGCCTGAGGTCACTAACGATTGTTAGCTGTTCTCATTCACAAAGCTGTTGAATTGGTTGACAATCATTTTTTCAGAAGTTTTCCCAGGAAGGGAAGATTTGATATAGGCCTGTAGTTAGCTAGTACCTCACCGTCAAGATTTGATGTAAGACACAAGATCATAGAGATAATACACTAACTCCCTATACATGTTCCTAAGCTCAGGATTGAACCTGGATCTCTCTGAAGGTGAGGCAGCAGTTCTACTCAGCAGAGGGCCAAGATTAGGATGATGGCGCCTGACGGTGACTTCTTTGCTTGCATCTTCAGAAACAGCTCTTCGTCTCTCTTACTTTTTCTTTTTCAAGTTTCTTTTGAAGACCCTGACCTGGAGTTACACAACGACTTTAGTTCTTTGCGGAAATGGGACTCGCTGTTGGCCTCGTGCCAGGCCACTTTTCGATATGCCGAGGACAGCCCTGAAAAGGAGTTCTTTTGGGCACAGAGCTCAGAAAAAGTGATGAAACAGACTTTCAGCATCATAAATCAGTGAGTTGTTTTATGTCCCTCCTCTTGCTGTGAAATGAGAACTCCTCTTTTTCCCTTATTGGGGAGAGAGCGAGCCTATGCTATTTCGAATACTGGGTGAACGAGTAGTCTTTGGGGTACTGCGTCTGTGTCCTTATTGATGCTTTGATGCACAATGAGTGCTTGGTGAGGGGCGCAGATGCTTTCTTTGCTGGTGGGGGAGGACAGGGGTCATTGCATTGCTGTTGCTTGTGCGTGGGAGGGGGAGCTGGGGCGGAACTTTAGGGTTCTAACAATTAACATCATTCAATCTTCGGGGCACTCTTCTGCTTTCATGGATGTTTGCAAAGAAAAAGAATTTCAGGATGCACATTTCTCTGACATTATATGTCCCTATTAAAACCATTCTGCTGTCCAGTGACCATTATTACTTGCGTCTCTGCGGTTGATCTTGTCCCTAGAACCTTTTCACCCAGAAGTACGGGTGTCACATACTGAGCCACAGCAGCCACTTGCACAGATTAACATGTAACAGATCCACTGAGGGCATCCCCTAATATATCCTCATGCCCAGAAATGGTGGCACTCTCACTTGGAAAAGCAATTATTGAGTGCAGAGGCTTCCTTCATAGAAGAAACTGAGAAAAAGAATTCAATGACGCTAATGAGATATGCCAAATAGTTACTTGATAATGATCATCTTGGATTCGTCACTGAAACACGGAAACAAAATGTTAAAATTGTTTCCAAAAGTTAATTACTTGTTAAGTGGGTTATTGTGCATGATTGTATCTTTGAAAAGGTTAATTAATGTCATCTTCTAAAGTTTTCATGAGAAATTTGGATCATTAACCTTATTAATCGTTTTCTAGAAGTCAAATGCATCGCAGAAGAAATCAAACATATTTACCTTAAAATATTTTGTATAGAGAGAAAGCTTAGCCAATTTACATCTGCGTTCTGTGTTTCCTTCACCAAAACTCCACAATCGTGTAGTTTCCGTGCCGAGATTTTAAGAGAGAGATGCACAGATTTAATTCCCACCCACCAATCATTACACATGAATCCACAGCCTCTTCCCCACCATCAGCTACCAACCCCAACACAGGAAGACCACAGCCAACAGAATTCTCTACACTATTGCCTTGACTAAACTAGCAAACTCGGCAGACAAAGGGGATCACATTTGTGGAAAGACCATTCAATATTTAGAAACACAGCAAATAATTAGGCAGGAAAATGTTGGACTTTATGGCGGATGGATGCTGAACAGATATAAGGATGTATTGCAACTGAGTGTTGGTAACACCACACCTAGAATACTGAGAACAATTCTGCACTCCTTATTAAGCAAAGTATAAATTTGTCTTGGACATAGTGTAGGACTTCTCTAACTTGAATCCTTGGAAAGAAGGTGAAGAATTTGGTCGAATTACAGGAGATCTTAGATCTCTGTGATTCTCAGACGTTTTGACAGAGTGGATGGTGTGAAGATGCTTCCCAAATAGGACTATCTATATTTGAGAAGCACACTCTCAAGATGAAGTACATTTATATGTAGATGAAAATGAGGAAGAATTTGTTTTCACAGAGCGTTACAAGTCCTTGAATTTCTTTATCCCATTGAGTTGTGGATGCTGAGTATATTTAAGGATGACGTAGACATATGTACTGAATATGCATGAGTCATGGGCTATAGACCAAAGAACAATAATCAGATCTGGCATAATATTATCAGATCAGAGAGACAGCTCAAAGAGGTCATATGATCTTCTCTGCTCCATTTCTCTTGAATATAGCAATTGTGATTGTCATGGTGAAATAATAGTCCACTTAGCCATTTTTTCCATGACCCTGGCAGCCTCTTAATAGCACCATAATTTTTTTTTCATGATAATATTTGCTTGTGTCCTTATAACTATATTATGTGACACATAAAATTGACTGAAACATACAAAAATATTCAGAAACGTGTGTTACTTCGAAGAAGAGATAATGTATCAAAATATTGCATATATCTAACATTATTTCACTCAAAAACTTCTCTGGAATCCTTCACACATTTCAAGACATTGCCTCTGGTGGTGAAAATTGAGGGTTTTTTTTTGTTGTTTTCCAGTTTACTCATTCGGATTTTACTGAAACATTGACATGCACTGCTCCCTGCTGCCTATTGCTGGTATTGCAGCCCAGCGGAAAGATCTTGCAGTAACAGCTAGACTAAAACTCCAATGGCATTTAGTGCTTTGCAGACCTAGTTGCAAAAGCCTAGATAGAAAGAGTAGAATGAATAAATCCACTCCCAGGTGATGAGATTTCACAGGCTAATAAAATCAGGTTAAATAGATTGACTTGGTTAGGTTTGGAACATTTGAAGCAAAAGTAACTGAGATGTGCAAAAATTATGAAAAGCCAAGATAGAGTGAACAGGCATGAAAAAACTTTATTGGCTTAGATATCAATTAGTGAGAGTCACAGATTTAATTAGAAAAAAGTAGGTCCGTTAGGGTCTAGAACTCATATCTTAAAAGGCATCATCATATTTTAAAAGTAACCACTTTGAAACTTGCACTACGGACAGAGAGCTGAGAAATAAGCCTCCCTAACCAGCTAGTTTTGACTAACATACAGTACAATTATTATGGTTACCATAGAAATGCTAATTTTGTAATGATGTTTTAGTGTGCAGCTCAGGGCCAGTTCATTACTGGAGTCATAGAACATAGAAAACCTACAGCACAATACAAGCCCTTCAGCCCACAAAGCTGTGCCGAGCACATCCCTACCTTAGAAATTACTAGGCTTACCCATATCCCTCTATTTTTCTAAGCTCCGTGTACCTATCCAAGAGTCTCTTAAAAGACCCTATCATACGCCTCCACCACCGTCGCTGGCAGCCCATTCTACACACTTACCACTCTCTGAGTAAAAAACTTACCCCTGACATCTCCTCTGCACCTACCCCCTAGCACCTTAAACCTGTGTCCTCTTGTGGCAACCATTTCAGCCCTGGGAAAAAGCCTCTGGCTATCCAGACGATCAATGCCTCTCATCATCTTATACACCTCTATCAGGTCACCTCTCATCCTCCATCACTCCAAGGTGGAAAGGCCAAGTTCACTCAACCTATTCTCATAAGGCATGCTTCCCAATCCAGGCAACATCCTTGTAAATCTCCTCTGCATCCTTTCTATGGCTTCCACATCCTTCCTGTAGTGAGGTGACCAGAACTGAGCACAGTACTCCAAGTGGGGTCGGACCAGGGTCCCATATAGCAGCAACATTACCTCTCGGCTCCTAAACTCAATTCCACAAATGATGGAGGCCAATACGTCATACGCCTTCTTAACCACAGAGTCAACCTGCGCAGCTGCTTTGAGCGTCCTATGAACTCGAACCCCAAGATCCTTCTGATCCTCCACACTGCCAAGAGTCTTACCATTAATACTATATTCTGACATCACATTTGACCTACCAAAATGAACCACTTCACACTTATCTGGGTTGAACTCCATCTGCCACTTCTCAGCATTCTGTCAATGTCCCGCTGTAACCTCTGACAGCTCTCCACTCTATCCACAACACCTCCAACTTTTGTGTCATCGCAAACTTAGTCACCCATCCATTCGCTTCCTCATTCAGATCATTTATAAAAATCACGAAGAGTAAGGGTCCCAGAACAGATCCCTGAGGCTCTCCACTAGTGACCGACCTCCATGCAGAATATGATCCGTCTACAACCACCCTTTGCCTTCTGTGGGCAAGCCAGTTCTAGATCCACAAAGCAATGTTCCCTTGGATCCCATGCCTCCTTACTTTCTCAATAAGCCTTATATGGGGTACCTTATCAAATGCCTTGCTGAAATCCATATACATTACATCTACTGCTCTTCCTTCATCAATGTGTTTAGTCACATCCTCAAAAAATTCAATCAGGCTCATAAGGCACGACCTGCCCTTTACAAAGCCATGCTGACTACTCCTAATCATATTATACCTCTCCAGATGTTCATAAATCCTGCCTCTCAGGATCTTCTCCATCAACTTACCAACCACTGAGGTAAGACTCACTGGTCTATAATTTCCTGGGCTATCTCTACTCCCTTTCTTGAATAAAGGAACAACATCCGCAACTCTCCAGTCCTCGGGAACCTCTCCCGTCCCCATTGATGATGCAAGGATCATCACCAGAGGCTCAGCAATCTCCTCCCTCACCTCCTACAGTAGCCTGGGGTACATTTCATCCAATCCTGGCGACTTATCCAACTTGATGCTTTCCAAAAGCCCCAGCACATCCTCTTTCTTAACATCTACATGTTCAATCTTTTCAGTCTGCTGCAAGTCATCACTACAATCACTAAGATCCTTTTCCATAGTGAATACTGAAGTAAAATATTCATTAAGTACCTCTGTTATTTCCTCCGGTTCCAGAGGCTAACTTTTATGTCAAAAGGCTTTGCAAACAGTATTCGCATTTTGTTTTTGGTGTAATGACAGTAAAATGGTGTCAGAAATAAACAAAAACCATATGTCTAAAATAATGTACTTGCACTCTCAAATTTTGCATCAACTAAAGCAGGGTGCTGCCTCTGGTCACCATCTAATTAATAATGGTTGAAATGGTAACCTCATGAACCTCTGAAGAACAGTATTATTTGAGGTCAATTGGCTCTCCAAACAGGGATATGTTTTTTTCAAAAAATATGTTAGTTGTTGGAATAGCACCATCAAAGTTTAATTCAGAAGACCATAAGATATAGGAGCAGAATTAAGCCATATGTCCAATTGAGTCTGTTCCACCATTTCATCATGGCTGATCCATTCTTCCTCTTAGCCCCAATCTCCTGTCTTCTCTCCATATCTCTTCATTACTGACCAATCAAGGATCTATCAACCTCTGCATTAAATATACATAAAGTCTTGCCCCCCACCGCTGCCTGTGGCAACGAATTCCACTGATCCACCATTCTTCTTATTTTCATTCCAACTTTACTTTATACTCCACAGTAAATGGATTTTTTTCACATTCTGAGAAGATGATGGGAGAAAGAGATATCCCACCCACAAAGAAATGAATGACTGATTCGTGAACATAGGATTACATATTGCTCGCCTGCTGTCTTTGAACAATGTGGTAAGATTTGAACTCGATGTATCATCTAGAGGATTGAATTGTTTGAATTCTCATCCAGACGATTAGGATGGGAAGTATCCACCGTGACTTGGCTGTGTGGATTCAGAAACGGCTTGCCCATAGAAGATGGAGGATGGTGATCAATGGGACTTACTCTGAGACTAGTGACATTCTGCAAGGGTCTGTACTGGGTCCTCTGCTGCTTGTGACAATATAAATGAGAAGTTCCTGCCTGCATCTTCAGACACGTTGGACAGCAGCCTTGCCATTCCTTTAGCATTTGTATTACGAGGCTGCTGAAAGGTCTCAACCTGAAACATCAATGGTACTCCTTTCCATAGATGCTGCCTGGTCTGTTGAGTTCCTCCAGCATTTTGTGTGCGTTACTTAAGGCCTTGGCCCTGATTGATATATCAGAAAAAAAATAGTTAATCAGGTACTGTAAATAACAAGCATAACTAAATTAATTTTTCTTCTCTTCATAATATGCTCATTTCTGGGATTGGATGGAGGATAAGGAGAGCAGAGAACTTCAAAAGGTATGTTATTATATTTCCTGGGTTGTTCCTTTGCTACCATCTTTATCCTTACAGTGGAGCAAGCTTTAAATATTAGCTTTACATTCTTCTGTCATCGACAAATTTTATCATGATCATACCCACTTTGACCTTTCTATCTTTGACCACTAATAATGGCAAATGTAAGCTCAGGAATAGCATCTCAAACTTCAAAAGTTCAAGGTAAATTTGCATTACGCTGAATGGCCACTTTATTAGGGGCTGTACCTGTTGAGTGTGGTCTCCTTCTGCTGTAGCCCATCCATTTCAAGTTTTAATGCATTATGCATTCGGAGATGCTTTGCTCCCACCACTGTTGTAATGCATAGTTATTTGAGTTAATTTCACCTTCTTGTCAGCTTGAATAAGTCAGGGCATATTCCTTGGACCTCTCTGACTAATGAAGTGCTTGCTACATAACTGCCACTCACTGGATGCTTTAAATATATGTGTGTGTGTGTGTGTGTGTGTGTGTGTGTGTGTGTGTGTGTGTGTGTGTGTGTGTGTGTGTGTGTGTGTGTGTGTGTGTGTGTGTGTGTGTGTGTGTGTTTGTGTGTGTTTGTTTTGGACCATTCTCCTTAAGCTCTAGAGACAACTGTGTGAAAATCACAGGAGATCAGCAGTGTTTGAGGTACTCAGACCACCTCATCAGGCACCAATGATCATTCCATGATCAAAGTCAGTTAAGATCACATTTTCCCTGAACTGATGCATGGTCTGAACAACAACTGGACCTCTAGCCCACGTCTGCCTGCTGTCATGCATTGAGTTGCTGCTACATGATTGTCTGATTAGATATTTACAGCAACAAGCAGCCGTACAGGCATGCCTAATAAAACGGCTACTGAGTGTATGTTACCACGTGCTACCCTGAGGTTCATTTTATTGGGCATTCATGGAAAAATACAACGAAACACTGCACCAAAAAAAACAAAGATTAACAAGCAGCTTATCTGTAAATGCAAAAAAAAATTAATACTGAGAACATGAGTTGTAGATGCACAGTGGAGACTATCCTGATTGGTTGCATCACCATCTGGTATGGAAACACCAATGCCCAAAAACAGAACAGGGATGGATACAGCCCATTCTATCACAGGAAAAGACCTCCCCACCGCTGAGCACATCTACAAGGAGCACTGCCACAAGAAAACAGCATCCATCATCAAGTAACCCCACCATCCAGGCTCATCTTTAATTCGGCTATATTATGGCAATCAGAACCTAATATTGAGCTTAACAAATTCAGACAATGAAGTTTTCTTTCCTTGTCACCAGTTGTTATGTCTGTGGTGCCAGGAAGCTAGTTGGCCGTGAACTCCCATGGAGAGGGGAGGAACAGACATGCAGCTGTTTATTTTGCTTGTAGGTCGTCTACCTAGAATATCCTCACACATTACACTCAGTACGTAACACACAGGGAAGCTGGACAGCAGGACGTAAAGGTCAAAATATACACGAATACATAACTTATTTTCAAGCTCTCTCCCCCTTCCCATACACAGACCAGTTGCTGAACTATTAATATTCAATAGAGGAATTATCAAATTCAACCAACAACAAAAAACATTTTTTCCTAAACTGGCGAAAGAAGGTAGGTAGACTGCGTCTGTTCCCAGACATAACCCTGGGGATTATTCTGCCCCATGCACTGAGGGACAGTCACTAAACTGAAGATTCTATCCGTCTGGAGGCTTCTTGTTCCAGCAATGGAATCAACAATCTGAGGATGAAGCCAAAATCATTTCATTTCTTGGTGGTGCTGTATAGATCATGGCGTGGGTACTGCATTGTCAGGGGGAGGTACTTAAGAGAGCACAGGTGATAGGGTAGCACACTGGCTGTGTCATTTCATCTCAATGCAGGTTTCCCAGTTGGTCTCTCAGAATCTTTTTCTGTTTCTACAACTTGATTTGGATTGGTAATTTGCTGTTGGTTTTCAGTAGCCTCAGAAGTGGGCATGGCTGATCAACATACCTTCTCCAGATGTTGTGCTTACCAGCTTCCTTTGTGTATAACACAGGAACAGTTTGCGCCACCACTGTCACAGGTACCCACTTTGTTCCAGAGATGCAGTTCCGGGCAAGCACATCCTCTCCTGCTGCTAAATTTCTGTACTTTGCTTTAGCACATCTCTCTGCTTGGATTTTCTGTTCATTTAGCACTATCTATTTTGTGTTTAGGTGTCTAAACAGATCTATCCAGGTGTAAAGCTGTTTTTTCATCAATGCAGTGGCTGGAGCCGTTGTGATGGTGGCATGTGAGTGTTGTGGTATGTCACAAGAGAATGCTAAGACACAATCTTCTGGTTGAAGAATCCACTTCCCACAGAAGTCCTGAGTGCTTGTTTCATTGTTCATACAAATCATTCTGCAAGGCCGTTAGTGGTTGGATGATATGCTGCTGTCTTGATGTGCTGAATACCATTTGCTTCCTTAAATGCCTTGAACTCTTTAGACAGGAGATGTGTGCTGTTGAGGAAGCTGAAAATGATTAAAGATGGATTGTAGCTCCTCAATGCATTTTTCAGATGTAGTGCTCTTCATGATGGCAACCTTGGGCTACCTGCTGTATACGTCCACTGCAAACAAGAACAAGAGACTTCTACAGGTCCTGCAAAACCTACATTATGGGAATCCTCTGCCATGGTTCTTCAGGCCATTCCCATGGAGGCAAGGAACATTTTTCACCCACTGACAATCTGGGCATGCTTTGACCTTCTCCTCAATGGTTACATCCCTGTCCTGGCCACTAGTAGTGGCTGCAAGTGATTTCTTTCATGCACACTACACCGCAGTGTCCTGATGCAGCTGGTCAAGCACTTGCTTCTTTAATGGTATAGGAATGATAACACAGTAGCCCCATCCTGCTTGGACTGGGAGCTCCTTCCATCAAGCCTGGTAAGGATTCAATTCATTTTGTAATTGAAGGTGCTGTCACTTGTTTTTCCAAACACTTAGCCTATCTTCCTTGAGTACTTTGTATGTGCGCACACTCACCTTTCCCAGAAATGAGTGAGTCACCCAAATGGCATTGCACCCCTGTCAACCCACTCAGGATCTGGTCCACCACTCACTGAAAAGGTGCAGGAGCCAAGATAATGCCAAACTGAAGCCTTCAGTACCTGAACATTCCTCTCTGCGTCACTATGGTTACCAGTTCCTGTGACTCTGGCTCCACATGCATCTGTAAGTATGCTTGAAACAAGTCAGTTTTGCCAAATGCCTGTCCTCTAGCAAATCCTGTAAAAGGTCCTCAATAAGGAAAAAGGGTGTTGTTCTACCAGAAGAACCGGGTTAATGGTTACCTTGAAGCTTCCACAAAGCCTTAAAGTCTCATCCCTTCTTAGGACAGTAATCACTGGAGCTGTCCATTTACTTACACACACTGGTTCCAATACCTTACTGATGACCAGTCCTTCCAATTCAGCTTATGGAACTGATCTGACCTTCAGGCATTTGGCATTGTGCCAGGTTTAACAGCTATCCTAACAGTGATTCCTTCCATACATCCAAATAGTCAGTTGAATATTTCTGTGTGTTTCTTCAAAATCCCTTATAGACCATGCTCCCACCAATCAAGTGCACTTTGTGCCAGCGGAGTTTGAGCTGCACCAGCCATGACTGGCCCAGAAGCACTGGATAACCATCTTTAGGAATGTGCAGTGGAAGTTTCTTTCTCTGTTCAATAATCTCTACTGTAACATGTATAATCCCCCAAATGGAACATCCTCATCAGTGTAAGTTTTTAAAGTCAACCTTGCCCTTTCAAAGGTGAGATGCTGCAATTTCTCTTCGTAAACTGTCTCTGACACTAGTGATACTGCAGTACCCGTGTCCACCTGCATATATCCCTTTTTGCCACAGCTTCGACAATCTAAATCCCTATACCAGTATTCTTTTGCTGACTGCCCAGTTTTGTTACAATGGTAACATTAATTGCCAATACTGCAGGTGTCTTATTCTTAAAGTCAGCGGAAATTTTATGAACTTGGGAATATGTGCTTAATAGCTATGCTTCTTTAGCTGCCATCTCCATTGATGTACTAATCTCAATTGCCTTCTGTAATGATAACTCTTCTGTAAGCAAACAATTCTTAATAGCCTCACTACCAAGACTATAGATGAGTCTGTCACATAAAATATCATTCAATGACTGCTCAAGATCAGTGTTCAGACAATTGCTTCAACATTGTCACAAACTGTGAAATAGACTTGCTTTCCTGTTGATTCCTTCTGTATTAACTCAGGAGATGGACACAGAATCTATCGGGGTGAGGCAATGCAGTAGTAAAGTCATGGACTTGTACAGATTATATAGGAGGAGGTGTTTGCTGTTAGGTGGAAAATTAGGGTCGATAAATACTCAGAACCTGACAGACTGTGGAGGCAAGTGCAGAAATTGCAAGGGCCCTTGCAGAGATATTTAAAACATCCTTAACCATGAGTGAACTGCCAGAGGATTTGAGGATAGCCAATGTTGTTCTATTGTTTAAGAATGCATTTAAGAAGTAGTCAGGAAATTATCGTAGTAGGAAGGCTATTAGAAGGTATTCTAAGGGACTGGATATATGAATATGAATATATATGAATACTTGGATAGACGGGGACTGATTAGGGATAGTCAACATGGCTTTGTGAAGTTGTGTCTAACCAGTCTTATAGTACTTTTGAGGAAGTTACCAGGAAAGTTGTTGAAGGCACGACAGTTGATGTGGTCTACATGGACTTTAGTAAGACCTTTGACTAGAAGGTTGGTCAAGAAGATTCAGTCACTTGGCATTCAAGCTGAGGTAATTAATTGGATAAGACATTGGTGTAGCAGAAGCCAGAGAGCTGGTTGCCTCTCTGGAGGCCTGAGTCCAGTGGTGTGCCACAGGGATCGGTACTGGATTGATTGTCAGTTATCATCTATACCAACTATCTGGATGATAATGCGGTAAACGGGATCAGTGAATTTGCAGATGACTCCAAGATTGGGGTTTAGTGGAGGGCGAAGAAGCATATCAAAGCTTTCAGCAAGATATGGACCAGCTGTGAAAATGGCTGAAATATGGCAGATGGAGTTTAATGCAGAGAAGTGTGAGGTATTGCACTTTGAGAGGACTAAATCTGGTAGGGCTTACACAGTGAACGGCTGGGCACTAAGTAAGGTGGTAGAACAAATGGATCTGGGAAAACAGGTCCATAATTAATTGAAAGAGGTGTCAATGTTAAATAGGGCTGTAAAGAAAGCTTTTGGTACATTTACCTTCATAAATCATCATGTTGAGTACAGG
This sequence comes from Hypanus sabinus, assembly GCF_030144855.1. Taxonomy (NCBI): domain Eukaryota; kingdom Metazoa; phylum Chordata; class Chondrichthyes; order Myliobatiformes; family Dasyatidae; genus Hypanus; species Hypanus sabinus. The sequence continues at coordinate 51,683,970 of NC_082715.1, forward strand.
AGTTGGGATACTATGTTGAAATTGAATAAGACATTGGTGAGGCCTAATTTGGAGTATTGTATCCAGTTTTGGTCGCCTACCTACAGGAAAGATATAAATAAGATTGAAAGAGTACAAAAACAAATGTACAAGGATGTGAAGTGATTAAAGCACTAAATTCTAGAAATATTCAATTGACCAGGCAGCCCTTGTAGAGAGAGAAACACAGGTTGAAAATTTCAAATTGATGATATTTATCAGAGATGTAGCCGCTTGACTGGCTAGCAGCTAGCTTGCTCCAAAATGTGAATTTTTCTGGGGACTTAGCTGATACCATGAACAATATTGTAAGAAACCCCACTTCTTAACATGCTGTTCTACTAGATTCTGTACCAAATCATCAATTAATGCCTAGCACATTGGCTACAGTAAGGAGTATCAACTCTCTTCAGAAAGACATCAGAATCATGTTGTCCTGATGTTTTGATTTGCTAAATGAGAAACCTCAGCAGCTCTTGTGTCCTTCTACTCAATTCAACTGCTTTACAGTGTTTCCATTATCTTCGCTTTAAATTACCAGCTACAGAATAGTGACAGAATAAATGAATCCATGAATATAGCTTTTAAGTTGTTTTATTTATTAGAACATGTAAAAAGGAGTCATTTTGTAAATGAAGGTGCTGATGTGCAAGATTTCCACAGCATTTCAGCCAGGAAGCCTTCCGTGGTTGTATTCATATGTAAATTATAAGCTAGAACAATTTGAGCGTGCATACATCTGACTGAACATGAAGTTACTCAGTTATAGCTGCTATCTTGCAAAATTGTTTTCAGAAAATACATTTAAATCATTACAAATTCTTGCTTAACTGCACCAAAATTGATAAAAGTGTTGTGGTGAAAGACTTCTATATTAAAGAGTAATTACAAAAAAAATTCAAATCAAAATGAAAAGGTTTTATCACAAAGAAATTACAGTTCAAACTACATATATTATCAAAGTATGTATACTATGTACAACCTTGAGATTCATCTCCTTACAAGCAGTTACGTAACAAAGAAACTTAATAGAACTCTTTTTTTTAAAAGACAATTAACACCCAATCTGCAGGGGAAAAAAAACAAATTATGCAAACTACATAAGCAAGCAAACAACTGAAGTTCATGAAAGTGAGCCCACAGCCACAAAGCCAGTCCTCACTGCATTAGTTGCATTAGTTAGTTGCAGACCACAGCCTCAGTTTAGCGGAGAAATGAGTAAAGCTTGCAAAGCAAGGACACAGTTCTTGGGCTGTAAAACTTGCAAATGTCGGAAATCTGATACTTGTTTTATTTGAAGGCAAGCTTTAAAGAAGGAACATTTACAGAGTTATGGGGAAAAAATGGATAACTCTTTTCCTCTTTATGCATAGCCACACTAGTTTGAGTTGTGCTTATATAGTCTGATTACAGAGAAATAATACTTGCTTATTATTGGCTTTCAGGTGCTAGTTTGTCCTGCTATTGCCACATTAATTTTTATTTCACTCTATAGATAAAATGGACCACAATGAGGGGAGCAAATGTTGAACTGATTAAGTCTGAATGAGTTTTCTGCTCACTTACAAAAGGCATTATTTCTTAATGGTCTATTTTCATTTAAGAAGGCTGTACACAGAGCAGTTTAAAAAATTATATTTGCATTTTGGATGGAGTTATTAACACAACTGTGCAGCGCATAATTCTTTAAGAAAAAGCATCATTTCTTTTGAAGGCTGTCAGTTCTACTCATCCAGTTCAGTTATATTAACATCCAATGTAATTATGTTCAGCCAGCATGCCAGAATATGGATTAACATTGAAGCTTGCAGATGGTACAAATGTCCTACTTATAATGTTGTTGTGGTGCTGCGAAGCTGGACGGCCATGATTAACACACACGAGCGGCAGAAATGTGAAGAAAAAACGTGCAGTTGTTTATTTTACTTGTAAATCATCTACTCAGAATGTCTTCACACATTATGTTCAGTACAAAACACAAGGAAGCTTGACAGCAACCCATAAAGATCAAAATATTCATGAATACAGATCCCTCCCCCTTATTTTAAAGGGTTTCCCTTTTTCTCATGCACAGACCAGCTGCAAATTATTAACGTTCAATGGAGTTGAACCAACAATCAACAACAAGAAGTATTTTTTTCTCTAAACTAGGGAAAGAGGGTAGAGTGCATCAATTTCCAGACTTAACCCTGGGGATTATTCTGCCCCATGTTTTGAGGGCTGGTCACTAAACTAGAGATTCAATCTGTCTGGAGGCTACCTGCTCCTGAGAGGGTATCGACAACCTGGGGATGATGCCAAAGGCATTTTATCTCTTGGTGGTGTACGTATAGATCTTGGTTTGGGTGCTGCGTTGTCAGTAGGGGGCATCTCAGAGAGCACAGGTGATGGGGAGCACTGGCTGTGTCTTTTGATCTCAATAGGTTCTGTAGCAGTTGTCTCTGAATCCTGACCCATCTCTACAACTGGATCTGGATTGGTCAGTTTGTTTTGGTTTTCAGTAGCCTTCAAAGTAGACAACTGTTGATCCAGATGTTGTGGTTAACAGTTTCCTCCATGTACAACACAGGACCAGTTGTGCCACCACTGTCACAGGCATCCACCTTGTTCCAGAGGTGCAGTTCTGGGCAAGTACTCTTTCTCCTGCTGTGAAATCTATCTACTTCGCTTTGGCACCATTTTCCAAACCACAGGCCATTTGCTGTGTGCATCCATTACAACCAAGAACACGTGGCCTTCTACAAGTCCTGCAAAATCGAAGTGAATCCTCTGCCATGATTCTTCAGACCATTCCCATGGATGCAAATTCGAAAGCTGTTGATTATTTCTCACTCACTGACAATGCAGACATACCTTGGGCTTCTCTTCAACGGTTATGGCTCATCCTGGCCACCAGAAATAGCAGCGTGTGATCTGTCCACTACCAATGTGTTGATTTACTTAAAAACTCATGAAGTGGTTTCAGCACGCTAGCTAGGTTATGAATAAACTTTACGCAGTATATTAGTTGCCCTAAGAAAGAACTTAATTGATTCAAATTCTGTGGTGATGGTGCCTTGTGAAGCCCTAAGTTGTCGATGAAATTCAATCAAAAATCAAAAGAGCTCACACTTGTCATTCTGGACCCATATTCCTTGATTTCATGTAGTGTAGCCTCCACGTTTTGCAGGTGCTCATGTTCACTTTCCCCAGTAGTAAGTTACGCAAGTAGCATTACACCTCTGGCAACATTCTCAGGGTCTGTTCTCTTGCCCACTGAAAATTTGCAGGAACTGAGGGGATGCCAAATGGAAGCCTTCAGTATCTGAACATTCCTGAGTCACTATGGTCAACAGTTCCTGTGACTCTGTCTCCACATGCATCTGTAAATCATGCTAAAAGTTAATCATACTAAATGTCTGTTCTCCAGCCAATCCTGCAAAAAAGTCTTCTATGAGGGGAAGAGGGTAATTGTTCAGCCGTACAAAGTGAGTTAATGGTTACCTTGAAGTCTCCACAGAATCTTAAAGACCCATTCCTGTTTAGGACAGAAACATCTGGAGTTGCCCATTTTCTTACACGTACTGGTTCCGAAACCTTATTTGAGACCAGTCTTTCCAATTCAGCTTCTGCTTTTGATTTGAGGGTGTATGGAAAAGGGCTTGCCTCCAGGCACTTGGGTGGTGTGTTGGGCTTAACAGCCATCTTAACAATGATAACTTTCATACTGCCCAGATCCCCATTGAATACTCCTGTGTGTTTCTTCAATACCTCTTGTAGACCAATGCTCTCACCAATCAAGTGCACTTTGTGCCAGTTGACCTTGAGATGCTCCAAACACCAGCTATCCAGAAGGCTGGGTAGCTAACTTTAACAATGTACAGTGGAAATTTCTATCTCTGTGTGTTAATCTCCATTGTAACATGTACTACTCCCCTCACTGAAACAAGGTCACCAGTGTAAGTTTTTAAAGCTAAACTTTCCCCTTCTGAGGTGAGATGCTGCAATTTCTCCACATAAACTGCCCCTGACACCAGTGATTCTGCAGCACCCATATCCATCTGCATCCTCAATATGGCCCCATCTAACCACAGGATCACCCAATAACTATCTTTGTGTCCTGAGACAGATAAAGCATGCAAAGCTTCTTCAATTGCAGAGTGAAAGTCACTCAGTATGCTCCATCTTGTTCACATGTTCCTTTTTATTTTTCTTTATTACAGTTCTTTTAGCCGACAGTGTCCTTTTACTTTTACAGGCACATTCAGCATCTCCCTTTATGCCACAGTTTTGGCAATCTAAATCCATATACTGGCATGCTTTTGCAGAATGTCCAGTTTTGCCACAATGGTAACATTGATTACCAACAGGTGTCTTATTGTTAAAGTCAGTAGAAACTTCATGAACTTGGGAAGATGCGCTTACTGGATGTGCTTCTTTATCTGCCATCTCCATGAATGTACTAACCTCAATTGCCTTCTGTAATGTTAGTCTGCCCAAAATCAGCATTCAGACAATTTCTTCAGCACCACCAAAAACTTAGGAATCGACTTGCCTTCCTCTCAATTTATTTTATGAAATCTAAACCTCTCAGCAATAATCAAAGATTGATTTAGGATGGCGAATAGTGGTCTGTCAAATCTTTAACAATGTCCTTATAAGGCTTATCGCCAGGCTTAGCAGTTTGTGCTAGACTGTGTGGTAAATTAAATGCTTTGCATCCATCAAAGGCAGAAAAGTTGGAACATGAATATCATCTGAAATTCAATTTTCCAGTGCAAAATATTCAAATCACTATGAACTTCATTTCTCTGGCTTTTTGTCATCCGGCCCCATTCTTCCAAAGATTGTTGTCATTTTCAAACACAATCATGTTCCCGGAAAATGAATTTGTTTTATCCATCTCTCTCTCCTTTGCTTATTTGTTTTATTGAACTGTCCAACCCTTGGTCCATCCACTTAGATTCTTCACTCACCACATTTACTGTGGCTGTTCTGTTACAGCATGCGGCATCTTCCTTTCACACACCCCCACTACGCAGAGGTACACTGTCAGCATTGCACACGGGCTTCTCTTGCTGAAGGGAACAGCATATCACATGAATAAATATCACATGAGGGCTTGTCACCTAGATGTTAAGTTTGTGATACTGGGAGGCTGGGGGGCCGTGAATAGCACACACAAGAGGCGGGGAGGTGAGGAACAAATATGTAGCTTTTGATGGCAACACAAGTGAATCTGCAGATGTTGGAAATAAATAAAAACACAAAATGCTGGCAGAACTCAGCAAGCCAGGCAGCATCTATGGGAGGAGGTAGTGACGAATTTTCGGGCCAAAATCCTTCATCAGGAGTGTTTCGGCCCGAAACGTAGTCACTACCTCCTCCCATAGATGCTGTCTGGCCTGCTGAGTTCTGCCAGCATTTTGTGTTTTTATGTAGCTTTTGATTTTGCTTCTAAGTTATCTACACAGAATGCCCTCTCACATTATGTTCAGTACACAACACACAGGGAAGCTGGACAGCAACCCATAAGGATCAAAATATACATGCATACATAGCACTATTTACAAGTCTGTATGTTAATGTTAATTTAGTAATTTATTGGGAAATTTAGTTTCTGAAGAATTGTATAGATTTTCCCTCAAACTAGCTGACATTTTAAAATGTTCTGCTGGAGCAGAGGTAGGCTATAGGTTGAAAAATGCTCTGTTTTCTGATATAAATCCATATTTAGGATTATTATGCAGAAATGGAAAATAATGCATCAGAGCAAACATCATTACAATTAAGGAATGGAATTTTACATTTATTCCCAAAGGATGCAGTGAGTTAATCAGTCAAATCCGTGTCAAATCATGGCATGGAATTCACTGTTGGTCACAGGAAAACAAAATTATGAATGGAGGATGCATCTCATTCCAAAATAATTTGCCTTTTTAAAGCCTTTTTGAAGATTGATCCTGTGAGTTCAGATGGATCTGATGTAACTGGATAGAATGTTCAATAAACTGATGATGACCGGTGATGAGGTTCTGCTTAGGGAGTCAGGTGTGAAGTTAAAGGGCAGACCTCCAGGACTCCAGTTCATTGCACAACACCCAGTCTAGGAGGAGTCATGATTCAATGATGCCTACAACTTCGTACACACCAATCTGTAAGTGTGCCACAAGTTCATCTACTTTATGCCATATACTGTGTGCATTTAAATATAACACTTTCAGTCCTGTGTTCACCCTTTTCAATTACGTCCACCTTTTACATTGCAACTAATCCTCTTGACTGCAATTTTAGCCTATCATCACCATCTCCTTGCTAGGACTCTCACTGCACATTGCCTCTGTTTTTAAACCAACTACCTCATCTTCAGCTCTATCACTCCAGTACAGGTCATAACTTCCCCAGAAGAGATCCCGATGATCCATAAATCTAATACCCTGCCCCGTGCATCAGTTCCTCAGTCCCGCATTCACCTGCTAAATCATTCTATTCTTACCCTATTTGGTATGTGGTTCAGGCAGTAATACAAAGATTACTACTCTGGAGGTCTTGCTTCTCAGCTTTCTACCTAGCTCCCTAAAAACTCTCTTCAGGACCTCCTTACCTTGTCTATGTATTCTATTGGTGCCAATATGCACCAAGACCTTCAGCTGCTCACCCTTGCCCTTGAGAATGCCATGGACCTGCTCAGAGACATCTCTGATCCTGGGACCGGGAGGCAGCATACCATTCGTGTGTTTCTATCGCACCCACAGAACCTCGATTCTGTTCATCTGACTAAGGAATCTCCTACCAACACTGCAGTCCCTTTCACCTCTCTACTCTTCTGAGTCGTCTGCACCAGACTCAGTACCAGAGATCCGGTCACTGTGCTGAATAATACTGACCTATTTCCAAAATAAAGAAAATTCAGGACCAGTTCTTTTCATGTTATATGTCATTAATTTGGATGAAGAAATTGATGGCTTTCTCGCAAAGTTTGTAGATGATACGAAGATAGGTGGAGGTACAAGGAATTTTGAGGAAGCAGTGTGTCTATAGAAGGACTGAGACAGGTTTGGGGAATGGGCAAAGACCTGGCAGATGGAACTTAGTGTAAGGAAGTACATGGCCATACAGTTTGTCAGAAGGAATAAAGGCATTGACTACTTTCTAAATGGGGAGAAAATTCAAAAATCAGAGGTACAGAAGGACTTGGGAGTCCTAATGCAGGATTCCCTAAAAGTTAACTGGCAGGTTGAGTCGATGGTAAGGAAGGTAAACGCAATGTTAGCATTCATTTCAAGTGGAGTAGAATATGATTTTACAGGATATTGGTCAAACTGCCCTTGGAGATTTGTGTTCAGTTTTGGCATATTATCTAAGAAATGATATGCTGGCATTGAAGACGATCCAAAGGAGGTTCAACAGAATGATTCCAGGGCTGAAATAAGGAGCATTTGATAGTGCAGAGCCTATTCCTGCTGGAGGTTAGAAGATTGGGGGGGGGGGGGAGGGGATCGCATAGAATCCTATTGAATATTGAAAGGCCTATATAGAGTGGATGTGGAGAGGATGTTTCCTGTAACAGGGGAGCCTCTGACCAGAAGACACAGCTCAGAAATGAGGGACATCTATTTAGAACAGAGATGAGGAAAATTTCTTTGGCCAGAGGGTGGTGAATCTGTGAAAGTCATTGCCACAGATGGCCATGCAGGACAAGTCATGGGGTATATTTAAGGCAAGGATTGATAGGTTCTTGATTAATCAGGTGTCAAAGATTCTGGGGAGAAGGCAGTGGAATTGAGTTGAGAGGAATAGTAAATCTGCCATGATGGAATGGCGGAGTAGATTCAATAGGCTGAATGGGATAATTCTGCTCCTATGTGTTATGGTCTAAATGTTCTCTGAACAACAGTTTGTCAATATATGAAATAAACACTGGATAAGCTGCAATATCACCAAAATTGCAAAGCTGCATCAACATTACTTTGGAGAATCATGAGCAAGCACAAGAGTGAGATCTGTGCTAGAAGGACAAATCATGTTGCATGTGAGTTTCACTTGGACCCATAAAAAGAACAAATACAAGAAATTCTGCAGACGTTGGAGATCTAGAGCAACACTTATGTTCTCATCGTGACCATGTGGATCACCTCTATGTGCTCTGGTTTTCTCCCACAGTCCAGAGAAGTTCCAGTTGGTTGGTTAATTGGTCATTGTTGATTGTCCCAAAATTAGGCTAGGATTAAATCAAGGTTTTGCTGGGTGGTATGGCTTGAAGGGCTGGAAGGACTATTCCATACTGTATCTCAATCAATCAATCAATCAATCAATAAAAGTCATGTTTATCCACTGCAACCAAGTTGTGAAGACTACTCATATCACTGGACTTGGATTTACAAGGTCGAGATAGCGGATTTGCCCGAATGCAATGGCTTTTGATCTTTAAGATCTCTATTATCCAGGTTTCAGTGTCATCATCAGATATGACAGATAACCAATCAAATTATCACTGGCTTGATGGAAGTTAATGTGTGATTTTTTTTGAAATGCCACCATCGGCTCCAAAGGCGTATGTGACTCACTCTTTAAGATTGAGGGAGGATCTCACTGAAATCTATTGAATACCGAATGGCCTGGGTAGAGTGGACGAGGAGAGGATGTTTTCAATTGTGGGACAGTCTAGGACCAGAGGGCACACCCTCAGAATGCAAGGACATCCCTTTAGAACAGAGTCAAGGAGGAATTTCTTTAGTCAAAGCATGGTGAATCTATGGAATTTATTGGCACAGGTGGCTGTGGAGGTCAAATCACCGAGCATGTTTAAAGCGGAGAGTGATAGGTTCTTGATTAGAAAATGTGTCAGAGGTTACAGGGGAAAGGCAGGAGAAAGGAAGTGAGAGGGAAAATAAATCAACCATGTTCGAATAGAGGAGCAGCCTCAGTGTGCCAAAAGGCCTGACTCGGCTTCTATGTGTTATGGTATTGTGCTCTAAGTTCAGAGTGACTTCTCAACCCCTTCAGCATGATCATGACTAGATTCTTCTGAAAGAAATACATCAACCCATGTTATTTCCTCTCAGGGGATTCCTGTCTTCTTTGGAATTTCGTGCTGATACTTAGATTCTCAACATATGCCAAAGTTGTCCTTATGTGTATCATCATGGTGAATAGTTTCAGTATTTCTTACAATTTCACTTCCAATGACCAGATTGATGAATATATTGTTACAGCATTAGTATTTCAACCATTCTGATGATGCACTAATTATTTACAAAAACATTGACCTATCAAAATCCATCTTTATTTAAGTTAGATTAATGCTTTGTTAGAAAAATACATCAACAATAAAGCATTAATATTATAAGAAAGAAGCAGAAACTCTCTCACTAGGGCTTCAACACCTCTATCATTTAAATTCTGTTGAGGGGTGCTGTATACTTGTAATCTGCGATACTGGTTATGATGTTGATCAGGAGCAAAGCTGAGGGAATGATGGTTACAGATGAGAGCGGGGAGGAAAAGGTGATAGGCTTGGTAGAGATAACATAGTGATTGGGGAGAGATGAGCAACAAATTGCTACTGAGGGTGTTAGGGAGCTACAGGGAATAAGGCAGTGACTGGGGATCAGCTGATGATAGGGGTTGCAATGGCCATAGGGTTCCTTAACAAGCTTGTTCCATCCTGTAATAGGATCATTGAAGGAGGTACTTGGGGAGCTGATAGTTCTTGGACCAGCAGTTAAGAACCCTTTAATTTTCTATTAATTTTAAGTCACAGTGCCAAAGATATCACTAATTGTTATGTTAATTATGCCCTCCATGTTTTTTGACAAACCATCATCTGTGTCCCAATCCCTTTAACTTTGACATGTTAAATAACTGAAATTGTCCAATGCTGTAATTTTAATGCCTGGCCTTAGCCCCACTCCTGGTAGGAGAGTACGGAAGTGTGGTTAATAGCGAGGTTAACACCATTGTCACAGTTTTGTAATTGCAACTTTGCTTGTCACAACACAGGGCTGAAGGGCACTGAACCCCAATTAATTGAAAGAAATCTCAATGCACTAATTCTTTTCTTATGACTCACATTATTCAGATCATTTAAGTGAAGTAGTTAACACATTGAAATGGATCGCAGTTTTATTTGCTGTAACTCAGCTGGGCCATCTACTGGTATATATTTCAGTTCAACCACGATGTGCTTCCTGGACCTCAAAAGGCATAGATTACAGACAGGGAAGAGACAGTAACAGATTAGCTGTGTTTTGTCACTGGACACAATTCTTAGTTTTCATTGGAGATGTCCACAGGTGACTTTATAGAAGCAAAGATGCATCAACACAAAAAGAAGTCCTTTCTATTTCATAGAGTATTTTTCCCACTATCCTGTTCACTAAATATTTCTTCTTTCAAGTACATATCAATTTCCTTTGGAAAGTTGAATCTCCTTTCATTGCATTTTCAGGTGCTATACTCCTGAATCTAACAACCTATTGTGCCACAGAGCTTTGCCTCACATTCTCCGGTCTATTTTAAAAGCTTCTGCCTGGTGCAAGAATGCTAAAATCAAAGGCAGTGCTTAGATCCCAAAATCTATTGCTGGAGATTGTCGGAAGTACAGAGAATTCCGAGGGAACTTTGCGGTGTCAGTAGACGAGTACGTCCTGCATACTCTCCACACATGGTTGTTGAAACTGCTCCTATTACCACCCCATCACTGTACACATGCCACCCACTATCATCCAATTCCTTTTTAGTGAATTCCTCCCGGGACTTAGGCCAGCAAGTTCTGGTTTATAGAAACTAAGCCACAGCCAAGTTGACAGGAGAAACAGTGCAGACATGTTTCTCAGCCTACATTCTGTACACTTAATACAATTATATTTTTCTTTTTGAATTTTCTAGTGAAAGGGATTTTCATGACATTTTGAATTAGATCAAAAATACTACACCTAAATATTCGATTAAAATCACAGTCTTATATTGATCCCATCTGCCAAACTGGAAAGCCTGTAAGAAAATGTTCGCGACTTGTCCACATCAGGTAAATTATCAGTAATATCAGTCACGAAATTTGTAAGTCTTGTAGCAGCAGTTTAGTGCATGTAAAGCAATTACAAAAAGTTACAATAAAAAGGTGGTGTTCATGAGTTCAATGCCCATTCAGAAATCTGATGGCAGAGAGGAAGAAGCCGTTCCTAAAACATTGAATGTGGGTCTTCTTGCTCCTGTATCTCTTTCCTGATGGTAGTAACAAGAAGAGGACACGTTCCAGGTGGTGAGGGTCCTTAATGATGAATATTGCCTTCTTGAGGCACCTGTCCTCAGTTGTACAGACCTTGGTGAACAAACTCCTACTCTCCGTCTAAATACACCACTGTGCAACTGGGAGCTGGACTTCCTAACCCAAAAGATGCCAGATAATCAGGATACACAAAGACACATGCATATCTGTGCACTTGTAGTACTACTGTGACACTAATTTCCTTTGGGATCAACGAAGTATCTATCTATCCCATTTGGCCCCAGCAATTTAGAGGACCATAAGACCTAGGAGCAGAAATGGGCCATTCAGTACATTAAGTTGGCTCCGCTGTTACATCATGGCTGATTTAATTCCCTGCTCAACCCTATTTGATGCTCTAATTAATGAAGAACCTCAGTGATAAAATGTTCTAACATAAACCCGCACCAAATTTGTCTATTCGGAACAAGCATAACAGGGATCAGAGGTGGAGAGAGTGGGCAACTTTAAACTGCTTTTTGTTATCATTTGAGAGGACCTGTCCTTGGGCCAGCATGTAAGTGCAATTATGAGGAATGCATAGCAGCACCTCATCTTAGGAATTTTCGAAGATTAAGCATGATATCTAAAACAGACAAAACTCTATAGATGTTTGCTGGAGAGTATATTAACTGGCTGTGTCACAGCCTGGTATGGAAGCACCAATACCCTTGAACAGAAAATGCTACAAAAAGTGGTGGATATGACCCAGTCCATCCTCCTGACCATTGAGCGCATCTACACGAAGCATTGTTGCAGGAAAGCAGCATCCATCATCAGGGATTCCCACCATCCAAGTGAAGCTCTCCTCTCGCTGCTGCCCTCAGAAAGAAGGTACTCACACCACCAGGTTCAGGAGCAATTAATACCCCTCAACCATCAGGCTCTTGAAGGGAATAACATCATTTCATTCAACTTCATTTATCCCATCACTGAACTGTTCCCACAAACTATGGACTCACTTTCAAGAACTTTTCATCTCATGTTCTCAATCTTCATTGCTTTATTTATTTATTTGTTTGTTTGTTTATTTATTATTGCTGTTTTTTTCTTTCTTTTGTATTTGCATAGTTTGCTGTTATTTGCAAACTGGGTATAAGCCCACTTGGTGCAGTCTTTCATTGCTTCTATTATGGTTATTTGTTTTATTGACTATTCCCACAAGAAAATGAACCTCAGTGTTGAATATGGTGACATGTATGCACTTCAATAAAATAAATACTTTGAACTTTGAACTACTGCTCTCCTTTCTCCTTCTTCCTGTTCTGAACCATAGATCCAGTCTCAGTGCCAGAGACCTGGTGACTTCAACTTCCACCTGGTAGTTTCGACCCCCTCCCCCCCAGCAGCATCAAAAGTGGTATACTGTACATATTAAAAGGAATGGCCACATGGTTGTCTGCACTGGCTGCCTATTCTCTTCCCCTCTCCTGACTGTCACCCAGGGGCCTACCTCCTGCAACTTAGGGCTGATTACCTTGCTGTAGCTCCTATCTAACATGTCCTCATTCTGCCATATGAGCCAAAGGTCATTGAGCTGCAGTTCCAAGTCCTTAACACGGTCTCTAGGGAGCTGTAGTTTGATGTATTTTGTGCAGATCTAGTTATGGAGACTAGAGGTCTCCCAAATTTCCCACATCTCACACAAGGAACATCGGACTATCTCCAGTTCTATTTTCAGCTCACTAACTATGTAGTAATAGAGAAAAGACTTACTAGAAACTTTCTTACTTGCTTACTTAGAACCACTGCCCAAGCCTGTTCTCAGCTAAACCTGTTGACCCAAAGCTGGACCACTCCAATGCCACACTCCAACAATGGCTGCTCCATTTGCATCCCCTTCCTTTTTATTGGCCCTACACTGATTGCCTCCAATTGAGAAAAAAAAACAAAAAGTACCCGAACTCCTTTGAAACCTCACACTGCATCACCAGCAAATGACCTCTCGTGTTGATTGGCACCTGCTGAGAAAATATCTATGCTACTGATTTTCAAAATTTACATTACATCTTCTTCTTAACGTTGACATGTTCAGTCTATTTTACATTTTCCTCACAAATGTCAAGGGCCCTCTCACTGGTGAATACCGAAGCAAAGTATTCATTAAGGACCTATCCTACCTCCTCCCTCTGCAGAAGCATGTTTAGATAGATAGATAGATAGATACTTTATTCAACATTTTCCCAGTGTCCCATACACTTATTGTAGCAAAACTAATTACATACAGTATTTAACTCAGTATAAATATGATATGCATCTAAAATCACCCTCCCAAAAAGCATTAATAAATAGCTTTTAAAAAGTTCTTAAATAGTTTACTAAAGTGCATTGAGTGGTAACTTAAGCTCAGTCCTAACCCCAGCACTTTAACATGTCTTGCCCTTGGTGGTTGAATTGTAGAGCCGAATGGCGTTGGGGAGTAATGATCTCTTCATCCTGTCTGAGGAGCATTGCATTGACAGCAACCTGCCGCTGAAGCTGCTTCTCTGTCTCTGGATGGTGCTGTGCAGAGGATGTTCAGGGTTTTCCATGATTGACCATAGCCTACTCAGCGCCCTCCGCTCTGCCACCGATGTCATACTCTCCAGTTCTGTGCCCACAACAGAGCCCGCCTTCCTTACCAGCTTATTAAAATGTGAGGTGTCCCTCTTCTTAATGCTGCCTCCCCAGCATGCCACCACAAAGAAGAGGGCGCTCTCCACAACTGACCAATAGAACATCTTCAGCATCTCACTACAAACATTGAATGACGCCAGCCTTCTGAGGAAGTACAGCCGACTCTGTGCTTTCCTGCACAGGGCATCTGTGTTGGCAGTCCAGTCTAGCTTCTCATCTAACTGCACTCCCAGATACATGTAGGTCTTAACCTGCTCCACACATTCTCCATTAATGATCACTAGCTCCATATGAGGCCTAGGTCTCCTAAAGTCCACCACCATCTCCTTGGTCTTGGTGATATTGAGACGCAGGTAGTTTGAGTTGCACCATATCACAAAGTCCTGTATCAGTTTCCTATACTCTTCCTCCTGACCATTCCTGACACACCCCACTATGGCCGTGTCATCAGCGAGCTTCTGCACATGGCAGGACTCCGAGTTATATTGGAAGTCTGATGTGTACAGGGTGAACAGGACTGGAGAGAGCACGGTCCCCTGCGGCGCTCCTGTGCTGCTGACCACCGTGTCAGACCTACAGTCTCCCGACCGCACATACTGAGGTCTGTCTGTCAAGTAGTCCGTTATCCAAGCCACCATGTGTGAGTCTACTCCCATCTCAGTTAGTTTGTGCCTTAAGAGGCCAGATCGTTGGGTGTATTTAAGGCAGAGATGATAGGTTCTTGTTTGGACATGGCATCAAAGGTTACCGGGAGAAAACCGGGAACTGGGGTTGAGGAGGAGATAGATAAAAAGGATCAGCCATGATTGAATGGTGGAGCAGACTCAATGGGCCAGATGGCCTAGTTATGCTACTATGCCTTATGGCCTTATGGTCTTATTCAAGTAAGGCTGAATCCTGATACATTGGGGATAAAACTCTGCTGTGTTTCTCCAATGAATTTATTAGCACTTTGGTGAAAGGGGCATGGCACCCCCAGCAAAAACACATTAATGCAAATTTTTGGCATTTTTCTAGCTTCCTATAGCAGTTTCACCAAAATTATTCTGATAGGAATTGGTTCCTTTTGTAGGAGAATGAATAGTTCTGAAATTCTTTTGCATTCTTTCAATAAACCTAACTAAGCATCAAACTGATTGTCTAATTTCAACCAAGAGGAGATTATTCAGAATGAGGCAGAATTCATTTCACATCACAGCTCTATAGTACTTATTTCTCTACACTAATACTGAAGGCTTCACTCTCCTTGTCAAAGAGTGTTTAGCTTATTCACTTTTAATGATGCAGTCATTCAACTTTAATTGCAATAACACATTTATGATTTTTTTATGTGAGAAATATCAATTTTTCCCTCTCTGCTTTTGTTAGAATCTTAGATGTTTCCCTCATTGGTGGAAATAGCTATTTACCATTTACTTTCTCAACCCTTTGTAAAAGTGAGTTCACTGTTACCATCACCCATTATCTTTGTTACCTTAGCGAATACTGCCTAGTTTTACAAAGGTTGCAATTAAACTATATTCTTTCTTCATTACAATGACCATAATGAATTTATATTCTGCTTTTTCAATTACTTCAACTTCCTTTCATATTAAGGGCCTTGTCTTCAAACAATGAGTTAGGATTAAGTGATTTTTGGAAGTGCAAATACATAATATTTCTAAATAAAAGGGAAAAACTGTATAAACAACATGTTAGTGGCTATGAGTCTAACAGTGTGTGATCATTTTAATCGCTTTATCTTGTGATTGCAAGACCCTGTTTGACACCGTTAATGTGGAATGCTGCAAGTCCGATTCATTGATTTATTCTTGGGCATAGGGGTGCGGCCTCAGTTGTAGCAAGGATTAGGCCTCAAGCCATGGTGTTGCCTGCTTACAGCCACCCAGGAGAGAGGCAGTGCACTCCACTGGAGGCAAAGTGACGTGGCATCCAGTCTGGAGCCGGTGCTATCCACACACTACCCCCATCTAATATTCACTCAAAATAATTCAAGCTGCAGATTTCTGGAATATTCATGAACCCAGGGCCTTGGACTATATATTTTTTTGTGTGACTATTTTACTGACATGTTGTATATACTTGCTATCTTATATGTGCTGTATGTGACATTGTTGCTGCATTTTGCACCTTGCCCTGGAGTAACATTTCACTTCGCTGTATTCATGAGTATTCATGTATGGTTGAATGACAATTTAACTTAAACTTGAAAGAAAGCAATGGGAAGAGCAATTAAAGTAAAAGAGAGTTCAGAAGCCTCTGTACACATTGGAAAGTGTAAATCCGTGGTCAAAGGATTTGTTGTTTTAATAAACAGAAAGTGACCTGCTGGTTTCTTGTGCACCCATTGTCTTTCTCCAGCCTAGAATTGTCACATGTTTATGAAACCAGAGAGGTTTATGCACGTGGAACCAATAAGCATTCTGTAGTACATATCCTGATGGAGGGTGATATCAGTTGTTCAGTACTGTGAAGAGTACACCTCATTCCCATGACACACAGATGAAGTACAGTGGTTTGCACAAACTACTTTAACGTAATCTTTGAGGTTTTTTTTTACTGCTTTTCACTAAATCTGATGATTGTAGGTGTTACATTGCATGCAACCTGTATTTGTTCTGCAGGGTAGCTTTTAATGTGTAAGTGTAATGTGATAGCCAAAACACTGGCCAGATGGTTGGTTAGTCCCAACCTTCAGTGTATCTCTGATCCTGCAAGGGAAAGTTGTAATCCATTTGGAGAACTTGAAATAAAGTGAAACAGTTGATGCACCATCAATAACTCACACTGAGGCGTAGGCGAGATATCGGCTTTTATTGACTGGAAGAAGGAACCAGGAGTAAGTGTCTATCATACAAGGTCCTGGAGACTGAGGCCGATCTTCAGGCCGCAGGTCTCCTTTATACAGGGGCCTGTGGGAGGAGCCACAAGAGCAGTCAGCAGGGGCGTGTCCCGACAGGCACATAGTTCACCACATTCACCCCCCCTTTGTTTGAAAAAGTCCTCATGTAGCGAAGGTTCTTACAAGTCAAGCCGATCAGGCGGTCGAATCTGTCGCTGCGATCTACGTAGCACCGGCTGTGACCGCATAGGTGCCGGCAACATTGGCGATTGCACAGGGGACGGGGGTTGCGCGTGTTCTTGCCCACTAGGCGCCGGTGATCCCTCATGCATGTGCGAGGCGCCTGGTATAAATGCGTACGAAACGCCCGGTATACAAGTGTCGTGAGGAGTCTGTGTAGGGCCTGGTGAGTACGGTGTCACCTCTGGTGCAGGGTTCACAGTTACCGGAGAGCCTTCAGGGTAGTGGTCTGCTGCACCTGCGGGTGCCAGGTCGCGGATGGAGACCGTGTCCTCCCGCCCATCAGGTAAGACCACGTAAGCATACTGGGGGTTCGCATGGAGAAGGTGAACCCTCTCCACCAGCGGGGAGTATTTATTGCTCCTCACATGTTTCCGGAGCAGCACTGGCCCCGGGGACGTCAGCCAAACTGGTAGGGTGGTCCCAGTGACAGACTTCCTGGGAAAAGAGAATAGGCGTTCGTGAGGGGTGGCATTGGTGGACGTACATAACAGAGAGCGGATAGAGTGCAGTGCCTCAGGGAGGACCTCCTGCCATCGAGAGACCGGCAACCCTTTGGACTTGAGGGCTAAAAGTGTGGCCTTCCACACTGTGGCATTCTCCCGCTCTACCTGGCCATTACCCCGGGGATTATAACTCGTGGTCCGACTGGTAGCAATGCCCCTAGCTAGCAAGTACTGGCGCAGCTCCTCACTCATAAAGGAGGACCCTCTATCACTGTGGATATAGCAGGGATACCCGAACAGAGTGAAGAGCTGGCGCAGGGCTTTTATGACGGACGTGGCAGTGGTGTCGGGGCAGGGGATGGCAAAGGGGAACCGTGAGAACTCGTCAATAACACTGAGAAAATAGACATTGCGGTCAGTGGAGGGAAGGGGGCCCTTAAAGTCAACACTCAGGCGTTCAAAAGGGCGGGTGGCCTTGACAAGTTGTGCCGTGTCAGGACAGTAGAAGTGCGGTTTGCACTCGGCACAAATTTGGCAGTCCCTGGTCATCGTCCTGATGTCCTCCAGGGAGTACGGCAGGTTCCGAGCTTTCACAAAATGGTAAAATCGGGTGACCCCCGGATGGCAAAGTTGTGCATGAAGGGCGTACAGCTGGTCGAGCTGTGTGCTAGCACATGTTCCCCGGGATAGGGCATCAGGGGGCTCATTGAGTCTGCCAGGCCGGTACAGGATATCATAGGTGTAGGTGGAGAGTTCTATCCTCCACCGCAAAAGCTTATCATTTTTGATCTTGCCCCGCTGTTGGTTGCTGAACAGGAACGCAACCGAGCGCTGGTCGGTCAGCACAGTGAATCTTTTGCCAGCAAGATAGTGCCTCCAGTGCCTAACAGCCTCCACTATGGCCTGGGCTTCTTTCTCCACCGCGGAGTGCCGAATTTCAGAGCCTTGGAGGGTGCGAGAAAAGAATGCTACTGGTCTGCCTTCCTGATTAAGGGTAGCAGCCAGAGCGAAATCGGAGGCATCACACTCCACTTGGAAGGGAGCGGTCTCGTCCACTGCATGCATCGTAGCTTTGGCAATGTCCGCTTTAATGCAGTTGAAGGCCGCGCAGGCCTCAGCAGAGAGGGGAAACGAGGTAGACTTGACCAGGGGGCGAGCCTTGTCTGCGTAATGGGGGACCCATTGGGCGTAATAGGAAAAAAAACCCCAGGCACCGTCTGAGGGCCTTGAGAGTGGTGGGAAGAGGGAGCTCTAACAGGGGGCGCATACGTTCGGGATCAGGCCCAATAACCCCGTTTTCCACGACATACCCAAGTATAGCAAGGCGGGTGGTACCAAAAACACACTTGTCCCTGTTATAAGTAAGGTTCAGAGCTGCGGCCACTTGGAGAAACCGTTGGAGGTTGGCGTCGTGATCTGGCCTGTCATGACCACAGATGGTGATGTTATCCAGATAGGGAAATGTGGCCTGCAGTTGGTACT
This sequence comes from Hypanus sabinus, assembly GCF_030144855.1. NCBI lineage: Eukaryota > Metazoa > Chordata > Chondrichthyes > Myliobatiformes > Dasyatidae > Hypanus > Hypanus sabinus. Next base: position 51,702,862 of record NC_082715.1, read on the forward strand.
GGTCCACCATCCGGTCCATTTCCCTCTGGAAGACAGAGACACCATTCGTGACACCGAAAGGGACGCGCAGGAAGTGATAGAGCCGGCCGCCCGCCTCGAAGGCGGTGTAGGGGCGGTCCTCTGGGCAGATGGGGAGCTGGTGATAAGCGGATTTCAGATCTATTGTCGAGTACACCTTATACTGAGCAATCTGGTTGACCATATCCGCGATGCGGGGTAGGGGGTATGCGTCAAGCTGCGTAAACCTATTGATGGTTTGACTATAGTCCACCACCATCCTATTTTTCTGCCCAGTCCGAACAACAACCACCTGGGCCCTCCAAGGGCTTGTGCTCGGCTCAATGATCCCCTCCCTGAGCAGCCGCTGCACCTCCGACTGAATGAAGGCCCGGTCCCCCGCGCTGTACCTCCTGCTTTTGGTTGCCACAGGTTTACAGTCGGGGGTCAGGTTGGCGAACAGCGGTGGGGGAGGGATCTTGAGAGTGGAGAGGCTGCAAGTGTCGGTAGCGCAGCTGTTGGCCTGGTTCTGGATGGGATGTGTGTGTCCGTGTGTGTGTGTGGTCAGTAGCGGGGTATGTGAAGAAGTCCCACAAAACTGAGGATTCTTGACAGTGAGTGGTGGGAGGGGCCCGTCGTATACCATAGTCACACTTTCGAGATGGCTCTGGAAGTCCAGCCCCAATAGCACAGGTGCACACAGATTAGGCATGACCAGCAGTTCAAAGTCCCGATATACTGTGCCTTGCACCACCAAAGTCGCTACACAACCCGCCCGGATGTCTGCGGACTGCGACCCAGAGGCCAAATGGAACCTCCGACTGACCGGCCGCGTTGCAAGTCCGCAGCGTTGCACTGTGTCCGGGTGAATAAAACTCCCAGTGCTGCCCGTGTCAAACAGGCATCCAGTCCAATGCCCCTCCACCTGGATGTCCATCATGGATCTTGCAAGCTGGTGTGGGGCGCTTTGGTCGAGAGTCACAGTGGCCAGAGTTGGATCGCCGTCGGGGTACCCGGTCAGCATCGGAGGGTCGGGGGCGGGGCATGCTGACGCCGACAAAGATGGCCGCTCACATCCGGGGTACCCGGTCAGCATCCGAGGATCGGGGGCGGGGCGTGCTGACGTCGACAAAGATGGCCGCCCACATCCCGGCATGCAAGATGGCGGCCCCCACGTTTCACCCGCAGCACTGCACTCCACTCGAGGTTGAGACTTACAGACCTTGGCGAAGTGGCCCCGCTTTCCGCAGCTGGAGCAGGTCGCTTCTCGCGCTGGACAGCGTTGTCGAGGATGTTTCTTTTGGCCACAGAAATAACAAAGCACGAGTTGCTTACGGGCCACAGCCGTGGTCTGGGTCGGGGAGCTCGTGGAATGGCGACTGGCGGCGGCGTTGGCGAATTCGCTCCCGGGAGCCGGCGGTGGCGGGGTCTGAGGCGTCCACGAAACCGGCGGGGAATCGCGTGACTGGACAGCGTTGGCGTTATGCCGCGCAGCTTCTAGAGCGTTGGCCTTCTCTATCGCCGAGCTTAAGGTAAGATCCGAGTTCTCCAGCAGCCGCTGGCGCATGTACACTGACCTCAGTCCCGTCACAAAGGCGTCTCGCACCAGCAGCTCCGCATGCTGTTCTGCCGTGAGCGTCTTGCAGTCGCAAGCTCGGACGAGTGTCTGTAGTGCTCGGAGAAACTCAGCGCACGATTCGCCAGGCCGCTGTTGCCGGGTAGCTAAGCGATGTCTTGCGTAGACGGTGTTCACCGGCCGCAGGTACTGTCGTTTGAGGGCGTCCAGTGCCCCTTCGTAGGTCGGCAGGTCCCGGATAAAGGAGTAAACTTTGGAGGAGACCCTCGAGAGTAGGATTCTGTGCATAACGGCGGGTTCAGTCGCACGAAGCTCCGCCAAGTACGATTGGAAGCATGCAAGCCAGTGTTCAAAAGCGAGAGCTGCGTCAGGGTCTTGAGGGTCCAAATCCAACCGGTCCGGACGCAAAACGGGTTCCATGTTTTAAAACTTCCAGTCAATAAAATTGATGCACCATCAATAACTCACACTGAGACGTAGGCGAGATATCGGCTTTTATTGACTGGAAGAAGGAACCAGGAGTGAGTGTCTATCATACAAGGTCCTGGAGACTGAGGCCGATCTTCAGGCCGCAGGTCTCCTTTATACAGGGGCCTGTGGGAGGAGCCACAGGAGCAGTCAGCAGGGGCGTGTCCCGACAGGCACATAGTTCACCACAACAGTAAAGAAGGACAATATGGTAAACCTTAACTAGATCCACATTTGGCCTCGGCTGAACAATTGTGTTCAGTTCTGAGTTTCACACTTTTAAAAAGAATATCAATGCTTTATAGAGAACGCAAAGGAGATTGTTCTCAATAGTACCAAAATCAGAATCAAGTTTATAATCGTTGGCATATATTGTGAAATTTGTTATTTTGTGGCAGCAGTACAGCATAAAATATTGAAAAAAAATTACCATATGTTACAATAAAAATAAGTAATCGTACGAAAAGGGGATCATGAGTTCACGGGCTGTTCAGAAATCTGATGGTGGAGGGAAGAAGCTGTTCCTAAAACATTTAGTGTATATCTTCAGGCTCCTGTACCTCCTTCCTGAGTGTAGAAATAACAAGAATACATGTCTTGGATGGTGAAAATCCTTAATGAAGGATGCCATATTGATGCACTGTCTTTTGAAGCTGTCTTTGATGGTCAGGAGGCTTGTGCCCACAATGGAGTTGGCTGACTCTACAGAATGGTCATCAGATACAAATATTCAAGCATTCAGGAGATGTAGTAGTAGTATCCGTACAAGCACAACAAAGTAACTTAAACCTAATTTATTAACATAAAATAATTAGCACAAATAAACCACACAGAAAGCTAGATAAATAAGAGAAAATCTGCAGAAGCTGGAAATCCAAGCAACACACAGAAAATGCTGGAGGAACTCAGCAGGCCAGGCAGCATCTATGGAAAATACAACAGTCAACATTTTGGGATGAGACCCTTCAGGACCAGAGAAAAAAGATGAGGACTCAGAGTAAAGGGTGGGGGAGGGGAGGGAGAAACAAGGTGTTAGGTGAAACCGGGAGTGGGGTAGGGTTAGAGTTGGGAAGTTGATTGGAGAAAGAGATACAGGGCTGGAGAAGGGGGAATCTGATAGGACAGGACAGAAGACCATGGAAGAAAGCAAAATGGGGAGGAGCACCAGAGGGAGGTGATGGGTAGGTTAGATAATAAGGTGAGAGAAAGAAATGGAAATAGGAAAAGGTGAAGGGGAGGCGTTACCAGGAGTCTGGGAAATCAATGTTTATTTCATCAGGAAGGAGGCTACCCTGACAGAATATAAGGTGTTGTTCCTCCAACCTGAGTGTGGCTGTACTGTAACAGTAGAGAAGGCCATGAATGGACATGTTAGAATGGGAATGGGAAGTGGAATTAAAATGGGTGGCTACTGAGAGATCCCTCTTTTTCTGGCAGACAGAGCGTAGGACCGAGAATAGCAAGTCACAAAGATTACTGGGCTCACGATTCCTTCACCACTCAGTTGTTGTTGGGGAAAATCCAAACTCCAATTCGTGAAACCACCCCTTGGTTCCTAAGCACCTACCGTGGTCCTGCTCCCAGTTGAAGTCTACAAAAAATTCAAAAAGCAGCCCAATATATCCACAAGCTTCAGTAGCACAGAGCAGACACCAGGCAGACAAACTCTTTGTTCTCATTCATTAACACAGTCTGGTTTATTTCATTCAAATAACACATGTATCCATTAGCACAGTGTTCAACATCCCGTCATAAATCAATTAGACATTTTAATAGTTATTCCTCATAGCACACAACATTCCTTGGGTTACAAAGTACATTAATGTTTACACATAAGCAGTAAGCTGGAATCTAACTATAAAACTACTTGACTAACCTACTCAGGGCTTACTCACAAACAGACATTCTACAGACATTAACAGACCCCACATGCTGCAAGATCAGAAAGAGTTAAGAATCATTCAACCTAACATGTTCATCCAATGTTTTACAAAATCTAATATGCTACAAACTCTCTGCAGCCTCTTCTGATCTTTTGCATTGGAGCTTCCATCCCGGGCTGTGATGTAACCATCAGAGTGCTCTCCACCCTACGTCTGTAGAAATTTGCCAGAGTTTTTGGTGACAGACCAAATGTCCGGATGAAGTGTAGCCGCTGGTGTACTTCCTTCACGATTGGACCAATATGTTGGGCCCAGGATAGATCCTCTATCAGGAACTTAAAACTGCTCACCTTTTTCACGGCTCAATGAAGACTGGAGTTCTGCCAAATTCCCCTTCCCGAAGTCCACAATCAATTCTTTGGTCTTGCTGATGTTGAGTTCAAAGGTTGCAACATCCACTCAACCAACCACCACTCAATCTATCTCATCGTTGTATGCTTCCTTGTTGCCATTTGAGATTCTGCCAATAAGAACAATAAGAACTTATAGATGGCACTTGAGCTGTGCCTGGCTACCCAGTCATGAAGGTAGACAGAGTAGGTGCCAATGACTTCAGATATGGTGACATAGAGTTTTAAAGAATGTAAATATGTTCTTCATCCCATCAAGGCTATGGCAATCAACAAGCAGCCATCTATATTAATCCCATTTTATTCTCCCCATATCTCTGCCCAGATTCTACTACTCACTTAAACACTTGGAACAATTAACCATGGATACTAAATGTACCAATCTACAAATTATTGGGCTGTAGGAGGAAGCTAAAACACACTGAGGAAACCCTTGGTCACAGAGAGACTACAACAGTTGGAGCTGTTTTCCTTATACTGAAGATGATGAAGATATTTGCTACATTTTCAAAAAAGGAGTGATTTAATATAATAAATTTAAAAAATATTTCCAGAGGCAATAGTATCAGTAACCAAGGTCCACAAATTTAATCTGACTGGTTAATGAATCAAACATAATGCAAGACCGTTTTCCCTAACTCAACAGATAGTTGTGATCTGGAAAAGTCCCCTCGAATGGTTGGTAGAATTAGATTTTATGAAGAGATTAAAAAAACAAATTAGATAATATTTAAAAGAATGAAAACATAAAACAGCAGTTGAGTACACTTTACTGGGTAGTAAAAGAAAAAAATTATAAAGAGATGCCTGACTTCAGTGCTAAATTATTCCATGCTAAAATGAGGCTGAGCCAAGCAGAAATACAAAGCTTTGTTTCCCAGGTCATTTTAATGGATGGATCAACACAGGACTTATTTCACTGCTCAGTGTTCTATCAATAAACATAGCAATGGAATTGATTCATTAATTTTTTTTCTTCAAACTAATTAAACATTTATGGTGTGTTCACCCCATATAGCATATTGCTGTATGATGACCTTACAACCAGAAATTAAATTAACCATGGTGTTATATTGGTTACTTCATATAAAATAAAAATGCATTTTTTGCAAGAAAAGTGCACTTCAGGGTTTTCAATGCTGAAAGAACATCAAATTATCCAACAATTTTCGTTAAGCAGAGTTAAGCCACTGCATTCCTATTGGACAGTGTGGTAATTAGATTGCTTACAAGCAGTGTACAGACTGGTTGAATTCTTAATTTCAATGCCTTAAACCCATTCATTGTGTTAATGCTGTTTCCAATTAAATTTACAGCCTTCTTTCTGACACTGTGCTATCTTCCCTGATAGGCTTTTAAGAAGGTTTTCATTTATATTAAGATTCAACAACCATTGAAAACATGTGTATATTAGATAATATTTTTATCCAACCTATAGACTCACTTTCAAGGACTCCTTATCTCATGTTCTCAATATTTATTGTTTATTTATTTATTATTATTGTTGGTGATCCAAGATGGCGGCGCGACGCAGCTTGCAGCGGCCACTCCGGAACTGATTATCTGTTATTTGTGAAGTGGAGTGCCGTGCGCAATCATAATCGATTGAAAACGGACGTGGGAGCAAGGAGGAACACCGGGAAATTCCAGGAAGACCTTCTTCATTGCTGCTGCTGCTGTGAGATCCGGGACTCTGCTGGGAAGAACAGGCCCCGAGTCCTCGGGGTCGCGTTGCCGATGGCCGTTGGCCAGGCCGTCTTAATACATTCAGCAGTGGATGGTGCTCGGAGAAGCTGTGCCGGAGGGGATGGTCGTCAGCTCGGATGTTCGACGGACTCAGAGTCCACTGCGGTCAGGTAGCTTTCGATGTGTGCTGCGTCTGTGAGGCTGGTTTCGACAGAGCTTTTGTTGTGTGCTGTGTCTACAAGGCTGAGTCAGGCGGCGCCATGGAAGTCCATAGCGGGGGTATTCCCTTCTGCCACCGGCGAGGGATGACGAGTCTGTCGGGACCCTGGGGACTTGTCGAAACTGTGTGGTGATTTCTTTTGAACTTATAGTCCTTTAACATCTTTGGACTATTTTTACTATGCCCATGGTCTGTTTTTTTTAATGAATTATGCTATTGTTTGCACTGTTGTAACTATGTGGTTTTGTGCAGGTCTTGTAGCTTTAGTTTTTGGTCTTGTTTGGTGGATTTGGAGCTCCTTTCTGGGGAACGTGCTAAGATGGTAGCGCAATATTAATACACAGCAGCCTCTCCGGACTCTGGATTGGGGATTGCCAAATGTTACATTGATTTTCTAGTATAGTCTGTTTTGTCATATGCTTTTGTGATGTCATTCTGGGGGAACGTTGTCTCATTCTTTAACTACATTGCATTTGTGGTTTCTAAATGACAATAAACTGAATCTGAATCGGAATTATAATTTATCAGTCTCTCACATCTGTTTGATTGCATCAAGATGTTTTTCTTGTATCAAACTGTACACTTAATGACAACATATAATCCAGGGCAACCTTAGTGCTGAATTTAAAAGGGTGACTACTGGAAAGAAAAAGTCAGGACTGCAGGCAGTTAGAAGATTTTGCAATAGCTGAAAATAATGAATTAGAGTAATTAGTGAGGAATCAGAGATGATGTAACATCTGCTGAAGTATTATTCCATGTTTACACAGGGCAAGAAGGAACCATTGATAAAATGCTATAGAAATTAAGAAGACTGCAGTAAAGGGAGAGAAATTAAGAATAACAGATGGAACTCATGTAAAGAGAAGGAGAAAGAGGGAGACATCAAAGAGCAATTTGTAATCTAGAAATTACTATTTGAAGTCATAATTTTCCACAAAATATTTTCAGAGAAATCCTACAAGAAATAGTGGATACAGCCCAGTCTATCACAGGTAAAGCCCTCCCCACATTGGGCACATCTACACAGAGCGTTGTCACAGGAAACCATCATCCATCAAGAAACAATGAGAAACAGCACCCAACAGGGCAGACAGACAACCAATGTGAAAAAGACAACAAACTGAGCAAATACAAAAGACAAAAAAAAATAAACAATAAATATCAAGAACAGAAGATAAAGCGTCTCTGAAAACAAGTCCATAGGTTGTGGGAACAGTTCAGAGATGGAGTGAGTGAAGATGAATGAAGTTATCCCCAGTAGTTCAAGAACTTGATGGTTGAGACATAATAACTGCTCCTGAACCTGGTAGTGTGAGTCCCAAGACTTCTGTACCTTCTTCCTGATGGCAACAGTGAGAGGAGAGCATGACCTGGGTGATGGAGGGTGTCCCAGATGATGGAGGCTGCTTTCCTGCAACAGCACTCCATGTAGATGGGCCTAGGACAGACCCTCTGAAAAGACAACACTGAGGAATTCCTTAATAATAATCGTTAATGCAAAGGGAATCTCTGCTTTAACAAATTCTCAAGCCTGTCTTGCCTTTGAATTTTTAATACACATCAGGTTAAAACTAAGCACAAAGGCTCGCAGAAAAGTCAATCTCCATTGCCTACATTAAATTAACATTCATCCCCTCCCACCCCCATATTTGGCAAGTGATACCACTGCAATGCTCATGTTGTCATGTACAATAGTGCCTCACTGCAATCTCTTGAAGTACGTGCCTGCACAAGTGATTGGAATTAACTACAGCCAAGAAGGCAGTAGATGCTGGATATCTATAATCAGAATCAGAATCAGGTTTAATATCACCGGTGTACATCATGAAATATGTTGTTTTGCGACAACAGTACATTGTAATACATAATAGAAATAACTAGAAATGACAGTATGATATATAGATAGATAGATAGATAGATAGATAAGGATATATACAGTGCTGTGTAAAAGTCTTCGATACTCAAGATTTTTTATATGGTTTCAGATGGTATAACCTCCACAGGGCCCTGATCTCAGCATCATCGAGGCTGTCTGGGATTACCTGGAGAGACAGGAGGAAGTGAGACAGCCAAAGTCTGCAGATCCATAACAAGTTCTCCAAGATTCTTGGAACAACCTACTAGCAGATTTTCTAGTGGAAATGCAAAACAGTTTACCTAAGAGAATTGAAGCTGTTTTAAAGACAAAAAGTGGTCACACCAAATATTGATTTGAAATTTTTTTACTGTTTACTGCTCTTTATAGTAAATTTTCTGGTGTTTAGAAACTTTTCCATTCATTATTTTTGAAAGCTTCTTCACTTTACAGGTTATTTTTTACATGTACCTAAGACTTTTTGCACAGTGAAGTATATAATTAAATAAGTTGTATAAGAAGAGAGCAAACAGGGCAAGCAATAGTGTGCATTATACATGGGTCCAATGTCCATACAGAAATCTGATAACAAAGGGAAGAGGCTGTTCTTAAACCAAATTATTCCTTTGGTTGAAGTCATAATGCTCATTTACTAACATTAGGCTACTGGAGACAAACTTGCATGGTTTTTAGACAATGAATCCTGCAAATTATAAATTTAATAGAAACTCATAAAACTGATGACATTTTAAGATTTGGTACGAAATGCCCTATAATGTTATATTCTTGCTGTAATAAAGCATTGTATATGTTTAATATAGTGGAAAGTACTGACCAGTTTGTTTGGATCCGGATTTGCTGTTATTTTGCAGTTAATTAAATAATAGAGAAAGTTTTTGACCAGAAACAGCCCTTTACAAATAAAATGTCCCCTACCTTCATTCATATGCTTCAAGCAACTACAGTAAGGTTGTGTAGAGATTTGTAAGTACGAGATCCTACTGACGTCAGTTTGTTTATATTTGTACAATTATTTCATTATTTGGCCAAAAGAAGCATTAATCTTATACCTTCATGTAATTAATTCTCTCCTTCACTAGACCTTCTCATTTTAGTAAACCATGGCAACAGTGGTCACATTACTGACCTAAACTGTGGACTGATGACGATCAGTGCCACATTTATCAAGTTAGGGTAATTGAATTGGTGACACAATTCCTATTTCTTCAGTTTAATAATAGACTGGGACAGCAACCCTATTTTAACATTTCCTGTGGAGTTAGCAAATTATCTTCAGCTCTTATCTGCCTGTTTATTTGAACTTGGCAGTTAAACTAAAACTTTTCTTGTCCTTGGAGCTTCTTCCATGCCTCATTACCATTTTATGTCTTTGCTTTCTCAAGGCACAGTTTTATAATTTGTGGTACTCTACGTGACCAGAATATTGCTTTACTGAAATGTTTTCTTCCTCAAAATACTCAATTCTTTTTTGCCTGAGTTTACCTTTTCACATTTCTGCACTATCTCAATTAATGCCAGGCTTGAAAGAAATATTTTAACTATAATGCTTTCTCCCAATGCCTTGAAATACTTCTCTATAAATTTCTAAGCACATTTGCCAGTTAAACACAGTTGATTACTGACACACATTCATTCCAGTTGTATGAAATTATTTTTCTACACCAAATTCTTGCTTGTTTTTGTTATATACCCCTTATTTACACATTCACAATATAATACTTCTCCAATAAAATGTGTATTAAGGTTATGCGGGGCTCAGTTTACCTGTCAGTCGAAAGCCGCTTCCATTGATTGGGCCATTTGAAGTATGCAGCAGCTCTTTCCCATTGGTTGCATTGTATGCCATGGCACCGGTGTCCAGTTTCAAGCACATCTAGGATATAACAATAGCATGTGTGTGAGGCCTGGCCTCTTTCCTTTTGTCTACAGGTGCTCTTCAGACTGAAGACCAGTGCTGAAGAACAATCATGAAAGTATGCCCCAGACTCACAGACTTAGCTAAGTATCTACTTATTGACTCTTTAATTTTGTAGATTGTGTAACTTGGGACAACTTAGATGCTTAGTTGAATCTTTTACTGTTTGAAACTAAATGATTTATATGCTTTTTCATAATCATTGTCTTCTGTCTCACTCACCAAACCCGTGAACCTGCTTCCAGGTTACAATTAGTGATAGTGATGGACTTCGCAGGCAAGTATGAGTGTCAATTGGTTTTCATTTATTGATTGAACCTGCTGATCTCTGTGATATACTTGTTGTTCATGGATCGTATTTAGGAAGCCTGTGAAAATATAAGCAAAGAACCTTTCCACTGGGCAAGGAAGACAAATGCAATGAGACAGTTAGAATATTATGAAACATGGAGTGTTGCAATGAACGAGGCGAACCCAAGTGCAGGACACAGGCACGGAGATTTAGTTAGGATGCAGACGTGAATGGCAAACAGGCGGGAGAACAGGAAGGCAGGAGACAGGCAGTATCTTGACACGGAACGTAGAAAGGGAAACGGCAGACAAAACTCTTCTCAGCATGGAGGGACAGAGTTACGCAGGCAAACCTCGGTGCTGAAGTAAAACTTCAGAAGACTTAACTTGACACTGTGAGTCTGGGTTTCACAGGTAAACCTCGGAACTGCAGTAGAACTTAAAAAACTGATCTTGACACGAAGAGACTGAGTTTCACAGATAATACTTGGTACTGGAACAAAACTTAGAATGCACAGTCCTAAGCCGCTGGGAACATTAATTACCACACAGGCAAAAGCAACAATCTGGCAGCTAGTGGTTGTAACGCCGGATTCTTGTGCTGCCGGTCTTGATGGAAACCAGGTCTGCTGTATTCAAAGAGAATTATGAGCAAATGGGAAATTAACGGTCGGAACCATGGCACAATCAAAGGAAATTAGGAGAAAATTGGGAGTTAATGATTGTGACCATGACATGGAGAAGATCATTTAGGATTTCGTGCCTATCCCTGCTATTTGAAACATCTGTCTAGTTAGTTCCACTAACCTGTTCATTCCTCAAGACCCTATATATACTTTAATCTCTTTTCTTCACTCTTCTGTTCTGAGACAACACATCCAGCAGCATATATCTGCTTCCACATTCCAACAAAGCTACATGTCAATCTATAGCACCCCAGAAGGGACACAATACATCAACCGGGGCTTACTGCATTACTTTTAAAAGTTTAGCATTATTTCCATGCTTCCAATCAACATTGGAATTGATTTGTTAGTGTCACATGCATGGTGATACAATGAAAAGTTCGTCTTGCATACTGTTCATGCAGATCAGATCATAAAATCTTCATGTTGCACCTGTCACTCTTTACAAGCAATAAGGAAGGGAAATGTGGGAGGATATTGCCCAAACACTGCATACATGATTGCTTTGTATATATGTACGTACAGTCAGATATTCAATCTGATCAATGATTATGTATTGATAAATCTGGTGGCCTGGGGAAAGAAACTGTCCCTGAGCATGTTGGTCCTGTCCTTAATGCTGCGGTACCTTTTGCCAGATGGAAGTAGCTGAAACAGTTTGTGGATGTGCTGGCTGGAGTCCCTGATGATCCTCTGGGCCCTTGTTATGCACCTACAGCTGTAAATGTCCCAAATAGAGGAAAGTTCACATTCATAGATGCACTGGGCTTTCCGAACCGCTCTCTGTAGTGCCCTGCGATTGAGGGTAGTGCAGTTCCTGTACCAGGCTGTGACACAGCCAGTCAGGATGCTCTCGATGGTGCCCCCTGTAGAAAGTCCCGAGGATTTGGGGACTCATGCTAAACTTCTTCAGCCGTCTAAGGTGAAAGAGGAGCTGTTGTGCTTTTCTACCATGTAGCCAGTATGTACAGTCCAGGTAACAGTCCTGATAATGTGTACTCCAAGGAACTTGAAACTACTCACCCTGTCAACTACAGACCCATTGATGTCAATAGGGGCTAGCCAGTCTCCATTCCTTCTGTAATCCATGATCAGCTCCTTTATTTTTTCAGCAGTAAGGGAGAGGTTGTTTTCTTGTGTCAGGGTGTGGACTTCTTCTCTGTAGACTGTCTCATCATTGTTGGAAATAAAGCCTATCAATGTTGCATTATCTGCAAATTTGATCAATACCATGCAAGATCATAATCAGGTACACTGTGAAGTCAAGACTCCAACTTACTATACTAGGGAGATATTTAATAGCCTTATTACAGAGAGATTAAATCTATCCTTGAGCCTGGTGGTACTGTACGTGCTTCCAGGCTTTAGTACTCACTAATTGATGGAATAAAGGAGAAGAGAGAATGCCTGTAGTTGGAGGGGTCTTTGATTGTGCTGGATGCTTTACTGAGGCAGCAAGAAGACTGGACAGAGTGCATGGAGGGGAGGCTGGTTTCCATGATGTGCTAAGCTGACTGCACCTTTGGATGGAAGCTTATCATTGACGAGGACACAGTTACATCAGTCCCATAAAACTAAGTAGGCTCTGCCACCACAGGATAGCAGTTGTAGAATTTCCAATTGGCGTAAGATAGTGTAGTGGAAAATAACAATGAGTGAGCTGGTGTTGACCCAGACAGCGAATTCCCAATGCGAATTCACCAAGACCAAGGAGATGGTGGTGGACTTTAGGAGACCTAGGCCTCATATGGAGCTAGTGATCATTAATGGAGAATGTGTGGAGCAGGTTAAGACCTACATGTATCTGGGAGTGCAGTTAGATGAGAAGCTAGACTGGACTGCCAACACAGATGCCCTGTGCAGGAAAGCACAGAGTCGGCTGTACTTCCTCAGAAGGCTGGCGTCATTCAATGTTTGTAGTGAGATGCTGAAGATGTTCTATTGGTCAGTTGTGGAGAGCGCCCTCTTCTTTGTGTTGGCGTGCAGGGGAGGCAGCATTAAGAAGAGGGACACCTCACATTTTAATAAGCTGGTAAGGAAGGCGGGCTCTGTTGTGGGCACAGAACTGGAGAGTATGACATCGGTGGCAGAGCGGAGGGCGCTGAGTAGGCTATGGTCAATCATGGAAAACCCTGAACATCCTCTGCACAGCACCATCCAGAGACAGAGAAGCAGCTTCAACGGCAGGTTGCTGTCAATGCAATGCTCCTCAGACAGCATGAAGAGATCATTACTCCCTAACGCCATTCGGCTCTACAATTCAACCACCAGGGGCAAGACATGTTAAAGTGCCGGGGTTAGGACTGAGCTTAAGTTACCACTCAATGCACTTTAGTAAACTATTTAAGAACTTTTTAAAAGCTATTTATTAATGCTTTTTGGGAGGGTGA